>NC_060080.1:5000-741250 GCF_922984935.1 Meles meles
CCAGCGTGTGGGACCTTGGGGAGGCATGTGGGCCGAGCCTGTGTTCCCGGAATGCACCCACACACCAAGCAAAAAAGTGCTCTAGACCACGGACTCCAGCGCAGCCCGAATTGCCACACAATGCCGGCCAATCCTCACAAGCTTTCTACCCAAATCAGCATCAATGTGAGCAGAAGGCTCATGAGAATTGGCCAGAAAAAAACTGGCAAACTCGCTTCCTGCGGTGTATGTCTGCCGGGCCCTGGCGGGAGTCCCAAGGGGTTGCAGCCCAAATGCTGTGAGAAAGCCCTCACTTTTTTATTTTTTTACTTTTTTACTGTGAGAAAGTCAGGTGTATGCAAGGCCAATGCTTCCTGCTCACCAGCCCCCTGGGGGTCCGCCCTGAAGCTGGTCGATCAGGCCTGCCATGCCCCTAGCCCTGGCCCTAACCCTCATTGTGTTTTCAGTCTTCCTTCCCCAGGGTCCCGTCCCTCGAGCCCTCAACTGAGGAGCCCTGAAACACACCGGATGAGTCCTCCTGCCACCGAGGAGAAAACTGTGCCCTTCAGAGCTGAGGAAAACCCTCAGAGCGGGAGAAATATGCACACCCCTCCGAGGCCAACCCCCACCATCGATGCCACAACAGGCCTAAAATTCAAACGCTGACGCCCAGCCAGAACCCCTCCCTCAACTCTGCTCGAGAAAGTTCCCCTGTGCGGGAGACCTAGTGGGAGCCACGTGGGACCGGTCCATGTTCCAGATGGCCAAGACACGCACCAAGTGAGAAACAGATCTAGACCACGGGCGCCAGTGTGGCCTGAATTGCCGCCCATTTTCATAAACTTTCTGCCCAAATTGATATTGATTTGGCCAGAAAGCTTGTGAGATTTGGCCGGAAAACCCTCGGGAAAATCGCTTCCCGTGGCACATGTCCACAGGGCCTTCACCTGGGCCTGGCCTGGGGTCCTGAGAGGTAGCGGCCTGAACCGAATGAGAAAGCATTCCACGAATCAGGCACACATGAGGCCATCGCCTCCTGTGACTCATCTCCCTGGGTTGCCCGCACCGGCGGTGGTGCGCTGGGCCTGCCATGACCCTAGGGCACAGCCCTAACCCTCAGTTGGGTTTTCAGTCTTCCTTCCACAGAGGCCTGTCCCTCGAGCCCTCAAGTTGGCGAAACCTGAAGCACACCCAGTGGGTCCGACTGCTACCCAGGAGGAATCCGTGCCCTTCGGAGCTGCAGAAAACAATCAGATTGGCAAAAACCTGTATGCCCCGCCCCCCGACGCCATTGGCCACCTTCTGCACCAGACTGGGCCAAAAACTCCCAGGCTGTTGCCCAACCAGAACCCCTCCCTCAACTCTGCCCCCAGAAATCTCCCCTGACCTGGGACCCTCCGGGGAGCCATGTGGGCCCGGCCCGTGTTCCCAGATGCCTGTGACACGCACTGAGCAAGGAAGTGCTCTACTTAATGGGCGACAGCGCAGCCTGAATTGCTGCCAAACGCCAGCCAATTTTCATGAGCGTTCTTCCCAAATTGATATGGATTTGGGAAGACAGCGCATGAGAATTGGCCAATGACCACTCCGGACCCTGAGCCAAGGCAAAGTGGAGGCCTTGGAGACATGAGTTGCAGGAAGCGATTTCGCTGTTTTTTTTTTTGGAACAGTTCTCATGCGCTTACTGCCCAAATTGATATCGATTTGGGAAGAAACCTCATACGAATTGACCGGCGTTGGGCAGCGATTCGGGCTGGCCTAATCGGATATCGATTTGGGCAGAAAGTTGATGAGAATTGACCAGGAAACCCCTGGCGAACTACCTCCCTGTGACACGTCTGCAGGGCAGCTGCCTTTCCCTAAACTAGGGTCCCAAATCGTAGCGGTCCAAACCCTGCGAGAGAGCCCTCTATGAGCCAGGTGCACACGAGTTCAACACCTCTCACCACTCAGCCGCCTGGTGTAACTGCCTCAGTGCCAGCAGATCTATCCTGCCATGCCCCAGGCCCTAACAGAAACCCTAGTTTTGGTTTTGAGGCTTCCATTCCAAGGGTCCTGTCCCCAAGCCCCCCAGATAAAGGATCTCTGAGTAACACCCCGGGACTCCACACACAACGCAGTAGGAATTTGTGCCCATTGGAGCTGTGCAAAACCCTCAAACGGGGAAAACTGCATGCCCGCATAAAGCTACCCTGACCATTGGTGAACCCCCCAGCCATAAAGCCAGATATTTGTGATGCCAGCTGTATGCCCCCAATTCAGCTCTGAGGGCAGCCCACCTCACAGATGGCAGATATGGCCTTCAACGACCCAAAGCCCTAACCCTAACTCTAGTTTAGGTTTTCAGGCTTCCATTCTGAGGAGGCTGGCCCCCAAGCCCCCCCTGCCCCAGATTAAGGACCCATGAGTGACAACCCAAGAATCTGCCCTCCACATGGATGGAAACCATGCCATTTGGAGCTACGCTGAACCCTCAGAGGGGGAGAAACCTGCATGTTCCCCTAAAGCCACCCCTATCAGAGGCGCCACCCCATCACAGAGACAAACCCTGATTCTACAGGGTCACCAGATGAATGTCCTAAGCTCACCCCTGAGTGGAGCCTGCCTCAGCACTCTCAAATAAGGCCTGCCATGTCCCTAAGCCCTAACCCTAACCCTAACCCTAGGTGGGGTATGCAGGCTCCCATACCCTGAGGTCTGGCCCCCAAACTCACCAGATTGGGGATACCTGAGACTCACATGGGCATGCCCCAGCCTCCTAGGGCAAAGTGTTGCCATTGGGACCTGCACAGATTCCTCAGAGCAGGGAAACCTGCCTGCTCTCCGAGGCCACCCCAGCATCTGGGACTCCCTGGACTCAAACCCGGAATCCAACCCCCACCTGGCGCCCACCCTCACATCAGTGCACCAGGGAACCTGCCTCAGCACCAGCGGATCGGTCCTGCCATGTCCCTAGGCCCTTACCGTAACCCTAGTTTGGGTTTTCAAGCTTCTATCCAAAGAGATCCATCCCCCATGTGCCCCAGATTAAGGATTACTGAGCGACACCACAGGACCCCACCCACTACGTGGGAAGACATCTTATGGTTTGGGGCTGCGCCAAACCCTCAGATGGGGAGAAACCTGAAAACCCCCCTAAAGCCTCCCCCACCACGAAAAGACTCCATGGTCATCAAACCGGATTCTGCTGTGCTGCTGGGCTCATGCCCTAGACTCAGCCTTGAGGGGAGCCTGCATCAGCGCCAGCACATCGGGCCTGCCATGCCCTTATGCCCTAAAACTAACCCTAGGTGGGACAGACAAGCTTCCATGCCCAGAGGCCTATTCCCCAAGCTCATGATGGGCACCTCTGAGACTCACAATGGCATAGATTAAGGGCGCCTCAGGGACACCCCAGGACTGTGCCCCACATACATGAGGAAACCGTGCCCTTTGGAGCTCTGCAGAACTGTGAGACTGGGAGACACCTGCATGCCACCCTGAGGACACCCCCAACATTTGTAGCCTCCCTGGACACAAACTTGGAGTCTGATGTGCCACCTGATAACCACCCTGATGTCAGCCCACTGGGAGCCTACTTTAGCACCAGCAGATCAAGCCTGCCCTGCCCTGAGGGCCTTACCATAACTCTAGTTTCTGTTTTCAGGCCACCAAACTCTCCAGATTAAGGACCCCTCTGTGACAACCCAAGAATCCAACTGCCATGCGGGGGGGAACTGTGTCATTTGGAGCTCTGCAGTGCCCAAAGAGAGGAAGAAACCTACACGCCCTTCTAAAGCCACCCCCACCATCAGCGGTCCCCCTGGCCAGAAACCCTGATTCTGCTGCACAGCAGGACGCATTCCCTCAACTCAACCCCGAGGGGAGCCCGCATCAGAGCCGGCAGATTGGTCCTGCCATTCCCCAAGGCCATAAACCTAACCCTGAGTTGCAAATTCAGGCTTCTTTCCACAGGGGCCTATCCCGCAAGCCCTCTGGGTTGGGAACCCTGGAGTCACAGCATAAGAGTCTACCTGCCACAAAGCAGGAAACCAGTCCATTTGGAGCTGTGCAGAACGCTCAGGGCTGGAGAAACCTGCATGTCCCCATGAGTACTCCCTCACATTCTGCAGCCCCCTGGAGCTTGATGCACCAACTGACCCCCATCCTCAACTCAGCTCCTCAGGGAACCGACCTCCAGACCAGCAGTTCCGGCCTGCGATGCCCCTAGCTCACCTCTCCACAGGGACCCGTCAGCTCTAGGCAGACCTGGAACTCCCCCGCCTGCCGCAAAGCTCTGGGATCCCCTCTCCTTCTTAATTTACACCAGCCCAAGGCTTTCATGAGAAAGGGGGAAGGCTACCTCCTGAATGCGCACACCTCCTTTCCTCTTCTGCCCTAGTTCTCCACTTACCTTTGTACGTGGGCAAACTAGAAGGAACATATCAATGGAACATGACATGCTCTGAGATCGAAATCTTTCCGGGAAGCTTTCTGAGGGCTCCTTATGCAATCAGAACCTAGTGTATCATACCACAGTGTGTTTGCAAATGATCATCAACAGAACAGGAGAGCGAAAATCCCTCCATTTTTACCTCACTCTTCATGAAGTAGAACATGGTTTTCTTCTTTCCTTCCTTTTCTTCAATTCCAATTTCTTTCCATGCAGTGTTCATTCCTTTGCTTCAGGGGTAGGATTTCATGATTTCTCACCTGCATAGAACACCCAGAGCTCATCACAATAAGTACCCTCCCTGCCTGCCACCCAGGAAGACACCGTGCCATTTGAGGCTATGCAGAACCCTAGGAATGGAACAACCCACATGCCTCCCTGAGGACACCCCCAACCTCAATGCCCCCACTCAGTCAAAAACTCACAGCCTGACATGCTTACTAACCCCTGGGCTCGATTCAGCCCCCAGGCTCCTCGCCTCAGCGCCGGCAGTTTAGGCCTGGATACCCCTAAGCTCTAACCCAAACCGTAGTTTGTGTTATCAGGCTTCTGTGCCCAGAGAACTGGCCAACAAGCCCTCCAAATTGGGAACCCCTGAGCCACACCTAAGGACTCCACCTCCCATCCAGGAGGAAACCCTTCCCTTTGGAGCTGCCCAGAACCCTCAGACCGAGAGAGACCCACATGCTTTCCCGAGGCCACCCTCACCACAGACGGCCCACACAACAAAACCCAGAGCCTGACATGATGCTTGACTCCCATTCTCGACTCAGCCCATCAGGGAACCTGCCTCAGCACCGGCAGGTTGGGTCTGCCATGCTCCTAGGCCCTAACCCTACGTTGGCTTTTCCAGCTTCCATACACAGAGAACTGGCCCCCAAGCCCTCCAGACTGGGGACACCTGAGCCACACCTCAGGACTCTGGCTGTCACCCAGGAGGAAACCATACCCATAGGAGCTGTGCAAAACCCTCAGAACAGGAGAAACCTGCATGCCCTCATAATGCCACTCCAAAAATCAGTGGCCCCCCACCATAAAGCCAGATTCTGCTATGGTGCCAGACAAATGCCCTCAACTCAGCCCTGAGGGGAGCCTGCCTCAGTGCCAGGAGATCGGGCCTGTCATGCCCTAGGCCCGAACCCTACCCCTAGTTTGTGTTTTCAGGCTTCCATTCTGAGAAGCCTGGCTCACAAGGCCCATGGATAAAGGACTCCTGAGTGACACTCCAAGACTCTGCCAGCCACGGGGTAGGAAACCATGGTCTTTAGACCTGCGCTGAACACACAGAGGCGGAGAAACCTGCAGGCCCCCCTAAAGCCAACCCATCATCGGCGGCCCCCATGCACTGAGACAGATTCTATCGCAACGCCAGACACATGCCCTCATTTCAGCCCTGAGGGGGGCCCACCTCAGCGCCAGCAGATCAGGCCTGCCATGCCCCTAGGCCCTAATCCTAACCCTACATTGGGTTTTCTGGAATCCATACCCAGAGCCCTGCTCTAGAATCTCTCCATGTGGGGGACCCCTGAGACATTAAACAGGACTGCTCCTGTCCCCCCAAAAGGAAGCCTTGCTATTTGGAACTGCACAAAACCCCCAGAGGGGGAAAAACATTCACGGACCCATGAGGCCACCCTCACATTCCGTGGCCCTATGGACACAAACTCAAACCTGAGTGACCTCCTGACACTCGCCCTAACTGCAGATCCCAGGGGACTCACCTCAGCATCTGCAGATCAGGCTTGCCATGCCTAGGCCCTAACATTCAACCTTGGTTAGGGTTTCAGACTTCTGTCCCCAGAGTCCTGGCCCACCAGACCTCCAGACTGGGGACTCTTGAGCCACATCACAGAACTTGGCCAGCCCTCCAGAAGGAAACTGTGCCCTACAGAGCTGCCCCAAACTCCCAGATTTGGAGAAACACACACGGCTCCCAAAGGACACCACCACTTACTGTGGCCATCCCTGGACAGTGATACACATTCTGGCTCTCAGCTTGAGCCCCGATCTCCAGTCAGTCACCCACGTAGCTGGCCCCACAGCTAACAGATCCGATCTTCCATGCCACTAGGCCCTAAACCTAAGACTAATTTGGGATTTCAGACATCTGTCCCTAGGGGCCTGGTCTCAAATCCCTCCGTATCAGGGACCCTGACCACAAAATGGAACTCTTCCTGCCCCCCATAAAGAAACCATGCTATTTAGAGCTGTGTAAAAACCTCAGAGTAGGAGAAACCTGCATGGCCCCTGAGGCCACCCCCACTTCCATAGGCCGCCCAGGACACAACCCCACATTTTGACAGTCAACCTGAGCCCCGTTTTCAACTCAGACCCCTGGGTAGCTCACCTCAGAGCCAAGAGACCGAGCCTGCCATGCCCCTAGGTCCTAAGCCTAACCCTCAGGTTTTCAGGCATCCATACCCAGAGCCCTGCTCTCAAATCCCTCCATATAGGGGGCCCCTGAGCCATAAAACAAGACTCCTCCTGTCTCCCAGAAGGAACGTTTGCTATTTGCAGCTATGCAAAAGCCTCAGAGCGGGAGAAACCTCCAGGACCCAGTGAAGCTACCCTCACATTCGGCAGCCCTCATAGAAACAAATTTCAGCCTGAGCGACTGCTGGACACTTGCCCTATTTAAGATCCTGGGACCTCGCCTCAGTTTCTGCAGATCGGGTCTGAAATGCCCTAGGCCCTAATCATAACCCTAGCTTGGGTTTTCAGCCTTCTGTCCCCAGAGTCCTGACTCATAAGCCCTCTAGATTGGGATCTCCAGAGCCACACCACAGGACTCTGTCTGCCCTCCAGAAGAAAACTGTGCCCTATGGAACTGCACAAAATGCCCAGTTTAGGAAAAACCTGCACGGCTCCTGATTCCACCCATCCCTGGACAGTGATACACGTTCTGACACTCACCTTCAGCCCCAACCTCCAGTCAACCACCCAGGTAGCTGGCCCCAGAGCCAGCAGATCGGACCTGCCATGGCCTTAGGCCCTAATCCTAACTGTAGCTTGGGTTTCAGGCATCTGGCCCTGGAGGCTTGGTCTCAAATCCCTCCATACGGGTGATCTCTGAGCCACACAGAACTACTCGACCTCCAGAAGGAACCGTTGCTATTTGGAGCTGTGACAAACCCTCACAGTATGAGAAACCTGCATGGTCCCTGAGGCCACCCCCACTCTCAGCGGCTGCCTTGGACACAAACCCACATTGTGACCCTCAGCATAAAATCCGTTTTCAACTCAGCCCCCAGAGTAGCTCACCCCAGAGACAGCAGATCGGGACTTCCGTGCCCCTAGGCCCTAATCCTAACCCTAGGTTGAATTTTCCAGCATCCATACCTAGACACCTCCTCTCAAATCCTTCCATATGGGGGACCCCAGAACCATAAAACAGGACTCCTCCTGTACCCCAGAAGGAAAGCTTGCTATTTGGAGCTGAGCAAAACCCCAGAGTGGGAGAAACATCCATGGCCACATGAGGCCGGCAACACATTCAGCGGCCCTCATGGACACAAACTCCAGCCTGAGCGACCACCTGACACTTGCCATAACTGCAGATCTTGTGGGGGCTCACTCGGCATCTGCAGATCAGGTTTGCCATCTCCAAGGCCATAACCCTAACCCTTGCTTGGGTGTTCAGACTTTCATCCCCAGAGTCCTAGGCTACAAGCCCTGCAGGTTGGGACTCTGTGGCCACACCACAGGACTCTGCCTGCCCTCCAGAAGGAAACCGAGCCCTATGGAGCTGAATAAACCCCCAGTTTAGGAGAAACTGCACTGCCCTCGATGCCACCCCACTTTCGTAGGCCGCCCTGAACTGTCCCGCAGCCTGAGCTCCGACCTCCAGTCAGCCACCCACGTTGCTAGCCCCAGAGCCAGCAGATAGGACCTGCAATGCCCCTAGGCCTTAATCCTAAACCTAGGTTGGGTATTCAGGCATCCATACCCAGAGCCCTCCCCTTGAATCCCTCCATATGGGGGACACCTGAACCATAAAACAGGACTCCTCCTGTACACCAGAAGGAATCCTTGTTTTTTGCAGCTGAGCATAAGCCCCAGAGCAGGAGAAACCTCCATGGCTCCATGAGGCCACCCCCACATTCGGCAGACCTCATAGACACAAACTCCAGCCTGAGGGACCACCTGACACTTGCCCTACATCAGATTCCGAGGAGCTCACCTCAGCATCTGCAGAGCGGGCCGGCCATGCCCTAGGCCCTTACTCAAACCCTAGCTTGGGTTTTCATACTTCCTTCTCCAAAGTCCTGGCCCACAAGCCCTTAAGAATGGGGACTCTGCCCGCATCGGACTCTCTGCTCAGCAGGGAGCCTGCTTCCCTCTCTCTCTCTCTCTCTGCCTGCCTCTCTATCTACTTGTGATCTCTCTCTGTCTAATAAATGAATAAAATCTTTAAAAAAAAAAAAAAAGAATGGGGACTCTGGAGCCACACCTCAAGACTCTGCCTGCCCTCCAGAAGGAAACTGTGTCCTATGGAGCTGCAAAAAAAAACCCAGATTAGGAGAAACCTGCACGGCCCCTGAGGTCGCCCCCAAGTTCATCGGTCACATTGGACACAAACCCATATTGTGACCCTGAGCCTGAGACCCATTTTCAATTCAGCCCCCTGGGTAGCTTGCCACAGAGCCAGCAGATCGGGCCTGCCATGCCTCTAGGCCCTAATACTAGCCCTATGTTGGTTTTCAGGCATCCATATCCATAGGCCTGGTCTCCAATCCTTCCATATGGAGAACCCCTGAGCCATAAAACAGGACTCCTCCCTTCCCCCAAGAAGGATACCTTCTTATTTGCCCCTGCACAAAACCCTCAGATCGGGAGAAACATCTCTGGCCCCGTGAGGCCAGCCCCACATTCGGCAGCCCTCATGGATACAAACTCCAGCCTGATTGACCGCCTGACATGCGCCCTACCTTCAGATCCCAGGGAGCTCACCTCAGAGTCTGCAGATCAGGCCTGCCATGCCCTAGACCCTAACCCTAACCCTAGCTTGCATTTTCCAACTTCCGTCCTCAGAGTCCTGGCCCACAAGCCCTCCAGACTGGGGATTCCAGAGCCACACCACAAGACTAACCCTAACCTCCCACCCCCCCCACGCCCCCCACCCCCTGCCGCCCCTTCATAACCCTCTGGTTGTTTTTCAGAGTCCATAGTCTCTCATGGTTCATCTCCCCTTCCAGTTTCCCTCAACTCCCTCTCCTCTCCATCTCCCCATGTCCTCCATGTTCTTTGTTATGCTCCACAAATAAGGGAGACCATATGATACTTGACTCTCTCTGCTTGACTTATTTCGCTCAGCATAATCTCTTCCAGTCCCGTCCATGTTGCTACAAAAGTTGGGTATTCATCCTTTCTGCTGGAGGCATAATACTCCATTGTGTATATGGACCACCTCTTCCTTATCCATTCCTCCGTTGAAGGGCATCTTGGTTCTTTCCACAGTTTGGCGACCGTAGCCATTGCTGCAATAAACATTGGGGTACAGATGGCCCTTCTTTTCACTCCATCTGTATCTTTGGGATAAATACCCAGCAGTGCAATTGCAGGGTCATAGGGAAGCTCTATTCTTAATTTCTTCAGGAATCTCCACACTGTTCTCCAAAGTGGCTGCACTAACTTGCATCCCCACCAACAGTGTAAGAGGGTTCCCCTTTCTCCACATCCTCTCCAACACACGTTGTTTCCTGTCTTGCTAATTTTGGCCACTCTAACTGGTGTCAGGTGGTATCTCAATGTTGTTTTAATTTGAATCTCCCTGATGGCTAGTGATGATGAACATTTTTTCATGTGTCTGATAGCCATTTGTATGTCTTCGTTGGAGAAGTGTCTGTTCATATCTTCTGCCCATTTTTCGATATGATTATCTGTTTCGTGTGTGTTGAGTTTGAGAAGTTCTTTATAGATCCTGGATATCAACCTTTTGTCTGTACTGTCATTTGCAAATATCTTCTCCCATTCCGTGGGTTGCCTTTTTGTTTTGTTGACTGTTTCCTTTGCTGTGCAGAAGCTTTTGATCTTGATGAAGTCCCAAAAGTTCATTTTTGCTTTTGTTTCCTTGGCCTTTGGAGACATATCTTGAAAGAAGTTGCTGTGGCTGATATCGAAGAGGTTACTGCCTATGTTCTCCTCTAGGATTCTGATAGATTCCTGTCTCACGTTGAGGTCTTTTATCCATTTCGAGTTTATCTTTGTGTACGGTGTAAGAGAATGGTCGAGTTTCATTCTTCTACATATCGCTGTCCAGTTTTCCCAGCACCATTTATTGAAGAGACTGTCTTTTTTCCATTGAATATTTTTTCCTGTTTTGTCGAAGATTATTTGACCATAGAGTTGAGGGTCCATATCTGGGCTCTCCACTCTGTTCCACTGGTCTATGTGTCTGTTTTTATGCCAGTACCACGCTGTCTTGGTGATCACAGCTTTGTAGTAAAGCTTGAAATCGGGTAACGTGATGCCGCCAGTTTTGTTTTTGTTTTTCAACATTTCCTTAGCAATTCGGGGTCTCTTCTGACTCCATACAAATTTTAGGATTATTTGCTCCAGCTCTTTGAAAAATATCGGTGGAATTTTGATCGGAATGGCATTAAAAGGATAGATTGCTCTAGGCAGTATAGACATTTTAACAATGTTTATTCTTCCAATCCAAGAGCATGGAACAGTCTTCCATCTTTTTGTGTCTTCTTCAATTTCTTTCATGAGTGTTCTGTAGTTCCTCGAGTACAGGTCCTTTACTTCTTTGGTTAGGTTTATGCCCAGGTATCTTATGGTTCTTGGTGCTATAGTAAATGGAATCGATTCTCTAATTTCCCTTTCTGTATTTTCATTGTTAGTGTAATAGAAAGCCACTGATTTCTGTACATTGACTTTGTATCCTGCCACGTTACTGAATTTGCTGTATGAGTTCTAGTAGTTTGGGGGTGGAGTCTTTGGGGTTTTCCATATAAAGAATCATGTCATCTGCGAAGAGAGAGAGTTTGACTTCTTCCTTGCCAATTAGGATACCTTTTATTTCTCTTTGTTGTCTGATTGCCGTTGCTAGAACTTCTAATACTATGTTGAACAAGAGTGGTGAGAGTGGGCATCCTTGTCGTGTTCCTGATCTCAACGGGAAGGCTGCAAGCTTTTTCCCATTGAGGATGATATTTGCTGTGGGTCTTTCATAGATAGATTTTATGAAGTTCAAGAATGTTCCCTCTATCCCTATACTTTGAAGCGTTTTCATCAGGAACGGATGCTGGATTTTGTCAAATGCTTTTTCTGCATCAATTGAGAGGACCATGTGGTTCTTCTCTTATTGATTTGTTCTATCACACTGATTGATTTGCCAAAGTTGAACCAACCTTGCAACCCAGGGATGAATCCCACCTGGTCATGGTGGATAATCTTTTTAATGTGCTGCTGGATCCTGTTTGCTAGGATCTTGTTGAGAATCTTTGCATCCATATTCATCAGTGATATTGGTCTGAAATTCTCCTTTTTGGTAGGGTCTTTGCCTGGTTTGGGGATCAGGGTAATGCTGGCTTCATAAAAAGAGTCTGGAAGTTTTCCTTCTGCTTCAATTTTTTGGAATAGCTTCAGGAGAATTGGTGTTATTTCTTCTTTGAAAGTTTGGTAGAATTCCCCAGGGAATCCGTCAGGTCCTGGGCTCTTGTTTTTGGGGAGGTTTTTGATCACTGCTTCAATCTCATTACTAGATATCGGTCTATTCAGGTTGTCAATTTCTTCCTGGTTCAATTTTGGGAGTTTGTAGTTTTCCAGGAATGCATCCATTTCATCTAGGTTGCTTAGCTTATTGGCATATAACTGTTGGTAGTAATTTCTGATAATTGTTTCTATTTCCTTGGTGTTAGTTGCGATCTCTCCCTTTTCATTCATAATTTTATTAATTTGGGCTTTCTCTCTTTTCTTTTGGATTAGTGTGGCCAATGGTTTATCGATCTTATTGATGCTTTCAAAAAACCAGCTTCTAGTTTCATTGATACGTTCTACTGTATCTCTCGTTTCTACCTCATTGATCTCTGCTCTAATCTTGATTATTTCCCTTCTTGCATGTGGAGTTGGTTTGATTTGTTGTTGATTCTCCAGTTCTTTAAGGTGTAGAGACAGCTAGTGTATTCTGGATTTTTCAATGTTTTTGAGGGAGGCTTGGATGGCTATGTATTTCCCCCTTAGAACCGCCTTTGCTGTATCCCATAGGTTTTGGACCGAGGTGTCTTCATTCTCATTGGTTTCCATGAATTGTTTAAGTTCATCTTTGATCTCCTGGTTGATCCAAGCATTCTTAAGCAAGGTGGTCTTTAGCTTCCAGGTGTTTGAGTTCCTTCTGAACTTTTCCTTGTGATTGAGTTCCAGTTTCGAAGCATTGTGATCGAAGAATATGCAGGGAATAATGTCAGTCTTTTGGTATCGGTTGAGTCCTGCTTTGTGACCCAGTATGTGGTCTATTCTGGAGAAGGTTCCATGCGCAATTGAGAAGAATGAGTATTCTGTTGTTTTAGGGTGGAATGTTCTGTATATGTCGATGAGGTCCATCTGGTCCAATGTTTCATTCAATGCTCTTATTTCTTTATTAATTTTCTGCTTCGATGATCTGTCTATTTCTGAGAGAGGCGTATTAAGATCTCCTACTATTATTGTATTCATATCAATATGACTCTTTAGCTTGATTAATAGTTTTCTTATGTAATTGGGTGCTCCCATATTGGGGGCATAGATATTCACAATTGTTAGATCATCTTGGCGGATAGTCCCTTTAAGAATTATGTAGTGTCCTTCTGTATCTCTGACTACAGTCTTTAGTTTAAAATCTAATTTATCTGATATGAGAATCGCTACCCAGCCTTCTTTTGAGGCTCATTGGCATGAAAGATGCTTCTCCATCCCTTCACTTTCAGTCTGGGTGTATCCTTAGGTTCAAAATGGGTCTCTTGTAGACAACATATGGATGGGTCCTGTCGTTTTATCCAATCTGCAACCCTGTGTCGTTTTATGGGCGCATTTAGGCCATATTCACATTGAGAGTGATTATTGAGAGATAGGTTTTTATTGACATTGTGTGGCCTTTGAAGTCTTTCTGTCTGTAGATTGTTTCTATATTTCTGTTCAATGATATTCTTAGGATTTTTTCTCTTTTATAGGACCCCCCTTAATATTTCCTGCAGTGTCGGCTTGGTGGTTGCATAGTCTTTTAAGCCTTGCCGGTCTTGGAAACTCTTTATCTCTCCATCCATTTTAAGTGTCAGTCTTGCTGGATAGAGTATTCTTGGTTGCATGTTCTTCTCATTTAGTACTCTGAATATATTTTGCCAGCCCTTCCTGGCTTGCCAGGTCTCTGTGGAAAGGTCTGATGTTATTCTAATGGGCTTTCCTCTGTATGTAAGAAGCTTCTTTGTCCTAGCTGCTTTTAAGAGGGTCTCTCTTGAAACATAATTCCCCATTCTAACTATAAGGTGCCATGAGGACTTTTGAGAATCTAAAATTTTGGGAGGAAATCTTTCTGCCTCTAGTACATGAACGTTGTTTCCATTCATGAGATTGGGAAAATTTTCATAGACAACGTCTTCCACTATATCTTCTAGACTTCTTTCTTTTTCTTCCCCTTCAGGGATTCCAATAATTCTGACGTTGGAACGTTTCATGGCATCGTTTATTTCCCTGATTCTGTTTTCGTGGCTTCTGAGCTGTTTGTTCCAGGCTTCCTCCTGATCCTTTCTCTCTATCTGTTTGTCCTCCAGATCACTAATTCTATCTTCTGTCTCAGTTACCCTAGCTTTTAGAGAATTTAGATTGGATTGGAACTCATTGAGAGCATTTTGAACATCATCCCTCATGGCTTTCAGTTCTGCCCTAACATTGTGACCATCATCCCTGGTGGCTTTCAGTTCTGCCCTAATCAATTCTGTTTGGTCATCCATGGCTTTCTCCAACCTAGTATTGCCTGGATAATTGTTAGTCTGAATTCCTTTTCTGACATATTGTCTATGTCGATAGCCATTAGCTCTGTTGCAGAAGGCCCATCCTCTGTATTTTTCTTCTGTTGGGTATTCCTCCTCCTAGTCATTTTGGTAAGAGATGACTAAACAGATGCAGCTGGACTTATCGATTGTGGTGCAGTCAATGTGCACCCTGGAACGCTTCTGTGCAATCAGGATTCCCCACCCAAATGAGAGAAAAAAGAAAAGAAAAAGAAATAGAGAAGAAGAAAGAAAAAAAGGGGGAAAGAAAAAAGAGGGGAAAAAAAAGAGAGAGAGATAGGGAAAAAAGGGAAGTTAAAAGATAAGGCTCAGCCCAAATGGGCCACAAGGTAAGATTTGTGGAGTATACAAACAAAAACAGACAAACAAAAAGAGTGATAAAAGTATATGACAAGAGAAAAAAATATGTATATATAAGCAAAAAAAGGGGAAGAACCTCATCAGAAAGAACCCCAAGTATAAGATTTATATATTATCAGGACAAACACAAATTCACAGAAACACTGACAGAAGGAAAAATTGGGAGAGTGGTTATAGATTCTCAGTGTGGGTGAGGGAGGTAATTTTGATTCTTCCTGAAGGTATCTTGATGTTTTTGTTAAGGGACTCAACTTTCCTAAGTTACAGGGGGATTAGAAACTGGTTTGCCTATAGGGGTAGCATTGATTGGGGAAAGGGGATTACGTTGAAGTTTAACTCTATATGTATAGTAGAAAATAAAAATTAAAAAAGAATAAACTAGACTAAACTAAGTTAAAATTTAAAAAGAATTAAAAAAATAGAAAAGCAAAAGAAAAACACGGGTGTATGTATCAAAAAGTTCAGGTTAGAAGGTTATTAAAGAATTTGATGTACTGGACATCTCAGTGTGATGGTAAATAGGTTAAAAATTATCTGTATGTATAAAAAAAAGAACCAGAATATTGGTAAAGAGTTAAAAATAAAAGTTGTATTTATGAAGTAGTGGTGGTTGTTCTCTTGTAGTCTTTTTTTTTTTCTTCCTTCTTGGTTGGTTTTCTGGGGGAGGGGCCTGCACGTGGGTTTTCAGACAATGATGTTCCCTGAGTTAGGTCCTCCCGCTCCCCTCAAGGGGGTGAGCTCTTTTTTTTTTCAGGAAACTGTTTTTTTTCAGCCTTTTGTTCTCTGGGGGTTTTTATGTTCTTTCATCTGCTTTCTCTCACCTTGACAGCTTTTGATGGTTTTTGGAGGTTTAGAGGAGAGCAAACAGCACCTCAACCTCCTTCTCAGAGAGAAGCCTCAGACTGTTTTGCAAAAGCTGCTGGCAGAGTCGGTTCTGAGTCACTGTCCCTGGGAATGCAGGAGCTCCTCGTTGTACCCAAAACCAGGGCAGCGGTGGCTGTCTAGGCAGCTCCAGACCTCCAGAGAGGTTCCAAGCAGAGATCGCACACTGAGATTTTCCCGCTGTCCCGGGCTGGGAATGTCTGGTTTTTCCGGATGCCAGAGCTCCAGGCTAGCGCCTATGAGCACGTATCCCAAGGGAGGGTGTGGGACATGCGCGTTTCAGGATTGCCGTCTGGCCAGGCTCCCAGCCCCTCACAGGAGCCAGACCCCACTCGTTCTCAGGCGTGCTGGCGTTCAGGTGCACTGGCGGCTCAGGGACGGAGACCTGATTTCTCCACCGCACTCTCTCTGGCTCCGCGCCAGGGTAGGCTGTCCTGGGTCCGGGGACTTAGGTCCCTGACCCTAACCGCCCAGGTTCCCCCTATTACCCCCCGTGATCCTTTGCTGTTTGTTTTTTGAGTGCTTTCAACCAGACTCCAAGTTAATGCTGGTCCCCAGACGCAGAGTACTCTCGTGTTGGGGTGTTACTTTCCAATCGGTCACCTCTGGTGGCTCCCTCCCCCTTTTGTTTATCTTCCGATATCAGTCCGACGCTCCCAGTCTGCTTTACCTGCCACTGGCGTCTTCTGCTCCAGTAGAGATCCAGACGTGTATAATTCTGATCTCAGGCTGATTTCATGGGTGGTCGGAGTTCTTTGGTAGGTAATCAGCTCACTTTAGGGTACAGGTTGAAATGGTGCCTCCTCCTACTTCCCCGCCATCTTGACTCCCCCCAAGTCACTCCATTTTTACCTCAGTCTTCATGAAGTAGAAAATGGCCTTCTTCTTTCCTTCCTCGCTTTCAGTTCCATTTTGTTTCCATGCAGTGTTATTTCCTTTGCTTCAGGGGTAGGATTTCATGATTCCTCACCTGCACAGAACTCCCAGAGCTTATCACAATGAGTGACCTCTCTAATAGCCATCCCCATTGAACCCTTCCCCTCCACAACCCTACTCTCAGCCATGCTCAGTTGCTGCTCTAAGTTGGAGTCTCTTTCCTCATTGACCTATCTTTCTCCCCTCACTACATTCATGTTTTCTTTCTGAAATTCCATAGAAGTCAAATTATAGGCTATTGGTCTTTTCTTACTGATTTTGCTTAGCAAAATCCACTGTAGATCCATCCACATCCTTGCAAATGGTAAGAGTTCAATATTTCTGAATCTTGCTCCTATTCCATTGAGAATATGTGGGAGATTAGATATCTATATATATCTATATACCTATATCTATATATACTTATACATATATATCTACATATGAAGATATATATATATCTACATATGTAGATATATATATACATCGACATATGTAAATATATATATATATATATATATATTTATACATATCACTCATCAGTGAATGGACATTGGGACTCCCTCCATCTTTACGCTATGGTTGATAACGCTGCTGTCCATATCACGGTGCTTGTACCCCACTGAATGTGCCTTTTTGTACCCTTTAGGGAAATTCCTCGGAGGGCAACTGCTGCATCCTAGGGTTGTTCAGTTCTTAGCTTTCAGAGGAACCACGATGCTCTTTTCCAGAGTGGCTGCAACAACCCGCATGCCCACCGACAGTGCAGGAGGGTTCCGCTGGAAGAAGAACATTCCCTGCCAGCAATGTCCTGAGGAGGAATCAAAAAACCTGGGGGATAACACGACTCAGACAGCGTCCAGCAAGCAGCCCCAGAAGTTCCCCCCAGGGTTCCTGACGCCATGCCCTGGGAAGCCATCAGAATGCCTCTATCCAGGGGAATTCCCAAAGACTCTCCTTCTGACTTCACCACCCATGAAACTACAGAGAACGAATGACACGTCCAAATCTCTAGATGGTCCACTGAGGGACACTAGAAAGTCAAGCTTCCCTTTTCAATTGTCCAAGGCTCCTTGGAATCCTTTTGAATGTTCCCTCTGCCCTCATCAGAACTCTTTGAATAAAAAAGGCGAATCCATTAGGATCCATCCCCCTGGACAAAGGAGAATCCATCCTCCAGGCCTCTATCTGACCGCAAAGAGCCACCTCACTCTAGATGCCGGCCGTTCCACCACAGCCAAGGACCCATGGAATCAACACTGTTCGAGGACGGAATGCATCCTAGGTCCCAAACACACACCAAATCCATCTCAACTTCCTTTTCGAATCCAAGGGATTGCCTATGAAAGAGATGTTCCAAAGATCTCAGTGAGCTAGACGGAAGTGAGAAAATGAGATCCCCTGCCAGGTGCTCCCTGCAAGGAAACTCAGGATGCTAGGGAGCACCCACTCTCAATGGCTGACAGCTGCGTTTGTGTAACTTTTTGGCTCCAGTGGAGATGAGAGAAAACCCAGGATGTTGGGATGAAAGAGAAGTTTTACCTCCCATGCTGGCGTGGATGTGCCACTGTGCCCCACAGACCTTCTGTTTTCTCTGAATGCTGTTGTCCTGGGAAAAGCTGCATGACGGAGTCAGACGCTGATTTCCAAACTGCAGGTCTCCTGGAGCCAGAGGGAAGAAGTGTTGTCAGGTGCGGTTACGTAGGCACCTCCCACCTAAAGCCTACACACCTGCTCCGATCCTGGGAAAAGGAGAGGCACGTGCTTGTTTCTTAAGTGGTCATTCACTTCCTTCTCAAGCCCAGCAATGCCCTTTTCCTTTTTTTTTTTTAAAGATTTTATTTGAGAGAGAGACAGTGAGAGAGAGCATGAGAGGGGAGAAAGTCAGAGGGAGAAGCAGACTCTCCAAGGAGCAGGGAGTGCAATGTGGGACTCAACCCCAGGACTCTGGGATCATGACCTGAGCTGAAGGCAGTCGCTTAACCAACTGAGCCACCCAGGCAACCCGCCTTGTCCTTTTTGGAGAAGCAAATAGACTCTTCCAAACAGACACTCAACTCCTCAGTTCCGAAGGCATCATGGGTTGAATTTGGGTCCCCCGGCTCCAGACCCGCACCGGGAGGACCCTCCTGAACCACCCTGAGAGCACATTCCCATCCAACCTGGGGAAACGGGGCACAGTGCCGACTGAGTGGGGGCCCGGCTCCAGCCATTCTTACCAGCACTGTTGAGCCTGGGGAAAGTCTTCAGCTCACCACTCTGTCCTGGAAAAATGAGTGCAGTGCCTCTCGTTTCCGGGTCCCTCACCCAGCACCTGTCCACGGCTGTCTGAGCCAGCAGGCTGCACAGGCTCCTCGGCAGGTGTGTTGGCCACAGAAGCTCGCTGCTGCCCCCAGTGGTGGCAAGCAGCATTGCACCCTCCCACGCTCTAGGGCACCACAGCTCACCGCGCCCTCCAGTGGCATGAACGGGCACTGCTGAGCCTTCCACAGACGCCTCATGCAGCTCCGAGAAACGCTCCCCAGGTCTAAAGGACACTGACGATGTCCTTCCAGATTGGGACATCTAGGCCAACCCCACGAGTCCACAGGCTGCCCAAGCGGAAACGGTGCCTTTCAGACTGCGGAAAACCCTGGGAGCAGGAGAAGCCTTTCTGGCGCCACTGAGGCCAGCACCAACTACCGGCACCCCAGCGCCCCGAAAAGTCGGAGGCGGACGCCCGGCCACAACCCCTCCCTCAACTCTGCTCCGGGAAAGCTCCCCTGCGCCGGGGCCCGGGTGGGTCACGTCGTCTCCGCACATTTTCCGGGTGGCCCTGACATGCCCCGAGCGAGAAAGGGCCCTGGGCCACGGGGAACAGGGCGGTCCCCAGGGCTGCCCAACGCCGGCCAATTCTCACAAATCGATCCCGATTTGGGCAGAACGCTCGTGAGAACTGGCCAGGAAACGCCCGGCAAACTCGCTTCAGGCGCCACATGTCTGCAGGGCCACCCCCGGGCCTGGCCCGGGATCCCGAGGGTCACGTCCGAACCTCGCCAGAAAGACCTCCGTGAGTCAGGCGCAGGCGAGGCCAACGCTCCTGCTCCTCGGCCTCCAGAGGTTCCTTCTGTGGCGCTGGCAGATGGGGCCAGGACAGCCCTGGGGCCCGGACACAATCTCTCGCCTGCTTCCTCAGCCTTCCGTTTCCAGGGTCCTGTCCCTTGGGGCCTCCACCTGAGTCCCGCGCCACGAGTCCCCTGACCATCCCGGCACACACGGTGCCTTTCGGAGCTGCATCCCAGCCCTCGAGCGAGACACATTCATGCCCCACAGAGGCCAGCCCCATCCTTGGGCACCCCAGCGTCCCCAAAAGTTGGAGGCAGATGCTGGGCCACAACCCCTCCCTCAACTCTGCTCCGGGAAAGCTTCCCTGTGCCAGGACCCTGGGGTGGGCGACCTCCTCTCGGCTTGTGTTCCAGGTGCCGCGACATGCCCCGAGCGAGAAAGGGCCCTTGGACACGGGGAACAGGGCGTTCCGCAGAGCTGCCCCACACTGGCCAATTCTCACAGGCGTTCTGCCCAAATCACCAGCACCTCACCACTGCCCTCAGAGCCAGCAGGCTGCACTGACTCCTCCTCCAGTGGTGGCCAGCAGCACTGCCATGCCTTCCAGGATTCTGGCTCCACAGCTCGCCACTGCCTCCATCGGCGTGAACCTGCACTGCAGGGCCTTCCATCCTCTCACCATGCAGCCCACAACTGCCTCCACAAGTCTCAAGGCACACTGGCCCATTGTCAACCATCCCTCAGGCTGCAACTCAGCACTGCCTCCGGCAGAGGTAATCCGCCCTGCCTCACCTTCCCATACCTTGCTCTGTGTCTGTCCTTGCATCCGTGGTAGGGCAGCTCCTGTGGCATGTCTTCCAACGCCTTGCCCACACAGCTCAGCAGTGCTTCCCTTGGCCTCAAGCTGAACGGAGTCATCTTTCAGCATCCGTTGCACTGGAGTTCAGCACTGCGTCCGTTGGTGGAAAGATGAGTGATGAGAGCGGTGATGCTGTGGCAGTGCAGAAGTCTGTCACTGGAGGATGTGCTGAGCTGCATTGGCAGAGCTGCTGGGGGACGTGCCAGTGCAGCTTCCAGGCACTGGAGTCAGTGGTGAGCCACACCGCGAGACCCTGGAAGAAATGGAAATGGCAGTTCGTGCCCCTGGAGTTAGTGGTCAGCTGCAGCGCAAGGGATGCCAGAAGGATTTGCAGTGCTTCTGAGGGCCTGGAGAAGCAGTGTGGAGATGCAGTATGAGACTATGAATGGCGTGGCTGTGCAGCTTGTCGCCACTGGAGGCAGTGCTGAGCTGCCATGAGAGACACTGGAGGGATGGACAGGGAAGTATCCCACCACTGGAGGCACTGGTGAGCTGGGGCTTAGGACGCTGCAAGGACGGGTGGTCTGTTTCCTACCACTGGAGACAATGGTGAGCTACACTAAGAGAGGATCAAGGAGACGGGACACTGCATCTTGCCTCCACTGGACACAGTGATGAGTTCCAGGTCAAGATGTTGGAAAACACTGCAATGCCCTTTCACACCACTGGACGCAGTGGGGAGCTGCAGTTTGAGACGCTGGAAAGAGGGGCAGTGTCGTTTCCCACCACTGGGGGCAGAAGTCAGCTGTAGTGAGAGGGACTCCAGAAGACTTTGCAGGCTTCTTAGGGTCACTAGAGGCAGTGTTAAGATGCAGTGTGGGACCAGTAATTACGAAGCTATGCAGCTTGTCACCACTGTAGGCAGTGGTGAGTTGCAGTGCGCAACTCTGGACAGAGGGGCAGTGTCAGTTCCCACAACAGGAGGTATGAGATTTCAGTCCAATTCTCGCGAAAACTCAAGCAGTACTCATGAGATTTTTACCCAAATACCATGAGAACACATTCCAAACATGAGATGAAAACTTATGCCAGAGCTCCAGAGATTTCAGTCAAAATCTCCTGATATCTTGGGCAATTCTAATGAGAATTGGGTAGAAATCTTGTGACAACCCATTACAGATATCCTGAGAACTCAGGGACATCACGTATTATCAGTCCAAATCATCAAAAGATAGCTGGGGTGGCAATCTTTATATCAGATAAATTAGATTCTAAGCCAAAGACTATCATAAGAGATGAGGAAGGACACTATATCATACTCAAAGGGTCTGCCCAACAAGAAGAGCTAACAATTTTAAATATCTATGCCCCTAACATGGGAGCATCCAACTATATAAACCAATTAACAACAAAATCAAAGAAACACATTGACAATAATACAATAATAGTAGGGGACTTTAACACCCCCCTCACTGAAATGGATAGATCATGCAAGATAAAGAGGAACAAGGAAATAAAGGCCTTAAATGACACACTGGACCAGATGGACATTACAGATATATTCAGAACATTACATCCCAAAGCAACAGAATACACATTCTTCTCTAGTACACATGGAACATTTTCTGGAATAGATCACATCCTGGGTCACAAATCAAGTCTCAACCAGTATCAAAAGTTTGGGATCATTCACTGCATATTGTCAGACCACAATGCTCTGAAGCTAGAACTCAACCACAAGAGGAAAGTTGGAAAGAACTCAAATCCATGGAGACTAAAGAGCATCCCTCTAAAGAATGAATGGGTCAACCAGGAAATTAAAGGAGAATTGAAAAAAGTTGATGGAAACAAATGATAATGAAAACACAATGGTTCAAAATCTGTGGGACACAGCAAAGGCTGTCCTGAGAGGAAAATGCATAGCAATACAAGCCTTTCTCAAGAAACAAGAAAGGTCTCAAATATACAACCTAACCCTATGCCTAAAGGATATGGAGAAAAGAACAACAAATAAAGCCTAAACCCAGCAGGAGAAGAGAAATAATAAAGATCAAAGCAGAAATCAATGAAACAGAAACAAACAAACAAACAAAAAAACAACAATAGAACAAATCAACAAAACTAGGAGCTGGTTCTTTGAAAGAATTAATAAGATTGATAAACCCCTGGCCAGACATATCAAAAAGAAAAGAGAAAGGACCCAAATAAATAAAATCATGAATGAAAGAGGAGAAATCATAACCAACACCAAAGAAATACAAACAATTATAAGAACATACTATGAGCAACTCTATGCCAACAAATTTGACAATCTGGAAGAAATGGATGCATTCCTAGAGACATATAAACTACAACTGAACCAGGAAGAAACAGAAAATCTTAACAGACTCATAACCAGTAAGGAGCCCAGGGCCAGATGGCTTCCCAGGAGAATTCTACCAAACATTTAAAGAAGAATTAATTCCTCTTCTCCTGAAACTGTTCCAAAAATAGAAATGGAAGGAAAACTTCCAAATTCATTTTATGAGTTTGAGCATTACCTTGATTCCAAAACCAGGCAAAGATCCCATCAAAAAGGAGAATTAAAGACCAATATCCCTGATGAACACAGATGCAAAAATTCTCACCAAAATAATAGCCAATAGGAGCCAACAGTACTTTAAAAGAATTATTCACCACGACCAGGGGAATTTCATTACAGGGCTGCAAGGTTGGTTCAACATCCGCAAATCAATCAATGTGATACAACACATTAATAAAAGAAAGAACAAGAACCACGTGATACTCTCAATAGATGCTGAAAAAGCATATGACAAAGTACAGCATCCCTTCCTGATCAAAACTCTTCAAAGTGTGGGGCAACTGGGTGACTCAGTGGGTTAAGCCTCTGCCTTTGGCTCAGGTCTTGATCTCAGGGTCATGGGATCAAGCCCTGCATCAGGATCCCTGCTCAACGGGGAGCCTGCTCCCCCCCCAACCCCTGCCTGCCTCTCTGCCTACTTGTGATCTCTGTCTGTCAAATAAATAAATAAAATCTTTTTTAAAAAAAAACTCTTCAAAATGTAGGGATAGAGGGTACATACCTTAATATCATCAAAGCCATCTATGAAGAAACCACCGCAAATATCATTCTCAATGGAGAAAAACAGAGCTTTTCCGCTAAGGTCAGGAACATGGTAGGGATGTCCATTATCACCACTGCTATTCAATATAGCACTAGAAATCCTAGCCTCAACAATCAGACAACAAAAAGAAATTAAAGGCATCCAAATCAGCAAAGAAGAAGTCAAACTATCACTCTTTACAGATGATATGATACTTTATGTGGAAAACCCAAAAGACTCCCCCCCAAATCTGCTGGAACATGTAGAGGAATTCAGTAAAGTGTCAGGATAAAAAAATCAATGCACAGAAGTCAGTGGCATTTCTATACACCAACAAGACAGAAGAAAGAGAAATTAAGGAGTCGAACCCATTTACAATTGCACCCCAAACCATAAGATACTTAGAAATAAACCTAACCAAAGAGGCAAAGAATCTGTACTCAGAAAACTATGAAGTCCTCATGAAATAAATTGAGGAAGACACAAAGAAATGGGAAAATGTTCCATGCTCATGGATTGGAAGAACAAATATTGAGAAAATGTCTATGCTGCCTAAACCAATCTACACATTTAATGCAATCCCCATCAAAATTCCATCAATTTTTTTCAAAGAAATGGAACAAGTAATCCTAAAATTTATAGGGGATCAGAAAAGACCTTGAGTAGCCAGAGGAACGTTGAAAAAGAAAACCAAAGTTGGAGGCATCGTAATTCCAGACAATTCAAGCTCTATTACAAAGCTGTCGTCATCAAGACAGCATGGTACTGGCACAAAAACAGACACATAGATCAATGGAACAGAATAGAGAGCCCTAAAATGGACCCTCAGCTCTATGGTCAACTAATCTTCAACAAAGCAGGAAAGAATGTCCAGTGGAAAAAAGAGAGTCTCTTCAACAAATGGTGCTGGGAAAATTGGACAGCCACATGCAGAAGAATGAAACTGGACCATTTCCTTACACCACACATGAAAATAGACTCAAAATGGATGAAGGACCTCAATGTGAGAAAGGAATCCCTCAACATCCCTGAGGAGAACACAGGCAGCAACCACTTTGACCTCAGCCGCAGCAATTTCTTCCTAGAAACATCGCCAAAGGCAAGGGAAGCAAGGGCAAAAATGAACTGTTGGGACTTCATCAAGATCAAAAGCTTTTGCACAGCAAAGGAAGCAGTTAACAAAACCAAAAGACAACCGACAGAATGAGAGAAGATGTTTGCAAACGACATATCAGATAAAGGGCTAGTATCCAAAATCTATAAAGAACTTATTAAACTCAACACCCAAAGAACAAATAATCCAATCAAGAAATGGGCAGAGGACATGAACAGACATTTCTGCAAAGAAGACATCCAGATGGCCAACAGACACATGAAAAAGTGCTCCACGTCACTCGGCATCAGGGAAATACAAATGAAAACCAGTGAGATGCCACCGCACACCAGTCAGAATGACTAAAATTAACAAGTCTGGAAATGACAGACATTGGTGAGGATGCAGAGAAAGGGGAACCCTCCTACACTGTTGGTGGGAATGCAAGCTGGTGCAGCCACTCTGGAAAACAGCATGGAGGTTCCTCAAAAAGCAGAAAATAGAGCTATCCTATGACCCAGCAATCGCACTACTGGGTATTTACCCTAAAGATACAAACGTAGTGATCTGAAGGGGTACGTGCACCCGAATGTTTATAGCAGCAATGTCCACAATAGCCAAACTATGGAAAGAACCTAGATGTCCATCAACAGATGAATGGATAAAGAAGGTGTCGTATATATACACACAATGGAATACTATGCAGCCATCAAAAGAAATGAAATCTTGCCATTTGCGACGATGTGGATGGAACTAGAGGGTATTATGCTGAGTGAAATAAGTCAATCGGGGAAAGACAACTATCATATGATCTCCCTGATATGAGGAAATTGAGAGGCAACATGGGAGGTTTGAGGGGTAGGAAAAGAATAAATGAAACAAGATGGGATCAGGAGGGAGACAAACCATAAGAGACTCTGAATCTCACAAAACAAACTGAGGGTTGCTGGGGGGCAGAGGGAGGGAGGGGGGGTGGGTTATGGACATTGGGACGGATATGTGCTACCGTGCTGTGAGTGTGTAAACCTGGAGATTCACGGACCTGTACCCCTGGGGCTAAAAATACATTATATGTTAATAAAAAATAAAAAGTTATTTTAAAAATAAATAAATAAAAATAATATAAATAAAATAAAATGCATAGACGTTTTAGCATATAATGGATTCATTAACAGATTGACTAGAATATGAATAAAAATAGCTTTTTAAGATGGAAAAAAAAGTGATGCTTGTGTGGAAACAAGATGATGTGTCTTCAAAAAATTTAACGCGGAATTCCACTTCAGCATCCAGACCCGAAAGAGCTGAAAACAAAGTCTGGAGCAGACAGCACGTGCCCTTACTCAGAACAGCATTTCACACCAGCCGGGAGGTGGACGAAGCTCGAGTGCGCGCTGACAGACCAGCGGGAACAGAAGTTGGCATCTGCACAACCGAGCGCGATCCAGCCTTAAACACGGACGCTCCGACCCAGATTAGGACACGGACTGAACCTGGAAGCCGGTGGCTGAGCGACATCAGCCCATCGTGGGAGGACGGACACTGGAACCCCCTCGGAGGAGGCGTCTGGAGGGACGGACACCGGGACCCCCTCGGAGGAGGCATCTGGGACACACAGTCAGATGCGGCTGCGGCCGAGGGCAGGGGACAGGGAGTCGGTGTCTCGTGCACACGGTCCCCCTCGGGCAGGAGGAGAACGTTCTGGACAATGACGTGCGGCGCGTGACCTCGGCCGAGGCTGCGGACCTGCCACCCGCCGCATCCGAAGCGGTCCGTGTTGTCACGTTTGGTCGCCGTGAAAACGCGACGGAGGACGCATGTCGCCACGCGCACGGACCCGAAAACGGCCCCAGGGACGTGACCCTGTGGCGGCGCCGCTCAGACCGGAGCCCGCTGCGCCCTCAAACCTGTCGGGTCGGGCGCACAGGGGAGTCCGGCAGCGGCTCCGGGAGGAGAAAACCCGACGGAACCCGAGAAGACGCAGTCGGGGCGGCAGGCGCGGCGGCTCACGTGGCCTGCGGTCCACCGTCAGGGTTTCCTCACCCGGGGTTCCGCGGGGGCAGCGTCGCTGTTCGGGGTCAAACGCCCGAGGCAGCCCCTGCGACGGCCGATGTGGTTCGGGAGCGACCGCGGGGTCTGCGTGCGGGGACGACGCGTCTCTGGGCAGCGACACGGTCCGCGGATCCGAGGTCACCGCAGAGGACGCGGCGCTTCCCCACCCCCCCCCCCCCCCCCCGCGGCACCCGGTCGCAGGAGCAGAGACGCCTTCGCACCCGGGAGGGAGGCCGAGCCCGCCGGGTCCAGAGGGTGTGGACGCGGGAAGGACGCGCGGGGCCGAGCGGGCGGCGGGGGCAGCGCGAGCCGAGGGGGACCGGACCGTCCGCGGAGCCGCAGGAGCCGCGTCCGCCGCGCACGGACACAGCCGCGACCCGGGGCACACCCGACCCCGGACAGGGGGACCCATAGCCTCGCGCTCAGCCCCGCGGGACCCCCGCGCCGGGCACAAACCCGCGGAAGCCGCACTGTCTACACTGCGTGCCCTTCCTCCGGGCCCCTGCAAGCCCGCCCTCGGCCGCCCCCGCTCGGGCGGAGGGGTCCAGCTAAAT
Source organism: Meles meles (assembly GCF_922984935.1). Lineage (NCBI taxonomy): Eukaryota > Metazoa > Chordata > Mammalia > Carnivora > Mustelidae > Meles > Meles meles. The sequence continues at coordinate 32,205 of NC_060080.1, forward strand.
CCATTACATTTGGGAAATTCAAACTGAAATGGAGCCCAGTGATCCCCTGACTTCCCTGGAAATAGAAACAATCAGAAACCATACTGAATTAAGTGAAATGCAGACACAAGCTTTACAAATTACACTAAAATTCGCTCAAAATTGTAGATATATTTAAAATGTAAAACAATCAAAATAGCAAAAAGAAAATCCACATGGCCTTGAGCTCGGTGATGAGTTTTAACACACAACACCACAAACCAATCCACAAAAGAACAAAAGTGATAACATGAACTTCCTAAAATGAAAACTTCTGCTCCGTGAAAGACCCTGATCAGAAAACTAAAAGATAAGCCACAAACTGGGAGGAAATATTTGCAAAACACATATCTGGTAAAATATTTGTATTCAAAACATACACAAAACTATCAGAACTCAACAATAAGGAAACGGCATCCTAATCCATAAAGGGTAAGGATCTGAAAATGCCTAAAAAGAAGACATACAGTACAACATAAGCAACAAACACACGCCTGACCTCATCAGTGGGAACGCACGGATGTAACCAAGAGGGCACAGCGCCGCCCAACCGTTACAAAGGCTAAACTCCAGAGAAGAGTTCCGGAGAATTCCAGCTGCTGGACGGTGAGTAATGTCAGCAACTGTGCCTTCAAAGACAGGTTGGCTCTTTTTTCCCAACCTAAATAAGTCTCACGTTGAGAACCAACAGTCGCACTTCTAGCATTTAGACAACTGCTATGAAAACTATTTCCAAGCAAGAACTCCCATGCAGTTATGCACAGAAACTCTATTCATAATGGTTACGAACTTAAAGAAGTAGGATGCCCTTCCACAAGTGCATCCAGAAGGAAACTGAGTGCATCCATGTGAAGGAAGCAGATTATGCCGCCCAAAGCATGCCTCTTTGGCACAAGGTTTGTTTGGGCTGATTAATTTTAAGAAACAGCAGACTCGGGACAATCTCTGATCACTGAGCATAGGTTGCCATTGGTTAAGTGAAATGCATACTTATAAAGGAAATCTCCATTTGTAAGGGTGTCTCTCTGTACCAGGAACAGAAGAATGACTAAATCCCAAGAAAATCTTAGCAAAAGAGAAGACACAAATTTAAATCATGGAGGAAGGAAGGGGTTCACTTAGGGTCAGGGCTTCAGCTGCCCATCCAGGGCTCTTCCTCTGATTCTACAATCGCAAAACACTCTTACTCGTGTTTAAAAAGCAATGTTGCTCTTGGTGGGAAACTCAAGGCCCTAGCTTTGGGCATCTGGTCTCCACATCTCAGAGACTGGAAGACACACAGACCTGATTCTTGTCCCTAGGAGGAGGGAGCCCATAAGTCACCCACAACCCCCTCAGTAATCACCCTTACCCAAGGAACAAACTGGCTTGCTTTTCTATATTTTCTCTCTTCTTTACAAATACCAGAGACCAAACATGAGGATGGGGAAAGAAATTATTGTTCAGTGAAGCTGTTGAAGGCTCAGGGATTATTTCACAGCATGGAATCTACACTTGGCAGATTTTCAGAGACCACCTGCCCTGGGCCATGTACATGGCTCTCAGAGACCATGCAGCCTCAGTGAGGAACTGCCCACTGGGAAGCACAGTTGTTCCAATGCCCTTAATTCTTAACAAGTATAAATGCCAAGGGTTAACATTACAACTGGGAGCCCAAAGGACTGCAGGGCAGTCTGCTATATGGCTGTAGCGGCCAGGACTACATTCAATGTTTGCAACAATTTTACCTTTTTCTTTTCTTTTTAATTGTGTTGTTTTTCACCATACAGTACATTCATTTTGAGGGTTTTTTTTTCTGTTTTATTTTATTTTATTTTTTCAGTGTTCCAAGATTCACTATTTATGCACCATGCTCAGTGCTCCATGTAATACATGCCCTCCTTAATACCCATCACCGGCTAACCCCTCTTCCCACCCCCTCCCTTCCAAATCCCTTAGTTTGTTTCTCAGAGTCCATAGTCTCTCATGGTTCATTTCCCCCTCTAGTTCCCCTCAATTCACTTTTCCTTTCCTTCTCCTAAGGTCCTCCATGCTCCGTGTTCCACAAGTAAGTGAAACCATGTAATTGGCTTTCTCTGCTTGACTTATTTCACTCAGCATAATCTCCTCCAGTCCCTTCCATGTTGATACAAAAGTTAGGTACACAGCCGTTCTGATGGAGGCATAATATCCCATTGTGTATATGGACCACATCTTCTTTATCCATTCATCTGTTGAAGGGTGTCTTGGCTCTTTCCAATTTGGCGTTTGTGGCCATCATTGCTATGAACATTGGGGTACACATGGCCCTTCTTTTCACTTATCTTTATCTTTGGGGTACATACCCAGTAGTGCAATAGCCGGGTCGTAGGGCAGCTCTATTTTTAATTTTTTAAGGAATCTCCACACTGTTTTCCAAAGTGGCTGCACCAACTTGCATTCCCACCAACAGTGTAAGAGGGTTCCCCTTTCTCCACATCTTCTCCAACATGTTGTTTCCTGTCCTGATAATTTTGGCCATTCAGACTGGTAGAATATCAGTTAGAATATCAGTTAGATATATACCTCATTGAGGTATCTCAATGAGGTTTGAATTTGTATCTCCCTGATGGCTAATGATGATGAACATTTTTCACGTGTCTGTCAGCCATTTGTATGTCTTCTTTTTTTTAATTTAATTTTATTTTTTCAGTATCCCAAGCTTCATTGTTTATGCATCACACCCAGTACTCCATGCAATACATGCCCTCCTTAGTACCCACCACCAGACTCACCTAAACCCCAACCTCCCTTCCCTCCAAAACCCTTTGGAGAAGTGTCTGTTCATGTCTTCTGCCCATTTTTTAATTGGATTATTTGGTTTTTTGGGTGTTGAGTTTGAGGAGTTCTTTATAAATCTTAGATATCAGCCCTTTGTCTGTACTGTCATTTGCAAATATCTTCTCCCATTCCGTGGGTTGCCTCTTTGTTTTGTTGACTGTTTCCTTTGCTGTGCAGAAGCTTTTGATCTTGATGAAGTCCCAAAAGTTCATTTTTGCTTTTGTTTCCATTGCCTTTGGAGACAGATTTTGAAAGAAATTGCTGTGTCTGATCTCAAAGAGGTTTCTATTTTTGAAACAGCTTCAGGAGGGCAGATATTATTTCTTCTTTGAATGTTTGGTAGAATTCCCCAGGGAATCGGTCAGGTCCTGGGCTCTTGTTTTTTTTAGAGGTTTTTGATTGCTTCAATCTCATTACTAGATATTGGTATATTCAGGTTGTCAATTTCTTCCAGTTTTAGTCTTGGGCATTTATACGTTTCCAGGATTTCATTCATTTCTTCTACGTTGCTTAACTTATTGGCATAAAACTGTTGATAATAGTTTCTGATGATTGTTTCTATTTCCTTCATGTTTGTCATGATCTCTCCCCTTTCATTCATAACTTTATTAATTTGGGTCCTCTCTCTTTTCTTTTGGATTGGCCAGCAGTTTATCAATCTTATTGATTCTTTCAAAGAACCAGCTTCTAATTTTGTTGATGTGTTCTACTATATCTCTAGTTTCTAACTCATTGATCTCTGCTCTAATCTTAATTATTTCCCTTCTTGTGCATGGAGTTGGCTTAATTTATTGTTGATTTTCCAGTTCCTCATGGTGGACAGAGAGTTAGCATATCCAGGATTTTTCAATTTAATATTTGATGTAGTGTTCCATTGTTCATTGTTTGCATATAACACACAGTGCTCCATGTGATCCACGCTGGATGTTACCTTTCTTGCCAGGCTAAGAGGCTGTGAGGGAGGAGAAGCTTGTCTCAACCACAGAGATGGAATAGAAATATCCCAAGGGGCTTCCTTCACTGACCCAGGACTTGTTACATTGCCCAACCCCCTTCCTTCACTGACCCAGGACTTGTTACATGTGCCCAACCCCCAGCACAATAATGGGGGTTGTCAGGATCTTAGCTGGCCTGAGCTGGATGACCACAGATGCCTGCCTGGATGGTTGGAGGCCAAGGGCTGAACTGTCTGAAACCTGATTGTCTACTTCTAATTGCTCAGTTGGGGAAAAGATTCAGCTGGTACCAGAAGGGCCCATCAGCCTACAAGAAGGGAGCAACTGGAGGCTGTCAGGTTGATGCACCTAGCCTATATAAATCCACATGTGTTCACTGAGTGTCCTTGAGGTCAGGGCTGTGCTGAAGGTTGCCCAGGCAGAATGGGGCCAACAGCACCCTTCCTAGGTGAGGGAGTGGAAGGACCCTTCTGGAGCTCTGAGGCCCTCACATTCTTCACTGAAGTTGAGTTGGATTTGAAATAGCCAGTGACTAGATGGGTATTTTGCTGTACTTCTATTAGAGCCCAATACTGAGGGACAAAATAACTAATGTTCTAGGTCAACCCCTGATGTGTATGTGACCACAAGCAAGTACATCCTAGAGGTCCAGAGATATGGAGGGAAACAGAGAAGACACAGAAGATAAGGAAGAGGACCACTTCTGCTAAAGCCAACCCTGATCCAGGCCCTGACATGAACACTGACCTTGATCCTAACTCAGAATGTAAGACCAACACAGAGCCAGACTAATATGCTGATGCAGAAACTGACCCAGATCCTGATCTTGAACCTGATACTGATCAAGACCCTGAACCTGATCTCAAGTCTGACCCTGAGCCTAACACATGACCCTAACCCTGACCCAGACCTTAACTCTAACCTATCCCAGACCTTGGCCTGACCCTTACTCTAAACCCTCACCCTGACCCTGTCCAACAAATAAGGAATATTGAGTGCAAATAATGAAAAACTAGACTGTAAAAGACCGATCCAGTTTGGATTGTGGAGAGAGATTCAAATGTCTGGCTGTGCACTGGGGGCTTTGATGTTTGAGCAAAACCACTAAGGGCCCTACATGGAGGTGAGGATGTCTCATAAGCCAGTGTTTCCATCCATGGAAGGGTGGAGACCTGGACCAAAGAGCCACTAATATGGGTAGCTTCCAGAAGGATAAATCAGCCATTTCCACCAACAACACACAGACAGACCATCTCACAGTTTTGACCTAGGGGCAGCTCTGCTTTGCCTCATTCTCTTCTCAGTGTTTTAGGAAAACATATTATGCTCTTCATAGACCTAAAATTATTACGTGGTCCTCATAAATTTGAAGAGTCTATTGACTAGGTAATCTGAGGCCAACAGTCATGCTCAAGCATGGGTGCTCAGCAGAAAAATGATTCATACTCACCGGGCTTGTTCAATGCAGATTTTCTGCAACATCAGTTACACATAAGGTTTGACCTGATGGCTTGTTCCCTTACCTTGGGGTGATGCAGTGAGTCACAAGGGGGCCAGCTGAACCTCAGCAAAACAAAGACTCACAAAAATTCCACTGCCTGGAGAGTCACCTGGGTGGTTCAGTTGGTTTGGTGGCCAACTCGATTTCAGTTCAGGTCATGATCCCAGGGAAATGGGATAGATCCCTTGCATCAGGCTCCACACTCAGTGGGGAATCTGCTTGAGAATTCTGCTCTCCTCTCCTCTTGCCACCCCATCTGCTCACATGCTCTCTCTGCGTCTCTCAAATAAACAAATAAATCTTTCCGAAAATCCATTGCCTGGAGATGACAGTTTGGGAGGTGGTAGACCATGTCTGAAGGGTGGCGGGGGCAGGGAGAGGTGTGTGCCATCACAGAGGGGTGAGAAGGTTAGCATCACAAAGGTCATACTGGAGAATGTCCACTCAGAGACCTAGGAAGACAAAGGAGTGGAGGCCCCCAGCCCCTGAAATGAAAGCTGTGGTTTTTGATCTATTGTAATGAGACAGAAACTAAAGCTGAGCCACAGACTACAGCTGATCTGACAGTTAGTCAGGGGAAAGAAGGGCGCTGAGAGATTTGAACGTTCATCCACTTTTTTTTTAAATGCTAAAATTCATACAATTAATTCCAAGTTTTAAAAAAAGTTCACTAATAATAATTAATAATAAACAAAGGGATCCATGGTAGGAATTGAAAAGATTTCACAAATGGGTATCAGGTATGAAGGCGTGTCTCTGGCTCTACCTCACCTTCACGTGTTTGGGTTGTGTGTGTCACAAAAGAAAGCCTACTAGGGTTGTGAGAACGTCGCTGGATTTTCTAAGCAGTCAGTGAACCCACTGCTGGAAAGAAACGGTGGAGAAAAACAGTTGGAGCAGACCACCCTGGAGCGAAGCAGAATGTTCCTTCCCAATCTTCTTTCATGCAGCCTATGCTGTGGGCTTAACCAAAGGTCAAAGCCACTTTATCCATGAGTGGGGCCCTCACTGGTCCCTGACTGCAGTGGACAGAGAAGAGACTAGTTTTTTGTTTGTTTTTGTTTTTGTTTTCCCTCAGAAAGCAATTCACATCTACAAATATCCAGTCATAGAAGGGATGTGACTTACTCAATTTCAAGAACATGGTTTTAAAAATAAATATTCTCCTATTGTTTCCCTTCAGTAACAACAGAACTTAATTTAGTTGCTTAGGAATCTAAGAATGATTAAGACCGGCTTTTGGAAACAAAATAACACCAGAGACATAACACTAAGTTAAAAGAGAATATTACTGTGTTTTAACTCTATACTTTAAATAAATCTATAGATACATATTTTTTAAGATGTGATTTATTTACTTATTTATTTATTTGACAGACAGAGACAGTGAAAGGGGAGCAGAGCAGGGAGAGTAGGAGAGGGAGAAGCAGGAAGCCCGCCCAGCAGGGAGCCCAATGCAGGGCTCAATCCCAGGACCCCAGGATCATGACCAGAGCCTAAGGCAGAGGCTTAATGACTGAGCCACCAGCAACCCCTATAGATACATATTTTTGAAAGAAATAAAATGTTAGATGTAGTTTTTATATAAAGCAAAAAGGTACTGGAAATAGAAGCATCTGGGCCATAACTGTACTGGAAATATACTGAGATTGAAGCAGGAACCACCAGTGAAATCCTCTCATGCACATGGAGGGACCCAGAAGGAAGGGATGGCCAGGTACATGGGGGCTTCAGGGTTTGGACTGCAAGGAAGCACTTCCTGCAGTTTTGGTGTTGTATGCAAGGTGGAAGCTGTTGCAGGAGAAAGATGGGAAAGCAGTTCCCTTATCCCTTCCACTTCTGTAGATCGCAAAGTTTCAGACTTGTTACATTTCTAGTGGAAGGTTTATTGTACATATTTACTTAAGATAATAAAATTATCAGTGTTTGAAGTGACAAAGTCCGACATGTCCAAAAAGCAGGGAAGAGGGGAAAAAAGGAAGAAACAGCTCAATCATTTGATGGACTTGAACTCCCTTCCCCCATTATCACTGAAAACTGAAGGAAAGATGTTGGGAGAAAGTACCATTATATGTGATTTTATATGAGACTTTTGCCTGGAGAGAAATCATGTCTGCTTCCTTCCTATTTCCTTTCTTTAGCACCTTACTTTGTGGGTGGTCCATGAAGTTGCCTTTTATTTTCTAGCACAACTATGCATTCTCTCTCTCTCTTTCATCTCTTTACCCTCTACTTTTAGGGGCAGGGGTCAGGTAAGATAGATCCCAGTGTACATCCACTCTACCATCTTAAATCAGGAGCGTCTCAGCCATTATCCACCATGATGCAAATCTGAGGTGCTGGAAGTCACCGCGCACAGGCCAAGTCTGACCGGCACTTGTTGTCTGTACATAAAGCATTGTGGGAACGCAGCCGCACACATTAGTTCTGTGTGCTCTGCGACTGCTCTCGGGCCACAGTGCAAACATGGAGTCATTGTCAGAGAGACCACAGAATTCTCCACATTTTCCGTTTAGCCATAATTTCTGGAATTCTGGGTAGAATTGTCAAAGATAAATATTATCATGCCATTCCTTTGAGTAGAAGGCTCCATAATATCTTCAGGAAAAAAATCTAATCTCTTCACCGTGATGCGCAAAGGCTTCCATCCTTTAGCTCAACCTCCGTATCCATTCCTTCCTGTTAGTTTCCTTCCAACCACATGGTGGAATGTGCCGGAAGATCTCACCCACTCCGGACATTGTATCTCTTCCTCCAAAGACATTCCTGTTCCATGGCAAGTTCCTTCTTTGTGCTTGAGGACTCGGCCCATGCACCCCCACACATTCCGACATGTTTGCCCTTAACCCCGGACCTCCCAGCGCAGCCAGTGCTCTCACTGCGCTTGTTCCATCTTCTCCCTGCATCTCCAGGCTTGGCCCATCGCAGGGTAGGCCGAGCACAGACATGGCAGGACTGGGGGATGGCAGCAGGAGCCAGATGCTCCTCGAAGGCATTTGCAGCTTAAAATTACATGAAGACAGTCCTGAGCACAAAGTCCCCTTAACATGAAGAGAATGAACGGTTGTGTGAGCTCTCAAAGACAAAACAGCCCCCTGTGTGTTTCTGTGTTCAGCGGTTATTCAGCCCAGGGTCAAAAGCGTGACCCTGCCCTTACCTGCTGTGGTGCTGGGAGGTCCCTCGGTATGCCCTTCCTCCTGTCGCTGTCTGTTGCATCGGCTGACCAACTTGTTTAACTTCAGCTCTGTCGGTGACATGAGCTGGCAGAGAGCTTTCGGGTTTGCGGACAGCGTCACTGAGGCACAGGTGCTAACTGTTGAAAGGCACATTCCATCAGTGACTGCCACAGGAATCCTCATCCTCACGAACATGTGGAAACTGAGGCCATCCTTTGAAGAGAACGTGCTCTTGTAGCCTTCCAGTTATTTACCTAATTTCTCCAGGCCATTGTACCTGGAAATTCTGAAGAAAAGTATCTGAGTGAGATCAAGAGACATGACTCACGTTTTTGTTTTGATCTGGGATAGAGAAGCCACGATTCCTGTGGTTAGTGGAATTTAAGTCCACTGCTGGGATCCATCAAGAACACGTTTTCCTCTCCCCCAAAGTCCAACCAGCTGCTCTCCTGAGAGCATAATCAGCAGTTCTATTCACTCATTGAGAGACAAGAATTCTGCCCACATAAGAAGTGCTTTTGCTATAATTGAGAATGATACTATTTATCTAAGTCTTACTTTGGAGAATACTGCCTCACATAGTTCGTTTTCAAATTTTTCTCATACTATCAGGGCCATAGCTAATGTCAATGGCATGTAAGATGAGAGGGCTTTTTTTTTAAGATTTTTTTTTTTACGAGAGGAAACACCCTTATGTTACAAATTTTAATGTCTCATGTTACAAACAGGTAAATTGGAAAGTTACACTCTCCCCTGCCAGCACTATCATAGATAATAACCAAGATCTCCTACGTGAAAACCACCTTTCCCTCCATTTGTGAGACCTGGCATTTGCTGGCTAGCTGTGGGCAGCTGGCAAACATCCTCCTCACTCAGGCCACACAGGTGATGAGACAGCAGCCGACCTGGGTTCTAGACTCTCTCTCCCCGTCTTTCTCCCTCTGAGTGTCTGACTATGCTCTGCTCTCCCTCTCTCTTTCTAATTTTCACAATAGTCTCTGGGCATAGCTCAAGTGCCTCAGATGTGGGGCTTGGGAGGTGTCTCTTTCTGGACCGGCACATTGGCTACTTTGAGCTTATTTACCATAATTAACATTTGTTGCAGAACAAATGAGTTGCTGAAGTGAGAAACCTCCTATAGCATTTTTCTGATACTTTGCATATATGACCATATGTTTATCTCTCGTTTCTGAAAAATCACCAGCCACACAGTCAGCATCATGAGCAACTTCAGCGTCTGTGGTGAGTGAGCTTCAGAAGACAGGGTGTACGTGCTGGAGGCAGGAGGCTCAGCAGCAGCAGCACGTGTGTGGGTTTCCAGCTGACAGTGACCGGGTCTCCACCCTGGCTGACCCATAGCCCCTTGCACACACAGAGCTGTGGCGGGAGCACCTCCTAGCTCTGTTGGGGGAGCTATCCTGCAGAACTGCTGTGCTCCTCCTGGGGTAAGCAGCTGCCGTTCCTCCTCACACTTCTCTCAGCATTGAACATGGCGGTTTGATCCCGCCTCACTGGATTCAGCAGAGCAGGGCAGGTGTGGCCAGCCAGCAGGCTGCTGTGCACACCCAGGAAGGACTCAGTGATCACGGGTCCCCAAAGGCAGATGGAATCACTCTTGTTCAGCATCTCCAGCTATACATTCTTTACCATTACACCAAGTGACCAAGAATAAGTTTCTCATCAGAATGCAATCTCAGAAGATAATGGGAATTCATGATTGCTGTTTTCCTCATCATATTTGTACTAGGCTTTGAATCCGTTGGGGGCATAGATGTTTGTGCTCACTCTGGAACACCACGGAGCAGTTCTTGGGTTCCACGTGCTGTTCTGGGGGCCAGGCATTGGACAGAGAGCAGCTCATTTCCAGGGCAGGGCTGCAGGTGATGCTCACGGGTGAGACCACATCTCCCCATCTCTGTGTCTGTACCACCTGAACTACGCTGGCACCTAGAGACATCAATTAGTTAAGTACCAAAAACAAAACAAAAGGTATGTCTAAACTACTTTGAATACTACTGTTACCTAGTTTTTAACTGATTTAAATGAATAAACTTCCCTTCCATCTTGGCAAGATGCATGATCAAGTTATATTTCAGACCAAAATATAATACTATGCCAAGAGAAAAATGCATTTTATGTGTTAGTTTGATTTTTTTAAGACTTATGTATTTAGGGGATAGGCAAGATGGTGGAGAAGTAGCAGATTGGAATGACATCAGATCCCAGGAGTTCAGCTAGACGGGTATCAAACCATTCCAAACACCTACAAACTCAACAGGAGATAGAAGAAAAGAAAAGCAATTCTAGGAACAGAAAATCAACCACTTTCTGAAAGGTAAAACGTGTGGAGACATGAATCCGAAGTGACAAGAAGATGGGCCATGGGGGGAGGGGCCAGCTCCCAGCGAGTGGCAGAGCAGTGGAGCACAAAATCAGAACATTTAAAAGTCTGCTCCACTGAGGGACATTGCTCCAGATGCTAAGCAGGGGTGGGGTTTTCATGGGGACAGTGTGGTCTCAAGTCCTTGGGGTCACAGAAAGATTGGGGTGTCTGAGTGTGGCAGAGTTGCCAGGTATCAGAGCAGGAAGCCAACTGCAGAGACAGAGTCGAAAAGTGAGCTTTCAGACTGGGGTTACCTTAAGCCATGATCCAAGGCACAGTCGGGCCACTGCTCTTCAAGCAAGGACCCCACAATTGGCAGATCCAGGGAGACCCACCTTCCTGCTCTGGGAGGAGCACCGTGGCAGGAATCTGCTAGGTTTGGAGACTCCAGGCAGGGCCATGCACCAGAGATAGAAACGCTCGGTCAGAGGCTGGGTGAGCTCAGAATGCAACCAGAGACCAGGGAGACAGGAGTGATTGACTGTTTTTCTCTGAGTGCACACTGAGGAGTGGGGCCCTGACTTCTTGGCTCCTCTGGGCCAGAGATTGGGAGGTCGCCATTTTCATTCCTCTCCTCCAGAGCTCTACAGAAATCCTTCAGGAGAAAAAACTCCTGAGAGTGAACCTAGCAGATTACTTAGCCTGGCCCTGGAAAGGGCCGAGCAATTCCACCTCGCGCAAAGACATTTGAGAATCACCACAACGGGCCCCTCCTGCAAAATATCAGCAAGAACATACAGCCAAGACCAAGCTCACCGATCGAGGAGAACAGCGGAACTCCAGAGCTAGGGGAAAACAACACCTAGAATACATGGTTTTTTTTCCCATGAGTGTCAAGTCTTGCAAAGTTACTTTTTTTTTTATTTTTTTCTTATTCTATTTTTTAACTTTTCCTCTTTCCTCTTTTAATGTTTTTTAACTAGTTTATCTTAACAATACCTTTCTTTAAAAAATCTTTTTAAACCTTCATTGTTATAGTCATATTTTATCCTACATTGTATTTAACCTCATTTTTTGTATACATAAAATTTTCTTTTTCTTTTTTCTAAAAAATTCTGGGATACAATTTCTTCTAATAGATCAAAGTATACCCTAATCTAGCATATGGCTTTGTTCTAGTCTCCAGTCTGAGCACATTTCTTCCTCTTTTTGTTTTTCTTTTTCCAACCAACTTATCAATTCCTTTGTTAGATTTTTTAAAATTTTCATCTTTATAGTCATATTCTATCCCTTCATCATGTTTATCCTTATTTTTTTGTATATATATATATTTTTTTCTTTCTTTAAAATTGTGGGAGATAGTTTCTTCTAAGAGACCAAAATACACCAAAATCAAGTGGGTGGCTCTGTTCTATTCACCAGTCATATATATATATATATACTTTTTTAATTTCTTTCCCCCCACTTTCTTCTCCCCCCGGTTTTGGATCTCTTCTGATTTGGTCAGTGTACATTTTTCTGGGGTCTTTGCCACCCTTTTCGTATTTTATTCTCTCATTCATATATTCTTACCTGGCATGGAGCACTGGGTGCGGTGCATAAACAATGAATTCTGGAACACTGAAAAGAAATTTTAAAAATAAATAAAAATTAAAAAATAAAAATAAAAGATGGTATGACAAAAAAATGACAAGGTGGAAAAACTCACCAAAAAAAACCAAAAACAAAAACAAACAAACAAGAGGCAGTACTGAGGGCTAGGAACTTAATCAATATGCACTTTGGTAATATGTCAGATCTACAGTTCAGAATGATGATTCTCAAGGTGCTAGCTGGGTCAAAAAAGCCATGGAAGATAGTAGAGAAACCCATTCTGGAGAAATAAAATCCCTTTCTGGAAAAATAAAAGAACTAAAATCTACACAAGTTGAAATTTTAAAAAGCTATTAATGAGGTGCAATAAAAAATGGAGGCTCTTACTGCTAGGATAAATGAGGCAGAGGAGAGAATTAGTGATATAGAAGACCAAATGATGGAGAATAAAGAAGCTGAACTACTGGACCACTAAGGGAGAATTCAAGAGATAAGTGGTACCATAAGATGAAACAATATTAGAATACTTGGGATTCCAGAAGAAGAAGAAAAAGAGGGAGGGACAGATGGTATATTGAAGCAAATTATAGTAGAGAAGTAGAGAATTTCCCTAATATGGTAAAGGGAACAAGCATCAAAATCCAGGAGGCACAGAGAACCCCCCTCAAAATCAATAAAAATAGGTCCACACCCTGTCATCTAATAGTAAAATTTACAAGTCTTAGTAAAAAAGAGAAAATGCTGAAAGCAGCTTGGGACAAGGAGTCTGTAACATACAATGGTAGAAATATTAGATTAGCAGCAGACTTGTCCACAGAGACCTGGCAGGCCAGAAAGAACTGGCAAGATATATTCAGAGCACTAAATGAGAAAAATATGCAGCCAAGAATACTATATCTAGCTAGGGTATCATTGAAAATTGAAGGAGAGATAAAAAGATTCAAGGACAAACAAAAATTAAAAGAATTTGCAAACACAAAACCAGCCCTACAGAAAATACTGAAAGGGGTTTCTAAGCAAAGAAAGAGCCTAAAAGTAGTAGACCAGAAAGGAACAGAGACAATATTCAATAACAGTCACCTTAGAGGCAATACAATGGTACTAAATTCATATCTTTCAAGAGTTACCCTGAATGTAAATGGACTAAATGCCCCAATCAAAAGACACAGGTGTCAGAATGGATAAAAACAACAACAACAACAACAACAACAACAACAACAAAAATCAATATGCTGCCTACAAGAAACTCATTTTAGACCCAAAGACACCTCCAGATGTAAAGTGAGGGGGTGGAAAAAATTTTACCACACTTAATGGACATCAAAAGAAAGCTGGGGTGGCAATCCTTATATCAGATACATTAGATTTTAAGCCAAAGAGTATAATAAGAGATGAGGAAGGATACTATATCATATTTAGAGAGTCTGTTCAACAAGAAAATCTAACAAATTTAAATATCTATGCCCCTAACATGGGAGCACCCAAATATATAAACCAATTAATAACAAAATCAAAGAAACACATTGACAATAATACAATAATAGTAGAGGAATTTAACACCCCCTTCATGGAAATGGACAGATCATCCAAGCAAAAGATCAACAAGGAAATAAAGGCCTTAAATGACACACTGGACTGGATGGACATCACAGATATATTCAGAAGATTCCAACCCAAAGCAACAGAATACACATTCTTCTCTAGTGCACATGAAACATTCTCCTGAATATATCACATCCTGGGTCACAAATCAGGTCTCAACCGGTATCAAAAGATTGGGATCATTCCCTGCATATTTTCAAACCACAATGCTCTGAAGCTAGAACTCAATCACCAGAGGAAAGTTGGAAAGAAATCAAATACATATAGGCTAAAGAGCATCCTACTAAAGAATGAATGGGTCAACCAGAAAATTAAAAAAGAATTGAAAAAAATCAAGGAAACAAATGAAAATGAAAACACAACTGTTCAAAATCTATGGGACGCAGCAAAGGCAGTCCTGAAAGGAAATTATATAGCGACACAAGCCTTTCTCAAGAAACAAGAAAGGTCTGAAGTTCACAACCTAACCTACACCTAAAGGAGCTGGAGAAAGAACAGCAAACAAAACCTAAACCTAGCAGAAGAAGAGAAATAATAAAGATCAGAGTAGAAATCAATGAAATAGAAACCAAAGAACAGTAGAACAGATCAACAAAACTAAGAGCTGGTTCTTTGAAAGAATTAATAAGATTGATAAATCCCTGGCCAGACTTATGAAAAGAAAAGAGAAAGGACCCAAATAAATACAATCATGAATTCAAGAGGAGAGATCACAACCAACAGCAAAGAAATACAAATAATTATAAGAACATATTATGAGCGGGGCACCTGGGTGGCTCAGTGGGTTAAAGCCTCTGCCTTCAGCCCAGGTCATGGTCCCAGGGTCCTGGGATCGAGCCCTGCATCAGGCTCTCTGCTCAGCAGGGAGTCTGCTTCCCCTCCTCTCTCTCTGGCTGCCTCTCTGCCTACCTATGATCTCTGTCTGTCAAATAAATAAACAAAATCTTTAAAAAAAAAGAACATATTATGAGCAACTATACACCAACAAATTTGACAATCTGGAAGAATTGGATGCATTCCTAGAGACATAAAAACTATCAAAACTGAACCAGGAAGACATAGAAAACCTGAGCAGACCCATAACCAGTAAGGAGATTGAAGCAGTCATCAAAAATCTCCCAACACCCCTGGGGCTAATAATACATTATATGTATATTAAAAAAAATTTTTTTTTAATTCTTAAAAAAAATCTCCAAACAAACAAGAGCCCAAGGCCAGATGGCTTCCCAGGGGAATTCCACAAAACATTTAAAGAAGAATTAATTCCTATTCTCCTGAAACTGTTCCAAAAAAGTAGAAATGAAAGGAAAACTTCCAAACTCACTTTATGAGGCCAGCATTACCTTGATCACAAAACCAGACAAAGACCACAGCAAAAAGAATTACAGACCAATATCCTTGATGAACACAGATGCAAAAATTCTCACCAAAATACTAGCCATTAGAATCCAACAGTACATTAAAAGGATTATCCACCATGACTACGTGGGATTTATTCCTGGACTGCAAGTTTGGTTCAACATTAGCAAATCAATCAATGATACAATAGTGATTGTATATAGTGATACAATACACTAATAAAAGAAAAAACAAGAACCATATGGTACTCTCAATAGATGCTGTAAAGGCATTTGACAAAGTACAGCATCCCTTCCTCACCAAAACTCTTCAAAG
The DNA here is from genome assembly GCF_922984935.1 of Meles meles. NCBI lineage: Eukaryota > Metazoa > Chordata > Mammalia > Carnivora > Mustelidae > Meles > Meles meles. The sequence continues at coordinate 47,847 of NC_060080.1, forward strand.
TGTAGGGATACAGGGCACACACCTCAGTATTATCAAAGCCATCTATGAAAAACCCACCGCAAATATCATTCTTAATGGGAAAAAACTGAGAGCTTTTCCCTTAAGGTCAGGAACACGGCAGGGATGTCCATTATCACCACTGCTATTCAACATAGTACTAGAAGTCCTAGCCCCAGCAATCAACAAAAAGAAATAAAAGGCATCTGAACCGGCAAAGAAGTCAAACTCTCACTCTTTGCAGATGATATGATACTTTATGTGGAAAACCCAAAAGACTCCACTCCAAAACTGCAAGAACTCATATAGGAATTCAGTAAAGTGTCAGGATATAAAATCAATGCACAGAAATCAGTGGCATTCCTGTACACCAACACTAAGACAGAAGAAAGAGAAGTTAAGGAGTCAATCCCATTTACAATTGCACGTACAACCATAAGATACCTAGGAATAAACCCAACCAAAGAAGCAAGGAATCTGTACTCAGAAAACTGTAAAGTACTCATGAAAGAAATTGAGGAAGAAACAAAGAAATAGAAAAATGTTCCACGCTCATGGATTGGAATAACAAATATTGTGAAAATGTCTATGCTACCTAAAGCAATCTACACATTTAATGCAATCCCTATCAAAATACCATCAATTTTCTTCAAAGAAATAGAATAAATAATCCTAAAATTTATATGAAACCAAAAAAGACCCCAAATAGCCAGAGGAATGCTGAGAAAGAAAGCCAAAGTTGGTGGCATCACAATTCCAGACTTCAAGCTCTATTACAAAGCTGTCATCATCAAGACAGCATGGTACTGGCACAAAAACAGACACATAGATCAGTGGAACAGAATAGAGAGCCCAGAAATAGACCCTCAACTCTATGGTCAACTAATCTTCGACAAAGCAGGAAAGAATGTCCAATGGAAAAAAGACAGTCTCTTCAAAAAATAGTGTTGGGAAAATTGGACAGCCGCTTGCAGAAGAAACTGGACCATTTCCTTACACCACACATGAAAATAGACTCAAAAATGGATGAAAGACCTCAATGTGAGAAAGGAATCCATCCAAATCCTTGAGGAGAACACAGGCAGCAACCTCTTCGACCTCAGCCACAGCAACTTCTTCCTAGAAACATTGCCAAAAGCAACAAAAGCAAGGGCAAAAATGAACTATTGGTACTTCATCAAGATCAAAAGCTTTTGCACAGCAAAGGAAACAGTTAACAAAACCAAAAGACAACTGACAGAATGGGAGAAGATATTCACAAATGACATATCAGATAAAGGACTAGTATCCAAAATCTATAAAGAACAAACTCAACTCCCAACAAACAAATAATCCAATCAAGAAATGGACAGAAGGGGGCGCCTGGATGGTTCAGTGGGTAAAGCCTCTGCCTTAGGCTCAGGTCATGATCTCAGGGTCCTGGGATCGAGCCTCATATCAGGCTCTCTGCTCAGCGGGGAGCCTGCTTCTCTCTCTAGCTCTCTCTCTGCCTGCCTTTCCACCTGCTTGTGATCTTTGTCTGTCAAATAAGTAAATAAAATCTTCACCAAAAAAAAAAGAAAAGAAAAGAAAAGAAAAAGAAAGAATGGAAGGAAGAAAGGAAGGAAGAAAGAAATGGACAGAGGACATGAACAGACATTTCTGCAAAGAAGACATCCAGATGGCCAACAGACATATGAAAAAGTGCTCCACGTCACTCGGCATCAGGGAAATACAAATCAAAACCACAATGAGATACCACCTCACACCAGTCAGAATGGCTAAATTAACAAGTCAGGAAATGACAGATGCTGGCGAGGATGCGGAGAAAGGGGAACCCTCCTACACTGTGGGTGGGAATGAAAGCTGGTGCAACCACTCTGGAAAACAGCATGGAGTTTCCTTAAAAAGTTGAAAATAGAGATACCCTACAACCCAGAAATCACATTACTGGGTATTTACCCTAAAGATACAAATGTAGTGATCCGAAGGGGCGTGTGCACCCATGTGTTTATAGCAGCAACGTCCACAATAGTCAAACTATGGAAGAACCTAGATGTCCATCGACAGATGAATGGATAAAGAAGATGTGGTATATATACACAATGGAATACTATGCAGCCATCAAAAGAAATGAAATCTTGCCATTTGCGACGACGTGGATGGAACTATAGGGTATCATGCTTAGTGAAATAAGTCAATTGGAGAAAGACAACTATCATATGATCTCCCTGATATGAGGAATTTGAGAGGCAGGGTAGGGGGTTTGGGGGGGTAGGGAAGGAAAAAATGAAACAAGATGGGATTGGGAGGGAGACAAACCATAAGAGACTCTTAGTCTCACAAAACAAACTGAGGGTTGCTGGGGGAAGGGGGTTGGGAGAGGGGGAGGGGGTTATGGACATGGGGGAGTTATGTGCTATGGTGAGTGCTGTGAAGTGTGTAAACCTGGTGATTCACAGACCTGTACCCCTGGGGCTAATAATATATTATATGTTAATAAAAATAAAAATATTTTTTTTTAAAAAAGTGTTAAAATAAAGACTTATGTATTTATTTGGGGGGCGGACATGCACATAAGTAGGAGGGAAAGAGAAAGGGGCAGAGAGAATCCCAGACCCTGAACCGACCATGGGGCCCAATGTGGGGTCAGTCTCATGACCCCGAGATCAAGGCTGAGCTGAAACCAAGTCAGATGCTTAACCGACTGTGCCTCCCAGGTCCCCCAGTGTTAGTTTGATCATTTTCCCCTGTCATTTAGTGATTTTAAGGTAATTAAATCAGGAAGTCTGTGTCTCTGAGAGTCCTTTAATATAAGTATTTCTGCATTTTGGAAAAGAAAAACCTCAATACATCTTCTATTGTAAACAGATGTCAGTCCACAGGTACTGATGACAAATGGAAGACTTTAAGATGGAACCTTCTGTGATAAACCTCCACGGGCGATCTCAGTACACCAGGCAGGACCCGGGCAGCCACACTTAGAGGGGCACATGGAACATCGCTCCATCCAGTTCACACACACAACATCTAACAGGCCTGAAGGAAGTGCGGAGACTGTCTCTTGGTGACAGTAGACTCTGGGATCAAGATGGAGTGGTGGCTAGAAGGACCAGAGACACAGATGAGCTGATCTGGGTTGTGGGGTGGCGATCACCCGGACATTTCCAGAGCCCGGCAACCGGGGCTGCCTGGGCTGCGGTCTGTGGGATTCCCCTCAGTCAGGCTATTTTCAGGGTCTGGAGGTCCTTTGAGATACAGAAAAAGAGTTATTAAAAAATTATCACCACTAAAATTTTCTTAAGTAGTATTCCTATTCTTTAACCATACTTAGAAATCTAAAATTATCCTATGAATAAAATTTCCAGTCCACTCTTTTTTCCCACTATTAGATCATGAACATTTACATGCCATTTAATGTATCTGTACATCAGCAGTTTCCATGGCTGGAAACTCGATTTAACCCTTCTTATGCTGTTAGTCATTTACATTTCTCTTATCACAGTAATAACACCTTCAGTGTGTTATTATTCTTTTTTTTTAAAGATTTTATTTGTTTATTTGACAGGCAGAATCACAAGTAGGCAGAGAGGAAGGCAGAGAGAGAGGAGGAAGCAGGCTCCCTGCTGAGCAGAGAGCCCGACGCGGGGCTCGATCCCAGGACCCTTGGATCATGACCTGAGCCGAAGGCAGAGGCTTTAACCCACTGAGCCACCCAGGCACCCCAGTGTGTTATTATTCTTATATATAAACCATTCATAATCTTGCTGAACATTTATTTATGAGTTAGTTATATATGACTTGAGCTGATGTCGTTATATGTTTACATGTTTACTCCAAATAGAGTAAGACACAAGACAAAGTGTGTGGGCTTTGAGATGACAAAGAGCCACCCTGCACCCACATTCCTATTCCTGCTATGGCTCCGTCCCAGTGTTCTGACACAGAAGAAGTGGACAACGCCACGTGCCTCCTGACAGTGCTGTAAAGCCTACAGGGGAAACTGCAGGTGTGTGCTTAGCAGAAAGCATTGTGAGCACAGCTGGGTCCTTTCCCTGCCTCTAAGACAGACTGTCAGACACCCTGAAATCCATTCACAGAGTCTGCACTATGCAAGTATGTTTTCAGCAAATGTGGCTTTCCTCTGGGTCCCTCTCAGCTGCCCTACAGCCCAGGTAGCATTCCTGGGACCTCCATGGGAAGGGTGGGTGTTGGTGTTAGTGGAGAGTGACCCTCCCGGGTGTCTGTGTCCCTTGTGGGTTGCAAACAGCCCTCTGCCCTTGATGTGCCTAAAGGAAAAGGGAAAAGCTGTGCTTCCAAGCTTGTGCAACAAATCTTTAACTTGTGGGCACAGCCCTCCCCAGTCCCACATGACAACCTGATACTACATCCATGGCCAGCAGGCTCCAGGGAACAGGGTACAGTTCTTACCAGTGGGGAGTTGGCTCCCACAAGCCCAGTGAACTCAAGCCAGCTGTTGTGTAAGGAGAAAACAAAACACGAGTCTTTAAGTTAAACATTAAACTAGAATAGAACAGGTGTTGAAGCATGTCTATATCCCACGTAGCGGCGCCTGGCCATGGCCTACGTCACAGAGCCACGAGGACCTTCTGGGGAGAGGCTGCCATCCCCATGGCAGGTGCGAGGACCATGGCTGAGGCAGCAGGTTGCCAGGGTCATCTCCTCCCTAAATCAGGATTTTCTTTGAAGAATGAGGGACAACGCAGTCCAGTGTCCTGTTTTTCCAACGAAATACAAGGGAGCCCAGACAGTTGATGGACCGAGTCACTGACGCTCAGTCTATCCATTCAGTCTTCCTTCATCCATAAAAGGTGGAAAGCTGTAGAAGATCCTGTGGTGGTGGGACCTGGCCCCATACTATGGGATCCCACCATCTGCCCAGCCCATTGGCGCCCATGGGGGCAGCTGGAGCCCTCATCTTCTTGGGGGTGGTTAGGAAGGGGTGGGGCACAACGCAGGATGGAACTCCTCTTCAAAACAGTGTACGTTTTAGTTTCTTCACGCCTCTGCTTTTTGTGCCAGCGATGACCAACAGCATAGTGTTTCTCACTTTCCTTGCCATGACGAGACCCCGTATTTCGCACAACTGAGTATTTTGAACCCTCTTTACTGGGTTCCAGTGCGGTTTTACCCTGTTCATAGTGACACTTGAACATGGAAAGTTCTAGCTGTGGACCAGAGTGAAAGTAAAAAAGAAAGAAACGCTGCCACACGAAGGAAATGAGGATGAGCCTGTCCTGGGTCGTGTTCACCTCACGTAGCACCCAGCCCCACCTCTCATTCCGAATCCTGCCTCATTTGGGGGAGCATTTGAGAAGGATTGGTATTAATCCTTCTTTAAATGTTTGGTGAAACTCCACAGTGAAACAATCTGGTTCTGGGTTTTTCTTTGAAAGTTTTTGGTTAGTGATACAATCTCCTTGTTATTGATCTGTTCAGGTTTTCTATATTTTCGTGATTTAGTCTTAGCAGGTTGTATGTCTCTGGGAATTTATCAGATTTTCTCCAGGCTGTCCACTTTGCTGGCATGCAGCTGCTCCATTGACTTTCTTATGACCCTTTGTATTTGTGTAATATCCTCAGTGGCCATGCACACTCTTTCAGGTATAATTTTAGTTTTTTGGATCCGTTCTCTTTTTTTCTAGTCTAGCTAGAAGTTTGTCAATTTTGATTATGTTTTCAAAGAACCAGCTCTTATTTTTATGTTGAGTCCTTTTAGGTTTTAGTACTATGCTAAGTATTTTATATGTATGAAAACACTGCAAATACTACCCTTTACAACCCAACTCTGTGGTCATATTCCCATCTTTGACCTGTGGAATGGCATGTCAGATTAAGCAATTTAATGGTATCATATCTTTAATTGCTGGCAGGGTTGGGATTTAAATCTGGTCTGTGTGTCACAAACGCTTATGCCTGCAATCACTGGTGTCGTTCTATCACCCTTATCAGAATCCAGATCCGAATCCAGGCTTACCAAACTAGATTCTCCAGCGGCAGGCCTGGGAACACTCACTGTAACAATATCCTGTCATATTGTAATATTGTGGCTCTTTCTGTCTCTGTGCCTTGCATGTCTCCTTCCAGCTTGAATGCCTCCTCCCTTCACTCACGACTCCTTCAAAAACCTACCGTCTTGATAACACCCCCTCTCTCGTGCACGGGGGCTCCATGGAACTCGTGCTCCCCATGCAGTGGGACGGTCTGCACTCCCGGAGGTCTGAAAGCTCTTGATTTCCTGGTTGGCAGCCGGCACACAGAGCCCCCGAGGCACCACAGCCAACTGTGCTTTATTCCTTAATTACTTTGCCTGCTCCCCATTAGTTACTGGGGTCTAGTGCGGGCTTGTCACAGCCCTATTCAAAGTGGGTGATTTGCAAGAACCTGAGCCTGGCTCTCTGATTAAAGATAAGTTCTTTCTAGATGCTAACAGTGCGTGCAAAGAGCTGGAGCTGCGGGAGAATCTTGGCACTCAGGGACCGGGAGTCCTGTGGGGCTGGGTGGAGAATGTTGGGTGGGGACAGAAACAGCGTCTGTGCAAGGATTTGGTGATCTAACTTGGGGGTGTGGTGACATCGGCTTTGCCGGGTTTCTCTCAGAAAGTCAGTGAAGAGCTATCTCCTTATTCTGAGTGTTTGTTTCGACTCTCTTCCTTCACCCCTGTCAACTGCACGTGGGGACAAGACGGGGACGGGAATGTGAAGGGAGGGAAGTTGAGATGAAGCCTGCAGCCAGCACTTCTCAAGCATCTCCTGGAAGTGGCCCATCACAAAATGGGCCCTGCCTGAGTGATCCCGAAACTGGCTCAGCAGCTGGGATTCCATTTCTGGAAGATTCTTTTCAACCAGTCCTATTCTGCAAGAATTCTCTTTCCCGTTCTCCATTGCGCATGGGCACACCCCTGCACACGCACTGCTTCCTAGCGGGTTATAGTCGTATCCCCAGAGTCGGTGTTACGGTCAGCTCAGTCAAGTGTTGGATCTTAGGTCACTGTACACATCGGTTTCCAGTTACACTGTTTTCTCTCACTCGTTACATGAGCTAAAGACCCCATGCCTGTCAGCTTTTGGAAGGACCGCACTCTCTTCCTCAAATTCAACTTTCCCCTTCCCTCAAAACTAATTTCCCTTTATCCTTTTGGACTTGGCAGCAGTATGTGGTTGTGGGGGCACCTCCAATTTGGAACGAGAGTGTCTCCATCTGAGCCTGGTTCTGTGGGCCGGTGGCTGTGTGGCCACAGGCCAGTGGCTTCACCTTGGCCGCCTACCTTTTTTCGCTTACTAACGGGTGATGTAAGGGCTGCAGCTGACGGCAGAGCATGCAGGGTCAAACCACACACAGTGTCTCGTCTTTGGTGTCTCCCGTGGTCTCACCAGAATGCATCTCCTCTTGTTGCATTCAGACTGACTGGTCAACTCTATGGCAACTTTGCGTCAGCGTTTCCTCCACAAAATGTCTTCATAGTAGCCCTCGTGAGTTCCAGCTCGAAACAGGAGATAGCAAAGTGCAGTCTGGGGGTGACGGAGCCCCTGCTCTAGAAGACACCAGAGGGGGAGCCCACCGGCCTGGTCTGCAACTGGCTGAATAGGGCCAGAGGAAGGGCCTATTTCTTGGAAATCTTTAATGAAATTAGCCAAGAAATTGATAAAGTGGGACTTGACTTAGCTTGGACTCATCCTCATGGTCTCTGTTTCTCCAAGGACATCTCTCATCAGCAAATCTGAGCCTATTCTTTGAGGCTGAGAACACCTTTGTACAAACACACGTATCTAGGCAGCTTTAGAGATCCTCCTTGACTTCAGTAAACCACGAATCTCTTTAGACTTCCTATACTGAACTTTGATATATTTAACTATAACTGTGATCTGAGTAGCACCAAGTGGGGTAAAAGGCAGGCCCGTGAGGGTTTACCTTTTCTGGTCGACAATCAGTTCGAGGAAATGAGCTGCACCATCCACAGGTCTGAGAAAAACAAGAAGGAGGAGAATGAACTGTAATAGCAAAATAATGCTTATGGGGCATATGGCCCCATGACTCAAGGGAGAAAAGGCTCACAAGAGCAGTTAATCCCTTTTGCTTCTACAACACACACACACACACACACACACACACACACACACACACTAGATTGCAATCTGGGGTATACACAATGCTGATTAATCATTTCTCAAATACTTTATGATGTGGGACTTCTTTGGAGTTGTCCTAGCATTAAATAAGGGTCTCGGCTTTGGGAAATACTGTTTCTGAGCTCTTAAACTGTAGTAGCCCAGCCGTGTATCTGAGGTCCATCTGCTGTCAAATGAGCGAGGCTGGCACGATTTCTCCTAGAGGCCCTCCCTGGAGAACCTCAGGAAGCATGCAGCGTGACACAGAGAATACCCTGACACTGCAAAGGGGCCCAGCATAGACCACAGAGACCCAGTGAGTGATGTAAGATGAAGTCAAAGGAGAATTCGAAATCAGAAGGTCAAGGGAGGCCGTGCTAGGACTTTCCTGAGTAGCTTCAGTTAAGACGCCACTGAGGGCCGACCTTTGGAGCATCTTCTTTTCCTCCTGAAGGAGGAATAGGAAACCCTGTATCTCTTGCTAATAGATACAAAATAACACAAGAAATTGGCATTTGTGGGTGGAACAACTTCAGTTCTATTTCTAAGTAAGGATTTTTTTTTTTTTTAACAGACTAGCAGCAGCTGTCAGGGAATAATTAGGTTTCTTCACCATGAAGACTTTTACTGCATTTTCTAGACTTTTGTCTTGACACTCTGTTAACCTGAAAATGAAGACCAGGCCACAGAGCTTCAGCTGGGCGTGTTATGATCATGATAACGTGATGTCATGAAGGCCACGAGAGGAGGGAAGGGGACTCAGAATCCCGTGGACAGAAGCAACAGAGCAAAGCTTCACAGGTGTCATTCAAGAGACCGGACGGGGTACCTAACAGCAGCTCCTGCCGCACGCACACCTGCCCTCTCTGAGCAACAGTGCCTCTAGCCAACCGCGCTCACGTGGGGCCTGAAACAACATGAGGAATGTCACACCACGTCTACTCCAGGTATGACAAGATGAACCCGAAGAGCCATACATGAACTCCACAAATCAAGGGCACGTTCATTTTGTAAGTGGGCGTATTGTAAAATTGTAACGAAAATGCCCATGAACAGTGCTCTGAGGGACTGGTAAGGGCACCTTTTTCTGTGGGAAGGGTTCTTTTTCTATCCGTCATGGCTTCTGACTAATTCACTAATTTGGTCATTCAAGGGAGTCAAATTCACTTAAGAGGTATAAAGTGTTGGTATTCTTTAATTCTTATTATGAAATTCGTTCTAAAAATCATAGTGCCCCAAGTCTAAGGGAATTTTCCTCTAAAATATGACATATTTTGGATGTTTTGGGGGCATGCTACACCATGATGATTTCAACCTCTTTCTAATTCATCCTGCTTTCCTAAGGCTAGTGGTTTCTCTTAGGGGCCTTTCAGAAAAGCGCTTGGACCACAACATTGTACCAGGACGTCATAAACTAACTTGGTTGAATTTAAAATTAACTTAATAAACCTGTTTTCTGTAGGAATATTTATGTGAGAATCTTATATCTATGATAAAATGATAGTCACTTAATTTTTGTGTGGTGTGGTCTAGTCCTTCTGCATTTCCAAAACTGTATTTTTGATGCTTCTTAGAATAATCTTAAATTGGCATCTGGATATAGAAATATGTATTTGAAATGTCAATCCAAAAATAAACAGAGTGTTCTTTTTACCATATGTTTACTTTCTTTTTAACAATCATGAGTGTTAAACCAAAAAAACCCAACCAATCAAACATGCAGAAACAACCAGCCTCACTTTACACGGGAAAGGAGTGTTGACCAGGAGCGAGCCGCCCTGAATAGTCATTTCACAAAGGGCCGGATGGGGAACAGGTTTTGCTGCCCTGGTGGGTTCTGTCTAAAGAGTGTTTTTGTTCCAGAGCAATAACCGCAGCGTGCAAGTGAACACCAACACCACAATCGAGATTTCCACTGCCTGCCTTCTGGGCGGAAGGACTGAGTGCGAATCTGCCAAAAGTGGGGGGGGGGGGCACCTGTCCCGGCCGCACCTGTCCTGGAGGCTGGAGGGCAGGCCTCGCAGCAGTCCCAGGCCTCGGGCTAAGAAGGCGGCTCCGGCTCAGACGGACACTGGGTCTGAGGCAGCCGCTGCAGCTCAGTTAGAGACTCAGTGGTGCGCGCACCCCGCACCCTCCGGACGGTTAGTAACAGATCTAGTCTGAGGGCCGGTGCACTTCACTTTCTCCAATCACCAGGCAGCCGTTCTGCTTCTGTGATTTCAGCCATGGAGACGGGGTGCACGGGCGGAAAACAGAACCCATTACAGCTGCTCCGTGATGTCGCATCCGGCGGGACCCAGCTGCCCTCTGAACGCCCAGCGGGTAAGGCCACAGTCTCCCAAAGGGTGACGCCTGAAATCCAGACCTGCACGTGGCCGAAGCCGCCTGGGTCCCCTGACCTCCGGCAGCCCTGGGCCTGGCCTGCGTCTGCGCTGACTGATGGGCGCCACCGCCTCGCCGCTGCCCTGGGACTGCGCGTGGGCTCCGGGCTCGGTCTCCTGGTCTCCCCTGCCCGGCCGCACAGTCTGGCGCTGGCGCCTGGTCTCAGATCGGCGACCTGTCCGTGCCCCAGGCCGTCCCTTGCACAGAAGCCTCCCCTGTTAACAGAGGATTCTGGCCACGAAGCCACTGAGCCTCCGCGTGCCTGTCGGTCGGTGCGTCAGTTCCCAGGGCCGGCGGCTCGTGTCCTTCTCCCCAGACGTGATTAAGAATGTGCTGAGCCGTGAGCAGAGTCCCGGCCAAGATGCCCCAGAGAGCGGGAGGCCAGGATGACGGCCCCCAGTGCTCCACGGAACAGAGGGCCAGGTGGGAGGGTGCTCCACCTCAACCTGGAATTCACGGAGGAGGCATCGTGGGTGTGGCATAGGCAAGAGAGAAAATGCAAAATTCCAAGAGACTTCCGCTGAAGGGCTGGCAAACTAAGGTACATTTTTGTACGTTCAGATTAAAGTACTATAGGTTCAACGTGCATGTTGGCCCATGTATGGATTTTTTCCTGTGACAGGCTGTTGACAGTGTAATTTTAAGTGACCAGATAGTTTCCTGCAGGAAAGCATGTGCTGAATTGGAGTTTCTGAAGAGGGAGGAAGGCCTCTGAAAGGTGGGTGCAATCCTGACCGCATTCTGCTAGGGGGAAAGTTCGGCTCCTTAGGGAGACTGAGAGTTTGGGCTCTCCCGCCTCGAACTGCAGTGGGGCCCAGCTTGCACTGCCCGCTGCTTTCCTCATCCCACCCGGTTTTGAGATCACGTCTGCCTTGGTCTCTTCAGAGGCTTGTTCTGACGACCAGCTGCCTGGCTTACATGGGGATATCTACTGTCCTGTGGATACTGTTCCTGGGCTCTGGAGCAGCTCACCTACTGTGTTGGGAGGATTTTTATTGATTTTATAAGATGTAGTGCTCCTGTTATTGATGTTAGAATATCCCCAAGGAAGCAGAATCATGAGTTTGTAATATGGCAAAGATTCAGGAAATTATCAGAAAAATTGTCAGAAAAATTGTTGCTTGCATCTGTCCCTTAAGCAGGACCAGGTGGCAGTGACTGTTACTTGATGGATCAAGTGTTCTTTCCAGTAACTTGATGCCAGATGTAAGCCATCTCTCTCCCTCTCTTCTTCTCTGCCGTCTGGACTGGGGATCCCTCCTCTCGTAGAGACGGACCCGTGTGTGTACACCCACTCTTCATCATCTGGGGGTCTGGCTTGGTAGAACCGGAAGACACTTCCCCCTGTGAGGGTCAGGGTGAGGCTGGTGGTCTTCGGGCCGCTCTGTACAGAGTCCACCAGCTCCACTGGCCATGCAGGTTGTAAGTGGACATACGTGAGCCTGGACAGGGGCTATTTGACTGGCAGCCCTGCCAGGAGGACCTCGGCCTTGGGACTGTCTACCGTTTAGGCCCGGACTTACGTTCAGAAGCTTTTTTGTTGTTGTTGCTACTGTCCTTCCCAGCCCTACTTCTGATCTCACCAAGGCTCTGGGCCTCATACTTAGAGGACATAACCGATTTGTTTTGTTTTCTTTTGACGTCAAGGGACTGATCTCACATCACATCTCTAGGTTTGTTTCTGACCCAACCTTCCACCCCAGCCCTACCCTGTGCATCCTAGGGGCTCCCTAGCCCAGTGGGAAACCTTCTTACCAATGGTCCTTCAGAGAAGGGATAAGACCAAGCAAATCCCTGCACATGGCCAAGGAGCTACGGCAGGGATCTTCACGTGAAACTTTATGGGGTGGTGGGGAGGGGTGAAGAGCATTAGGAAGGCTACTTCAGCGTGAGAAGGCACCTGCGTTCCTCAGACTGTACTAGAAGTGGGCTGGTGGCGAGTCCCTTAAAAGATCTGCCTCAATTAAGCAAACTGGTGTGATGAAAAGTACACTGAGCTGGAAATCTTATCTCCCGGTTTTAGCTTATTTCTCCACCGCTGACTCATTCCATGCCTTGGGAAATTGAACCTCAGGGAATTTCTCTGATTTCTTAGCTCTCAGTGTCCCCTTCTATACAATGTGGGCATTAGGCTAGAGAACCCTTAAGGCCCTGTCTCATTCTAATGTCCCATGATCCACTGAGACAGTGTTTGGGGGAAAATTATTTTTTGGTTATGCTGTGCCTTTAATAAAAGTAAATATTTCTCTGTCTCTGCAGCAAGAATATGCACCAGGACTCTTTTCACTTCCATTGTGACGTGGCATCTCTCATTCCAACATAAACATTGTCCTGTGGTACGGATCAGGTGGGAAGCATAGACGAAACGAGCTGGGGAAGGAAGTCTGGGAAAGTCAACACAAGGCTGGTCGGGTTATCACAGCTGACTGCGGGCCTGACGCCGCCGCCGGGCTTGAGGAAGGGGGCAGACGTGAGGACGCAGCAGCCACTGCCTCACAGGAAGAAGGGACACAGCGGGCCTCCTTGGATGTCTGGCTCTCCCGTACTCCCTCCGAGGTCCCTGTTCCTCTGTCCATGCCCTTGTCTCGAGCACCTGCTTCTCTACCAGCCAACCCTTCAGTGGCAGCCAGGGCTTGTCTCTCCCACCTGCCATGGCCAACCTACCCTCACCCGCTTCCCTCTTCGCGGGCATCACCTGCCGTTTTCTTTCCCAAATAACACCAAACTCCAATAACACATTAAGAGTCTTTCTAAAAATATCTTTTTAAAAATGTCTTTCTAAAAATATCTTAGTGGGCACTCCCTTGTCGAGGCTGATACCTGGAGCCCTAACTTTACTGAGCACCCCTCCTCCCTAGGATAAAAATGAAAACAAAATGTCTGTGGTCTTGGCTTTCTGCCTCCTTTCTGATGTCTCCTGCCTCTTCTTTGCTGGCCCCTCCTTAGAATTATAAACAGCTTTCCCACTGCATTTAAGAAGAAAAATCTATACTGCTTACTGCGTCTGAAGACTACGGTACATAGCACTCTGGCTTTCACCGTTTTTTGGGGGGTGGGGGGAGGCAGACCACACCAGCAGCGCCTCATCTGGGCACATCTAGAGTTATGGAAGCTTGACTGCCCCATGTCCTCCTGCGGAGAGACCTTGAGAGGGCATCTGAAGGCTCTAACGGGGGAGTGCGGCGACTCACTTGCACTGGACTGGAGAGCGGGGAAGGTCACCGGAACAGCACAGAGCTTCACAAGGGGCTCATGGGGAGAGCCAAGGGAAGAAGGGGACTCCTGCCTACAGCCAGATCAGTGGAACCAACCCGGGCGATCATGGGATAACAGTTGTTGCAGCCAGATGGCCCGCACACCCTCTCCCTACTTTTCTGCAACCATCTTCCTCCCAATCTCCCTGTCACCCCCTGTGCTCTGGTCACGGTAGCCTCTTCCACAGCTTCGCGGATTGAATTCTTTCCATCGCAGGATTCTCACATACGCTGTTTCCTCCCCCTGGCCGTCTTTACTGAAAGGTTTTCCTTGCTCAGTCACTCCCTTACGAAGAGAGGGGCCATAAGCAGGAAATGGGTGGTGCAGAGAAGGTCACTTCATGCAGGAAAAGACTTGGGCATGGTCCAAGCAGCCCAGAAGGAAGCCAAGCTGCTGACTCGGTTGTGAGGGGTTCGCTGAGGATCCGGGAGGCAGGGCTCGGGGGGGGGGGGCGACCCTGCAGAGAGCTGGGGCAGGGACGCGAGTGAGATTGTGCCGGTGATGCAAACGTAAGACCGTTCTGAGTCACCCCTGCCGGGTCACCTTTGGAGAGACACAGCGACCCAGCGAGTTACACATTAACCCGGAACCAGGTCTCTGCAGATGTTACCCACACTTTCCTTCAGACACCCCACTTCTGTTTTCAATGACTCGTTAGAGTGTTCTCTTGCTCTAGACACTAAAGGTGAGTTGTTTTTGTTCGGAAACGTAAAGTGTTCATTAAGTCACTGCAAGAGTTCTCAGTCATTGATTCCGGGATATTTCTAACGAGGAGGACAAGCGGGGAGCGGCCCATGACGATGCCCTGGGAGCGGACCCAGGAGGAGTGGTTGAGTGTTACTGCTGGTCGCCCGCGATAACCCTGGAGTCCGGCTCCTCCCCTGTGACTGAGGCGTGTACATAGCTGACCTTGAAGGCCCTCCCATCCCATCCTCTCGTCTGTGGCTTCCTTTGCAGATGCTGAACTTAAATCTGTGCTTTAACCTGTTATCCCGATGTACCACAGACCATTTGTGTAGGCAAGAGGTCCCGTCTTAAGCAGAAGCAACAACTCCCTCACATCCCCAGAGTCTGAATCGGCCTTGAAACCGGAATACGTTCCGCGGAGCCGTGAGGTCCCGCTGGACGCCGGGCTTACTTGACTCCCTCTGCCTCTGCCTGGCGGTGTCATCCAGGGGACACGTACCTTACAAGGTAGGGGGGCTTCCACCGAAGCCAGGGAGCCGGGATAGGAAGATGACTTTGAAATCTTCAGATTAGTGACCATGTCTCTGAACAGTTATTATACTCAAGTGTTCTACTTGTCTGTAAACAGGAAAGGTCAGAAATGAAGGGGTGTCAGCGTAGGAATAAACTTTTCACTACGAAGTGCTGGGCTTCAGACGGTAAGCGCTCATGCAATATTATGCATTTTATGGTATTTATTCTAAAACTTCTGAATATAAAACATGGTCTATTATGAAGAACTAGAAAAACAAAACAAAATGAAACACCAGATACGTACCCTAGGACTTTGGTTACAAAGACTGTTGGATGGATCCGAGGATAGGAAGAGATAATGTGGTAATGTTCAGACAGTCGGTCTCTCTCTTTTTTTTTTCCCTGAGTCTGCCTGAAAACAAGCGTGACCTTTGTACAGTCCCTATGCTATAGGGTAGTGGTACTCCAAACGAGGCCACTGTGTGTTGGAGGAACCTTGTAAACATGTTCTGCAAATGCGAGGCGTCATCTAGGCTTCAGATAACTCAGCTAAGTTTCCCTCCCACTGAGAGCGGAGCTGCTTCTGCGCAGGAGACACGAGCTGCTGCGCACGCGGGGCCGGCAAGAGCAGTCAAGAGGTCAAACCAGCGCACACACAGACACACGCACACACAGACGCACACACACACAGACGCACACACACGCTGCATTCCACATACGACAGGTCTCGTGCGATAAGATGAGTTTAAAAGTTTATTTGGGTCTCTCACTGGACTGGACAAAGCCTTAGTGGGCAATCTCATGAGAAAGATACGGGGATTTTAGGCAGAAAGCTTTAGGAAAACTCAACAGTCAAGACACACACCAGAGCTGCTCCATTAAGCTCTTGAAAGAGCCTCGCAGAGAGCCGGACAAGGCAGGGAAGCTGATGGCGTCTTTCCGGTCCCTCCCAGCACCCACTCGGGCATGTCACCCACTGGCCGTGGGAGGCTGGGCAGGCACGTTGACTCTTGATCTCTTCTAGGGAGCAGAAGCGGTGGTGGCGCTTCCCTGCCTGCCTCAAAGGTGTCCGCGAGGACCCAGTGAGAAGCCAGACACAGGAACCCTTAAGCTCCTAAACGAGGACGCCATTTGCCATCAACACCCACTTGGGACTTGTCGATTCTGAAGCACACACGGTGGGCAAGTTCTGCGACCCTTCTCCAGAACTCGCGGGGGCCGCTGGGGTGCTTTCTCCAGCTGGAAACACCAGCAACAGGAAATCAAGTGTTTCTCTCTGGTTCTTGTCTGCAAGTTCTAGCCTACCCTCACTTTACTGACCCACGGCGGTGAGGGCACTTTCTAGACACCACTGAGTCCTGCGCTGAGCGTAGTCTCTGTCTAGGGCACGACAGAGCTGGCCAGCAGACCCAGAGCCGTGAAGTGCAGAGCTGTGGAGGCTGGAGGCCTCCAGAAAAGAACAAGTATGAATTGTCACACAAGCAACAGCAGCTCGACCACATGAACTGGTTTACATGCATTTTAGACAAATCAGTGAATGACGAACGTATCCAACTCTTAGGGGACAGAGATGCTCAGGAGATAAACAGCCGCCGCGCCTGGGTGCTTCTTCCATGCTCCGTGCAGTTAAACACGCCCTCCACATCTGACGTTCGCAGTCGCTGCTAACGCACAGGAGCGGAAGGATGCCATCTCCTCGCCCTCCGTCAGCTCTGAAGGCCGCGGGGCGGCTCCGTCCTGCTAAGGCACTTGGCTTCCTCGGGCGTTACTCCCGGGGGCAGATGCGTTTTTGTTAGAACAGGTTCCTCCTTGGAGAAAGCGCTGGAGCTCTCCGACAGGGGCCCTGACGCCACGGGCCACAGCAGGTTTATGGTGCTGACTACATGAGTGCGTCCTGGGGTCACGGTGGCCTTAGGTGAGCAATGCTGAGCGATGTAAGCAGAGCGGGCAACAGCTTCCTGCAATCTTCAAGTCACAGCATTTCCCTCAGCCCAGCCCTGAGGCAGCAGGAAACGTGAGTCACTGAGTCACGCGCCTTCACCGGCCCCTGCCTGGAGGGAGCATGAAGCTGGACTCACGGGTACTTCTCACCTAGAAAAGACGAATATTTGTAGGGCCTAGAAACGCACTCAAGAGGCTGCAAGTTGATGTTTTGAGTGTGCATATCTTAGCCTTTTCTTTTACTACTGCTGAAAAAAATCACCCAAAGATAGGCCAAACTTTCTACATTTCAAAGTAAATTTACAGAAGTCCCTCTGCTTTTTAAAACTGTGGTCATTTTCCAGTGACCTAAAAGTCAATGGTTAGCTCCCAAAATAAGTCTGCCAGACTTGTCTGCGGTGATCTAGAAGGTCTTGGACTTCTAATCCAGCCTCAGAATTCCCTGGTACACATGTGCTTTGGGTTCACAGCTCTGTAGTGAGATCCGTGAGGCAGCGAGTGACCGCCATCCCATTCGGCAGGTCAGCCCCTGCAAGGCCCTGTCCAGTGCTGGTCTGAGCTCTTCTGGTCTACCTTGTTTCCATCCCTCTGATTTTCCTCAGAGTCCTCTTTCTAAAACACAGGTGATCTTCCGTGAACTCGCCAGCAGAAACAAAGCCATGAGAGCATTCCCTGTGGCACGCACGTCGTGTGCTGCTTCAAGATCGGGGACGCGGGAGCCCTGTGTTCATCCTTGAGGCAACCCAGCCTTGCCTGAGTCATCCAGCAGATGGTAATCAGGTAACCTGGGAGTGGCATCTTGGCTCAGAAACCTGCTTAGGTTTTGACCTGTTGAATCCGTCTTTGCCTCTGAGAAATGATGCAATCTTTTAAACATTCTGGTTGGCATTTACTTCTTAAAAACAGCTTGGTGCATACACATGAGAGCCAGGCAGATCTGAGTTCAGACTCTCACTTCTCCAAGCTATGGGTTCTTGGACCCAGGCTGCTACTAACCCTCCACACTTCAGCTCCCTCCTCTGTGAGATGAGGAGCATCCCAGATGGTCTGAGGGTTGACTGGAGGACCCACATTAAAGCTCTTGGTCCCATCCCTGCTACTGAAGAAGCCTGGGAAGTGCCGGCCTCCCTCCTGATCTGAGGGGACAAGCTTCTTCCTGCAGAGCCAGACCCTCCCAGGTGCAGGGCTAAAACTGGGCTCCAGGTTCCTTCCCATCAGAGAGCCTTCTGGACCGCCCAGTCCCAAACGTATCATCTTCCCCACCACGCAGGAAACACCCTAAGCTGCCCTAATTGGACCTCAGTGTCCTCAGGGTGGGAGTCAAAGTGAAATGAAATGTGGCATCCACACGTGGCTTAGTAAAGGTTCCCTGTCTTAGGGTGTCCGACCTTCCCAACTTACTGCAGACTGAAATCCCTCCCAGGAAATGAACTCAGTGTTTACACCAGGAAGGAGGGAAACAGGACCAGCGGCTCACCTTACTAACACTCACCTGGAAATGCACTGGGCAGAGCTCAGAACAAACCCTGGACAGAGGAGGAGGGTCCGCGTTCCAGGACCCCGCACTCCAGGCAGCTCTGTGAGCTGGGATCTTGAGTACCCAGGGGACTTGGGAGGATGCATGCACGTGATCTCCACCATTCCCATCCAGGCTTCGCCCTCTGTGCTCCTGACCCAGTGCTCTGTGCCCACATGAACCTCCTCTTGTCGGCAACCCCCACATGCCTCCAGGGGAAAGAATGTGAGCCTGCGCTCAGGCACGTGCTTCCTTTCTGAGCTGTGGAGGCTGCCGTCCCGACTTGCAGCCTCAGAAGGAACATGACCCTGACGGCAATGTTAGCCTGGCTCTGCCCAGCCTGCTGCTCACCTCCACCGCCCAGAGACGGCTCTGGACACTGTTCAGAGGAGACACTGCCACTTCTCTGGGACTGACCTGCTCTGGCCTGCAGGTCCTGCTTATTTGCTGTGTGGCCTTTTTTTATTCTGTCCCTCTGTGAAGCAGACTTTCTCTCAAAGCCAGGGGAAGGCTTGCAGTCCCTTCCCGACAAGCTTCTGACGGAACACAGACCAAGCCCTAAGTCCCACCTGCAACGTTGGTCAGTTTGTCAGTTACCTGCTGTTTGTCAGTCTAGACTTCCACACGCCGTGACGCCCAGTTAGCAAGACTTGCTGGTGGCCATCCGAGGTGAAGGGTCTTCAGGGATTAAAATGAACCTCTCAGGGGGAAAGTGTCATTTACAATCGGCAGGTTTCCCTTCTCTCTTGCTTGCTTCTTTTAATATGGTTTGGACGTTTGAGTTCCATTTGTGGTCCAGACAGTCGGGCCACCACACAGAAACCATAAACCGGAATGGTCATATTGAAGTTTATAAATTAGGGTCACAGCACCACTTGGTCTGTCCATTTCCTTCCGCACCTTTCTTCCCTCCCTCCGTCGCTCCTTCCCTCCCTTCAGTGTGTCTTTGTCATCTGTCTGTCTCTCTACCATGCATGTCGTCATATCTACCTATCTATCCACCTCTCCGTCCTTATGGGATATCTGACCCCTCCAACAGTGTCAGCCCATCGTGGCAGGGAGCTTGGGGACTCCCCTGTGCCTCATGCAGCATTTGGCTCCTCAGTAAATGTGGGTGGGTGAATTGTGCTTGTTGTCGGAGAGGGCTGTCCTCGATGACTGTCCACACCGCTCGGGAGCACAGACGTTCCCCTACCACCAGCAGGTGGACAGCAGAACAGGGGTTAGCTGGCAGTGCGGTGTCCTGTTCTGGCACTTGTAACTAAGAGTCCTCCTTAAGCTAAAAACTGACCAGACCTCAGGTTACACTGAGACCAAAATCCAGGTCTTTCCAGTTCTGTTCCTATGGTTCAGGAAACTAATTAGTAATTAACTAATTAATTACTAGTTACTTTCTCTAAGGAAATTAATATTCTATTTTGACCTAAAGATGAATAGATATTAATGGTTTAATACATTCTCCCTTTCAGATAGAATTCTAATTTTATGATAATTTCCAAGGAGATAACACGAGGACGATGGAAGGATTTGGGTATTGTAGCAGACGTAATGAAGAAAGCATCATTGGGGAGGAACCCATTTTTTGGTGTGTCTGTAATTTCCCTCTGCACTGCTCCCTGATACTTCTGTGGCCAGAATGATAAGCTTGCTTGAGAACTCAATTTCCTTCTTGTTCAGTGTTTCCAACCCGGACAGTCCAAATACATAGGTCCATCTCATTACTCAAAGTGCAACGTTTAAACACCTCACTTCAAGTGTTGCCTCTGTTTTGCTGAATTTTCCCAAAGGGTAACGGAAAGGTAAGAACTCGGGTTTACCTGAAGGAAGGACCTGGCAGCGGCTGTGTGATCGGGACTGTTTCTAGAGCTACCTAGGACCACTCCTAGTGTGCCTGGGGGGCTGTCCATTGTCTTCATGGAAATGCAGAGCAGTTCCTTTCCTCTCCAAAGAATGCCTGCCTTTAGAGGCTGGCCCAGGTTTGGGCAGAAGCCACGAAGGACTGATAAGGAAGCCAGCTGACCTCAGCACGGCTGGGTTTCGAGATCCAGCCGCACTTCCTGCCTCGCTCCAACCTCTCTAGTCTGAGCAGATGCTGAGAGCAAACTTGGTGTTCATAGTTTGCCTTCAAACTCTTCAATCTCTGATGAATTAACTAACACGAGAGGTTATAAACTGTGCTTTCTTATTTATCTTTGTGCCCATTTTCCAATATGATATTAATAAAGATGGGCAAAAAATATTATTAAGCAAAAGACTGATGAAACAAGAAAGACAATGTGCTCAATACCCCAGACTGTTTTGACTGCATTCACTCTGGGGGGAGCCGCAGACTTCCCCGCCCTCTGACTCGCCTACACCGGACTGGCCTACGAGGCTTCCTCATTTTGGCTGATCTGACACCGGGAGAAAGGGAGACCACAGGAGTGGTGACTACAATATGCACACTCTAGCTTCTGTGTCTCTGTCATGGATTCATAACCAGAATAAATGAGAAAAATACTGTATTTCTTTAACACAGAACACACCACTGCAGTCTAGTTGCAGGTGATGCTTACGAGAGGAAACAGTCCCCGGGGCCTGGTGTTCTGTGGCGTCACCAGCCGTGACCATGGCACTGAACTCTGGACCTACTGCAAAGGGCGATGTCTCATAAAGCCTTCTTCTTCCTCCGGTGCCAGTGACCAGTGCTTTGAGAGAATATACACACAGCGAGGAAACTTTACAGTGACCCAAATACCTCTCAGAGGCACGGCTTATCTGTAGCCATGTATCAGAGAAATGGACACTCTCTAGCTATTTTTCTTGCTTTATCAACAACTCTTTCTTTTCATTGTGTTTGATCATTTTAGTTTACATGCTATTCTTTCATGAACAAATGAAACTACTTCATAGCAGTAAGCATTGCTATCCTTGGGAAAAACAATTACAAGATTTGTTTTCAGACCAAGCTTCAAAGCTGGATGTTCTCAAAGTCACTCAGCAAACTGGGGTCATTCAGGATTAAGCAGGGACTTCTCACCTGCACCCACACACACACGTGGGACCTGACCCTGAGGCATGAGTCTTAGCGGAGGAAAGGGGGCATCACTGGTCCTGCTGGAGCCCGGGGACGTCCTGTTCCTCCTCTTCGCAGCCGCCTCTGAGATCTGCTTCTGAACTCCCTGCGGCTGAATTCCTCCCCGTACCTCCTCGGACGCACAGATGCTTCCGGAAGCTTGTCTGTATGTATGTTTATCTGTTGTCTGAATCATGAGTCTGCACTATTCCGATCTAAGGCAAATATGACGCAAGTTCGGTTCACCTTGAGAGTAGAAAGGCACAAAACAGGTTTGCCCGAAGCACTGACATGTACAATTACTTAAATAAGGGAATGGGCATATGTGAAGACCCTTAAAAACCTCTCATCTTTGACAAAACTAACTGCAATCCATTGAACCCTAAAATAGCAGCCTTTTGAGAGGAACAACTGGGGGAAATTCTTAAAGCAGGGATCTATGGTCTTTAAATAGAGCCTACGATGAGAAAGGTACATCGGGGCCAAAAGAGGCTCCAAAAATCCCTCCGTGTGACTTGTTTGGAAACAAATCACTACGGTACATGGGGCAGGGAGCCCTGTGCTTACAGACAGGAGTGGGACATCCAATGAAACGACACACACAAACACAAGCGCGGAGAAAATGATGGAAACTGATGAAAACTAAAACCATACGATGTTAAGGCAAACTATCTAAACACCAGTAACTGTAAAAAAAAAGAAGAAGAAGAAGAAGCCCAAAGACCCCCTCACAGTAGAAGTTACAGAAATAGAACACAACATTAAACCAGTACATGAACACATCAAAATGCATTGGTTTATAAAATGTTCTACCACTGAGAAACCATTTTTCTCCCCTCCATACTCTTCTCCACAAAATGTTGCTCTTGAGGACGTGTATTTCATTAAAACACAGCAGGCTTTGGAAGGGGCACTGGGTTACAAAGTCTTCTGGGTTGTCGTCACGGATATAAAATTTCTCTCCACAGGCTCTAAATCTGAGATCTACGTGTTCTGGGTGTGAGGAGTGGGCGAGGGTCACAGTAACTCCCTCCCCGCGGGGTTCTGATCCTGGAGAAGCCAGTGCCCTGGGGCTGCCCCTCACCTCAGACACATCCTGGGCAGAAAAGGGTGAGCTGGTGCCGAACCGGGGATGACTGCGTGATCCCGGAGGTGGGGCTCAGACAGATGGGCGGGGTGTGCTGTGTGGACCCTGGGCTCTCCCTGCTCTGGGCAGTTGGGGAACCAGAGCCCTGTGGAGGTGCGCTGCCATGCTGGCAGGGAAAGGAGCTCCTAGGTCTCCTGCCAGCTCCCAAATAGGCATTTTCAGCAGTCTCAACACCAGCTTCCCTTCCAACGGCACGTGCACACGTCTGCCACCCGCTGGGAGTGGCATTACTAAAATTACTTTAGGAGTACTTTCTGCAGTTTTGGTGGCAGTGATGCTCAGAACGGAGACGTCCGTGAGAGCGTGTGACTGTGTTTGCTCTCCGCCACCCACACTGCTGAAGTACAACACACTTCTCACGGCTACGGAACTTTGGTTTAGTTGGGGCCAAACAGCCCAGACTGATGAAACGCAGTAAATGCTATGGTGTCCGTGCTTGACTTTCTGACTCTTCGCCTTCTTTTCTTTTTAAAATCAATTTAAATATCATTAAAATGCATCATGGTACCTCTTTGTCACCAAGTCAGTCAGACAGAGAGCCCTGAAAACATTTCCAAGAAGCCTTCCCTCCTCTGCTGCCCTCTGGGAGCAAGACCAGATCCAGCTCAAACAAGAAACTGTCTCCCCGAGCACAGCTGTCTTAACAGCTACAACTCGGCTCATTTCCAAGTTCCAGGTCCCCTTTCTCCACCGCGTTTCAAACCTTCTGAACTGTGTACGTCTCTTCTGTGGGTGCTTCATTCCCAGGAAAGCAGTAGCTGTGTGGTCACCTGGGTGCACGGGACAAGTCCTGTGGCCTGAGGATGGCCCCGGGTCCCCAGTCATCCAGGACATACTTCACAGAGCCCCCACAGTCTGGAGGCCTCGCTTCCTGCGGAGTAAGGAAAAAGCAGTGAACCAACACGTCAGTCTAGGCCGAGGTTGTACCACAAGCTCTGGTCCCCGCAGTCTTTGGTTCTGTGGTACCTTCTGCATTTTAAACTCTGAAAAGAAGTCGGCAGCCTTAGCAAAGACAGCTATCTGGTTTCTGCAGCAGAAGAAACATCTCCCTGAGGCCTTTTTCTGGACTTTTTAAGTTTCCGTTTGCCTCCAGCTCACGGGACAGTGAGAAAAGTGATCTCTCTCGTCGGCCAGGCCGCTGCTCACCACAGAGCGGGACGACACACTGAAAACAAGGCAGCGGTCCAGATACATATGAGAAGGCAAACGGGTTCCACCCGCTCCACACACAAATCTCTCTGAAAGGCCCAGAGGCCCGCCTGAAGACAGAGAAGAGCGGCCTTCTAGCCGCTTGTTCCCTGAAAATCCGCTCTCACATGGTGCCTGGAGAGCCTCCAGCGAGTCCAAATGAAAGGAGCAGGAAGTCAGGAGCATCACAGTTTGTCCCGTCCCCCAGGGCCTCTTTGCAAACAATGAGACACGCTCTACCCTACCAGCTTATAGGGCGTGTCTACGGGTGCTCCGTCTTGTATCTAAGAGAAATGAGAAATGTGAGAATTTCTGAGCTTTTTGCCATGAAATTGAACAACATTCATCCCTAATTAGCCCAAAGAACACGTTACCGTTCTGTTGCAATAACACTAACATCAGTAACTTCTGATTCTACAGGAAAGACAGGACACCAGAGAGACTAAGTCTGGGCAACCCCACTGTTGTAATGAACCGAAGGACAGACTCGCACCAGCAGTGAAGCCGAGTCCTCAGGCGTCACGCACTGGGGTGCAGAACGCCACGATCCCCCAGGAACTACCACTCAAGGACCCCCGGCGGGCTTGCACACAGACCCTGTGAGCTATTCTCTAGCCCGGAGAGCATCAATTTTGAAAAGCATTTTTACTTTACATGACTTTGAACTTATTTAATTTTGGATGGGATATTTTTATTTTAATTTATCTCTATTTACCCAAGGAACAAAGGCCTCTCTATAAAATATATTTGTTTTCCTTTCCACTTAGAAAGTACACATTTGTTCATCTCAGATTTTCTGAATTTTTCATGGAATCCTGAAATGAATATATATGGATTCTGGCACAAATATTGTGATAAACTAAAGGAAAACTACTCTCTTGAATTCTTGCTTCCACAGCTTCCAGAAGTTACGAAACGCCCTGTGAGGACAGTCAGCTGCCGTTCTGTTCGAGCTGCCGGCTGACCCTCGCCAGGGCCGGTGGCGGCTGCCACCTCTGTGCTTTGGCTGCTGCTCTCTCTGCTGGCTTTTCCCCTGACGAGACTGCCTGCCACCCGGGTGTGCTGCGCTGAGTGGCTGTGGTCATACCAGACATCGCACAGTCGCGCTGAGCTGGACAAAGCCCAGGGGAGCTCACTTCCGCCAAGACCACAGAAGGAGCCAGCCTTGGGGTCTCTTGTAATGAATTTCAAAGAAGGCGAACGACAGTTTTAATGGAGCAAATCTGTGACGCAAATGTTAACAGTGCTGGTGACAGGCAATGACACACAGCAGCAGCGGGCTCCGGGTCACATCGTCTCCCTTCTCTGAGCACAAACAAACAGCTCGGAAGGCAGAGGACACTGTCTTCCACTGGAACCAGCAGGATTAAGGGAGAGGGAAACCTCTACTCTCCCGCAAAGATTCATGCTGGCGGTTTCCTAACCCTTCTGTCACTTTTCCTCTTGCCTCAACTACTTTTCTTTGTCATAAAAGTGTATGTTCTCGGGCGCATGGGTGGCTCAGTTGGTTAAGCAACTGCCTTCAGCTCAGGTCATGGTCCCAGTGTCCTGGAATCAAGTCCCACATCGGGCTCCCAGCTCCATGGGAAGTCTGCTTCTCCCTCTGACCTCCCCTCTCGTGCTCTCTCTAACTCTGCCTCTCTCTCTCTCTCTCAAAATAAATAAAAATCTTTAACAAAAAGTGTATGTTCTCATAACCTAACCCAACTTCTTGATTCTTCTTAGGCTCAAACCTAAAAGGGGCTTCGAAGGGTTAATTCCTAGAGGGAACCTTAAACTCTCCGGCAGGTCCCAGCTTTGACCCTGGAGCCTGGAGAAGAGGTGCTGGGTCTGCAGGGTCGGAAGGGAGCGTGTCGGTTTTCACGCTGTCAGGGTTTAAACTGCTTTCTTTGTGCATCATCTCATTACCCTGGTTCTGTTTATACCAGCGATTCTACCTCCCCTTTGTGCCAAAAGTACAGCACAAAGCTGGGAACCTGAAGGGAACTTAGTTTAAGTTCACATACCCAATAGGAAATGGGCTTCTGGGGCGCCTGGGTGGCTCAGTGGTTAAAGCCTCTGCCTTCGGCTCAGGTCATGATCCAGGGTCCTGGGATCGAGCCCCACATCGGGCTCTCTGCTCGGCGGGGAGCCTGCTTCCTCCTCCCTCTCTGCCTGCCTCCCTGCCTACTTGTGATATCTGTCTGTCAAATAAATAAATAAAATGTTTAAAAAAAGAAAAGAAAAAGAAAATGGTCTTCTGTTTTCTTTTTCCAGGCTCCAATCATAAAACACGGACACACAGATTATTAACTATACAGAATCAAAAAGAATAGAGGTCGGAAACTATCCGCCTCCCTGCCTTCATGTTATGGGCAATGGGAGGCTAAGGCGGAGGAGGGATTACTAATGGAAGACGCTCCCTGTTCCCCCGCTTTAGTGCTCTGTCTACTGGACCATGTCCCTCTGGAACGCGGCCATTCCCACAACTTTCCTCCTTGACACTGAGGCGGTCGTGGTGGCTTGGGGGACTGTACTCACCTCAGTTTCAAAACCAGTTTGTGAAAAGCTAACGTGCTGTTATTTTTAATTTAAACGTCGACTGCCTATGTAGATTCTAAGGCTGGTGAAAAATGCAATATTCTATAAACTATACAGAAAAAAGGTCATGATTCTTCTGAATCCAGTCGATTTCTCCTTGTTAATTTTCAAGTCTGTACTTAGGCCATGGACACTCCAGGAAGTGAGGCCTTTGCCCACTCAGTCTTCCAACAGGTGAGCTGGGCGCAATCACGCCTTGCAGTGGCCTCCCCACTCTGAAGACTGATACCAGGTCTTTGATTAGTTTGTGTCAGAGGCAGACAAAATACGTGCATCTCGTGAATTTTGTTTTAATCTATAGCAAGTTGTCATTGAAGGGAAAGAGAAAAATTATGGTGCAGTGTTTAAATCCTTGGTTCCTAAGGAGAACCCCCAAAAAGGTACCTTCTCTTCTCCCTTCTCTACCCCCAAAATGCCCTCTCCACATGTTCCTGGAAGTAAGAGTAGAGGTCACTAAGGATAAGCATTCCTCAGTTCCTCAGTGAAAAAGAACTTGAGATCAACCCTGTGCTACTGGTGTCCAGGGGGAAGAGATTTATCCCCCGCACGATCACATGAGGTACATAAGCCACTGAATCCTGGCCCGGCCGAGTTCTCAAACACCAGCAACCACCGGGTCAGTTCAACAAAGTGCTGTTCGTTCTTGCGAACTGAGACTCTCCTTGGAAAGCTCTCAAGACATCTCAAACAAAACACAGCCACATGGAACCTGTGCGGCTGTATGAACGCCAAACTGGTAAATTCTGTAAAGAAGTTCTCCCTCTCTGCCAGGTTTGATGAGGGCCTCCAGCAAGGAGCTCAGAGCCTTCTGTCATGCCAGAGGGGGTTGTCTGTCCCACTCTAGAGCTACAGGTGGACCAGAACGCTCTGATCCGACCTCAGGATGCCCCCAGGTCAATCCACACAGCCCCTAGGGCTCTCAGGCTATTTTCAAGGTGAGAAATCACAGCAGGGGTACAAACTGCTCTCTGAACATTTCCTAACTCTAACTTCTCCTCTTCTCAGACTACATGTCCAGGCAGTTAGAAGCAAAACACTCAAAAGAAAGGGTTCTGTCCCTGCAGGGGACCTGGACTGATGGCCCTTCTGCTCTTTCAGCAGCAGAAAGGTCCCTTGGGCGCACGAGCCTCCGGGTCTTCATATCTAGGGTCCCTGGCAACGTCAGAGGGCTGGATCCATCCCGCTCGGCCACACTCACCAAGCCCTCACAGGGGCGCACACACAAAGACACCCCTGCTGGGCTTTCCGGATGCACACCTGGGGTCCAGGTCCCCGCAGAGCACGAGCGATCACGCGGGGCCCTGCAGCGCCTGGCCCGGCTTCTCCCTGGCCTTCCTGCAGGTGTACAGCCACTTGATGATGCGGGCGTTCCTCTCGACCACCGAGGTGGTGCTGGGCACCTGCTCCGCCAGCTCGTCCTCCTGCAGCCCCGCGTCGCCGCCGCTCTGCCGGGAGAAGCCGCTGTCGGAGGTGGCGACGCTCACGCTGCGGACCTTGAGAGTGACGCGGTCCGATCCCGCGGAGAAGTTCTCCCTCCCGAGGGCTTCCACGACCTCCGGTTCCAGGCCGCAGAACTGGAAGAAGGTGTCCCATTCGGCCAAGGACGCAGAGTAGCGGGCGCTGAGGTCTGACTGCGACCGCTGCAGCCCCCCGCGCCTCGAGCCTCGCAGCTCCGGGCCCCGGGGCGCAGCCGGCACTCGGGTGGGCGTCCCACAGGGTGCTGGGCGCGCCGGGGGCGCGGGAACGCCGGGGGCCGCGGAGGCCGCCGCAGAGCCGGGCTTGGACGGGACAGGCTCCTCGCGCCTGGCCCCGATCTCCTCTCCCACCCGGGGCATCTCGGAGGGCGGCGACGTCTTGTCCTTGCCCGGGCCCTGGAAGAACTTCTTCACCAGGCCCGCCCTGGAGCTGTCGGGGCCCTGGCCTCGGACGAAGTCGCATTTCTGCCGGTAGATGATCAGCGAGTCGGGCCTCAGCGGCTTCCGAGCTATGGCCCTGCGCGCCACGGCACCGGGGACGCGAGGCGGAGGCCGAGGATCGCCCGCGGTCCCTTCGCTCGCCCCGGGGTTGCTGCCCGCGGCCGCGGGGCCCGCGCCGGCTCTCGGAGCGCCCCGCACGTACTTGGCGCGGTCGGCCGCCAGCCTCTCCACGGCGCTCCTGCGTGCGGGCCCCGCCGCGTCCCGGACCCTGGGGGCCGCGGGGTCCCGGGTCAGCAGTCGCTCGTTCTGGGGCGCGTCCAGGGCTGGCAGGGCTCGCATCTCGGGGCTCCGCCCGTGCTCCGCGCCCCGTGGAAACGCGCTCCGCCGGCGGCTCCTGCGCGTCCTTGGCCAGCTCCGAAGTCCGCGGGGTGGGGAATGGCGCGCGCCAGCGGCCCAGGTCCGGAGTCTGGCAGACCCGAGTCCGCACCTATCGGCGACCCGCCCCGGCTCCCCCCCACCGCGCCCCCGGCTCCGCCCCGCGCGCCCGCACCTCCTTCCCGGCACCGCTCCCGGGCCGGCCCCGCCCCCTTGCCGGGCTCCACCCCTACCTCCCGCCCGCCCGCCTCTCACCTCCCGCGGGGTCGGTGCGCCCCGTTCCCGCCCCGCACCCCGCTCGCGGCGGCGCCGCCAGGCTCCGGGTGGACCGCGGGGCGGACCGCGCCCAGGGCGCCGCGCACCCGGGAGGGGCTCTGCGGCGCGGGAAAGCCCGGGCTGTGCCCCAGGGCGGAGGAGCCGGAACTCCGAGCGGGTTCAGCCCCAGGCATCAGCCGCCTCGCCGCCAGGGTGCCTTGGGTCCCCGCTGGACGCTGGCACTTCCGGAATGGGGTAGGGACCCGGCGGTCCCCACCCCCCGGAGCAGGTGTCCTACGTCCTTTGAATTCTTAAAGGGACCTCGGCGTGTTTCGAAAC
This sequence comes from Meles meles, assembly GCF_922984935.1. Taxonomy (NCBI): domain Eukaryota; kingdom Metazoa; phylum Chordata; class Mammalia; order Carnivora; family Mustelidae; genus Meles; species Meles meles. The sequence continues at coordinate 77,101 of NC_060080.1, forward strand.
TTCACTTGGCTCGATTTTCTAAGGTCTGCTCAGAGCACGTACTCTTACCAGAAAGGAAGCGGTTATGAAAGGAACGAAGACGCATCGCACCACAGGGTTAGGCTACGCGTGGGATAAAAGAGAATCTGGGAACACAGCAGGGACCAGCCATGGGCCAGCCCAGACCAGACCCCCAGGGGCAGAGACTCATGGGAAGAGCAGGCCGGTGGCAGAGGCGAGGCCCCAGGGAGTTGGGAAGAAACCCGACCAAAAACCCGGAATGTCTGCTAATTTTACTGTAAGCAGGGCAACGGGGACCCGTTCACCAGGACAGTGGGTCAGGTTAGGAAGCTAAAAGTGTAAGAGAAAATATTTCCAAAATTCCACTATTTCCAAAAGTTGGGCAAAAGACAAAGTATTTGCTGGGGGAGTGAAATGTCCATTTATCTCTTATGTTAAAGCCAACTCCAAGGTATGTGGACCTTTCAGAGTTGTGGTTGAGTGCCACACAGCAGCCCGTGGATGGCGGACAGGGGGGTTCTTAAGGTCCGGGGCAGGTCTCCTTTCACCGCTTGAGGGCCAGGGCACACCGAAGGGGCTAGTGGTGGGTCAGCAGTCGCCGAAGGACTCACCGCCATGCCCTGATGATCAGAGAGCTGCAGCCAGGTTGTGCCAAATGGGTCTTTAGACCTTTCGTCCCTGTGAAGCTAAATCTCATAGTCGGGATAGAGCCCGGCAAGAAACCAGGTCTCCGAGAACCAGACTAACCAGATGGTATCCTGGGAGGATGTTATAGTCTCAGAAAAAGAAGCCTATGATCCATGGGGGGTGGGGGAGGGGTGTCATAGAGTAAGAGAGAGATTTAGAGAGGGCAGGATGCTGGGTTGGACACAGTTTCCCAGAGCTGATGGGAGCCCAAAATCTAGCATTTCCCCCCTCAGGCAGCATGGTCTTTTTTCAGTCAGAGCAGGGAAAATATATGTTCAATTGCTTAGTCCAAAGTGTCTGCCCTTGTCTAATTTGTACCTTCCTGTGCAGTTACAGCAGTCCTGAGAGCTCCTGAGCATGGGCCCTTGCGATGTCTGAGCTAGCTGACTTATTTATTCACTAAGTCCTTTTGGACACATAACAAACCTTTCAGGGACTTCATTTTGTCATTTGTACAAATTCTCACTTTTATAGCTCAGACCATTCGTTGTTTGATACTGAGCACTCAATAAATGCTCCCCGGAGCAGCCTAGGCTTGGTTTCAGCTCCGCTTCCTCTTCCGACTTCAGGATTGGAACTCTCAGCGCCTTAGGTCGCTCATCTGTCAATCAGAGCTCACTGTACCCACTTTGCTAAGGTTTCTGTTAAGTAATGAGATTATGTACATAAAGAGCTTGGCACTCCTTCTGGTACAGGACAAATTTTCACTAAATGTTAAATCTCTTATTTTGCTGACGATGGTTGTAAGTTAGCTGCTTACCAAATTTTAAATACAGTTAGTAAATTCACATGTGAGAACTGAACAACTTAAGAGTGAAAGTAAAACTACTATAAGTAAAGTTGCATTTAAGACATTGCTACTGGACAAAGCTAATTATATTTCTACCCATTAAACATAATTTACTGGAAAAATGGAACTGGAATAGTAAAATAATAACAAGAAAATTGCCTAAGTAAAGTGTTCTCGTTGCTCACTTTGTGGCTTAAACTTTGACCTAATTTCCTGCCTGTGTCTCCTCAAAAGACTTGGTCAGAGCAGGAGAAGTTGGTTCTGGACCCAGTGATCCACAAACTCTATTGCTAGGAATTGACCCCAAGGAACCAAGAAGAGATGTGGGCCCAGTGTGAGGACTCCCACTGCAGACAGATAGTTGAAGTCAAGCTACATTCAACAGCAGCAGGAAGGGCGAGGTGATGTGTGATACCCCATGAGATAGTATCATCCAACCATTTACAATCATCCTTCTACACAATACCTTATGGGGTAAGAAATTATCGTGATATATGTGAATTTATTGAATTTATTTAAGTATTACAAATATAGTAGCAGTCTGGATAAATTTCTAGAAACACAAAACTTCTCAAGACTACATCATGAAGAATGGAAAATCTGAATAGACCTAGAACTAGGAAGGAGATTGAATCAATAATCAAATATCTCCCAAAAAACAAAAGCCCTGGGCCTGATGACTTCACTCATCAAATATTTAAAGAACTAATACCAATCCTTCTTAGCATTTCCCTGAAAATCAGAGAGGAGGGAGCACTCCCTAACTCACTCTATAAGTTGCCTGATTACCCCGACACCAGAGCCAGACAAAGACACAAAAACTACAGATCAATACCCTATGAACATTGATGCAAAAATCCTCAACAAAATGCTGGTGAACAGAACTCAGCAGCGTACTGAAAATAACAGTATAGACCATAACCAAATGGGATTTATTCTTGGAATGCAAGGATGGTTTACCATATGCAATTTGATCAAACTAATGTACCACATCCACAGAATGAAGAAGGAAAAAAAAAAAAAAACGATCATTGCAATTTGATGCAGAAAAACATTTGACAAGAAAATACACTTTCATGATAAAAACACTCAACAAACTAGGAATAGAAGAAAACTATCTCAACATTGATTAGAGCCATTTGTGAACCCACAGTGAATATTGTATTTCATGATGAAAGAAATTTCTCCTCTAAGATGAGGAACAAGGCAGAAATGCTTGCTTTACTGCTTCTACTAACATAGTGCTGGAAGTTCTATCGGAGCGTGTAGGCAAGAAAATGGCATAAAAGGCATCCAGTTTGGGGGAGGGGGGAAAGAAGTAAAATTCTCTCTGTGTGCATATGATATGATCTTATACATAGGAAACCCTAAAGATGGTGGTCACACACACACACACAAACTGTTAGAGTGAAAAATTAAATTCAGCAAAGTAGCAGGATATAAAGCCAATATATAAAAATCAGTTTTATATTTGTACACTAACAAACAATCTGAGAAGAAAATTACAAAAACAATTGTACTTATAATAACATCAAAAAAGGAAATTCTAAGGAATTAAACAGGGGAGTCAAAAACTTGTACAATGAAAACTACATTGCTGAAATAAAATTTAAAAAGATGTAAATAAATAGAAATTTATTTACATCGTTTTAAATGTTCATGGATTAGAAAACTTAATTTTATTAAAATCTCAATACTACCCAAAGAAATCTACAGATTCAATTTCATCTCTATCAAAGTCCCAATGACAGCTTCGCAGAAACAGGGAAAAGCCAAACCTAAAATTCATATGGAATCTCAAGGGACCTCAAATAGTCCAAATAATCTTAATAAAGAAGAATAAAACTGAAGCACTCACCCCCCCATTTCAAAACGGACTACAAAGCTACAGTAACCAAAAGAGTGTGGTATTGCTGTAACACCCAATATGAATAAACCCAGTGTAAATAAACCATAAGACCCAGAATGAATGCCTGATATAGATGGTAAATGATTTTCAAATCATCATTGATTTCATTGAAATCATTGAAGGAAAACAATTGAAAGCAATGAGATCATTGAAAAGTGACTTCAAATGAAATCATGTTGAAAATCAAATGACTTTCAGCAAGGGTGCCAAGACCGTTCAGTGGAGGAAAGCACAGGTTTTTCAGCAAAAGGTGCTGGGAAAACAGTATCCACACGCTTCTGAACTCTTACCTAATTACACGGAAAAATGAACTCAAGAGGGACCAGGAACACATGTACAAGAGCACGTGTAAGACCTGAAACAGTAACTTAGAAGAAAACAGACAAAATCTTCATGACACTAGATTCAACCGTGATTTCTTACCTGTGAGAGCAAGGCACAGGCAACAAAAGGAAAACAGACAAGTTGGACTTCATGAAAATCAAAGCCACCATCCTTAGAGTACAAAAACAACCCACAGAGTGAGCCTGGAGGTGGGTATTCAGGAGGGCATGTATGGCACGGGGCAGTGGGTGTGGTGCATAAACAATGAATACTGGAGCATGACATCAAAAACTAATGATGTACTGTGTGGTGACTAACATAACACTAAAAAAAAGCAACCCACAGAATGACAGGAAATGCTTGCCAACCACGTATCTGATGAGGGAGTACATCCAGAACGATAGAGAAATCCTTCCACTCGAGAACACAAAAACAAGACAAAACACCAATTCAGAAGTGGGCAAAGGATTTGAATACACGTTTCTCTAAGAAAGATTACAAAAATGGCCAGTAAGAATGTGAAAAGATGCTCAACATCAGTGGTCACATAAATGAAATAAAAACCACAGTGAGTTGTTGCCCCGCAGCGGTTAGGGTGGCTAACACACACACACGCACGCACACACACACACACTTAAGAAGGCAGAAAACAACTAGTGCCGATGAGAAATTGGAGAACGGGGGACTCTGGGCACCTGCGGTGGGAACAGAACCCGGCGTGACGCCTCGAAACACCACGGTGCTTCATGAAAAGATTAAAACAGAACTGCGTGTGAGCCAGCAATGCCTCTTCTGGTGATTTTACCCAGAACAATTGAAAGCAAGTCTCAGAGTCACAGCAGCCTCACTCACAGTAGCTAAAATAGGGAAGCAACCCAAGTGTCCCTCAGTCGATGAATGGGTGAGCTGCATGTGGCGTGTCCCTACAACGGAGCGCCATTCAGCCTTCAGCCGGAAGACAGTTCTGTAACACGCTGTGACGGGTGTACCCTCACATCATGCCCAGTGAGACAAGCCAGTCGCAAAAAGACAAACGCAGTATGATTCCACTTACATGAGGTCCTTGGAAGAGTCAGAATTATGAAGACAGAAAGTGTAATAGTGGTTTCCAGAAGCTAGGAAAAGGGGAGAATGGGGAGTTATCTTTTTTTTTTTAAGATTTTATTTATTTATTTGACAGACAGAGATCACAAGTAGGCAGAGAGGCAGGCAGAGAGAGAGGAGGAAGCAGGCTCCCCACTGAGCAGAGAGCCCGATGTGGGGCTCGATCCCAGGACCCTGAGATCATGACCTGAGCCAAAGGCAGCAGCTTAACCCACTGAGCCACCCAGGCGCCCCAGGGAGTTATCTTCTGAGGGGGACAGTTTCTGTTTTACAAGATGAGGAGTTACGGGGTGGACAGTGGTGCGGGTGGCACACAATGTGAATGTATTTAGTAACACTGAACTCGACACTCAGAAATGGTTAATGTGATTGTTGGGTTATTTTGCCACAATAAAAAAATGAAAATAAAAAAAGGACAAATCTTCAGTAAAACTATACAGTGGAGTATGACTCAGCAATAGTGAGGGATGAATTACTGATAGACCCAGCTTAGATGAGTCACAGGGAATTATGCTGAGTGAAGAGCCCATCCCGAAAGTTTACAGACTGTATGTGTTCATTTGAATAGAATTCTCTAAATCTCTAAATGACAACGTTATGGAGATGGAGAACAGATTAGTGGTGCCAGGGTTAGGGACAAAAGTAGTTGGAACGAGGGTCTAACTATAAAAGGACAACATGGGGCATGTTGGGACGGACGTGGTCTGTGTCCGGACTGGACGGGGCTGTGATGTTTTATCACGTCTTCACAGAGATCACCCCTGGCGGAAACTGGGCAAAGGGTTAACTGGTCTTTCCTTATTATTTCTCATGTCTGCGTATGAATCTCTCTTTTTAATCTCAAATATGTTTAATAATTAAAAAGTAAAAATAGTAATATAAGTAAGTGGATAAATAGGTTATATTTACTCTAGCACTTCAGTCTTGGAGTACATTGTGGAGCATAATAAATATTTATTGAGCATTTATTATATGAAGAGCCCTGTTGCTTTTAAAATGCTATGCGGTATTTTTTCTAATCCAATTATGTAGTTTTTTTCAAGACCAGAACCTTCCCTTTCTGCATTGAGTCCCTAAGAGCTAGCGGAGTGTCTGCGCCCGGCGGGTTAGCAATAGCAGTTCGTCGACTGATCTATACGTTTATACTCCTGATCAACTACTGACATTGACCAATATCAGCAGCATTTCAGCTGCTTCTCGACATGTAGCCATTAAACCATGACCCGTTCGGATCTTTATATTAACCGGTTGTCATGCTCCGGTTTCACTCCACAACCAGAAGCTTAGTTACAACAGACGGTCTCTGTTCTGTCTGACATCAGTTCCTACCTGCATATAGCGGCTCGTCCCCGGGCCTCAGGACGGAGTGAAGTCACAGTTTCTAATTTTCAAAATAATTAAGTTCCATTCTTTGATGAATGGGTTCTTGCCTTCTTTTATACACACTGAGGAATCTGAAAAATGACATTATTACTTATCTGCTTGGGTTCGATCCAGTTCGGGTGGCGCAGCTGACTAGTGGTAACGAGGACGGGATGCGGGTTTATCACAGCAACTGCACAAACATTAAAATAATTTTTCAAGCTGGGTTTGTGAAATAAAATGCAAATCATTTTCTTCAATTAAAAAAACAAAACACTGTCGTTTTCCAAAGAACCAGTGCACAAAAGTGCTTCTTACTATTCCTATGGATCTGTTAGAGGTCAGGCTCGGGGCAAGACACAGAAGGTCTGGTCACAGCTGGGGGAGGGCATGTCTGCGTTTGTTGGGCACTACCCCAGTTTACGCCCGTTATTCATACTGTGCCTTTTCTTTAACAAATACCTCATTTGAATGATAACCCATGTGCTCATTCCAGTTACAAAGCCAGTTCTAACCAGTTGTGGTTAATTAACTTTAATTTAACTTAATAAATTATTTAATTAATTTAATTTTTTAGAAAGTTATTTTGCTGGGCTCAGTTTCCCCTTCTGAAAATGGGAAGGTCAGCCTAGGTGACGCCTCCAGTCTGTTTGGCTCTGTCACTGTGACCTGCGAGGAAAGCACGGTAGGTCTGAAGAGTGATGTTTCTTCTGGTTTTCTGGTTCTCGGGAAATCAACCTCCTTCACTGAAGAAATCAAAAGAAGCGTCCTTAAACTAAAACAGAAACGCAAACGCTGCTCTGATCACGCTCCCTTGCTAGGCTTCAGGGGACTCCTGTAAAAACAGGTCAAGAATGACAAAGCCCTCACTATAATGGGCTTTGTCCTGCGTAGGCCCCTGAGTTAGATAAGCTTCCTGTCTTGGGTGTGGGATCTGCAGGAGGTTGTAGGCAGGGGAAGCTGGAGGAAGCAGCAGGAATGGGCAGCAAGGCTGGGAAAGGGGAGCTGGGGGGCACTCCAAGCCGTGGGAGAGGCCAGTGCCCAAGGGAGGCATCTATGGCAAGAGGGGTTTCCAGCCCAAACATCCTGGGGGCTTGAGGTCTTCACAAGTAATACAAAGGATCTACAAACTCTCGTCGATATTTTGAAAACCCAAATAGAAATGGTTCCTTTCCTTTGCAGCTGATTGGCTTAATCGGAGTGTCAGACTCCTGGGCCGCCAGCCAGCATTTTGTGACCTGCAGGGATGAGAGCAGGGGAGAACACCGAAGCAGACAGAAGAAAGCTGGTGAGACAATTCAGGAGAGGAATGGGACGACCCGGCCTCACTCTCTTCACTTACAGACGTCAGAGCCACGTGCAGCCCAGGTGTCACGTACGAAACGCCTCGAGCCCTTTCTTTAGCTTGGGAAGAGGATAAAATGCCTTGCTGAGAGATATGAGCATGTCCTACGATGAGAACGGGACAGACCCTGCCTCCGCGTAAGATTTGCAGGCGCGGTTACACGACCCAGAAGCCGCGGGCGGGCGGTGAGTCCGTCTTCTCCAAGCTCTGCTCAGTCATCACCCCTTTCAGGGCTGCTGGGAACATCGCTCTGGTCTGGATGTTGTTTCTTCCAGACTCGGAAGGCCTGTGTGTGCCCTGAAGTCTTGCCCTGGGCAGTCTCCAGGGCAGACTTCCCTTGTTTGTGTGATTGTTTGTTTTCTCTGTGTGTTTGTTTTGTTTTGTTTTAATGAATGACAGGCAGTTCTTGGATTTTGCTAGGGCATTTTCTCAAGACACGGTTGCTGTATACAAATTCTTTTTCTATTGTTTCCATTGGATTTGCTCGGAAATTTGCTGGATACCTTCTTTGCTAGTTACAGAGGTTAGTGTTTCTTGTGAGATGAATCTAAGCAAATAGAAGCACGCCCAGGGCAGGTTGTGGGAAGCAACCCTGGTGAGTGTGCCTGGCCTTGCTGAGGGTGTAGAGCTTCTGGCCGAGGGGAGTGCGAAACGCTCGGCAATAGGCTTCATCAAACATTCCTGGTGAGGAGACTGAAAAAATTATGAGGCCCTAAATTAATTAGAGGACTCTAATTTTCTTGGGCCCTAACTTTAGTCCTATCTAAAGGGGGCTTTCCTTGAACCCCTGATTCCAGGAAGAGGGGTGTCTTCCTAAGTGACAGCAGGAGGCTTTTACAGGAGTGCCCAGGGAATGGGCCTTGTCCTCAGAAAAGTCTGGGAAATTACCTCTCAAACTGTCCTTTTTGGGACTAACATCGTGAAGAACCTGAGTTCTCTGAGCGAGGGAAACCCATTTAATTTTGTTTGGTACAAACCTTCTCACGCGTACTGGAGAGCGACCCAGACTGGGGTGTCCCAGCACATAGTCCAGTGTTCTTTACCTTGTTTGCCTTGTTTTACCTTGTTCTTCCTGCCCAACTCTGCCCACAGGCCTTGCTCAGAAAGAACAGGGTAAATTCACCGAAGTGCCTTTTGAATATCGAACACAAGTCTTTATCTGTATGTCAGGACCCATTTTCTACAGGCATGTGCCCTGCCTTGGCCAGAGGGCGACCCCACTGTGGCCTGTCACAGCCACAGAAAGACCAGCACTCCCTCTCTCCAGCACCAAAATCCTGCCACGTCGCTGTAGCCTATTTCCTCCTGCAGACTGTCCTGAACTTTCGGGAGACTGGTCAGTAACCCCTTATGAAAACCCACTGAGTAGTCATGAGAAAACATTCCTTAATAGCCTCTCACTATCTGAGCATCACTCTGGGTGGCTTTGCTCACCTTTTTGTGACGGTCACCACTGTCCATTTTCTTCCTTACAGTCACTCTAGGGCAGCTTTGAAGTTCATCAGGAAACAAGAAACACAGGGAACGGAGACTTCCCAGTGCACAGAGGCAGCAGAGTCATAGTTTCCGGAGCAGACAGCTCTGGGCAGCCAGAGGGAAGGGGGTGGGGTCAGTGGGGTGTTGGTGGGGGGTCATGGGGGGCTAGTGGGGGTCAGCGGGGGGCTAGTGGGGGTCAGTGAGGGGCTAGTGGGGAGTCAGTGAAGGGTCAGCAGGGGTCAGCGGGGGGCTAGTGGGGCGATGCTTACATCTCCAGGGGTTGAGGCCACAGAAGCAGACAACTCCAGGCTGCGAGAGGGAAGGGGGGAGGCTAGTGTTGGAGGGGGTTGGAGGGGGTTTAGTGGGGGTTAGTTTGGGGAGGGATGTTACCTCCCCAGGCTTTGAAGCCCCCGGAGCCTCCAGGTCGCAGCGCGACCCCACCCACCCCAGTAGCCGCCGGAGGGCACTGAAGCAAACACACAGAGACGCCTCAGGAACACGTGGGAAGCCAGTCACCGTGGGCAGTGGCACAGTTGTTCTTTCCGGACAAGAACACAGGGTGCTTAGTCCTGCATCTTAGCACACAGGTGCTCCAGACAGCGACACTGTGCCGCGTGAAGGAAGACGCCGGGGTCGAGTTGCAGCAACGTGTTTCTAATTCTCTCTAAAACTCTATGGCTTTGTGTGGGTGCCCATCTTCAGTTAATACGATTTTACATAATCAGTTGGCAGTTCACACGGTATTGAACCTGTTCTAAGACGGCAGATGTGGTTTCTGGAAACTAAAAACCGTATTAAGGAACGTACTTACTGTGTCCGTGGCTATGCCAAAAAATGAAGGGTCAGAGGAAAAGGCCCTGGCTTGACTTGTTTGCCTTGAGTGGCCAAAGGACGAACAACCCTCTGTGACCCAGTGGGAGGTTAGTCATGTTGTGCCTGAAGACTCACATCCTCCTCGGAATCCAAGGGACCAAGAAGTTTCCAAAATCAATCCCTAAGAACTGGATATTAACCACACAGTAAAATAAATAATTAATTTCCTATACAATAATATACTTCCAGAGATAATGGCAGGCTTTATTAATTTATTTTGCACTTTAAGGAGGAAGTTTATTAATTTTGAGACAGTTTTTTTTCTTAAAGATCTGCACATGGACAGATCATGGGAGCAGCAGCCGCATGGACACATTTGCTCCGATTTCCGGTTCTGATCGTAAGTCAACAGCGGGTTGGGAAAGCTCACGGATTTGTTCTATTTTTTTAAGATTTTATTTATTTATTTGACAGAAAGAGCACAAGCAGGGGGAGCAGCAGGCAGAGGGAGAGGGAGAAGCAGGCTCCCCACGGAGCAGGAGCCTGATGCGGGTCTCCATCCCAGGACCCCGGGGCCACGACACAAGCCGGAGGCTGTCGCCCAACCTACGGAACCACTCAGGTGCCCCAGCGCACTGATTTTAAAGCCAGGTGGTCTGGGGCCAGGTCCCAGCTCCGCCGCCTACTAGTTATAAGGCCTGATGAAAGCTAAGGACTGTTCACTAGAGCCGTACGAGGTAATTCCGCCTTCCTCACGGGATTCCACACAGACTGTGTAGGCCGTTGTGTGTGGAATTCTCGGATATAATCAGCATTTTTTCCTTCCTCTAATGAATTTTTCCCATTTTCTCAGATATTCTCTTTCTGTCAGTTCTGAAATCTTGAGATTCCCCAAGCTAGAAAGTATGTCTGAAAGCAGCTGAGAGACTATGGGCCCCATTTCCCTGACAACCTTGTACAAGCTTCTTAGGGCAGATCTTTGCCTCTGTAGTTAAATTTGCTAAATTTGCTCAAGTTGTCAATGTGATACTCCAGGTGAGGAGACTAAGACTGATTTTGGTCCCTAAAACCCCATCTCTCATGCTCCAGCGGTACCCTTGGGCTCCAGTGGTGGGAAACCTGCATCTCGGGAACCCCGAAGAGAGAACAACAGCCCCAGAAAGCTGTCGGGATGCCCACTGGAAACCTCTGACAGGAGGAGGGAAAGGGAGCTTGTTGGCAAAAATGGGTGATAGCTTCGGGCTGTTTGGGGCCTTTGGTCAGGCAGACCCCACAGTACACAGGCTCTGACCAGTCCAAACCAAGTCAAAGCCCCAAGGGGTTATCTTGTTGGAACTTCCATTTTTCTCTTGTTTAGTTCACCACAGATAGTTCACCACAGATAGTTCGCCACGGATAGTTTACCACAGAGAGTTCACCGCAGGTGGTTCACTGCAGATAGTTCACCGTAGGTAGTTCACCACAGATAGTTCACCACAGATAGTTCACCACGGAGAGTTCACCATAGATAGTTCACCACGGAGAGTTCACCACAGGTAGTTCACCACGGATCTGTCATGGAAACACCAGAGTAGTTACCTGTCAGCATTACCTCCTTCTTCGTCTAGATGTTAGAAAAGACACCATTTGATGTGAGTCCTGAGGAACAAAATGCTCCTGGGTTGCACCCATACGTGGCAGTGACCCACAGCGGGAAAGTATGACTGGGAACTTTGAGGTGGTTGCACAACCACCTCCTGAAAAATGCAAAGTAAGGATCTCCCGGGAGAACTGGGTTTTGCTTTTCTTTAGCTCTAGGTTAACTCTCAGATGGATCAGTAGTAACGTTCTCCCTCCTCAAAAAAACAAAACAAACAAACAAACGAGAGAGAGACAAAACAGAGGGTTTTGAGTCAGGGATGGGAGTTCAAAGCCTGGGTCCATCAAGTCAGTAAATGTGAAGTCTTGCGCAAAGCATATGGCCTTTCTCAGACTTGGGTTCCTAATCGGTAAAGTGACTCCAGCCCCATCAACCCGTAGTCCATGCCCCCTGAGATGGACACCGCAGCACCCGTCGCCACAGACACGAGCTGTTTGGAGAAACGCAGGCTTCCTCCTCTCCGCGCTCCCTCAGCTCTTCAGATGCTTGGCTGCCTCGGCCTGCTGCCAGCACTCCAGCGGCCTCGGAGACCATTCCTCGCTCGTTCTCGGAACCTCGCAAAGTGTAATGCATAAAGCAGAGCATAAAGGCCAGGGCAGGGGATCTGCCGCCCCGCTGGGCCGGTGACTTGCTGGCAGAGGGATCCGCAGTATGGTGCATCGGCTTCTGCTCGGGCTGCAGCCAGTTTTCAGCAGGAAATTTGCTTCACAACCATAGGAAACGTATTTTCTCGACCGGCCGTATTGGCAGCTATAACCCTTAATCCGCAGGGTCAAAGATGTGCCCCTTTGTCCTAACTTCGACGTGGCCCGCCGCCGAGCTCGGGTTTGCGCCCCCACGGGCGGCGTGGTGCTCAGAGGCTTCTGGGATGAAGAACACGCTGTGAGTTCTCTGTCAGCTGCTGCGTGTTTTACAGAACTTTCCTACCTTGCGCTCATGAATCTTACTGTGTAACCGTTACTGCTTTAACTGGAGTGAGAATGTTCAACCACGCAGGGGGTCCAATTTCAGGTACTGTGTTAAAGCCAGAAACCGAACTTTACTTTCTTTTACTCCAAACATATATATTCTTAGCAGTGTTCTACTGAATTTTTTTATTTTATTTTTTCATGTTCCAAGATTCATTGTTTATGCACCACACCCAGTGCCCTGCACAATACCCACCACCAGGCTCACCCAACATCCCATCCCCCCTCCTCCAAAACCCTCAGTTCCTGAGTCTGTCAAGGTTTGTCTCTTCCTCTGATTTACCCCAATATCTCAAGGCTTTTGTCCTAAGGAGAATTATGCTAAATTTTCCTGCAGACTCTCATTTTCATGCAGGGAAAGCACTCCAATACAAAGATAAGAAGAGCAAAGCTTACACCCCAAATAGCACAAAGGCTGTGGCTTTCAGGTCAAGATCTTCCAGATCTGAGTGTGACCATGCCGGAGCTGCCCAAGTCAGTACTGTAATTAGCGATCGCTAAACACCGTGCTAGCTTTGCCAGAGTTCCAGCAAGCCACGCCGCCTGCTCTCCTGTTCGTCAGGATTTCAGGACGGTCTGAGAAAATCTGGAGTGGGGAACCATCACAACCAGAACGGGAGAAAAACAGGCAGACAATGCAATCACCGCTCTCGGAACCTGTTCATCACCTCCAGGCCTCGGAGCCGGCACCTGACTCCAGCGCAGACACCTAAAGGTAGGTACGGGGGTACCTAAAGTCGGAGGAACAAGACAAAATAATGATAGATGTGTGGTAACTTTAATTTAGGAATAGAGACATAGAATTATTGCTAAAGGTGAAAATAACTAGTGTTTCTTGACTTAAAAAAAGCTCCCACCGAGCAGAGAGCTCGACAGGAGGCTTGATCCCAGGATGCTGAGATTATGACCCAAACCGGGGGCAGCTGCTTAACCTACTGAGCCCTGCATGTGCCCCAAGAGCACAGGTCTTAAGTCAGAGAACTGAGATTGAGACCTGTCTCTGCATTTACTAGGTGAAACTTTATCTTTCATCTATAAATGATGATTCTAACTTTTGTTCTAACCAACTCCCAAGATGGTTATGAGGATCAACTATTTAACATTTTTGTGTTTGGAACCTCTGTAATTTTCCTTTTACTTGTATCTCACTGACATTATTAGTAAACTTTATCTGTGAAAAGAAAGAATTCAATTTAAAAATTGGCACGATTATCTTCCTGACTCTAAAATTGGGAAAATGTGTGGCTTTTTGCCTTCCCCGCCCTCCGAGCACCTACTTCTCATCAGAAGATCAAAGGAAGCCCTGACACCTTCCAGTGGCTGAGAACTTTCTGGGTCCTTCATCTGCGCTGCTCTCATCGCACTCTAATTTTTGTGATGAAGCTACAGACCTTTTCCCCAGGAAACACACACACACACACAAACACAGGCACATACTTGTTAATTTAAGAGCACTTCACTGGTATTCATATATTATTTATCAGGTGCTAATTAGGCATCTAATATGTACTAAGCACTATGCACCAAATGCTAATATTCCAGACTGGCAAATAAGGATCCTGACATTAAACAGTGCAGAATTAAACCACCAGTTAGTCCCGAAGGCAGGAATCAAACTGAGGCCCTTCTTATTCCAAAGTCTGTGCTGACACACTCTGCCATGTTGCTGTTTCTCCAGGGTCCAGTCGAATACAAGTGAGTGTTTTTAATTCTTCCACTATCGCTCATTCAGTATAAAGTCAACTGAACAGAATCCGGGGCGGGCGGGGGTGTGGAATCACGTTCTGGTTACAGGAGCCACAGTCCAAAAACATTTTTGCTAATGAGTAACATATGCACACAGCACCTACTCTGACCCATAACACCTAAAGGTGGGTGCTTCTTGCATGGTTGCGTTAGCCAAGAAATGTGCTACGAGCAGGCAGCGATGGTTCAAGGGAGGAGCTCAGGAAGCAGCGGAGAAAGAACGTTACAGGAGCTTCCGCCAGAGCCTTCGGGGTTTGGACGCCCAAGGAAGGAGCCAGGGTCGCTGGAGCAGGAGAAGTTGTTGAGGTTGATGGTTAAGTTCCTGAACAGGATCACTCTGAGGTAGGGGCTGGATCACAAAGTGCCGGTGGGACACTCATGCGTAAGGTACCAAGCCCATACTATCTCAACAAAGTGTCAGATCAGAAGCAGGAGTCAAAGGCAAGCAGAACGAAATTGTGGGGAAACCCAAGTCCACAGGGACAAGCCCCCAGGGCTCCCATAGGGAGCCTGGGCCATGGCCTATTGGTCATTTGAAGCCGTGCCTCTTTTAGTGTTAGCCTTCTGCTCACAAGCTGCCATGTGAGAGGCAGGGCTAAGGACCACTTTGAGTCAGATTCTCGAAAGCTATGCTCGTCTGTGGAAGACTCAAGCAGCAGGAGCTTGAAATCCAAGGCTACTGGTTATGAGGGAGCCATGAAGCACTGTAAGCAGACCAGCAGAACAGAACACCCCAGAACCTGGGGAACCAGAGACCAAATGATCAGCGTTCTTTATCAGATATCAGAACAACTGGAAAGTTCTGTCGTTAAACGCCGTGGACATCTGTTGCTTTTTAGAAAAGGCACACACATACATATTGTTAACATATTTTTATCTAACCCCTTGTTAGTGATAATAACAGTTTCTTCAGGAGGCCAAATAGGTTTATTTTATATTTTTGTTAATTATGGAGCAGGAAACTTAACTTCTTCTTCATGTACGAGATAAAGACATCTTTCTGTGAATATCTGTGAACAAATACCACAACTTTAGAGACAAAAATCTACAGTTGTATGAAAAGAATGTAACAATTTTTGCAAAGTCTGACTTCAAAGTACTCCTAAAACATGCAAATATATTGTCTATCCTAAAATAAAAGCCCCAATACATTGCTTAGTAAAACCATTGTATTCACTGGAAATAGGTTTCCCTATACAAAAAAGAGGTTGGTTAAATAAGGTAGACATTATTTTACTTTCAAATTCAAGAATCTCAGCTTTTGCTTATCTTTTGTAACTATGTCTTTTAACACATGCCACTTTTGAAGATTACAGACCAATTATTTTGTGCTTATTATCCTTAAAGGAAAAAAAAATAGCAACTTTATAGTGGAGAAACCCTAGAAGACATGACTTTCAACAGGCAATCAAAGTTGACATAAACTTTGATGGGAAAAGTTGAAATCATGTGCCATTCCATAGGATGAACCAAGGAGGACATAGTATCTCTTTTGTGATATATTTGCCAAAGATGCACGATATGACTCAAATTAGGAAGAACATGACAAACCCCAAATGAGGAACATTCTCCAAAAAAAGACATACAAATGTCCAGCTTGTATATGAAAAATTGTTCTACATCACTCATCATCAGGGAAATACAAATCAAAACCACATTAAGACATCACATCACGGGGTGCCTGGGTGGCTCAGTGGGTTAAAGCCTCTGCCTTCGGCTCAGGTCATGATCTTAGGATCCTGGGATTGAGCCCCACATCGGGCTCTCTGCTTGGCAGGGATCCTGCTTCCTTCCTCTCTCTGCCTGCCTCTCTGCCTACTTGTGGTCTCTGTCTGTCAAATAAATGAATAAAATCTTAAAAAAAAAAAAGACATCATATCACACATGTTAGAATTGTAATTACAAAAACAAACAAACAAACAAAAAGCATTGGTGGAAATTGAAATCCTTATGTACTATCAATAGGAATGGAGCAGTCACTGCAGAAAATATCATGGAGGTTCCTAAAAAAAGTGTATATATATATGTGTGTATATATATATATATATGAATGACATGATTATATATGGAAATGACATGATATATAGATATATATGACATGATTCAAGCAATCTCCCTTCTGGATATTTATCCGAAAGAATTGAAATCCACATCTCAGTTGGTATAGGCACTGTGGAAAACAGTATGAAGGTCCCTCATAACTCAAAAATAGAACTACTCCATGAGCCAGTAATCCCAATTCTGAGCTTTTTTTAAAAAAATACTTTATTTATTTATTTGACAGAGAGAGAGGCCACAAGTAGGCAGAGAGAGGCAGGCAAAGAGGGAGGGAGAAACAGGCTCCCCACCAAGCAGAGAGCCCGATGCGGGGCTCGATCCCAGGACCCTGAGATCATGACCTGAGCCAAAGGCAGAGGCTTAAACCACTGAGCCACCCAAGCGCCCCCAATTCTGAGCTTTTAAATGACTTCACCTCCTCTCTTTTCTTAGAGTATTAGTCGTACTTTAGAACATCATTTAAGTAGTTGCAACAGAGTTTTTCAGTATACATTTGAAAGGAGTGTAAGTCTCCTTTTTTTTTATTGTGTTATGTTAGTCACCATAAAATACATCAGTAGTTTTCGACGCAGTGAGCTTCCCAGGCAGCGCAGGGGTCTTGTCATGAAGCACCCACGCCTGCTCTCTGTCCCTTTGCCACTGTTGTCATTATTTCGCTCTCTAACCTGAAACAACCCAGGGCATTATTGCTGTTATTCCTTTGAAAAAGGCTATCAGATCAAAATGTTTTAGGATTATGTAAAATAAAAATTTAATAAATGAAGTAGATTTAATTTTACCTTCATTTATTCCTTCTTTAATGCTCTTTCTTTCTTTATGTCGATGCACGTTTCCGACCTATGTAATATTCCTTCTCTGTGAAGAACTTGCTTTAACATGTCCTGCAGGTCAGCTTCACTGCAGATTTCTTTGGATTGTGTATGTATGAAAATGCTTCTTCACTTTTGAAAAATAATTTTGCTAGATATTGAATTCTAGGTCGTGGGGCTTTTATTGACACTTTTAAATCAACTTTCCACTCTTCCTGCAAGCACCATTTCTGAAAGAGTCTCCGTGCAATTCTCATCTGTGCTCCTTACAGGTGAGGTGTTTCTCTTTAACTCCCCTCTGCACCTCTCAAGATTTGTTTCGTGTTGAGCTGTTTGAACCTGACATGCCTAGGTGTACACCTATCGTTTGGCATTCTCTGAGCGCCCTGGATCTATGGTTTGGTGTCTGTCGTTAATTTTGGAAATCCTTAGCCAGTCATTATTCCTGGAAATATTTATTCTGCTCCTTTCTCTCTTCCTTCTTCTCTCTTCTTCTCTCTTCCTTCTTCTCTCTTCCTCTCTCTTCCTTCTTCTCTCTTCTCTCTTCCTCCTTCTCTCTTCTTCTCTCTTCCTTCTTCTCTCTTCTTCTCTCTTCCTTCTTCTGTTACTCCTGTTTCACTTGTGTTACACCTTTTTAATTGTTCCACAGCTCTTGGACACCCTGTTCCATGTTTTTCTGTTTGTTTGTTTGATTTTCTCTTTGCTTTTCGGCTTGGGAAGTTTCTACTGACATATCTTCAAGCCAGTTTATTTTTCCTTGGTTGTTTCCAGTTTGCTGATAACCTCTTCAAAGGCTTTCTTCGTTTCTATTACCATGTTTATTATTTCTACCATTTCTTTCTCCCTTTTTAAAATTTTTTTCCTGTAGTTTCTACCTCTCTGCTTACATTACCTAACTGTCCCTGCATTTTGTACACTTTCCCCATTAGAACCGCTGGTATAATAATCATAGCTGTCTTAAGTTTCCAGTCTAATTACTACAAAATCTCTGCCAAATCTGAGTCTGGGTCTGAGGCTCATGTGTTTCTTCAGACGGGGCATTGCCTTCTAGCCTCGTAGCATGATGGTGAAAGCTGGATGTAATTACATAGTAAAAGGAATTGAGGTAAATAGTCCATGAGTGGGAGAACGTACGTGTCTGCCTAGGAGTCACGTGTCACTTGCCGTAGCTGAAGATGTTGGAACTAGAATCTTCTCTAGTTTCCTTGTTTTGTCTCCCCTGATGTCTTTGGGTTCTTTGGACTTTTTTTTTTTTAAGATTTTATTTATTTATTTGACAGAGATCACAAGTAGGCAGAGGGGGCAGGGAGCAGGCTTCCTGCTGAGCAGAGAGCCCGATGTGGGGCTTGATCCCAGGACCCTGAGATCATGACCTGAGCCAAAGGCAGAGGCTCAACCCACTGAGCCACCCAGGTGCCCCGACAGACATACTGATCTTATCAAATGGTTGTTCAACCACACTTCTAGTGTTCTTTTAGAACACAATTTTTCTCCCTCTCTTTGCAATACAGATAAGCAGAGAATTTTCTAAATCTCTAAATTCTTTAATCCCAAGGATTACCTTTTCTCTATTTAACAACAACCTTTTCTGATTTGCACCTGAGACTTACCAGAATGGACTTTTTTTTTTTTAAAGATTTTATTTATTTATTTGACAGACAGAGATCACAAGTAGGCAGAGAGGCAGGCAGAGAGAGAGGAAGGGAAGCAGGCTCCCCCGCTGAGCAGAGAGACCGATGTGGGGCTCGATCCCAGGACCCTGGGATCATGACCTGAGCTGAAGGCAGAGGCTTTAACCCACTGAGCAACCCAGGCGCCCCCAGAATGGACTTTAATGTACATATTTCTACAACATTCTGTTCATGATTATTTACATAGTTTCTAAGAAGATGGAAGCTTTCTCTCCAGGTCTCCTTTTTATTTTCTGAGGCTTCACAAGAATTCCCTTTAACATCCATATTCCTACTGTCTCTTGATGGCAATCTAGGCCTTTTTTCTGGTATGTACCTCAAAACTCTCCTAGGCTTTGTGTCTCACCCAGTTCAAAAGCCATTTGCTACCATGAAGCACCCCCATTTTGTAATAGCAAAAAGAAAAACACAGCAAACACTAGTGAAGTAAGAGAATCTGATTTCCAGAGTTATGACATGATCATTTGTTAAAGATTTTATTTAATTATTTATTTGTCAGAGAGAGAGAGAGCGCTCACACAAAGAGGCAGAATGGCAGGCAGAGGCAGAGAGACAAGCAGGCCCCTTGCTGATCAAGGAGCACAATTTGGGACTCAATCCCAGGACCCTGGGATCATGACCTGAGCCAAAGGCAGCGGCTTAATTGACTGAGCCACCCAGGCGTCCCTTATGACATTATTATATTGAAACATCCAGTTTCCAACAAAAAACAACAATGATAAAAATACAACGCATACAAAGAAACTGAAAAGTATGACCATATAGAGGGAACACAGCAACAACAGAAACTATCTCTGAGAAAGACCAGGTGGCAGACATTCCAGACAAAGACTTTAAGACTGCTGTCTGAAGGACGGCAAAGGACTAAAAAAAGACATGGAGAATGTGAACGAAACAATGTATAAGCATATAAGCACAATGAAAATATCAATAAGGACATACAAAACTGAAAAAGAACCCAAAGATAAACTCTGGAGCTGAAAAATACAATAACTGAAATGAAAAATTCATGAGAGGGATTCAGAGGCAGATTTGAGTGGGCAGAAGAATCGGCAAACTTGTAGATAAGACAATGGGAAGTAGCAAGACGAAACAATGTATAAGCATATAAGCACAATGAAAATATCAATAAGGACATACAAAACTGAAAAAGAACCCAAAGATAAACTCTGGAGCTGAAAAATACAATAACTGAAATGAAAAATTCATGAGAGGGATTCAGAGGCAGATTTGAGTGGGCAGAAGAATCGGCAAACTTGTAGATAAGACAATGGGAAGTAGCAAGTCTGAGGAAGAGAAAGAAAAAAGACTGAAGAAAAGTAAATGGTGCTTCAGGGCTCCTTGGGACAACACTAACCAGACCAATATGTACATCATGGGAGTCCCAGAAGGAGAAGAAATAATATTTTAAGAAATAATGGCTGAAAACTTCCCCAAATTGATGAATATACACGTGCAAGAAGCCCAATAATTCTGTTGGGGTGAACTCAAAGAGAATGGCATTAAGACATATCGCCAGACCATCAAAGAGAAAGAGAGAATCTTGGAATCAGTAAGAAAGAAGTGATTTGCTACATACAAGGAATCCTCAATAAGATTATAAGGAAACTTCTCATCAGAAACTATGGAGACCAGACGAGGGTGAGCTGATATATTCAAAATGCTAAAAAGAAAAAAAAAAGTCCACAAAACATTCTATATACAGCAAATTTATCCTTCACAAGTGATGGAAAAGTTGAGTTCTCAGGCAAACAAAAGCTGAGGGGATTATGACCACTACATCTACAGGGGAAACAATGCTCATGGGGATCCTGCAGGTTGAAATGAAAGGACACTAGACAGAGACTTGAAAAACATACGAGAAATAAAGAGTTCAATAAACGTAGGTACACGGTCGCTGGGTGACAAGAACTCAGTGACAGCCCTGAGGTGTCCTCAGTCTTGCTGGCTGAGTCTTGGGAGGGGAGATCTGACCATCGGTTCCTTTGGTTACTGTGCTGTGTTAGACTCCGTTCTGGGAAAGGAGGGCCACACTGACTTCATTTCCTTGTTTGGCTTTTCTCAGTTTCTCCCTTTTCTTTGTTCCCTCCTCTTCCCTCTCCTTCTACTCTCCTCTACTCTTCCACTTCTTTCCTACTAAACTGATTTTTCTTTTGTTCAGGCTTAAACCTGTGGATGGTTGCTCCTGTAGGGCTTGGGGAGGCCGTTGTAAAAGACCAATGTTCCATGAAATGATTCTTTAAGCTAAAATGTCCAGAAGCATCAACTTCAAGCGGCTAAACTCATATGTTGAATTAAATGACATATAGCCCAGACCTGACTTATGGCAAGATGACATGAACCCCAGGAGCACATATAAACCACAGGAACAGGTATGACTCCAAAACAATTCAAGGTGAGTTTCAATGATGACAACAAGGTTAGATGGAGCTTGAATCACTAGTTAGAAGATTTAAATTGTAACCAGATATTGTTTGTTTAAAATACAGTATTTGATAATCTTGTTTCTCTTATTTTAAGATTTATTTATTTATTTGAGAGAGAGAGAAAGAGAGAGAATGAGCAGTGGGAAGGGGTAGAGGGAGAAGAAGTCTCCCCACTTAGCAAAGAGCCTGATACAGGACTCCATCTAAGGACCTTGAGAGCATGACCTGAGTCAAAGGCAGATGCTTAGCCAACTGAGCCACCCAGGTGCTCCAATGATATTGCTTCTGTTTAGAAACTGTGTTTTTCTAAAATTGTATTAATTTATTAAGAAAATGGGGAATTCGTTTTTTAAAATCTGAGTCCTATGGTTTAATCCATGGGGCCCTGGGATTCGATTTTCTTCTCACTAACCATGTATGCTAGCAGGGTGTCAGTTAAGTAGGAGGTAATTACTTCTCTAGCTTCAAACCCGCTACCTCTAACTTACCAGGTTCCAGCACGGCAACGTTAGTTCTTTCCTGAGGAACCACTCAGGGCGTGTCACTAAGGATGCAAATATTAAGGATAAAGATACAAACTAAAAAGCAGGACTTACTTTCCCTTGGTCCATATAGATATGTAGAGATACTACGGGAGCTTCCTCTCAAGTCAGGGCACTGAGTTTTCTGTACCTCAGTTTCCATATCCAAAACAATCTGCCTTACAGGGATGTTGGGAGGACGAAATGAGATCTTGCCTCCATATCCCTTAGCCTGGTGACGGTATTACAGAAGGTCTGCTGAAGCCAGACAACGAGCCTTATTAGGGTTATTTCTATTGTTCTTTGCCTAGATGACTGTGACTAAATTTTAAAAACAGATATTTGAACACTTACTTGTACAAATCTTATCATGTGTCATTTAGTACTGAGAGTAGTGTCTTCATAAACTAAACGACAAGACCCAGACTTGCCATGTTATTGCACAGACACTTCTTTAGGGAATTTTAAAGCAAAACTCTCCCTAGTTGTTAAACTGATATCGTCGTGATCAGCAACGGTTGGCAGCCTGTGCTACATTTCCTTACTGATTAATAATACAAACAAATATTAGTCAGTGAGCCCCTAAGGACAAGGAAACTGACTTTAAAAAAAGAAAAGGAAAAAAGAACTACAGTATTTAATTATTAGTCTGGAATTTTGTTTCTGTAAAGTGACTTCTTTTTACTGTCTTCTGATCCTTGTGCTGACACAGTGATGTAACAAGTTGGAAGTGTGTGAACCAAGCATAAAATGCATATTGTTTACCTTCTTCTGTGAAGCAACTGCAAAATGCTGACATTTTGACTCTCTTACTACGTTAGGGACCTGAACCACCTCCTATACTTCCTTAGGAAAACCATTTATAAGCTTCTTGGTAGTGATTTGATTGGGCATGTCACATTTTAAGAAGTTTTGTTTTCTTTTCTTTGGGTAAGAGAGTGTCCACAGAGGAATAGTGTAAACTTCTCAAGAGAAAGACACTTCGGAGCTGACAAGAACCAGCGCTGGCTGTGCGAGACATTACAGTAGCAGAGCTTCTCACAGCTGGAGGAAATGGTAGAGGCTGTGTTTGCTTGAAAACCTGCTTATACACACATGTGACTGCTGTGCACTTTGAAATAATGACTTACAGACTGACTGTCCTTACCCAGGGACCGAAAGGGTCTTCATCCTTAATTTATCTTGACTTTAGACTTAGTTCGGAAGAGCTAAGAAATTAGCAAAACCGATTATTTTTATGATTTCCTGAAAGCAAATCAAATGTGCCAGAAAAATCCACACCATCTGGTAAGGCAGGACAAAATTTAAAATATTCTTCACTGATATTGATAATTTATGGTTTCCGCATTACTCTAAGTAATTCAATGGAGGCTGAACACTAAAAAAAAAAAAAGGAATAAAATAAAAAAATTCCCACAGACGTGCAAATGTTTCCAAATTATTACCTGTTCGTATTTATATAGACAAAACATCTAGACATCTGGCTGTTAAGTCCCAGGACTGTAAACAGCTTATTCCTTAACCTCACTGAAAGAGATGTCGCACTGAAAATCGCCCCAGGCATAAAAATGGAATTCTACTGATTCTAGCCTTTGGCACATTACATTCTTCTTTAGAAATCACATCCATAAAATAGTGTGAATAACTGAAGCAAGAGGTAAAACAGTATGTCCAGGTCCATGTTGCTTGTGACAACAGTCTCTCTACGCATATCCACACATGAATCCTGGGGCTGGTAAAACAGATTTAGAATGGTTTTTTCAGGTGGGGGGTTATATGGAATATGCATTTGTATTTTGTGTAATTCTGTATTTTTGAGGACATTTTGTTTTTGAAATATATATGTAAGTGTGTGTGTGTGTGTGTGTGTGTGTGTGTGCATTTCCAGTCTAGAAACCTTCACTAAATGGCTGGCTTGTGCTTCCCTGCTCTGACATTGTATAATTCATTCTTTATCCAGCTGAGAGTCCCTATCAAAGGCTCCAAGAGTTGAAAACCTTTGCTCATTTGCATCTTGTTATCTAATCTTAGAGGACTGTGACTTGTTTAAGGACATAAGCCTCCTCACCTGCTTATTAGCTTTTATGGGTCAGGTTTAAGTGTTGATACATAACCTTGATTCCTCTAAACAAAAGATTAGATATTACTTGATAAATTGCATTGATTGGGCCAATAATCAAGAACTATTTTTCTCTTAATTTCATTATCGTATTTTCATCCTGAGAAAACAAAGAAGAGGCAATTATAAGATAAATTTTATTTTACATATATTCCTAAGACAGAAACAGCAATAGCAACCTAAAGTGTAACTTCTGGGACATAAACGGGACAGAGCAAACATTAAACAGAGTAAAAGGTGTTGGACTGTGTTAATATGGACGGCATCAGTATGGCACTCGTTGGGCATCAATGTAGCTGTCGTTGGGCATCAATGTAGCTGTCGTTGGGCATCAATGTAGCTGTCGTTGGGCACTTGCTCTTGCCAGATGTTTTACATACTTTCTCTCATTCAGTCTTGCAACAGTAGTTAATGAGGTGTTGTAATTGCTGATTTGCAGGTAAGGAAACAGACAAAGAGGGTGTTGGTGGCCTGTGGTCACACTGTAGAAAGGGGGAGAGTCTTCCCGATTGCCTGCAGAGCCAGAACTCATTTCATTGTGACATCATTTGCTCTAGGATCTTGGCAGAATATGCAAAACAAATATAAGTGTAGATAAAGTTGTTTTTTCTAAAAGTAACTCACAGCTAAGTATTATATTTAAAATGTATGTACTGTTATCTTTTTAAAATTCATTTCTGGGGCACCTGGGTGGCTCAGTTGGTTCAGCTCAGGTCATGATCTCAGGTCGTGGGATCAAGTCCCATTGGAGCTCCCTGCTCAGTGGTTTCTTCCCTGCCCCTCCCCATCCCACTCTTTCTCTCAATCTCTCTCTCTCTCTCTCAATTAAATAAATAAAATCTTTAAAAAAAAAGAGTCACTTGTGATTTATTTCCTTCACTACAAAGCCCAGATGGTGACGTCAGAGCTGTAAGTAGCCTGCTCTATGAGACAGATAAATCTCGGGGCTGTGGGAAGCAAGCGTCGGGACGTTTTGCTTGCTCACTCACACAATTGCAAGACTATTTTGTGCACACATTTTCATTCTTGATATTAAAGCAACTGGTATTCACCAGGTCATAGAAAATTATAGCATTTTTTTGTTTTGTTTTGTTTTGTTTTGTTTTTGGACAAGGCTTTAACTTTCTAATAGAAACCCAACAAAAAATATAATTCTTAATACTCCAAAATGTAGTACACTATGCCAACCCCCAAACTGTCCTTCTGTGATGTTTTCAGGGAAAGGCAGTAAATTAGAACTAAGATCATCATCAAACTGGAACTGGATTAGAATTATATTTGTTGAATGAATGAAATGAAGCGTTAAAAGTATTCTTTGCTATTTTATTGCATAAGGAGATGATAAAATTTGGTCAGCAAGATTTGTTTCACTTTTGAGATACAAATATAGCCAAAGATAGAGCCCAAAGATCAGAACTAAGAATTTACCAAAACTTGAGTTTTCTTTGCCTATGAACGGTAGTAAACGATTGCTGAGTTTGTCCGAGCTGTCTGCACACGGCATCCTCCAAGCTGGCAGTGTGGCTGAGGAATTCACCAGGATAAAGTGGTGTCCTGGCATTGACTGGTGGGCAAAGACTGGTCAGATCACAGTGGGTCTGGACTGACTTATCTCCACAGAGCTAATTAAATTAAGAGGCTGCGTCACATCAAATGGAATACCAGGAAGAGATGAGTTCCAGCTGATTAGGAAACTAGGAGCGAATCTTGAACCTCAAGTGTGAGCAATGGCAGCCTGACCCTGAATTATTATTTTCAAGACTATCAGCCTCATTTACCCTCTCTCCCCAACATTTGACATAGTACTTGGTACATAGTAGGGACTCCAAAACGATTTTTTTAAAAATATTGATGAATAAAGAAAGAAATGACCTTAATGAATTACTTCATTTAAATTTTAGTCCCAAGAATAAAACCTGAGATTCTACCTTTTTTGAGGAAAGACATAGAAAAAATAAGTAGATACGGATTTTAGACAAATAATCATGTATTCTGTGAAAGGCAATACTCATATCAAATTTTGAAACAATAAAAAAGTCTAAAAACTATGGTAAAAGGAAAACATATTTCATAAAATTATGTAGACTTCTCCATATGGGAACACTGAGAAACTTCAACCAGACTTATCCTAACAGTAATCCTGTGTGGAACAGAAACACGTCTGATTCATGTTCTACCTGCTTAGTTTTAACTGTCAATGGGAGCAGTGCCAATAAATCTTTATTTCTTCTCAGAGAGAGCTTTACACAACTTACGGTCGTCCGAGTTTTCTACAGACTGCCTCGGACTTGCTCGACCACTCCTAAAACGGTGTAGCTCCCCACCCCACCCTCGCTGTCATCCTGCAGATAGACCCCAGGTCGCTGGGGTCCTGCAAAAGGGTAGAGGGGCCCCAACCGAAGCCCCGGAATCCTAGGTATACCTGAGTCTGTGGTTTTCCCCATTTGCTCGGTCCTTTTCCTTTTCTCGAACCTGTTCCTCTGTCTGCCAAGAACACTCTCCGCCCCGCCCTCTTCCTGTGGTTAGGGTTTCCTCTAGGGACCCTTCAGTGATCATGACTACTTCAAACCCCTCACATAGTTCACGGCTCCCTGTGCTTATCTTTGCATTACACTGATCATCACAGAAAGTTTATTTATTGGATTCGTGATTATTCGATGAGTGCATGTTTCTCCCACTAGACAGTAAAACGCAGGAGGAAAGGCTCATGACCGATGTTGTTCATACTTGCTGTCTCATGGCTAGCACGGTGATTGACACAGAGGTAACAAAATGCTCATTATTCGTTTAGCTAATTATCATTTAACTAATACTCTGGTAACTGAAGTCCTGATCCCATACCTTAAGGTGAAATTTGCTTTGCTTTTCCCCAATCATTGTTGATTTACTTTTAGTTTGGGTTCCCTAAGAGTAACAGTGGGATTTTCATGAGGGTCTTTGGTAACTGAAGTCACCCAGTCCATTAAAAGGTGAGCCAGGAGCCCGACCAAGTCTCGAAGATTCTAGAGCTTGTACTTCACACGGCTCGGACAAAGAGAAGGAAGGGTTCTGTGTGCTAACGTGGACACTTGGTGGAAACTCTGATGCTTGTCGCCGTTTTCACCAACAAACCCTACGTGTGTGTTCGTGCGTGTGCACGTGACACCCAAAAGTCAATAAGCAGATCTGAATGCTTGTGGGATGGGCTTAGCAGCTGTGGTGAGCCACGGCCCCACACAGCCTCTGCGGCCCAGGCACCACAGACACTGCGGGTCACACTGCACTGGGCCCCTATTCCAGATGGATTCCAAGAGTGATGCAGGAGCGGGGAAAGCCTCTGCCTCTGGTCTCGGAGAATGCATGGCAGCTTCCCTGGGGTGGAGCTTGGTGGTGTAAAAACGGTCATGCCAGGTCTCAGGTTCGCGCCATGCCCTGCAGTATGAATAACGCCTTTGCCGCCCTCCGCACGCCACCGGCGAACGACGTCCACGTTGAAGAGATGTCATAACCCCTATGGCCTGCGTTTGAAACATCGGCCCTCACACGGCCATGTTAATGCCATTTCTTCTCTGCTTACGCCCAGCCTCGTCCAGGGCCTCCGGCTGCTGAAGGGAGGCTGTTCTCGCGCTCGTGGTCCGCATGCCCGGGAGAACTGCTCTTGTCCGAGCGGCAGAGCAACCGCGGAGTGAGCCTGACACGGTCACACCGTTTGCACTCGGGCAGGAGAGCGTTCCTCGGCCAGCAGACAGAGTCGTGACTGACAGCGGGGCTGTCTCCATCCCTCCCCCGAGAGGTCGGAGCCAGGGGCTGAATTCCCGGAGAGGATGATTTGGGACTGCGGTGTACACGGATCTCACTCTGTGTCTGCAGCTTACGGGGCGGATGGCCTCCCTGTCGCCTCTGGTGTAACGCCTGCGGGTTTTTGATTTTCCATCACGGCCTGGGCCCCGACACATTCAGAGGAGTGCTGTGGGGCTCGTGCTCAGAAGGCCATCGTTTCGTGCACGGGCCTGCCGGCACAACCCATCAAAGTTGTCGGGTAGGAGTTACCGCTGTTGTGCGGTCCTCATTGTCCCGGGAAACAAATACTGTCTCATGTCTGTGCTGTACGGGAGCAGCCTCTCCCCCGCCTTTTGGACTAACCCTGTAGGGAGAGACGCTCCCTTGCAGTCGGCAAGGCGGTCTTGCTGGCGGATGGTCCTGCGGTCTTGGTGCGGCTCTGGGAACTGAGGCCAGTGTTGCCGAACACCGCAGGAGTCCTCAGGGGCCACGACTGCAGGGGTCCTGGGGGAGTCTCTGGACATTCAGTGGTGGAGGCAAAGGCTTCTGAAGTCCCCTTGTTCTCCTTTTCCTCCGTGGGGGGAGGTGCTAAGCCAAGGGACCCCTGTCGGCATGGGTCTGGCACATAGCACTGAGGGGGCCGTGGAGCTGGAGTCAGGGGTGTGCAGAACTTCCGTAGCCCCTGGGGTTCGGGGACGAGAACCAGCAGCTGCTGTGGTGGGGGAGATGCTGTGTGAGGTTCCAGAGGGTACGGGTCAGCAGCGCAGCGGGGCTGCAGGGCTCGGGGCTCACCGCCCCGACTCAGGTCTGGGGCCAGGATGAGACACAGCGTTGGCATGGGCCAGGAATGAGGGCCCAGGAATGAGGACCCAGGAATGAGGACCCAGGAATGAGGACCCAGGAATGAGGGCCCAGGAATGAGGGTCCAGGAATGAGGGTCCAGGAATGAGGGGCCCAGGAATGAGGGTCCAGGAATGAGGGCCCAGGAATGAGGGTCCAGGAATGAGGGGCCCAGGAATGAGGGTCCAGGAATGAGGGTCCAGGAATGAGGGCCCAGGAATGAGGGCCCAGGAATGAGGGGCCAGGAATGAGGGTCCAGGAATGAGGGCCCAGGAATGAGGGTCCAGGAATGAGGGTCCAGGAATGAGGGCCCAGGAATGAGGGCCCAGGAATGAGGGGCCCAGGAATGAGGGTCCAGGAATGAGGGGCCAGGAATGAGGGCCCAGGAATGAGGGCCCAGGAATGAGGGGCCAGGAATGAGGGCCCAGGAATGAGGGGCCAGGAATGAGGGCCCAGGAATGAGGACCCAGGAATGAGGACCCAGGAATGAGGGCCCAGGAATGAGGACCCAGGAATGAGGGGCCAGCAGCGGCTTGGGCCCAGGGTGCAAGTGCAGCTCGCCGGAAACCTCACTTGGGAGCCAGGCCCAGGCAGCAGTACGGCATCACTGCAGGTCCGTAGACGGTGAGGACTTGGGGATCCCACGGCCACAGACTGAGACAGCAACACAGCAACAACTCAGGCCTCTAGGCAGGTGACAGCACACGCTCTGGTCCCAGGGACGCAGGGTGGTGCCTTCAGATGGGTTCAGCGTTAGTGAAGACCACGGACCCGTGGCAGCAAAGGCTGTAGGTGTCTGGCTGACGTCCCCTCCAGTGGTGTTTTCTGAATAAATGTACTGTAGCCGGCAAATGTGTATACGTTACATCATCTGTGTTTGATGGAATATTGTGGAAATAATACAGTTTTCATATACCCAATATCCAGTTTCTTCTTATTAGAAAATCTCACCTTAGTATGGTATATTTGCCACAATTAATGAACCAGTGTTGATACATGATTATTAAGTAAAACTCGTACTTTATTCAAATTTGCCTAATTTTCCCTTAATGTCCTCATTCAGTTCCAAGATCCCTCCAGAATGCAGGCTTACATGTCGTCATGTCTTCCTAACCTCCTCTTGGCCGTGAGTGTTTCTCCGACTTTTCTTGGCGGTACGACCTGATGGTCTGGAGGACTGCTCAGGCATTTTGTGTATCACTTGCTTGGAATCTATATGCTTCTTTTTCATGACTAGCCTGGGCTTATGGTTTTGGGAGGAAGACCATTGCCGTCTTGCTCACCACGTCGTTTCAAGAATGCGTGTGATCAACGTGACATCATGGGGACGGGAGCCCACATCGCCTGGTTGAGGTCATGTTTTTCAGGATTCTTCACTGTGAAATTAATCTTTCCCCCCATTTCCATGAATACTTGTTGAAAAAGGTCGTCATACACAGCCCACATCTAAGGAGTGGGGAGCTATACTCCAGTGTTTTAGAGAGAAATACCCTCACGAGCCCATAAACTAAGGGGACAAGTTGTGTTCCTGAGTGTACCGAGGGTCTGAAGCAGAGACATGCAGGGGTTTGCACTACTGGGATGTCTTAAAAAACAGTAGAAGGAACCACCCTGCCTCGAGCGTGTGGCCGAAGAATTAATCAATGACACACACGGTTTGAGCTCAGAGTTTTGTTTCTGGATGTTACCAGCCCTGAGTTCAGGGAACTACTCCCAGGATTTGAGATATGAGCTATTTCATGTAGTATTGTTGTCCTTAAATCTGTTTACCATGTCTAATTTCCCTCATTCTAACCCTAACATCCAAGGATAAGCAGCTTATTGACAGCAGAAAAAGCCGCCTCGAAGTTCATTTTAATGTAGGCCAGTGGTGATTCGGAAACAGAAAGTTATCTGAAATGGTTTGTACCTTTATTCCCATTATCAACATATGTCGTGTGGACACAGAGGCACAGGCTGTTTACTGCTGACTGGGTTTAAAATTAGAGTCAGATTCTTTGATATTTACTTGGGTATCTGAGAAGTATTCTCTGAGCTAAAGGCAATTGCTATGAATCATATAAACATTGGCTCAATGAAGAGAAATGACTTTATAGTCATAAACTCAAAAGAGATAAATATATACATGCAGTTTGTGCATTTTTTATTGGTACGAATCAATTGCCCATATGAAGGGAAGCTGAGGTGCATAGAGCCTCAGCCCACAGCTGGGCGCTGAGGGACAGACTCCGAGAGGAGAAGCAGAGACTAAGGCACCAAATACCACGTAGGGTTGGAAGCATTCTTGGCACGACCTGTGAGCCGTGTCCACCTTTGTCTCTCTCATTTTGGTTCATCTCTGATGACTTAAATGATCTTTCCAGGGATGCCTGCGTGGCTCAGTGGTTTAGCGTCTGTCTTCAGCTCAGGTCATGATCCTGGGGTCCTGGGATCAAGGTCCACATTGGCCTCAGACTCAGTGGGAAGCCTGCTTCTCCCTCTCCATCTATCTCTCCCCTCTCTCTCTGAAATAAATAAATAAGATTTTTTAAAATGTCTTTTGGAGAGGAGAAGTGAGTTGGGGGAAATCGGAGGGGGAGATGAATCCCGAGAGATTGTGGACTCTGGCAAACAAACAGGGTTACAGAGGGGAGGGGAGTGGGGCTGGGTGAGCCTGGTGGCGGGTATGAAGGAGGCACGGATCGCACAGAGCACTGGGTGTTACACGCAAACAATGAATCTTGGAACATGACACCAAAACTAATGATGTACTGTATGGTGACTGACGAACGTAATAAAACAACACACACACACAAAATAGAGCATTATAAACTGTGCTGTCTTTTGTTCTCTCAGGAGGACAAATGGGATTCCTGTTACGGTGACTTGTTCCTCTGAGAAAGTCTGGAAGCTGGTGATCAGCGCCCCAGCCACGGGAGCCGAGGCACCGTGGTCTGCTGGTCATGTCTGCATATTTACACACTTCAAGTTTCCTGCCAGTTTATTACCACATATTTTTTATTAAAGCTGTGTTGAAATTATATGTCAGTCGCCAAACTATTTTAAAATCAGGTTGCAAAGTTTTCCCTCCTGGAGCACATACTTTCCTGTGAGTGTGCATGAAACCCACGACTTGCAGCTATGGGGCCTGTCGTTCAGGATCCCTGCATTTATAAGCCAGAACGTGCAATTTCTCATAAAATAAATTCGAGGCGGTCATTTTCTTTGGAAGTATGCTATCAGTCAGCCAACTGTAGCCACGTGGTTTCCAAACACTCGGTAAATTAGGTCTTGTTGGGTCAACACGGTGGGAACTTTAAGTCCAAACACTCGAGCACAGAAGGCAGCGCGTCACCTGCGTCCCTCAGACTGCAGCGAGCACCTGTCAGCTGAGCAGGAGGATAAAATACGGAATGTGTCCGGGAGGAGACAGAAGGAAGCACACCAAGCAAGGCCACCAAAGTCAGGACACAGGCCCAGGGCAGCCCCCGCGGGAGCCGCAGGTGGGAAGCCGTGCGGACCTGGAGATGGCATGGGGGTGGCTCCGAAGGGGACGTCCGCTGCGCGCTCATGTGCGTAACGCCCACGCCCGGGACACTCTTGGGTGTGGAACACGGGAAAGTTTGAGGAACGAATGGATAATTCGTGGACAATTGAACACATGGTGAGACCTGGTGTTCCAACGTTGAGACATAAGCGTCTAAAGGCAAAAAGCATATAAACAGGTTATATTTACATATATTTATATATATTTCTCTGACATAAAGAAAGGCCAGAGAAAGCCAGTTTGAAGAATTCACACGGTCAGCAGCCAGCGGGAGTGAGGCTGCATTTCTTCTCACTACCCCAACGCACTCGGCCAGTTTTATCAAAGCTCCTCCAAAACACCAGGTAATGGAGAATAGGGGTTGGTGGTTAATAGGGCTTTTCCCACGTGTCTGTGACCCACTTGTGCGGTCCTGGGCGATGGGCCAGAGCTCCTCTCTGCTCTCAGCGGTGACTGGTTCAGGGTGGACGAGGGCTGGCCCGAAGACTGCTTCCCATAGTGCTTGCCACAGAGCAGGCGTGTTTTCATTTTGGCAGTGGATGGACATATCTTCTGCCTTAGCACAGTCAGATCCTTTCAGTGAGTGAATCAGCAAAAGCATCCCAGCCAAATGACAAGGAATCTGTCCCTACTCATCTCTCCCTGCTGTGTGCAACGGCTACGTGCAGTTTCTGAGAATTCGTTTCATGTCGGTGCGTTTATCTCTATTATTGGTTGTTTTGAAGATGATGTATTTGCGTGTTTTTAGTTTACTTGCTCTTTTAGTGGGCCCCCTTTCTGCCGACTCGTGGTAGCTAGAGATGGAACATTTTGGAGAAGGGTGACCACAGTCGTGATCCCAAGACTTCGTTCCAATACATTAAAAAATAAATCTAATTATTAAATGAGCCTAAATGTTGAAAATATAAATCACATACTGCCTCAGGGTGGTCAGGGATACTTTTAAGCAAACCCATTACATCCTTGAAACTTGAGAAGACCAGATAATCCCATCCCTTTCTCAGGGAGGGCTACTGTCCCAGCAACAATCCTACTGACCGAGCGGAAGATCAGACCATGCTTACGTATCGTTAGTTGTTCAGAAGCTATGGACTGGGTCTGGGACAACCAGTGACTTTCGGCCTGTGAACTACATAGGACTGTTTCCCACCAGTTCACAGAACTGCCGCAGCACATGGGAAAAAAGAAGCAGGTCATTGTAGATCTCGAATGCTCCAACTCCAGAACCTGTAATGATCAAAATTAGAATTTTACAGACATAACTGCAGAAAATACATTTAAATTAAACACGTTTGTCATCTGGATGGTCAAACCAAAAATATTTACTACGTTGCACCAGATTCAAAGTCGCGAGGCCTGAGCCCATCAGTCACAGTGGCACATTTTGAGGATATAATTAAAAATTGTAAATGAGTCTATTAAGCTTCTGCCTCCTCTCAAGTATCAACCACAGTGTGTTGTTAATTCCACGAATCTTTGAGAATCTTACTGATGTCACAGACCGTGCTGGAAGAAGACAGACGTGAATAAAAAGCATAAACTGTTCATTGAATCGAGCACACAATGTACGTGTTCATTCAAACACTAATCAGAACGAAAAGAGCTAAATTTAAGGGAAGATTTTACACACTTTTGTTAGGACTTTTCTGGTGCAAGTTGTTGTCTAATGGCGCCTGCCGGGCAGTGTCCGTGGACATCCAAGTATTAGCCTCACATGGTGTGTTGTCACTGTTACCACTTCTGAAAAACAAACTTAGAAACAATTGCTATGGGGGAAATACCTTGTTCTGCCTTCAGTTTGGTAGGCTTGGCTGTGGCTGGAAGCCAGAGGGACTTACACCCACTTACCTGCAGACAACCAGAGACGCAGCCTGCCTGGGCTGCCGAGACCTCGGAGCACCCAGGGCCAATCTGGGTGAAGCAGATGCCTCACAGAAGACCACCCCAGCACTCAGTTTAAGGCTACGCAATCACGATAGAAAAAAGAGTTGGACCACAGGCCCAACGAAGTGTGAAGACACGTGTTTATGGTGTAAGAAAGTCCGTGTGACGCTTCTTTGGAAAATAGACAATTTTAGTATGAAATGAAGCATCATGTGAGAATGAGCCACGGAAATGTGTCTCTGCTGGCAATGTCTGCAGTCGTGGTACAGCCTGAGTAAGAGGCTTGGCACGTACTGAAACTCCCTCATTCTATTTTGAGAATAAATACTTCATTTAGCAAGTGTCGACTCTGACAGTTCCCTTTGAAGAATGTCCGGGAACTTTCCATGCTGTCCACACCAGCACTGAATCAGGGCACCTCGAGATTAGGCAGTGGGCAGAGGAGGTGCTCTGACGGAAATGGTCCCAACCAAGAGGAACTGTTGGGACCTCAGCCTCCGGCAGGATGAAGAACGCAAGATCTCCCAGGTCCTCTTCTCACAGGACCGAATGCTGACGCTAGAGCCGGGCGCTGTGTTTACTCTAAAGCCCAGGGCCTCCTGTGGCCGCTCCGAGCAGACCTCTTTCCCGGTGGCACAACGGTGAAGAGAAGCACGGAGCATTCGAATCCTGCCCTTTTCTTTGCTTAAAGCTTTGGAGCCTTGGTTTCTCCAGCTACAAGGCAGGGTTAGTCTAGCCCCGAACTCACAGAGCTGACGTGAAAAGTCGGAGTGAACATAGGTACAGCGCTTGGGAAACGCCCGTTGGCTGTGACGAGTTACAAGAAAACTGAAGCGGAGGACGCCTGGGGGGCTCCGTGGGTTAAAGCCTCTGCCTTCGGCGCAGGTCATGGTCCCAGGGTCCTGGGATTGAGCCCCGCATCGGGCTCTCTGCTCAGCAGGGAACCTGCTTCCCTTCCTCTCTCTCTGCCTGCCTCTCTGCCTACTTGTGATCTCTGTCAAATACATAAAAATAAAATCTCTAAAAAAAAAGAAAAGAAATTGAAGCTGAGGCCACAGAGGACGTGACCAAAGTAGCACCGACAGGAAGGGGAAAGGCCGGAATTGGCGTCCCGGGCAGTTGGGCTCGAGAGGACTCCCAGCCAGCGCGCCGTGCTGTGAGGAAGTGTTTACTTCATGTCAACAGCTGCTCACCGAGGGTGCTGGGCTCTAACCCCTTGGAGGTCGGGGACCGGGTCTTAACTTACGTTAGTGCCCTGAACACCCAGCACAGAGTCGGGCACACGAGAGATGACACACGGTGACTCAGGAGGTGTCGGGCTGGGGGAGGTGTCATGGGATGCACAGAGGAAGACAGTCGTCGTTCTGGAAGGAGTTCAGCTGTGGGCCGGCTCCCCTCGCCCGAGCCCAAGCGCGACCGAGGGGAGTACAATACCACAGGACCACAGGTGTGCGACTTGCTGCGCCTAAAGACACGTCTTAATCGAAACAAGATTGTGCCAGACGGTCCCCGAGACCGTCCCTTTCCGCAAGAGGTTAGGGTATTTGCTTAACCTTCTCTTCTTCACTTTAACATCAATAAAAAAGTCCTTCCAACTGATTTTCGTTAACGTTGATGGCCTAGAACTTGGAAAAGGAGAAGAGACTTCTGCCAATGGGCTGCGTGAAGGGCGCTTCTCAGGGAGAAATCGGCGGCCTCAGCCGTGGCAGAGCGAGCTTCGTCTCTGAACGACGACAGGACTTCCGAAAACCCCTGCGCACTCGTCTGTTGAAGGAGAGGGCTGCATCGGATTTTCTTCCCAAAGCCTTCCTACCTAAACTTCCTAGAATTATTTGACTGACGGGCTTCAACGATTACCTATGAAAATGGCCAAGTGGACTTTGAAAACGATGTTTGACTCTAGGTGTTGAGAAATCAGAAAGCTAAGCTCACGATTCTCAACTACAAACCCACCTTCAGGGCTTCCCCGTGAATTCGGATCTTCTAGGTATTGGTGAATGAAAACACTTTGGTCCTCCTTATGGTTCTCTGGTTCTACAAAACCCTTCTCTAGATCTGAGCCAGAAACAATCAGAACTTGAGTATTAGTCACGTTAGTCGTTTGGGTTCTATTTCTAGTTTATCAAGCTCCTTACATCCTCTGTTTTGACAAAAGTAAGTCCAAGAGCAGGGGTTGTTTTCTTAAAGACAAATATCATTTTTATTCACCACATAGCAAGCTTAGTCAGCAACAACCTCTAGTGGATTTCCTAAAACATTTTTGTCCGAGTAGATAGACTAAAGCGCAGAAGGAAAGCATGTAAAATAGGGCAACTTATGAATTCAGTGCTCCAAAGTCGTACTGCACAAGAAACCCTTGGCAGCTTCATTTACTTTGTGTTTGGATGAGAAGGTAATTTCCCACATTTAATCCAATATTTTGCAGCAGATTTTTTAAAGATTTTGATACTATGTTATCCGTGATACATAAATGCCGGGTGTGCCTGGAAATATCCTCACAACCTTGATTCGTTGGAACTGTTAAACCTATAGCTTCCATTCACGCATTCAGCTCTCACAGTAGCCCCCACTTGCTGGAAGTCTAATACACACTCGATGGTGTGCTAGGTGCTTGCACTTCCGTTTGCTCCCAGCAACACCACAGCGCGAGTACTGGAGTACTGTTACTCTTACAGCTGGGCACGCTGCGCTTTCAGTGACTGGCAAGTTCTCCAGGCCGGGTAACAGCTGTCAGGAGACGGTGCTGGGATGCTTTCCTAGACTGCATGACTCTGAACCCTTGCTCTTCCCCATGCTGTGTTCTAGGATTTAGGATTACATGTTAGGGTCAGGGACACAGACAATAAGGGACAAGGTGTTCTCCTGTGTAACACCTTGAACAGTTTGGGAGCTGACAAGTAAACATGCTTGAAATGTGAAATAAACAGTGGGTGGTTATGTACAATTAAGAATCAGAAAAAATGTGGGGCGCCTGGGTGGCTCAGTGGGTTAAGCCACTGCCTTCGGCTCAGGTCATGATCTCAGGGTCCTGGGATCGAGTTCCACATCGGGCTCTCTGCTCAGCAGGGAGCCTGCTTCCTCCTCTCTCTCTGCCTGCTTGTGATCTCTCTCTCTGTCAAATAAATAAATAAAATCTTTAAAAAAAAAAAAAGAATCAGAAAAAATGTCATTCTGAGAGAACTGGCATGCTGGGAGCTACAGAGGTCCATGAGGGCCCCACGGGGGAGGAACAAGCTACTCCTTGACCTCACGTGGGATCTAGACCAGAAACCAGAGTGGGAGTAAGGAGGAGGAGGTGAGTTCAGCCTGGTAAACAAACACATTTGCGCGGATCTAGGAAGTTTGAGTAGTGGTCAAGGGTCCCACATTAGCAGCCTGAGGGCTGATTAGGACCCCGAGACGCTGTTGTCGTGACCAATACGGTGTATGCACAACTCTTCAGATCTGGGTCTCTCCAAGCAGGATGCAGACCTTCTCCTTTGCCAGAGGTCCCTTTCTTCTGTATGTCGGGTCAACCTACCCATCTACCTGCTGTCCACCGAGCCAACTTCAATAGTCTCTACCTGCCCTGGTCCGGAGCCCATTTAATTCCGTGGCCTCCAGTACAGACTGCCATGGTACATCCGTGTTGGTAGACTTGGACCCCACCTGACAACAGCTCGGCAAGGTCGTTTGGCCTAACGTCCAGGAGACCCAAGAGTTATAAAAGTAACAAAAACAATAACCCTTGTATTTGCTTACTATTTACATGAAATATTTTCATTCATTTTTTTCACTTACAGAATAAAAATCAAACCTTTCTTTTGGATACATTTAAGAAGTAGGAACTTAGACTTAACGTACATTTTTTTCTCTACACTTTGTTTTCTCAACATTTATATATGTTATATGTATATTATATCACTAAAATCCAGAAAATGAAAAAAAGTCATATTCAATCAAAGCAGATGTGCGAATTCCAGGCTTGGGCTAAATACTCAATAAACATTTCTTGAATGATTGAATAAATGAATAAACAGGTAAATGAATAAATGAATGAATGGTTAGAAAGATGATAGGATTTTAGTTAGACTTTTAAGGAAGGACCCTTTTTCCTGGAGAAGAAGATGAAAGGCTGCGATGCAGCATAAAAGAAGGCATAGAACCAAGAACAAAAACCCATGGACGTGATTCGTGGTTGAGGGCAGGTCTACAAGCAGGAAACTGGGGGCGAGAAGCTCAGAGAAAGTTGGGGCAGATCGGGAAAGACCTGGGAACAAGGCCAGTGGTCAGAGGAACACACAACCACCGGAGCACTAGCCTTGGGCAGTGACAACGATGATACATAATCGTGCGGACACGACAGGACAGAAAAACAGAACTGAAGTGGGTGTCTGAGACAGGGACCCAGATGCAGGTGACGGCGATGAGAAAAGGAAGAAGACGGGCAGCTGTTGTAAAGGAAACACATAAGAGATATTTCAGCAAAGGAACGGGACAGAGGGAGAAATCCAAAGAAGGATGCCCCCTGTGTTCCATTAATTGTAATTCTCATTGTGATACTTACTGATATACTGTCAAGATCTTTCCTTGAGGAGCTAGAACATACACAATATGGAACACACGTTCTTACCTTCTTTTAGCCACAGCCACAGCAGTCCTTGGCTCTGATTGGCAAACGACAATCTGAAATCATAGGGAGACATAACTGCAATTTGGGGTTGAGATATGGAAGCCTTTTTGCTTGATCGAGGCAACCCCATTATCTTTTCGCAGACGGCTAATGAATGATACTGATCTCTTCAGATAGTCCGCTGCGCGGTACTTGGATTTCAGCATGCACAGCGCACAATTTTGCCTGACGTTGTTCAGAGACTGCCCTAAACTCATTAAAGTCAAATTCTGAAACCTGTATTACTGTGATTTTCAGGGTTGGGTTTCATCTAAGTAATGATTTGCCTTGGGAATTTTTAAAAAATACACCAATGCTCAGGTCGGCCCTAAAATCACTGCATGGCGGTGCTTGAGGAAGGGATCTGGGCATTGTTACTGTTTGAGTCTCCAGGACAACCCTGACTGTAACAGTTTGAGAATCGTTAGTCTACATGTCACCGGGATTGCTGCTCAAAGGCAGTGAGAAGTAATCAGTCAAGATAGCATGTTCTAGTTCTGAGCCACTCGTTGCATTTTCTGACTCTCTTCTTATTCTTAGGTTAGAGCCGGGAACTTGGCACCCTCGGCCCCCAGGCGGCTGGAGTGGTTTCGGGCCGGCAGTGGCGTGCATCATGACAACAGCAGAATGACTTGTGGTTTCCATGGAATCTTGCCGTGTCTCCTTTTTTTCTAATCTTCTAAAGCATATTTTCCTATTATAGATTCCACGTTTCCACTCACTGATCATCTCAAAGCACAGAAATGAAATTCACCTGCAGGGCCATGAAGAACTACACCTAGAACTGAGTGGCTTCAAGCCCCTCATGAAGTGGAAGGCGCCCTCTGGGACGCGTTGCTGAGTCGGTACCTGTTGCCAATGCTTCACACTTGACTCGCGTCCTAAAGATGCATTTTGAGCTGTGTGACAACACGTTCAGGACCCGCCTAGTTGGATGGTGCCGCTCATTAGAAAATCTGTCCTCAAGAACTCCCTCGTACCACGGTCGACTGCATTTTCCTTGGACTGAATCACAGAACTGCAAAGCAAACGTCGCGCCCGGCGGGTCGCAGGTGCAACATTGCAGAGAGAACCCTGGGCGGGAAGCCGGTGCTCCGGTCTCACCACCACAAACGCCTCCTCCCCGCGCAGGTCCTCTGCTCTCCACAGGCCTCTGCCTCCGTGTCAACCTCACTTCTGGTTCTAAATTTCTAGCAATATGAATTCTAAAGTCTACCTTTTCTGAAAGGAGCTGCAGTAACTCTGAACTAGTACTCAAAGTACCTTTCTGGATGCGGGTGATTAAAAACCTCTCCCTCCATTTCATGTTGAGGAACAGGGGGCAGGAGCTCTGAGAGGAGACGAGCAGGCAGAGCTGTGCCTTGGCCCCGAAACGTGGTTCAGTGAACCACAACAGCCACGACACCTCTGCCTCGTGTGGGAGCAGAGAAATCGTTGTGTTTAGTCTCCAAAGGACAGAAGGGAAATCAAACTTGCAATGTCCACAGCTTGTAAGACCTCAAAATTGTAGACTTGAAATAGAAGGGGAAAATCCTAGCCCTGCTTCTGAGCTACAGCTGTTTGGGCAAGTGTCCTGGCAATGGGCATCAGGGGCCTGTTCCAATCAGATCAGAAATAGGACGGGCGCTTCCCAGCAAGAGGGCAGTAAGCCTGCCGAGGAAAACCAGCCCTCGGGAACAGCTTGGGCTGCAACAGAGGTGTGGGCAGCCTGGCCCTCCAACGCCAGCCATGGAGCCCGCACTGCATGGGAGGAAGGCTTTCTGCAGAAAGACTCACCACCTAAAGACGTGGCCTTACAAAACCTGCTCAGGTAAGTGGTGTGGGAAACTGTTACCAGGGCTGTGAAATGGGCACTGAAGCTGGGATGGGCAGAGAAGGGGAGACCAGAGAGGACTCTGGCCTCACCCATTAACAGCTGTTACCCATTTCTTGGGGCCAGAAGGAGGGGTGACCCCTAGACCTCTCTGTACCACTTAGAGCTGCACAGCACACACCCAGGGAGACTATCACGTTAGGTTTTTTCACACTCTAATTAGCTTTGGGGGCACTGTGTGGCTCCGTCAATGAAGGGTCTGCTTTCAGCTCAGGTC
Source organism: Meles meles (assembly GCF_922984935.1). Lineage (NCBI taxonomy): Eukaryota > Metazoa > Chordata > Mammalia > Carnivora > Mustelidae > Meles > Meles meles. The sequence goes on from NC_060080.1 coordinate 117,638, forward strand.
ATGATCTCCGGGCCCGGGGATGGAGCCCACGCCAGCTCCCTACTCAGCGGGGGGCCTGCTCTCCGTCCGAAATAAGTAAATGAAATCTTCTTTAAAAAAAAAAAAAAAGAGTTAATGCCAACAGACACATGAAAAAGTGCTCCACGTCACTCGGCATCAGGGAAATACAAATCAAAACCACAATGAGATATCACCTCACACCAGTCAGAATGGCTAAAATTGACATGTCAGGAAATGACAGATGCTGGCGAGGATGCGGAGAAAGGGGAACCCTCCTGCACTGTTGGTGGGAATGCAAGCTGGTGCAACCACTCTGGAAAACAGCATGGAGGTTCCTCAAAATGTTGAAAATAGAGCTACCCTATGACCCAGCAATTGCACTACTGGGTATTTACCCTAAAGATACAAACGTAGTGATCCGAAGGGGCACGTGTACCCGAATGTTTATAGCAGCAATGTCTACAATAGCCAAACTATGGAAAGAACCTAGATGTCCATCAACAGGTGAATGGATAAAGAAGATGTGGTATATATACACAATGGAATACTATGCAGCCATCAAAAGAAATGAAATCTTGCCATTTGCGACGACGTGGATGGAACTAGAGGGTATCATGCTTAGTGAAATAAGTCAATCAGAGAAAGACAACTATCATATGATCTCCCTGATATGAGGACGTGGAGAAGCAAAATGGGGGGTTTGGGGGATAGGAGAAGAGTAAATGAAACAAGATGGGATTGGGAGGGAGACAAACCATAAATGACTCTTAATCTCACAAAACAAACTGGGGGTTGCTGGGGGGAGGTGGGGTTGGGAGAGGGGGAGGGGGTTATGGACATTGGGGAGGGTATGTGCTATGGAGAGTGCTGTGAAGTGTGTAAACCTGGCGATTCACAGACCTGTACCCTGGGGATAAAAATACATTATATGTTTATAAAAAATAAAAAAAAAATAATAATAATAATAAAGAGTTAAATGTGTTAAAATTGTATTAATCAGATTCTTAAAATGTTCTAGAGAATGACAAGGACGTAACTAAAGAAGCTTTATTCCTTTTCTACCGCAGAGTTGGGAAGAATGGGACACAGGTAGGAAGTGAAATGAGGTAGTCGAACTTTGGAGACTTGTATAAATAATAATCTTTTCTGGAACTCTTCAGAGAGAATGGATAAGGGAATAGGTTTATTTTTTAATGAAATTACATAAAATTATGACATTTGCCGAGAAGAAAGAGTCATAGACACTTTCTTGTGGGAAGCAACTTTGAACTCGGTTGAAAACTAACCCTAAGTACAAATCCTGAGCCAGGCAGAAGGAATGACCGGGTAGCTCCTCATTCTGGTTGAAATCCAAAGTGGTTTAGATCTGGCCTTAAAAGGGCAGACTTCATTGGCCTGTTAACGGACTCCTCCCACTCCCCGGTCCTTGAAATTGCAGAAGAGACAATAAAATGAGAATACGCGTGTGACATAATGACAAATGAGAGTGTGATCAGTGAACATCCAGAGAGATTTCTGAGAGATAAAAAGCAGATGGGGTGGATTTAGAAAGAAACACGTTGTGAGCGAAGTGGCCGTAGCCTGCCGCTTCTGCGGGAACTCTAGCCCTGGAACTCAGGCCCAGTGAGGGGGAGGACGGCAGTGGCAGGAACGGCGCTCGTAAACGGGGGCAGGACCCGGCTCTGGTGAGTCACAGAGAACGATAAAGAAGACCAAAAAAAAAAAAAAAAGAGAAGAAGAATAAATAAATAAAAGACTACTCCGCTGGAATTATTCCCAAAGGGGATAAGCCCTCATCTGGGGCCCCCAACAGAGAAGAGACGCTCCTGTCCTTGTTGTAAGAAGCCAGGGCCCTGGGAAGGGGACGCCCAGGACATTCAGGGAGAGTCTGTGTCTGCTCTGGGACGGACCAGCATCTGCGCCTTCCACGGAGGAGCCAGCGTTCTCTGTGTTTACCTCGAGAGGCGTCACGTGTAGGCAATGGGTCCTCGGTTTTGCCTGCTCTAATTTTTAGGCATTTGCAAGAGAAGCAAAAGGCTTTCCTTCACCTTGGGGCCCTTTCTGATTCAGTGTGGGGGACTCGCCGACAGCTGCTAGCACAACACGCGAGGGGAGGCGACACCGTGGCTCCCGTGGACAGTGTGGCTTCTCCGGACGCACTGCAACACGGTCAGCAGTCAGGGGCTGGAGACCCTTGTTCCGGCCCGGATGGTGGACACCAGTCCGGTCCTGAGGTCAGCCTTTTTACAAATGAATTAACCTGCCAGAAAACAAAAACAAACCAAAGCCTGTCAGTCTGGGGGTTGGTTTTCCTTAAAAGATAAGTAAGCCTTTCTCCAAAATGTTACATGACAAGTCAGAGAACCTTTACTGTGGCCAAAGTAAGCAAGAGAAACCAAACTCTTAGAGCAGCCGTCGTGTCAGGAGCGCCTGACTGGCAAACGCCTCTCCCGCGGTAAGGACGAGAGGGTCGCCGGTGTTGTGCCCGTCAGGCTGCTGCGCGTGCACAAAGGCAGCTCTTGTCTCTGTGTCAGGAGACTCTGCTGGGTGCTCAGGGCCGCAGGCAGCTGTGCCTCTGACCACAAAGGCTCCGGCTTCAACCACGAGGTGTGTAGCCGACACGTCCTACGTGGGGCTGCTGCCCCTGGGCGAGTCCCTAAGACGCGGGTCATCCTGCAGTGCCAGAGTGGCTGGGAACGGGCCTGGGGCGGCGGACCCGGGTGCTTCCTTTCGAACCCAGCATGGACATCGCCAGATCCTGACCACCTCACGGCCCCAAGGGAGATCCGGGCTCTGGTCCGGATCCTGGGTCGTTCCTGGTCCCAGTGCTCAGTGGTGGGTCTCCTGTGAACCGTGTGGGAAAGGGGAGGACATGGTGCGGTTGTCCGTCTCCCTGGGGCTTTAGGGGCTTACGTACTCCTAAACATAAGACTAGCGCGAAGGCCAGAACTCGCAGCTGTTACGCGAGCTGTTGAATTAGCCGCTCGTCTCCGTGTGAAAACCTACACCGATGGCAGGTGTGTTGGGGGACTGTCACGGACGGGCCGAACCGGGAAGAACCGCAGCTTTCTGATGTTGACGGGAACCGAAATACCACTTCGGAGGTGGTGTTGCCGACAGTTTAATGACGAACCGTGCACTGCGGTAACGCATCGAAAAGACAAAGCAGCAGCACAAAATCGGATTTTTAGAAAGTTTGTTCTTTGGCTTGCTGATTCTGTTTCACAATATCTACCCAAAGTAAATGAAGAGATTTGCTTACACATATTTATATGAAGATACGTAGTGAAGAAGAAATGAACTTATTGAAGGCCCCCCAAATAAAGAAGCAGCTTAAATAAATTTGCTCTTTTTTAAGGTTTTATTTATTTGACAGAGGGAGACAATGAGAGAGGGAACACATGCAGGGGCAGCGGGGGAGGGAGAGGCAGGCTCTCCACTGAGCCCGATGCGGGATTTGATCCCAGGACTCTGGGATCATGACCTGAGCTGAAGGCAGATGCTTAACGACTGAGCCACCCAGGCACCCCTAAATTTGTTCTTATCAAATGAGATTCGATTTAGCCAATAAAGGACGTTACTATTTCTGATGTGTAGAATGAGTTTCTAGCACAATGTGCAGCGAGAAAGCAGGAGACAGAATAGAATACGAGGCCAGCCTGGAAGAAATCTTGCCACTGCCCACAGTAATTCCTTTTCCCATGGTGCTGCCCTTTCTGCCCTGGGGGTCCCTGTTGGGAGGAGTCCCTGCCCTGCCACGTCCAGGCGGTCAGGCAGCAGCCAAATTCTTCCTTCCTCCCCCTTCCTTTTTACTCAGGCCCTCAGCAGATCAGATGATGCCCACCGGAGAGAGTTTTCTGCTTTGCTTAGTTCACAAATCCAAGTGCTAATCTCATCCAGAAATACCGTCAGGGACACGACAGGAATATTGTTTAATCCGGACACCTCCTGCCTTGTCAAGCTAACACATAGAATTAACCATCCGATGCTATGAGTTCGAGAAGCAGTATCCAGATACCACACAAAAGCCAATGTGGAAAGCAAACAATGGAAGTTCAAGTTATATCAGGAAAAGTGGTAGAAGTTATCCCAACACCTGCGAAAGTATTTGGTGCTTTATTCCATTGACAGGATGATTTAAGTTGGGTAAAGCGAGGAAGGAATAGGCCATGATAGTTAAACAGCCACACAAAACACGACTATAATCCATGGAGGTCTGGAAATGGAGCAACTATTTAGCTGATTTTCTTTCTATTGGTTCTTACACAGGCATGAAACTTTGAGGACAACAGAATGATACACAGAAGCGAGGCTGCTGCTGGGATGGGGACAAGGTCATATGCCCAGAGTAAGGACAGAGACGGAACGACCCCTCGCAGGCAAATACAGGACCCCAAACAGAAAGCAGGTCGTGACTGAAGAAGAAAATTGCCCCCTTTTCCTTCTAGATCAACTTTCAGTGGACTTTATTGTCTTGGAAACATTCTTCCTTGTGAATATTCAATGGTGGACTATTTGCATTAATTCTCTTTAGCTGGTTTTAATAAGCTAATACTAAGGGGAAGTATCCTAAATTCTAATGGCCATCGGCCCTTGTCCCCTCACTGTGCACACGACCATGTATACACGGGAAGTTATTGATTAATTCGGGATGATCTTGGTCCTACGGAAAGTTATTGATTAATTCGAGAGGATCTTGGTCCCACGGAAAGTTATTGATTAATTCGGGATGATCTTGGTCCCACCATGTTAAACATTTAAAAAAAAAAAAAAAGGCAAGACTGTGGCTCTGTCTCATCCAAGTGAAAATTCTCATTCAAGTCAATTTCAGACTAACCCGCATACAGACCTTGGTATTCACCGTGTTGCTGGACAGTCTGGACTCAGGTCTCGGGACTCACTGCGTCGCTGGACAGTCTGGCTGCAGGTGAGGAGAAGGCTCATGTGCCGGCCACGCAGCAGGAGATCTAGCACCATCTCTGTCCTCCAAACCCCAGCTCCTGATTCTGCGGTCATGGGATTCCCGGGTTCCCAGTTCCCCCGATCAGCACACCTACAGCGTGCGGATTGTCTGCCCACGGCGAGAGCTTTGCGGCTACCACACTTTCATCAAGGCCGTGCCTCTAGGCCCGAGTTCAGAAATGAGAATCGACATGGAGAATGCTGAGTAGAAGTTTAAGGTCAGCTCTTAGTTTACTTAAAACCAGCAAAACTGGGCTTAAATCCCAGCTTTATTGCTCACAACTAACTTATTCTGGACAGTAAAAAACCCCTCCCTGTGGTGAAAGCGACTGGGTTATGATGCGGATGAAACGAGTGATGCTTGTTAGGAATGAAGAGCAGGTAGTGCACCGGGGGCGCTGTCTTAGCTACAGGAGGCCACGCCGACGGCTGCAGCGTGCGGCCACTAACGGTAAGGAGCGTGAGAAGACACCATGGCTTCTTGGCTACTGAACTTCAGATTCTAAAGTGACAACATAAATATTTTAGACTTAAATAGAAAAATGAGTATTTCCGTAAGCCCAGCCGCAGGGTAAAGAAACAAAAGCAGACAGTTCAACAAGAGGAATTTGGCCATCGTCTTATTTCTGAGTTTACTGTCCAGAGGAGTTTCAGATGAGAGCCAGCAAGGGTGGCATTCCCCGGGGCACACCAGCCCCCCCGGAGAACAAACGCAGGAGGCAAGCATCTCTCTCCCCCTTTGAAGGTCAAAGACCCTGGGGGCAGGAGGCCGGCTCTCCTCCAGGGTCTCACTGTGAAATAGAAGCCCAAGTGTCGACTTTTTTCTTATTTCACCTCGTTGTGGTCCCTTCACTCACTTACTAACTTGTGCTCTGCTCCGTCGGCCCCACGCAGGCCATCGCCGGTCGCCGGCGTCGTGGTCCCACTTGCCGCTCGCCTGTGACACCCAGGGCTCCGTGCGACCGCGCACTCCTTCGATCCCGTCCCCCATCCTCCGTTGACTGATGTCCGGTGGACTCCTTCCACGGCGTCCCATCTCCAAAATGCAAAACACTGTTTCTGCCATTATTTGTATATCCAAGCTCTGTAGACGTTTGTCTTCATTTCTCCTGTTTGCCGCTTTCATTCTGAATGTACCACGTCTCCAAATGAATGATTAAATCGCGGTTATCTCCAGCATAGGTCTTCCATTTCAGCGTCTAGTCCCCAAAATGAAGCTAAGTCTATGTGAACCTATGGCTTACAGTTCATGAGGAATTAGGAATATGGTAATAACCAATATACACACTTCATTTATTCACTCATTTTTCTGCAAATGTTGGGAGTTTGATTTACTTTGATGTAGTAAAAGTAGGATTCATTCCCAACTGTTCAGTGTTCTTTAGGCCAAAATAAATTTTGAAGATAGTTTTCTTTAAGTTTTTAAAATTATTTTTTAAAAGATTTTGTTTATTTATTTATTTATTTGACAGCGAGATGGAGGTCACAAGAAGGCAGAGAAGCAAGTGGAGGCCAGGGGGGAAGCAGGCTCCCCGCGGAGCAGAAAGCCCAGTGCAGGGCTCCACCCCAGGACCCCGAGACCGCGACCTAAGCTGAAAGCAGAGGCGTAACCCCTTGTGTCTCCCAGGCCCGTTTTCTGAGTTGAAAGATCTGGAGGTCCCGTGCACTAACTCCATAACAGCCAGTCACACACGTTTGTTCATTTGATATCGCAAACACAGCACTCTGAGATTTACTCCCTATTTTTTTCCCCAGTTTTAAAACTGTGGTAAAACACACGCAATGTCAAAGTCACCATCTCGACCACGTTTAAGTGTCCACGTTGTAAGGTTTTACAGGCGAGACACACAGGACAGCAGGCGAGGCAGGCCCAAGGCAAGGGTTATTAAAGGCGCCCTTGGGGAGGTTCCGCGGCTCCGGGGAGGGGAGTTGGGGAAGTCGCGCAGGGGAGGGGTTGAGTGGGTCTTATTTGGGTTAAGACAGGGCACAGGTTTGCAGCCACATAAGGTGTTTGGTGGCTGGAGGGTCGGGGGAGTCCCAATGTTCCTCTCTCCTGCATAGGTATCGGGTTATTATGCTGACGTGTCCTCGTGGGGCAAGGAGGAGGGCGGCCTGGGAGAGGAGGCCGCCGGCCCGGTTCATCGTTCCCGCTGCACTCCCAGGGCCTCCGACCTGGCGCACGTCAGTGTGAGGCACATCCACGTGCAACCCTCACCTGCTTCCCGAGCGCTTCCCTTCTCGCAGAACCCAGACTCAGCCCGTGTGAGGCAATGGCTCGCCAGTCCCTCCTCTCCGGCCGGCGACCACCCTCTGCTCTCTCCCACCGTGAACTTGGGGCCCATCTGCGGAAAGCCCTGCGCGTCCGTCCTCCGGTGAGCGGCTTGTCTCACTGAGTGCAGTTCCCTCCAGTCCGCCAGTTTCCTCCCACTACAGCGTCGTGTTTTCCTCCTGTTTGGGGCTGAACCATGTTACGTCGGGACAGTAGCGCGTGTTGTTTCCCCGCTCGCCTGCCCGCGGACACTGGGGTGGCTTCATGGGTTAGCGACTGTGAGTGTCGCTGCGACGAACACGGGGTACACATGTCACTTAGAGACCTGCTTTCTGCCCTCCAGGTTACTGGAACCCTGGATTGAATGGTAATTCTTTTCTTTTTTTTTTTTCCCCTGAGGGACCACCGAACTGTGCTCACGGCAGGTGCGGGATTTTCCATCCCCACCAGGAGTGTGTGCGGGCTCCAGTCTCTCCACACCCTCGTGAACACTCGTTCCCTGCTTCCTGCCGCTGTGGGCCTTCCCGCCGCCCCCGGGGCTGTGCGGCCCTGTCCCCGCGCTGGGCTTGCGTTCCACTCCTGACGCACATGGTTCGTAAGACACGACAGTTCGGAAGCTGCTGGTTCTGGGAAATCGTAGTTCTTTATTTCTGTGCCCTTTTGTTAGAATTCTAGGCATTCTTCCTGCCTCTCTGCCTACTTGTGACCTCTCTCTGTCAAATAAATAAATAAAATCTTAAAAAAAAGAAATAATTTCCGATCAGATAAGGATTTTGTAATCATTCTGTAGAAAATCAAACGAAGCAATGGGACAATGAGTGATGTTGGGAAGTGGGGTGACTGTGTTCTCGTGTTATTTGATCTTGAGTCAGTGAGGAGGTTTCTTTGAGGCAAACTACGAAGGATGCGATGGGCAGCCATGGAAAGGTGTGGGGGGAGTGTGCAGGCGGAACGGGCATTTTGAGGGGAAATAGGCCACGCAAGGCCACGCAAGGGTCCACTAGGAAATAGCGGCAGTGGTCCAGGTGACCAGGACCCGTGGCTGCCACGTGGACACAGTGAGGAGGGATCGTAGTGGGGTCGCACTTCATAGGAAGAGACAGACGACTTTCTGGTAGGCTGGACATGGAGGAAACAGACCCGAGACCCCGTCCGAGCAGCCGGGAGCGTGCGCTGTGTAGCGAAAGGGAGCGAGTAAACAAGGGCAGGAGGCAGGCTTGGGGGGAGGGGGCCGGGGAATCGATGACGCTGTTTCGGACTTGCTGAGTGGCTGCGGCTGCTGCTTTTTGTTGTGCGTTGCTGCGTCCACGTTGCTTCGTGACTGCACATTGCTTTTCCGTCACCAGACCTTCAGGAGACGCCAACAGTTACGAGAGCCGAGGTAGAAGGGAAAAACAGGAATGCTAAGAAAGCAAACCCAAACAACTTATTTTGGCAAAGCGGCATCTCCAGGAAACGTCACTTTCTGAAAACACGACAAGCCAAATGACTGAGTGTGCATTGGCCGATGCCGGCTTCAAGTCCCGACACGTCTGATTAACCGAATTGGCTGAAATGATTCTGAAGGAACCAAAACCCACCAAATGAGCAGATGTGTATAAAAGTTGAAAACGTATTTTAACTTACAATAGGCATTTGCCCAGAATGGGACGTGAGTCTGCTGATGTAAAGCCATGTTCGTTATTCAGAGTCACGCCTTTGAAAAAGCGTCCAGCTGCATCCGCCCTTCGGGCTGGGCAGGAAGGACGCCCCCTTGAGACGTGCAGAGGGTCCCCCGACCGCAGCAGCCTGCGCTGCTCCCGGGACCGAGACCCCTCCTTGGCTCAGCAGCTTCATGACCATCTTCCCGACTGCGCCTTTCAGGGGCACCATGAGCTCCAGCCATGAGGTCCGTGAAGACAGGAGCTTCTCCGAAGAGAAACGTCTCTGCGGTCCCGAGCTTCTCAGCACCCGTCCTGGCTCCTGCTCCCCCACACTCTGCTGGGTCTGGTCCGGTTCTCGCTCCTGCCGGAGTGGGCTCTACCTCATGGTACTTGCACACCATTTGGTCCTTTCTGTTCCGCAGAGTTCTTACCGCCGAGCACTCGTGGCCGTGAAATCCGTGTTCGCACAGAGAAAAACCAACTTATTTTAAAATTAAAGAGGGAATGGTATGTAATTTACTACTTCTTGGGATTTTAGTGAAAAGAAACCCCTCTGGCCAATAAATCTGACATTCTTCCTTACCACTTTGGCCTTCCAAAATCTTCACCAGATCGGCTTCGTGGAGGTGGGGGTGGACGACTGCTCCTCACGAGGCTGTGCTGGGAGAGATTAGCTACAGCCTCTGACCAGTGAAGGGAGCAAGTCAAAGTCTGACTTTTGCAGACATGAAACATTTTTTTTTAAGTGCAGAGAAAATTTGGAAGACACCGTTTCCTCACAGACTTGGAGTGTCCCCCCACAGGAATATTCAGAAAGGTGAAACTTTCCTTTCCATGTTTTCGTCAATTTCAAAACAATGACTAATCATTTTTAATGCAACATTCCCAAAAAACATAACTAGTGGTTTTGGACATTGTAATTAAAATCTGAAGACAGCTACATATCAACAAATTAAATGCTAAGTTCCAAGGTGTAAGTCTGATTTCAAAACACTTCCACACTGGAATGCTTAATAAAGCAGTTGACCATCTGATTTTCGGGAACATAGACCACGACTCTTTTCTTGCAGGAGCATGTGGGCCCCCAAACCCTGACTGTGCAGCTGCGTAGAAAGGTCACACGGACGTTTTGTGGGTGCGCAGATGCCTGCCGGCGGGCCCCACTACAACACCACGCATGGGAACTAACCCAGCAGTTAGATGTGCCTTGACCGGCGGTGTCTCTCCTCCCCTGCAACTGCTTCAGGAGCCCTGAGGGGCGCGCAGCAAATGAGAATTCTACCAGGACCACCTTAGACGAGAACGGGTTAGGCTCCAGCCACATTTCAGGACCTTCGTTTAGAAGGGAAAGAAAAATTGGTGTGGTCTGTGGTGGCGCCTAGTCCACAGGTGTGGGTGTCCCGTCTCCCACTCTGTAAAGACACCCAGATGACATTTCCTATAGTTCTTGGTAAATAAATGGAAAATACTAATTCTGAATAAAACCACACTCAATTTAGAATGAAAATTCAAGTTCTAGGACGACTGGGTGACTCAGCCGTTAAGCGTCTGCCTTCGGCTTGGGTCATGATCCTGGGGTCCTGGGATCGAGCCCCTCATCAGGCTCCCTGCTGGGCGGGCAGCCTGCTTCTCCCTCTCCCACTCCCCCGACTGTGTTTCTTCTCTCGATCTCTCTGTCAAATAAATAAATAAAGTCTTTTAAAAAAAATTCAAGTTTTATAGTTCAGAGTTCGAATACTGGAATCTTTTCCAAAGTTTAACATTTTATGACTAACCTAAATATAAAATTTAAATTTAAAGCTTCTAGTAAGAGAATGAAAAGACAAGCCATGTAATGGGAAAAAGTATTTGCAAAACTCACCTAAGAAAGGTCTGTGTGTAAAACACACAAAGATCTCTGGACACAACAATAAGCCAACAGTGAACTCAGTGCAAAGGAACAGGTGTGCGGTCCAGGAGCGCGGGTGACAGAGACGCGCAGGAGACACGAACACCAGCCGTCACCAGGGAAACGCACGCGGAAAGAGCAATGAGCCAGGGCGCCATGCGGAGGGGACCGCTCAGCCCCAGATGTGGACACGCGGCGGGGCAAGGCCGTGGCACGGCAGGAACGCGGCCGGGTCACCGCTGGGAATGCAGGGCTGCGGGCCGCGTGGAAGGGAGCTCGGCCATTTCTCAGGAAGTTCAGGTAGATTTGTCATCCGATCTGGTAGTCGTGCTCATGTCCAACCAACTGAGTTAAAAAGTTACGTCCACACAAAACCTGTAGACAAACGTGCAGAGGAGCACGACTTCCTGGAACTGGAGGCAAGGGAGGTGCGTCCACAGGCGAGTGGCTGAGCACGACCAGCACAGCCGCGCGGCGAGACTCTCTGCGGGAAAGCACGCGGAGCGCTCACAAAAAGACCTGGAGCGTCCGAAAACGCGTGTCACTGAGGGAGGCGAGACGGTCGGAGAAGGTCGCACAGCGTCTGACTGCGACTACAGGACATTCTGGGAACCCAAAACCGGGGAGACGGCACGATGGTCAGTGGTTGCGGGGGGACTGGGGTGGAAACAGAAATCGTCTCTGGTTTCCACGCCGCGGCGCTTGCACTCACGGAGGCCGTGGGGCATTTACCCCGTGGCCTGCAGAAATACGGGGCTTTGTTGGCGGCACTCACTTCCTCAGTGCTGAATTTTAAAACACTCGATGAGCACGCGTGTCAGATCTGTTGTTTCAGACATGCCCCGCGCTGCAGGCCGAGCTACCAGAGAGATGACCGCTTCGTCACATTTCTGTGTGCTTTGCATCACCTTTCCCGTTCTCCGACTCAGTTCCCTCAGGCCGAGATGTATTTGTGTAAATCAGGACTTTCTGTTACACACACACACAGGGATTTGGAGGTTCAAATAAGAAAAAAAAATTGCCTGTACGACTGTCACCAAGGTCCTTCCTGAGGAGATCTGGAACCAGCCCAAGCATCCCACTGGCCGATCTCATGGGAAAGCAAAGTGAAGGTCCCGGGTGGTGCGGCCGGCAGGAGGCATGCACACCGAGGTCCCCTGCAGTCTAAGCCCTTGTCAAATGCAGTTCCCAGGAGGGGTCGTTGGGGCTGCAGGCCAGCGTCTACCTGCCGTGAAGTCTTGCAAGGAGCGTCCCTCCCACAAGCCCAGGCGAGCGCCCGCACCGTGACGGACCAGCAGCTGGCGGGCGTAGCAGGGACAGGAGACAAGAGCCAGGAGGGCTGCAGAGGGTCCCTGCCGGCTGTGCGTCTCCCACGGGCCAGCGCTCTGCTGCAGAACGTGAAGAGCAAACCTGTGAGCCGCAGTTTCCCACATCTTGGTATGTGGAAGCTTCTGCTACGGATAGCTTAATTTATATTTTGAAAAGAAACATAATCGTCGCGCATTTAAACATGGTAAAACGGTTAGTGGGCATCGTCCGGACGTTAGGGTTAAGGGTCGTCGTCCGGACATTCAGGTTAGGGTCGTCGTTTGGATGTTCCTGAGTCTGAGGTCCGGAACTTCACGCCCTGTGGACTCGCGTCTTTCAGAGCCGTGAGAAAGATGTCACAGTGCGTGCAGAGCAGCCAGGTACGATGTGCTGTGACCTCAGGAATCCAACAACATGAGAAACAATGCCCTACCGTGGAGGGAATAAAGTGCTTAAACCCTGTTGGCAGAGTTTAGACAGAAACTGTGTAAGTTGTGAAGCTCCTTGACGTTCTCTTGAAACACCGGGAAGCCACGGGCTCAGACGAAGTCAGAGGCATGAAACCCTCTCACGTGTCCCTAACCTAACCAGGAAGCTTACCTTTCTCTGGGGTGTTTGAATGGAGGCCGATGACTTAACAGAAGAGGGGGTCGGTCTTCCTGGGAACCTCGGGCAGGTCCCTTTGGCACTGGGACGTGGCCACCAGGGGGCCGTCTGCCGCTGCTGGGGAAGGACTCAGGCCAAGCCCCAGGACACGGACCACAGGGCCCTCTCAGACCTGCTGCCCGCCACCCCCCACTAAAGGGTGAGAGAAACAAACGCAGGCTTAGCACGGTGAGAGCGGGCATCCGCCCCTAGCCGTCCTAGCAAAGAAATCCACGCAGAAGGACGGATGCCATAGGAGAGAAGAACATGAGCCTGTAAAACAGAAAACCAGGGTCTAGTCTCAATGTAGCCACTTAAGAACACCTCTGAAGCTCGATTTCCACCTCCGTAGAAGGGCAGCCGTGAGCGCCACCCTCTCTGGTCCTCAGCAACAAAAGCCCCATGACTTTCCCGACCGGTGGGATGGAACGAGAAACGACACAGTGAGTAATCTGGTCATTTTCTTGCATCCCAAAACTTCTAGAAAACCAAGAAAGATAAAAGAATTCCGAAATAATTTTTTTCAAAATACAATATCTGCATTTTTATAGAGAAGAAGAGTCCATTTTGTCTCAAAGATTTGGTGGCACCACAAGGATGGCCCTAAAGCTTAGGTACGTGGTTTCTTCAAAGAAAACATTAGGTCAAAATTTGATCTGCACTTGCTGAGTGTAAACTCAGGACGAATACTCAGTAGCTCAACTTTTGGGGACATTCATATTGTCCCCAAAAGTTGAGCTACTGAGTATTTTTAAGCGTTTTCCCCACACGTAGAAGAAAAGGCCTTTCAGGTTGATGATGACAGACCAAGGGGCGCCTGGGAGGCTCAGTCAGTTAAGTGCCCGACTCCTGGTTTCAGTCAGGTCACGATCTCAAGGTCATGAGACAGAGCCTGCCTCTCTGCTGAGGTCCTCTTCCTCATCCCCTCCCCCCACTCATGCTCTTGTGCTCTCCCTCAAATAAGTGAAATAAATCTTTTTTTTATTTATTTTTTTAAAAGATTTTATTTATTTGACAGAGATCACAAGCAGGCAGAGAGGCAGGTAGAGAGAGGGGGAAGCAGGCTCCCCGCGGAGCAGAGAGCCCGATGCGGGGCTCGATCCCAGGACCCTGAGATCATGACCTGAGCTGAAAGCAGAGGCTTAACCCACTGAGCCACCCAGGCACCCAATAAATCTTTTTTAAAAAATAAAGTAGCATTAGACCAAAGGCTCACAGGTGTCGTCCTTCCTTCCCCAGAAACTACAGCACAACTGGAAAAAGGGAGCCACGGGCTTGGAGCATCAGAGGCCTGTGGAGATGAGGCCCTGATCGCTGGACCCTGAGGCTACGGGCCACTGGCCTAGAGGAGCAGGCAGACAACTACCTGAAATGGAGGAATCGGTTCAAATCTAGACTTCAGTGGGGCCCCTCGTTACCTCACCTCTGCCCCTAGCATGTAGGACACCAGCCAGCAGGCATCTGCCTTCCAGCGAGAAGAAAAAGAACTTTTCTTTCCAAGAAAGGACGCTGACTAGACCAAAGACCTCACTTCCCGATATTCAGGAAATCTCCAGAATAACAATCTACTCCCTGCCAAATTACCCCAAAGAAAGCCCCTGAGCTGCCCTCACTGATGAGAGCACAGACCCTGTCCACCTGAGTAATGGGACACTGTAAAATGTGACCAGAAAGTAAAGGATCACCAGACATTCAGGGCAACTGCCTGCAGGTGAAAAGGACGTGAGCACACACCAGCAGGTGCGCGTCTCCGGAAACCCGGCCCCTCGACGCCGGTAGCGGTCCTGGCTCCGGCCCATCCGGCAGTTCAGGGCTTCAGCCGCGCACGTACATCGCGCTGTCATATTCTAACTGGTAGGATAAGGCATGAAGTTGCCACTCTTACAGGTAAAAAGAGTCTAACATTGCCCATTTCACATGTTCGACATAACAACTCAAAAAAAATAGAAAGGATGGAATTAACGTGGGGTCTAGGTCAGTAACCGAGGAAGAAACAGGAGTGGAGGGTTTTAAAATCATCAAAGAAGTACAAGATCCGAGCTTAAAGTTTACAAAACAGGCCGATGCACAGTGTCTTGTCTGCCCTTTCAGCAACTCTGTAATTATGATTATTATGAATATATGCAAGAATCTACGTGTAAGTCCGTCTCGAGAAATGCAAGACTGACTCAATGCAGCGACCGCGGGAACGCAGCTCTGCCTCCGCGAGGGATTGCCCAGACGCCTGACTCCCTGCCGTGATGTCCGTCGCCCAGAAGTGATGGCGTGAGACGGGAACTCGGGGCACCGGGAGACAGAGGCGGCGGGAAGGGTGGAGGAGGGACAATGCACAGACGGGGGACAGAGAAGCCTGAAACACAGGGGTTCGTGTCGCGGAGCCAGAAGTTGCACGAATCCCTGTAATTAGAACCCGGTTCTGGCAGCGACTCTTGAACGCACCCGAGGGAAAAACCCTCATGACACTGATTCCAAGAAGGATGAACTTGAGATATTCCAGATGCGAAGCAATTAAACCCTCCCTTGGGAAGAATGACCCACATAACTGCAAAATGTCCATGTTAAGAAATCAAAATCTATACACCCACAGAAAATACAGCAAAGAAAAGACTCGTCAGCTTTCTGGAGACCAAATTAGCAAGTGTGGCTCACACGCTCGCACACACACAGGCTCGCACACACACAGGCATGCGCGCCCGCACACCGGGACAGCCATGCGCACACGCGGCTTGTATGGTGCACACAGTGCAAACACACACGTGTGCACACATGCCTGCACTCGTGTGCACTTCCTTCATGAGCCATGAAAAATAGGTCAGACAAGGCACTTGGGCAGCTGGGGTGCCCTCGGCTGGAGGACTATTGTCTCCCTGCCCTCCTGTTCTCCTTGTCTAGAAATGAATCCTGTTCACGCACTAAGACCTGAGCTTCCTGAATCCGATTCAGCTCCCTGTGGACCCAAGGGACACCCGCGTGACTCATGAGACCTGACTCCGTGTTTTCTGCTGCCTGCAGCCTCTAGGACAGACAGAGAAAGAAAATGTAGGCAGTGGAGGGATGGAGATGGTGCCTGGAAAGTCACTTCCAGCTCGTCCCAGGACCAACTGTTTACAAAAGTTCACACAGAGAAGAGAGGACAGTCTGCAAACCGAGACCACACGGGGTGAACTCCCCTGAGGCTCAAAGCAGTGGACAGTGGACGTCTGCAAAAAGGTCCAAGACATGGCTAAGCCATATTCCACTGTACACATGGACCACGTCTGCTTCATTCCTCAGCCGTCAGAAGGATGCATCCCACCGTTTGCATCAACATGGACGGAACTGGAGGAGATTATGCTGAGTGAAATGAGTCAAGCAGGGCACCTGGGTGGCTCAATGGGTTAAGCCTCTGCCTTCGGCTCAGGTCATGATCTCAGGGTCCTGGGATCGAGTCCCACATTGGGCTCTCTGCTTGGCAGGGAGCCTGCTTCTCTCTCTGTCTCTCTCTGCCTGCCTCTCTGCCTACTTGTGATCTCTCTATGTCAAATAAATAAATAAAATCTTTTAAAAAAAAAAGAAATGAGTCAAGCAGAGAGAGTCTGTTATCATCTGGTTTCACTTACCTGTGGAGCATGAGGAAAAACACGGAGGACGTGGGCAGATGGAGAGGAGAAGAGAGGGAGGCAGGAATCAGACAGGGAGACGAACCATGAGAGACTGTGGACTCCGGGCAACAAACAGGGTTGCAGAGAGGAGGGTGGGGGATGGGTGAGCCCGGTGGTGGGTACTAAGGAGGGCACATAGTGCACGGAGCACTGGGTGCTGCACGCAAACAATGAACCGTGGAACACGACATCAAACACTAAAGACGCATGGTGACTAACAGATCACAGTAAAACGAGATCCAGACACGAAGCACGACCACCTGCGTTGACGCCGCTCCGTGAGGGTTGCAGGAACCCCGCGTTCCCTCCCCACCTATAGACCTCCGGCTCCGCTGGAGAAAGCAGTGCCTCGGGCTCCGGCTGGGCTATGGGAACCAGCACCTGCCTTGCCTCCGCCCCCCAAGCAGGTGGCTGGGGCTCCGTGCTCCTCGCGCCCGGCACCTGGCGGGGCCAGAGTGTCCGCGGGGACGCTCGCGCCTGCTCTGGGGAGAGGGACTCCCAGCCCACAGTAGGGAGAGTCCAGGCCCTTTGGGGTCGCAGGCGGATCTCCTCTGAGCATGGCTGAGAAGGCACACTGTGGGGTGGTTGGAAGCTCTGACACCCAACCTCGCTGCTCGGTTCAGATTTTTCATCCCAAGTGAATAAAACATCTTTGATCTTTCAAATGATCTGTTGGAAAATGTGCAAAAACAAAACAAGCTGAAACTCCGTGACTCCCAAGAAAACAAGATTCGGTATTGGCCGACAGCCCTTACGACCCAGGGCAACGCTCTCATGCACCTGACTCCCCTCCTTGCAGAGTAAAGCGCGATGGGACGGCTCTCAGTCGTGCCTCTTCTGAACTTTGCAAACTTCAGCAAGTCCTCTGGCTGCTCATTTCTCCGTTTGGAAAAGAAGGTGGTGCCGTTTGCTGTGTTCTAGGTCCTGTGAAGATGGATCCAAGCGGAGGTCAGAGAGCACGCAAACTGAAACGCGCAGTCTTGGGAATGAGGGTCGATTATTTTTAGACATCAGGAGCTTGGCTTTATTGACACCTTTTATTAAACAGACCTTCTTGCCAAACACCGCAAGACGCTGCACTGAGGAGTTCCCCGTGGGCGGACGCTGTCGGAGACGCCAGTCGGTGACACGGGAAGGAGGGCTCAGCACAGAGCAGCCGCCCCGAGAGCTGCACTTTCACAGGGTGCCCTTCTTTCTTTTAGAAACCTGTTTGCATTTTAAAGATTGTTGCTACATTTTCTTATGTAAGCTTTATGTACTGCAAGGTCTTAATTAAAGATTTTAAAATGTTGATTAAATGCTCACCAGTCTAGTTTGTAATATATATAATAAACCTGTCATGTAATTTAATTTTTTAAACAAGCTTCTTATACAAATTGCCCATGGAACTTTTGTTTAGAATTTAAGGTCCTTTGGGGCTTAAGGTAATACAAACAAAATTCTCCAAACTGCTCAGGTCCTTTTTGGGGCTGCTATACACCGTGGTCAAGCCCGGTTTGGTCAGCTATCGGAAAAACAAATCTTTCCTGGTCTGGGAGCTCGAATGCCTCAGGCTGTGCCAGATGAAGTTTTCATCACTGAGTCATAAATGCCTAAATGCAGTGTATTCTAGAAAAACAGACACACCTTTAACATCAACGTTTGATCTGACAAAGGCCTCAGATATTTCTCTCGCTGTAAAAGGTACAAAAAGGTGGCCTTGACTCACAAGGAACTCGCGGGGGACCTGGGCCGTTGAACCGGTGAGACACAGCATCAGGAAGCAGCCGGACCTGAGCAGAAAGAGCCCAGAGCCCCGTCCCGCCTGCACTAGGCTCCAGAACGCAGGCAAACTTTTCCAAACTTCAGTTTCCTTCCAGTTAACAGAAAATAACAATATTAACCCATTAGGGCCAATGTGTGGATTAAATGTGCTGCCTGCTGAGGTGCCTGGAATGAGGTCTGGCCCAGAAAGAGGAATCGGTACATGGATTCATTCCGTACCAGCGCTGGGCGAGGAAGGGCCAAGGCAGAAGGTACTAGAACTTCAGGGAGCTCTCTTGGTTCCCTCCTGCAGCGTGCCCAGAGTGCGTGAGGAGAGGGGCGACCGTAGGAGCAAGCAGGACTCGGATCCGGCAGGGCCTGGCGTGACATACCCATGGCCAAATTGGGCGTTAACCCAAGAGCAACCTGAACGCAGGCCTCCTTCACGCATTCCCCAAGTGCTTTCAGAGCAGGAGGAGAAATGGGGCGAATTAACAGGCACGACTTGACACAGACCTACGAACTGCCTCAGAAGCTTCAAGGTGTCGGGGACGTGAGTCCCGAGTAGGCCTCGGTGTGCCGCACGCTCCGTGGGGACACCACCCGCCGCCTCCCCGTGGTTCCAGGCACACGGTCACCGCTCAGTCAACGAGCTCATCTCTCCGCGGCCCCCCGAGAAGCGACCCATTAATCGACCTGAGCACGAGGTGAAGAGGCGACGGGGGCTCCACGGTTAGCTCCGTGGCGCCCAGGGCTGGGGAGCAGGAAAATAAGCACAACGGTAGATCTTTCCAAAATGTGCAAATTATTTTACAGTTTCCAAATAGCCACTGTTGGCTCCTGAGGAAGAGGAACGAGCAGGGTTTGTATCCCGGTTCTTCCGGGAAGATGAAAGTTGAAGCCTTCCAGCTGAATTGTTAACCCGTAGAAATGCATCTCTATTGTAAATCCTTGAAGGCACTGTCCGGCTTCATTTTGCTGGTTTTGCAGCGTAAAGCACGCGTGATCGAGCTGCCCAGGGAGGAGGTGCCCTTCAGCCCCCCGACGGTTGCTCAGTCTTCTCGGAAGCTCGCTGGGCACGGGCAGCCTCGGATGGCCCCGCACAGCACGGCTCTGGGTACGCCTGCCTTCCTGCAAATGCCTCTCCCAGGGGCCGAACCTAGCGACCTGCTTTAATAAACAGAATGTGGCCAAGTGAGAGCGAGCTCGTTCCAAGCCGAGGCCGCGGGAAGGCTCTGGGCCGCGCCTTGCTTGTGCCGTCGGTTCCCTCGCTCGTGCGCTCTGAAGAGCACCCGCTGTCCTGTGGCGAGCCGCCCTCTAGAGAGGCCCGTGTGTCTGGAGACTGAGAGGAGCCGCGGGCAGAAGGCCAGAGGCGCTGAGGCCACGTGCAATAGCCCCCGTGGAGGCGAGGCCCGCGACAACCTCGGAGTCCGTGTGAGAGCAGCCCCCAGCCGGGCTACAGGGGGATCCCATCCGCAGACGCCAGGACGACCGCAGATCTGGGCAAACCCGGGGCTCTGTCCCCCGGGTCCCTAAAGCACAGAAATCCACTAAGCCTCGGGGTGATTCACTCTGCAGCACGAGGTGATCCCCTCCCCCACGCCCAGTGCCCCGCACGAAGAAACACCTCCAGAGTGTCTGTCTAGAGACACAATGACCCAAGGTCTCCAGCTTCCTCCCAAGCGGCTCAGAAGCACTAACGCGCACACGTGTGAGAACAGATGAAGACCCGCGGGACACGAGCCGCGGGGCAGAGGCACACACGGGCACAGAGGGCGAACTGTGGGCGAGTTCCTCGTGCACCCTTAGAACTGCTTCCACTCACATCGCCCCGAAAAATCGCCATCAGGCTCGATAAAAAATCAGTTTGAGAAGGGGATGGTTAAAAATTATAAAAGCGACTATTAACAAAGTTGTATAAATAAACAAAGAATGTAAGACCATAACATTCACAAGAAAAAAAATTTGGTTACTATGTGAGGCGATGAATAATAACTAGACGTACTTCAAAGATCATCTCACCATGTTTACTGATATCAAGTCGTCCACGTGTCCCCCTGAAACTAATACGCTACATGCCAGCTACATCTCAGTAACAACATTTTAATTAAAATTCTTAAAGAAATCACATGAAAAAGTGAGCTTTTATTTTTCGATTAGAGGTGAGTATGTTAGAGCTTTTGGAATCTCTGGCCGGTGTAACGAAGGGGACAGGATTTTGAAAACACTGCACCATCACGTGGTCCGTACTGATAATAGCTACTAGGAAAACAACCTGGGGGCGCCTGGGTGGCTCCGTGGGTTAAAGCCTCTGCCTTCGGCTCTGGTCATGATCTCAGGGACCTGGGATCGAGCCCTGGGTCAGACTCTCTGCTCGGCGGGGAACCTGCTTCTCCCTCTCCCTCTGCCGCTTCCCTGCTTGTGCTCTCTCTTCCTCTCTGTCAAATAAATAAATAGATTATTTTTAAAAAGCAAAAATAAAAACCTGACTTGCATAAGTAAAGAAGAATTGTACAAGACAGAAGCATCAGTGTTACTTTATAAATAAGTTGTTAGTTTAAGCTTGGAAAATCTAAAAAAAACCTCCGGGAAACACACGGATATTAGCTATTTCAACTACTTCTTTGTTTATTGGAGCATTTTTATGGACAAAATGTACTCAACTTTGTGTCTTTCCTCTACAACCCTATCAGCTGCGTGCCTCCGGGGTCTTCCTGAAGACACACCTCACGGGCATCAGACGTCCACTGACGTCGAACAGGTTTGCACGGCGTTGTGAAGAAGCTGTGGACTATGACAGACCTAGCAGTCTGGCGGTTTCTCTGCCCAAGCGCGATGCTACAGGAAACCCGAAACCCGAAGCCGGACTGGACACGTTCTGCAGGAGCACAGTGAGGACACTCCATCCCTAACAAGAAATCACTTAGAAGTGGGAAAAACCAGGAAATACTGAGGTCTGAGAAGCATAAAATAGTCATGAACAGTGTAATTCCAGTCACTTATTATCTCATAAAGTCCTGGAAGAAACAGTTTTTTCCTTGATTCTATCACGTATTTCCAAGTCCACGTGAGAAAGTCTGCAGTCCCGCGTCTACTCGCCACACAGCACACGTGCGCACCCACCAAAGAAGGCGCGGCAGTAGACGGTACTTGACCCTACAACCCTGGGGGACGAGGATCGTGTGATATTTTCCTTAATCATCCGGACGATCGAGAAGACGTGTAACTTGTGTTAAAAACTTTTTGGTCAGCGCGCCTGGGTGGCTTAGCGGGTTAAGTCTCTGCCTTCGGATAGGGTCATGGTCTCAGGGTCCAGGGATCGAGCCCCGCATCGGGCTCTCTGCTCAGCAGGGAGCCTGCTTCCTCCTCTCTCTCTGCCTGCCTCTCTGCCTACTTGTGATCTCTGTCTTTCTGTCAAATAAATAAATAAAATCTTAAAAAAAAAAAAACTTTGGGTCAACTATGGACTTAATTAGCTAAAGTGGACACCAGGGGAAAATTTAAAAAGAGAGTTTTTGTTGTTATTTTTAAAGAATATGCGTTTGTGCCAGAATTCAAGAGCAATTACATAGAGAGTTTATTTTTCTAAGAATATTTATAAAAGGTCTGGAGAGATGTTTTATTTTTATATTCTTAGAATATGGTACACATGTCAAATATAATTGAAATAATACTAAGTTAGTTGTTTTCCACCAAATTGTATCTCCCTGTTGGCTTAAAACCACTTGCTGATAAGATTTTTTAGGTAAAAACAAAGTTTAAATCCCTCCACGACACCAGAATTTTCTCTCAAAGCCATTTGTATCCCGTACTTTAAGCAAGGGAGAATCTTTGAAATGAGAACTTCTGGCTGTCCTTGTTCTGCGCTTCTCTCACGAGGCGTAAAGACCGCCGCAGTGCACGACCCGGCTTGGGTGCGAAAGGCAGCCACGATCTCCACCGCGCTGGGCGACCCAGATGAGCCATCCCAGGGACACCAGCGTCCCCACGAGGACCACGTGACTCCTACCCAGAGTGCTCTGTCCACAGTCCCGAAGAGAGGCCGGCGTCTGCTTGTCCAGGGGCACCCGGCGGTCCCCGGTGCCCCACCCCACGCAGAACAGCCTGCACCGCAAAGAATTATCCAGGTCAAAATGTCAGCGGTGCTGACGCCGAGAAACCCTGAATTAAATGAAATCTCAGAATGATACATTTTTCTCTCTCTGATTTTTGTGTATACTCCCTAATACCAGATGACGGACTCTAGTCTTAAGGGAAGAAAATCACCAGCTGTCTTTGTTAATCTAACTATGTTGTAATTGTGTGATTTAAAAGCACGTTTGCTTCAGCAGCAGCAACAACAAAACAAATAATCCAGTTAAAAATGAGCGGAGGACTTGGACAGACATTTCTGCGGAGAAATACGCAAATGGCCCGTCAGCACAGCCAAGTGTTGGAGAAATCAAGTAAAAACCACAATGAGAGAACAGCTTACACCCGTTCGGATACAGGTCAGGTGAGTAGAAAGTATCCAGGCTGGCAAGGACGTGCAGAAATCAGAATCAGAACCACCGCACTGTCGGTGCGATTGCGAACGCCCGCGGCCACCGTGGAGACCAGGATGGAGGCGCCTCAGGTCCCTATCACCGAACTGCCATACGACCCAGCATCCCACTCTGGGCGTACACCCAAAACATTCAAGGCCGATCCCCAAGACACGTCTGCCTTCCCATGTTCTCACTGCAGCGTTATTCACAGTAGGCAAGAAGTGGGAACAACCTCACGGGGCGTTGACAGACACACGGATGAAGAAAATGTAGTCTGGAGTATCGTTCAGCTTAAACAAGAATGATAACAGGCCGCAACACCGAGAAGCCTCAAGTCTTGCACTAAGTGAACTAAGCCTCTCGCAAGAGGACAAATGCCGGTGAGCCCACTCCCACGAGGTATGCAAAGTCTGCAGAACCCCGGATAGAAAGGCAGTTGCCTGGGGCTGGGGAGGGAAGGGACGCAGAGTGTTCAATGGGCCCTGAGTGCCAGCTGCCGAACGCAGTAGGTATACTTAACCCTCCTCAGCCCTGTACTTAGAAATGTCAAGGTGGCAAATTGAATGTCCTCTGACTGTAATAACAATTAGAAGTGAAATTTAAAGTTTTTAAAAAGTACACGTGCTCATGCAGTCATGGGCATAACCTCCCAGACCGGGAGAAGTTCGGGGCTCGGGGTGGAGCCAGCTGGGGACTGAGGGTCCGCCCACGTCTGCCCCACAGCCTGCCTTTGTGGACGTTGTCGCCACTGCTCCTCCAGATGACGGCCAGCTTTCCCCTCCTCTGTTTGCACCCGTTCCTTGCTTTTTTTTATTTTTTAAGATTTTATTTATTTATTTCAGGGAGACCGAGAATGAGAAGGGGGAGGTAGTGGGGAGAAGCAGGCTCCCCGCCGAGCAGGGAGCCCGATGTGGGACTCGATCCTGGGACTCCAGGATCATGACCCAAGCTGAAGTCAGTTGCTTAACCGACGGAGCCACCCAGGCGCCCATGTTTGCACCCGTTTCCATCCAGCTGCCCTCCACCCACTGCCATGCCGCAGCCGGCCACTCCTGCCAGAACTGACCAGAACTGTCCGGTCGGTGCGGGAGGGCAGCCCAATCCGCGAGGCTCTCCTGCAAGCAGGGTCACTGCTTTATGGATCGAACAGAGGAAAGATGGCACCGTTTTCTCTGCAGGAGAGCCAGGAAGGGAAGCGGAAGCATCTACTGAGTGTCGGTCAGACACCAACCTGCTGCACGCACTTCCTCCGAACCCGTGCAAGAACCTGGTGGCCTGAGCTGCCAAGGGCCTCGCCTGGGGCCACCGGGCTGCCGTGGACCAGCCTTCCTGTCCCACCTCTGAGCTTTCCCCATGTCAAGGGACTCTAGCTGCTTGGATATCCTTAGCAGTTTCTCCATTTTAACCAAATGTCTCCTACTCGGACCAGAGGGTGCCCTGCCCGTCGCGTCACCACTGCCCGTCTGCCGGACAGTGTGTTCATCAGGGGACCTCTGGGCTGTTTGCAGCTGGGGGGTCATTGAAGCGCCCATAAGCATCCGCGTGCACGTTTTCTTCCTCGCACTGGGGTATACGACCTGATATCAGAGGACGGTCTCCGTTTTCCCAGGGAAGTGTCTAAGAGTGGATGGCTGGTCACTGGGCCAAGGGGTTTGACCTTGAGAAACTGGGACAATTTAGACAAAAGCCGCGCTGTGCGTCATCAGCAGCCATGCAGGACAGTGGACGGTGCTCGTCTTTGCAGTGGACGCCCAGCGTCTGCCTGGAGAAAGAGCCCCTGGGAGGGGTGCGTGTCCCCGGCTGCTGGGACCCCAGGGTCTCTGGACGGCTCCCTCGCTCTCCCGTGGCCTCCGCCACTCGGCCTTCACGCCTGTTTCTAGGGAAAGCTTGGGCCTGGCGGCTCCCCGGTCCTGGAAGCGGTGACCTTGACTCGCTTGACCACGTCACAGGCGCCTATCTGCCCCTCCCCCACGGCCTTCCTCTCTGCCGTCTGGAGAAGCGCCCGCTGGGCACGGGACCCACACCGGCCTGGGCTGCCTCTGCAAAGCGCTCAAGTCCACGGTCACGCCCACGGACGCCTGGACTCGCGTCCTCACGGCCGCCTCCAAAAGCTCCTCTCAGGGCACCTTCCTTCACCCAGAGCCGAGGGCGACTATAAATAGGCCACGAGGCACAGCTTTGTTGCTCAGAGTCATAAACAGTCCTTCCCGGGACATGATTCCCTTCAGAAAACATCTGACTCCTACAGTTTTCTACTCTGGGGAAGCACAGAAAGAGAGGGTTATTTTAGAAATTATTTTTAACCTTCCAATTTTACACAGTCTTGGCCCTTCTGTGGCCCAAATGGACATTTTCCCATAACTAATAACATACCATGAGCCCGAGGAGAAGCTCGACGGAAAAACCACTAAGACTTAAAATGTATTTTCTCCTACGAGCTCACAACCGTGTTTAATGAACAACAGAACCAATAGAAATGAGTTCTTAGCTGGGACCCTGTTTCGATGGGCTCTGGGCACGCGCAGGGTCAGGAGATGGGAACCACAGACCGGGACGCGCAGTAGGTTTCGGAGACGGGAATTGGGCAGGACAGCCCCTCAAGGACGGGGAGCCTGGCTCTGGTCGCTTACGACAGTCTCCCAACCACTAGTCTCGAAGAAGGAGGCCAGGACCGTGTTCACGCCGACGGCCACGCCCGTGCCGGTTTGCACGGGGCATTGCCGCCCTGCACCCTCCAGCCTGACGATCGCGCGCACCTCCGTCAGCTCGAGACCGCGTGTGCGGAGCTCTAGAGAGCATCTAATGCAGAAACAATAACCTAAAAAAACCCTCAAATTCCTTCTTTTTCCTCAAAGTCTCTCTACCCCAAATCATTTGCTTGTGTCCCTTGTTCATGTGGATAAATACGTTTACCTCATTCGAACCCTTGCTTAGAGCCCGTGTCCAGGACGGCTTCTGCCTCGTCCTCTGGGTGTCACGATGTCTCGCTACCCTGCAGCGTGACGTCTGGTTCTCGCACAAGAGTGACTTTGCACGGTCTCGCACGCTCACGTTTAGGTCGTGTCGTGATAATCCATACTGACGAGTTTTTTGATCATCGCTTCATTCTCCCTTTCTTTTCTGGAGGCGCATGTCCCTACACTTAACCGGGTAATGTCAGAGGCGGACTTCAGTTTTGACAAACTAATGCCTAGTGAAGGGCTTGAAGTGTTGTGATTGGCCCCATCCTCACACCCGGGTGAGAAACGCGGGATTTCTCCACCTCTCAACAGAGCCCTCCCCGGCCCCCTCTCCTCCCCTCCCCTGCGCCCTGAAGGCTGACTTGTTTCCAGCCCCACACGAATCACCTAGAAGCTTCCGGCTGGCTCAGGATTGGCGCCGCCCCCAGCCACACTGTCTGCCTGGCCGCTCACCCCGGGCCTCCTCTGGCAGCCCAGGGCAGACTCGGCCCCAGACCGGCATGGACAGCTGCTCTCCATTTCCCTGAAACTGCCTCCCAGTCTCCATAGCCGCCGACCTCTCTCCTCTCTCAAGGGCCCCATCTGTCACAGAGACCCAGCTCTTTCTTTTTTGTGAGAATGGAAGTCAGATAGGACAGCCTTGGTCTTCTGAGCTCCAAACCTGCCAGTCTGTCAGCATTTGAACTCAGCGTTCGTCTTGCCTCCCAAGACAGCCAGTGGGCTGGTCTGGGATGAGCTGCCCTTGTCTGGGCCTCCATCCCACCAGTGTGCCCCCACCAATGGCATCGCACCCCTGCAGAAGGGCCTCCTGGTTCCCTGCCCACTGCGTCTGCCTTCCCCTTGCCACCTTCACAGCTGTGAGATCTGTGAGCCCTGGAATGGCTGTTGGCAAGACCGCCCATGGCTTCCATGCCAGTGACCCAAAGACCTCTCCTCCGTCTTCATCCTGTTTGACATCCCAGTGACCGCTGGCCCCACCGTGGCTGCCTCTCATTGTAGCTACTTTTTCTTCCTTAGCTTTCCTTTCCTTGAATCTTCCCGGCTTTGCGGACCACTCACGTCCATGGTCCTGCTCAGTCCGGCACAGACCTCTCCCCAGACCTGACTCTCTTCCACCGCACTTTACTTCTGGCAAGCGCGAGCGTCCTGACCTCAACTCGTGCTCAGGCTTTGGATTTGCGGCCGAGCCGCCCCTGCCGACAGCTCCCTCGAGAATTACTGCGCAAGCCCCCATTTAAGCAGACGTCCCTCCTCCCGCCACGCGGGCCCTCACCCTGCCTCACTCTCACGCTCACCGTCCGGTCCGTGATGAAGCTGGGGGTTTCCACAGCTGCTCTGTCGCCTCTGGTCACCCACTTTGCCTTCCGTGACGACCCCTCCCCAGCTCTGGGTCACTCACCTACCAGCAGTCTTGTAAAGGCCTGAAACTCAGGGTCATGGCCGTATGAACCTAACCCGGACCACACTCACAGCCCTTTTGTCCCAAAAAGGATGTGTGTTTGCCGTGCCTGGCACCAGGCTTTACACTTCAGAATGGGAGTTCGGGGGCCACGCAGGTGAACTCAAACCCCAAGTCGAAGCATTGTGTGATTTTTTTTTTTCTTTCACCCCGTTTTCCCTCCGCTAGAGAGAGGTGTTGTGTGAAGTTGGCTTCTTTCTCCAAGTGCTGGAGTTGTCCCATTTGAGGACCTGAATCTACAAACTCCTGCCGTCCCTACAGCGAAACCCACGTTCTGGCACCGAGCACTAACGTTCTCCTCCAGCCCTCGAGACCGGCCTCTTCTCACAGATCAGACTTCTAGGCTCACTGTATGTTTCCATGTGTTCAGCCACAAATTTTTAAATGTTTTGTTTGCTTTAATGTTTTTCTGGCATCTTTGTGTGTTCTGGGCTGCGGAGGGTTCCCTGGTCCACGGATACGCCGTATTTTACAGAGCGAGCCCCCCTCCATCATTTGCTGCTCGTTGTGATGAAGGACTTTGTGTCATTCTCAACCAGTTTAGTCCAGTGAAATGCAAACTGAATGCAAACGTGCTACGTGCGTCCCTGAGTCAGTGAGGATGGGCTCGTGTGCAAAGCCCTTTCACAAAGCAGGCGACTTCACAGCAGTAGGGAGGGCTCTCTGACCCCAGCATCTTCAGACATCTCATGGTCCAACACACCGGGGCTCTTCCTTCTTGAGAGGAATCGACAGGCAGAATGGGGTGGGCCGTGGACGAGCCTGACGGGCAGGAGGTCAGAGAAGGTTGGATCGCAAGGTCGGCCATTCCCCAGGGAAGCAGTAGGGGGTTGTTCCTCATTCCAGTGCTCAGGGGAAAGCCAAAGGCCCTTTCCTAAGGGAGAATCTTAGCCGAGGTTTGGCTAACAAGCATTTTGTTCCAAGTATCAGTGGAAACAGAGCAGTTCAGCTGTGTCATTTATGGGACCAAGAATGGGAACGTGGAGGGTGTGCGTCTGGCCTTGTTACTGGTGACCAAGGGGCCCTGAGGACGTGGGGAAGGAGGCAGCTCTGTCTCGAAACAGGAAGGGGGGCTGCCTCACCTCTGCTCCTTTCCGGGAGCGTGGGCTGGCGTAAAGACATCCCCAGCAGCTACAGAAAGAACGGTTCTCCAGCTCGGACGTCATCCTGCGTCCGAGGCCTAACGTCCATGCACTTCTCTGTGCTGTGATTCTGTGGGTTCTTACCTCAGCTCTGTCTCACCGACCACAGAAGAACGAGCCCACGGCCCGTCTGTAACTCTGCTGGGGGTGCCTGACCCCTGCCGGGTCGGCTTTGCGCGTGGCATAGGTGGGCGGACAAAGCGTCCTCTTCGGTGGAAAGAACACTGCTGCCCCGGGGCTGCACCGAGAATGGACTCGTTCCGCAGAACACGGGAACCCCGGTGAGACCGTGATGACCCCAGGAAGCAGAAGTTAAGGGTTTTGATTTCTTTGTTTCTGTAATTATGTGATGTGTGTCTGTAGGCATATATCCCACACTCGATCTTTTTCTACTGAACGTGGGACAGCTTTTTGAAGTCCTAGGTTTACAAAACCCTCCTGGCATCGCTGCAGATAAAGAGCCTCGTCCAAGTGGGCCCCACGGAGCCACTGGAACCCCCAGTCAGGCCCGGGCTGGGCGCCGCTGCTTTCAGAAGAGGGTCCGGCAAGGGTTCCTCCTTTGTCCACCACGAAACAAGGACCACAAGCAACCCCTTGCTTCTTCGTGACCTCTGCTGGGTAAAAGGCAGTTGCTTCTAATCATCTGAAACTAAAGGCGATCAGGGCGCCTGGGGGGCTCCATCAGTGAAGCGTCTGCCTCTGGCTCAGGTCAAGATCCCAGGGTCTCCTCGGAAAGAGTCGCACGTCAGGCTCCATCCTGCTTCTCCCTCTGCCTGTCTCCCAGGCTCATGCTCTCCTTTCTCTCTCTTTCAAACGAATAAATAACATTTTTGAAATAAAATAAAAGTTGTCTGTTGACACGTGCTGTAAGAAAGTTGTTCTCCAAGTGTGTGAACTGATAAGGATGGTTTCCGGTTAACGTCGTTTCAGGACTTTCGTAACATGAACCTGTCCGCAGTGTAATACACTGGACTTGTTTCTAAGGAATCACCCATGTAATTTCACAGGAAGGTCTCTTTTTCAGGATTTACGTTATAATTATAATCCCCTTAGAGGTGCATCCCAAACTGGGAGCCATCCCACCTAGTTTGGCAAAGTTCAGCCAGAACAAAGCAAGACCAAGGGATACTGTGCTTGTGTTCACTTTCGTCCTTCAGAAAAAATTAATTCTACTTGAATTCTTATTGTAGCTGTCACCATTACTAAGAAAATAAGACATGCTTTAAAATAGTGGACCAAAGAAGTCTCAATTCACAACCTCAGCACCGAACACACAAAACATTTCCAGCTCCATTTTCTTTCCAGGTTCTGAGCATGCGCACAGCTGCGGCCAGAATGCACGCAGGGTTGCGGGAGCTCGGTCTCTTCGGGACAATGAGCACTTGTCTGTGCTGGTATTTGACGGTCAGAGTCACAACTTTAATGGCTGGGTCACAGGTCAGTTTCTCCACACTGATAAATAAAATGTTCATGTGGCTGTGAGCAGCGCCACGTTGTACCACGGTGGAAAACACGTCCCGGAGTTTTAGGCATTTGGAGGGTTAAGTGTGTGACGCCGGCCACAGTAGCCTACGCTGGCGTACTTTCCCGTTCACTAACTAGATCACAACGAAGTCAGTTCATCTCACTGCTGGACCCTTTATGTCGAGTCGGCAGCATGAACTCCCCCTTGCCTGGGCCTTGTTGGGTCAGTACACGAAAACAGAGATATTAAACTCATTCTCTGTCATTCTCAGGGTCTCCTGCATTCCCACAGTTTAAAGTTCATTTTAAACTTTATCCTTTCCCACATTCTTTGGTTTTTTTTTTTTAGATAATGTGCATGTAATTAGGAAAATGAATTCAGATGGGAGCTGCCTTTGCAGGGACGTGCCCGGCACAACAGCCACAGGCTGCAAGGAGGTGTCCCTGCTGTCTGTGCTTATTCTGGGGGAATAAGCAGTATCCTCATCGCTTCAGAATAGTTAGGGAAATAAAAATCCAAAACACTGAGCACGATTGAACCCCTACTCAGAGATGTTTGGTCATCTCTGAGTGGCTCAAACAGACCCCACAGGCAGTTAGGTCTTATTCAGCCTTAATTTCTCTTTGCCTTTTCTTGCAAGGGTGCAAGCAAGCTAAAGACCCGCTTCAGTTCAGTTGAGCATGTTGCTGACTGGACATGTGCCTGACGAGAGAAGGAGAACGGGCACAGCCCTGCCACCGGGAGCGCAGTGTTGGGAGGGACACAGCCAGGAGAAAGGCTGTGGGAAACGCCTGGTTTCTGTGTGTCCAGGGCAGGAACAAGCCTGTCTTGCATGGGGGTGAAGACCCAAGTGAAGTCAGGTGCGTCTCGCTTCCATCTCGTAGCAAGGCCCCACCAAGGGTTCGTCCCACCTACTGCTGCTTCTGAGGCGTCCTCGTGCCGCTTTTCTGGGCCCTGGCAAGTGACGAGAATGCAAGCGGCTTCTGCTGTGCACCGGGCACAGAGCCTCGGGGCACTTCTCAGGAGCTCTCCCACCACCACACAGGGCAGGACACTGGTCCCTTTTGTTTTCTGCCTGGAGCGGCGTCTGGAACGTAGCCGACACCTGTCGATCAAATCACGGATGATAGAACCGGCGTGTCACACGGTAGATTCTCGTATGAAAGTCTTGGAGGAAGTGGTCTTAGTAGACGAGACCGTGTAAAACCTAACATGGGAACTACAAGACTTACCCAACACCCACTTATTAATGCACTTATTTCCTGCACCTCAGTTAGCCTCCTGAGCCCAGTGGCACAACAGCACGGTTTATGTCCCTGCAGGGAGCTGCTGCTGCCCGGTGGGAGACACGGCACGGAAGCTGCCGCAGAAAATACGAGCCAGAGGGAAGCTAAGTTGGCTGAGGACCTCCAGGCGCGGAGCTCATGGCCCATCCTCAGTAAACATGTGACAGAAACTCCAGTCGGAACGCTCGGTGCAGGGATTCCCGAGTCAACAACCCCGTGGGACGCTCCGCGGGCTCCTACAGCTTGCTCTGGGACCCGGGTCTGTTGGTGACTGTGTTAGATGGCGGCAGAAGCCAAGTAGAGCACTGTCTCCACTCGGACCTGGAACTGAACGACCTGTTGGTCAACGGTGGTCACCAGCTCGAGTGGGAGGTTTCGTGGGACAACAGGAGAGGCCGTTGAGCAGCTCCTGTGTGCCCAGCCCTCACGTTCGTTACCGTGTCTTGTACCGACTTAGCGGGTGAGAAACCGGGACTCAAAGACGACGAGACTCCCAGATGGACCTTGTTGCTTGTGGGCACCAGCTGGTGGCCAGTGTCTCACCTGGCGTTCGGGCTCGGGATCTGGGGCTCATCTAACCACAGCACAGCACGGGGGCTCACGTGGACGTGTACGGATGCAGCCACTCCCAGAGCGGGCCCCTGGACGGACACCCGGAACAGCGCTGGCAGGGTGTGGCCAAGAGCGCAGCGGAGAAGAGCTGGTCCCCACGGGGTCGCGGCTGACCAGAGACCCCGCGCCGCTGACCAGAGACCCCGCGCGGCTCTGAGACTGCCCTGCAGACGGCCTCACCACCAGTGTTCACACAACAGTCCTGTGCCCGGTCGGCCGTGGGGCTCAGGGAGAGAATGGTTTTCTTTTTTATTTCTTTAAAGATTTTATCTATTTGGTTATTTGACAGAGAGAGACAGTGAGAGAGAGAGAGAGAGCAGGGGAGCAGAGAGAGAGGAGAAGCAGGCTCTCCGCCGAGCAGGGAGCCGGACATGGGGCTCGATCTCACGACCCCCAGGATCATGACCAGAGTTGAAGGCAGATGCTCAATGACTGAGCCCCTCAGGCACCCCTAGAGAAGGGTTTTAAAAATAAATGGTAAGCCGCGAAGCCATGAAGCCTGAAACACACGCGTAACACTTTCGTTTGACCTGCGTGACGGCCTAGACATTTTTACATGTTAAAGAAAAACACTGCTCACCATTTTTAACGAATACAACTATAGAAGTTTTAACATTTTGCTTTATTGGCGTTTTACGTAGACTCTTTGGTCACTTTCTTCTCCGTATGACACCAGTCGTGTTATATTGACTTACTGTGCCAGCGGGAATTTTGGGGGCATCTGGTGCAGAGATCAGCCCATCAGAATCTGCACTGGCCCCACAGAACTTCAGTGAGTGTGGGTCTGAGCCCACAAGGAACGCCAGCCTCCCATACGTGGGAGCCGGAGGAAGTCTGGAGACGGGCCAGCAGGACCCGCTGAACACGGAGCCATGAACATGGAGCCGGAACAGAGCACGGCTCTGACCCGGCGGAGGAAGGAAAGAAATCACTCAGGACTGGCTTCTTTTTTTTCAAATTCATGTCCAAGTCTGAGTAACTTTACCAGAAATATTGTTTTAATATTTGATGAGCCAACAGCCTAAGGGCTGCAGACGGCCTTCAGGTGGCCCCTGGGAACCCCAGCGAGAAGGGCCCCTTACCTCAGGCGAAGGCATCGCTGTCTCCACAGCCCACCCTTGCTGACGCGGCCCACAGGACCTGTGTCTGAAGAGAGACCGCTTTGCCTTCACTGTTATGATAATAAAAATGCAATTATGAAATAATGCAAATGTGCGTATAAAACATACAGAAAAGCCAAACCCAACAGTGACCCGGCCAAGTACAGCCGTCTGGCCATGACCCCTGACAATGCCAAAGACAGACTCAGGCCTTAAAGGCTTATTCAAACAGCACTTTAAAATACGCAAACTTTAAAAAAAAAAAAAACTCTATGCAAAAAATTCAAATGCAATCTGTATTTTTTTAATTTTGAAATAATTTTAGACTTGCAGGAAATTCACAAAAATAATACATAGGTCTCCCACATACCCATCTTCCTCTCAAGTTAATATCTTATGTGACCACTATCGCCCACACCGCCCCGGCACCCAGCGTGGGCCCCACACGGCCTCTTGTTGCCAAAACCCCTGGTCCTCGCGGCGTCCGCGGTTCTCAGTCTCTCCACGTCACTCGTGAGAAGAGGGGACGTGTGGAGATTGTCCCTCGGTGTCTCACCTCCGAGGACCCCAACGCTGACCGCTCGGCTGCGGCAGCGTCTGCTGGGTTTCTCTGATGCGCCCCTTGTCATCAGGTGTGTTGACTGACCCATGATGCACACATTAGGTGCCTCTAATTCTAATCCAGGGCTTGGCTTTACTCCCGACCCTGGCCTGTGCTTGCGACTTCTTTTTCTAAGGATGAGACGAGCGCGGCTCTCATATCTTCTGTGTCTTCGACCCTGGTACACACATGAAGTCTTTCTTAATGCTACCCCACACCGTTAATCAGCTAATTCACCAACCAGAATTTAGTGCTGGTGCACAAGCTTTAATTTCTTTGCTACATTCTCACTGCGGGATCAGAACGCTGCCAGAGTGACACAGGCAAGTTCCTTCTCGTCCCGGCCCTGGCTCACATGCGCCCTTCCCCCGTAACAGCAAGTCTACCATGTGGTTTTCCGGTCATTTTAGGTCACTTTCCTGATCTCCGACTCTGTTTGAAGTGAAGTATTATTGACGTGGTGGCGTTCCAAAGACGTCTGGTGAGGTTGGTGGAAGACGGCCCTGTGGAGGAGAACGTGGGCATCTTGGCACCGTGGCCAGCGTCCCCCTGGGCTCCCGGGCGGTGCAGAAACACTCTGAAAGTACTCCGAGCAGAGACGGGACCCCAGACGGACACAAGGCTACCTGCAGGTCGTTCCAAGTCAGACACATCCACCTTCCCAGGCTGCTCCCCACGCATAGGGACACTTTTATCTGTGTGGTTTGCTTCTCTGGACATTGGACAAGGGCAGTTTCACGGTCCAGCAGAGATTAGAGGGTAAAACTCCAGGGGCTGGCCTGAGGCACATCCGCGAGGAGAGAAGTACGTATCGTGAGGATGGGTGCTTGCTGACTTTCAGATCTACAGGAATCTGTGGGGCTTATGGCTCGTCGGTCGGTGGTTCTCACCATCCCACCGCCTGGAGCTGCTGGGGCCCGACTTTCCCTGGTGGTCTTCAAGGCAGGTGGTTCTCACCATCCCGCCGCCTGGAGCTGCTGGGGCCCGACTTTCCCTGGTGGTCTTTAAGGCAGAGCCGGACTCCGGGAGGAGGTGTGGGGGGCCCCCCCATGGGGGCTCTTCGGGGGAGGTGTGGGAGGCCGGGCTGGGGGTGTCACCCTCTGTCTTTATCAAGGGTCTGCGGTTTTCCTTCGATAAGCGCTTCTCAGAGTGTCGTGTGCTTAATTGTCCGAGTTCAGAATAGTTGTTTTTGACAATTTCGTCAAGCTTTTTCATGGCTTTTTTTTTAAAGATTTATTTATTTGACAGAATCACAAGTAGGCAGAGAGGCAGGCAGAGAGAGAGGAGGAAGCAGGCTCCCCGCTGAGCAGAGAGCCCGACGCAGGGCTCGATCCCAGGACCCTGAGATCATGACCTGAGCCGAAGGCAGAGGCTTTAACCCACTGAGCCACCCAGGCGCCCCTCATGGCTTTTTGAAGAGAGTTACCCTGGGCTGCTACCCGTCCTGCTCATCCCCGGCCAAGACAACGTTTTCTTCTTTGCCTGCAATAGATATTCCACGCAGACTGACTGTGAGTTACGGGTAGGGAACTTCTCAAACCCCCACGTTTGCTTTTTTAACCTCCTCCTTTGCCGCAGTCTAATTGACTCAATCCAGGGAGTGGCTGTGGGGACGAGGCTGACTTGTTTTCTCCCTGGTTGAATTATATCCTATTAGGTTTGGCCTTGGCTCTAGTCTGTAAAGGTATTTGGAGAGTGAAATATCACTTTACATATTTGTGCTCCCTGACACGTTTGCTTAATCCAGGAATATGGTATCAAGACTTTTACAGGGAAACCCAGCATGCTCATGAAAACTTTGAACAGGAATAGGCCTGGGAAGGCCAATGATTCTTCGCGTTTTCTGCAGCGTCCGTGCTGGAGCGGAGCAGTGCCCTTCTCAGATTCGGGTCCTGTTCAAGCCCCAGGTGCAGCCGAGCGCAATGAAGCCCGCAGTGTCCACAGCTCGCACGCGGCAGGTTTGTCTCGCGGCTTAGAGACGGTCAGGCCCACCGTGAGGCCGACTCAGACTGAGCTGCACACGCGTTTTCGTGGATCTCCGGGACGCCCGTGCCGTGCCAGCCGCATCCTTCTGCAGTGCTCGCTTTAAGACTCCCGTGAACCACACAGAGGCGCCCGGTTTTGGTGAAAGTGGGTGTCGAGATCTCCTAAGTACTATTTCTCAAACATCGATCAATTCAGAAGAGAATTCAATTTTTTAGTTCTGATGCTAAGTCATTCTCCAAAAACCAACTGATGTGTTTGAAAAATCACAATTATTTTACCTCTTTGCATTATTAAATTCTCATTAATTTATAATCAAAATCAAGAACATATTTTAAAGAATCCTTCAGTTTCCAAAAGCCTTCCGAAAGCTGTTACCAGGAGCAAGGGGTTGTTCTTCGGTTTGCAAAGAGAGCGAAAGGCCTATTTTTCACTCACTACTGCCATCTGGTTTGAGGAAATATTCATGACGTAATGAAAATGTGGAAACTATCTCAATCTGCGATATTTGCAGTGACTTTCTGTGACGTGAGGATGTAGTTCTCTGCTCTGAGCAGAACTGACAATGTTCTCCGTCGTTTTAAATCTTCAGCCGGCTTCACGGTACACGCCTCAGGGTGCGAGTGGAAGTGAAGCTTCGAAAATACAGTTTTTCTTTGGTTTTATTCATAGGGCCAGAAATCAGAACATGAGCAGGAGACGACTTAGTTACTGAAGTCCTTAAGTATTTATCCGCATTTGTAAGTGCTCATGCCTATATTTTGTGTAATTTACACAATGTAGATTTTTATTAAAATACCACCGTTTGTCTTACCCTAATGAATTAAGCTTATGAAACAGTGTGTTTGCTGTGATATCTGCATTTTTTTTTCTAATTCACACAAAAATACTGAAACCTTAACATTTGCACACGTCGATCCAGACCTTAGTTTGAAGGTAACTGAAGAAGCGAACGTTCCCCCTTTGTCCTCTGGGAAATCACTAAAAAGCCACAAGGGCATTTTTAAAAAATGATGAAAACTCCATTTTTAACAAAACCCATGCAGATTCCATGTAAATTCTAAGGCATGTCGAAGAGAACGGACGTCGGCCGTGGTGCGCAGAGAGAACCTGACGGCAGGCAGGTGTGGAAAAGCTCGCAGACGCACTTCTGGGTGCTGAGAAGCAAAAGCCAGACAGGAGGCCCCTAGGGAGGCTTGCCGAGCACCACCCAACCCCGCACCGGCCCTTTTCACACAGTGTGGAAGACAGGTGCGCACAAGGACTGGAGACAAACCACATATGCAGAAAGCAGCACCCTTCTGTGGTCGAAGGAAACGTGAGTGTCTGCGTCGTGCAAACCACGTGAGAGCGAGTACAGCTCCTCTCACCTCACAGGAAACTCTAGGAAATCCTGGCTCAGGAAACACCCACTCATTCGATGATTAGGGACATAGAAGAAAAGGGACAATATTAACAAAGGAAGGAAGGAAGGAAACTGCGAAACTCAGCAGCACACCACGTTGTTTCCAGTGTTGGTCTCGCAACTAAACATTTCATCGATCACAAAAATCAAGCTATGGTAAAAAGAAGATCAAGAAGCAGAAAAGCAAAACCTTCAGGAAGAGACGGTGAGATAGCAGAGAAGATGAGGCCGGACAAGTAGGATCAGAAACGCAAGGTCCCGTCCAACGGGGTAGCGACCCAGAAGCAGCACCTGGGTGAGGACTTACCTCGGGAAACTCAATAGGAAGCAGAAATGTAAAGCTGGAAACAAGCGAAGAAAGGTTGAAAAGACTTTCCAGCAGCGAGTCGGGCCTCAAAGTCTTTGTGGCGTCAGGGTCAGAAAGAGGACAAACGGGAGGGCCGGGGAAGCAGTGCTGGCCTGGCCCGAAGAAGGGGCTCAGCAGGCAAACAGACGGAGGGATCCTGTGGGATGGGCCCCCGAGCAGCCAGACCCGTCCTGGACTCCAGTGGGAGCTGGAGCTGCACGGGGAACACAAGACAAGCAGCCACGTCTGCGGCCAGAGGCTGGCAGGAGACCCCAGATAACCGGAAACCCCAAACGGTCACGCATGGCCAAAAGGGTTAGTGAGGAATGAGCTCTGCACGCGGAAGGGGAAGGACACCTGGATCACACCGCCCGGCTTGGGGTCCGGCTCACACCACCCGTGGGGCCCCTCGGTGGGGCCTTTCAGCGGGAAGCACTTCTGGACTGTCAGAGCACCCAGGCCCTCGGCAAAAACACACTTTCTCTGCAGGTCTGCAACCGGAAGCCGAGACACAAACACAGTTGCCAGGAAATTGATCTGTTTCCTATCAAAAATTCGCCAACCGCACGGAAACAAGGCCTTGGCGGGTAAGAAACAGCCAAGAACGGAGCAGAGTAAAGGACTCACGAAGGCCTCCCAGCGCCGGAGTGCTCCCGCACGAGATGCAGAGTCCCAGCGGCCACACAAGCGCGGCAGAGGCCCGCAGAGAAGCCAGCACGAGAGACGAACGGAGGGGACGCGCATCTGAGAATTCGGCTGCAGAAAGTCCAGTGAGTGGGGAGAACTGAAACACGGTGCTCTGAGCCGCGGCCACAACTGAAGGTGCGTTTAGGGAACAGAAGGTCGTGTCTGAAAACATTCTCCAAAGCACCACCTGATGAGAGCAGGAGACGGGAAGGCGCGCGCAAAGTGTGGCCACGCGGAGGCTGACACTTCCTGCGAGCTCAGGGACAGCGAGGGAACGGGAGAACATGACAGAACTTTAAGGGCGTTTGCTGAGAACGTTTCCGGAGGGCTGAAAAGGCAGCCCTTGGGTCCAGGGAACCCGGTGAGCTCTTAGCCTAAGGAAAAGGGTCAACACTGAAAATCAACCAACTGAAGATCCAAGGGTGTTGCTCCGTCCCTTCCCACGAGAGACAGAAATGGCTGCAAATGGACCATAGACCTAAGTACAACCCCCAAGCGGCAATGCCACAAGGAAACCCCTGAGAGACCCCTCGAGGCTGAGGGTTCGGCAGAGGGGGCTCAGGTTCACAGAGGAAAAGCCGACGGAGGGACTGTACGGAGCGCTTGCACTCCAAGTGCCTCGCGCAGAGAATGGGAGCGCGGGCCGCGGCTGCGAGAAAATCCCTGCACGTCAGATATCTGGTTTTATCCAAAATATATGAAGAAACTGCAGGACTAAAAAAAAATACAAAATTAAACTGAGGAAAAAACTGACTTGGGGAGTTACTGAGTGTGAGACAGGAAGGGCAGAGGTACAACCTGGTCCCTCGGGAAGTGAACGTGGAAGCCGCGACCCAGAGCTACGGGGCTGTCGGACGCCGGGCAAGGGCGGTGCTCCGGGCCTGATTCTCACAGCGTTTGCCACCGGCGCCCACATCCCACCTGCTGCCGGGGGTCCCGCCTCCCAGCCCCGTCCTCAAGCCTGCTGTCCTCCAGCCAGCTAACGGCTTTGGAGCCTGTTTGCCCCCGCCCCCCCCCTCACCGTGCCAGGATCCTGGCTTCTCCTTCCACGTCCACCTCTTTGTCTCGCCCCTCGAGGGTGCTGGGCCGGCCACCGTCTCGCCCCTGACCGCACCGCACAGCAACGATCGCGAGTCCCCAGTTCTTGCCACTTCCTTACAGGCCCCTCTCCCACCCGACGCCCCAGACTTCCGGGGACCAGCGGGGCCCTGGCTCAGCCTCTGTCCCTCACCAGGCCTTCCCCTCTGGAAGTCTCCAGACAGGAGCCAAGGCTAAACCCGGGGGCATCCTGCACCCGGCCCCCGCCCACAGCCCGAGTTCCGCGGAAGCCGCTCACGGCCACCCTGCCCCCAGCCACACAGTCTTCACGGCTCGCTGGAGACCCTGGCAGGCTTCCTGCCGTGAAGAGGAGGCCGGAGGGAGGGACGCCCCTGCCCCCGCAGCCTTTCGAAACTCTCCCCTCCCTGTGGGAGGCCCTCCCTGGTGACAGAGGGTGCCTGCTTCCCAACCTCGCCCTTCTCAGGGAAGTCGGGGCCCACGGGCGCTTCTGCTCAGGAGACGTTTCCCGCAAACCCCCAGCACCGCCTTCCCCTCCTCTGTGTCTCACTGGAGCGTCTTCACCTCTGCACCCCCTGAAGGAGCTGTCTTACCCCAGCCAGGGACTCCAGTTTTGTTTTCTTTCTAGCATTTCTCACTTTCTGAAATTATGTGGTGGTTCTTGTTTTATGTCCTAGGAACTGTGCGTCCCTCCTTCAGACTAGCTCATTCACCCGTAGCCCAGCACGCCGGTAAGACCGAGCAGAAGAGGCCCTCAGAAAAGAGTTTCCACAAACCACCTGAGTCCGCCTTGGAGATGAGGGAGCTGCCAAAGAGCAGAGAAAAACCGCCCACCTGGGGACCCCAAAAGTCTCCCCCACGGGCCGCTGTTCTCAGGCAGCGGACTCCTTCCAGGGCAGGCAGGCCTGACTGGCGTGAGTTGGTTTGGGCTGGAAGCCTCATTCCTGGAGGGATGACCACCAAGGAGAGCGAGGAACCTGTAGGAAGGGACCCTGAGAAGAACTCAGGCTTGCAGACTGGTGCTCCAAGGAGGCCTTGTGTGCAGACTGAGAGAGAAGATCCCCACGGGCTTCTGCAGGAGCCGGGCCATCTTGTACGGCATCACACCTCGGAGCAGAATAAAATCGCTTCTTCCCTTTCCGATGTATCTCATCCGAGCTCTCAGTGCCAGAGAGGAGTTGAAAGCGCAGGTTAAGCCAGTGCATCTGGGCTTCTCCTGGTGGCAGAGAAACACACCAGTAACTGCGATTGTCGGAGCTCAGCTTCGGGAGCTGCTTCCCGAGGACACAAACGTCCGGCCCAGGGCCCCTGCGCAGGCACGCCTGCTCCCAGCCCTGCAGGACCGGCGTGTTCTGGAGGGGCCGAGTGAATTCCAACCTGCCACAGGGAGTCATTTGCCAGCCACAATGTGCGGTGGGCGCAAAGCCCAAAGTCCACTGTCTGCCTGCAGAACCATGTCACAGGACGTGAGGGCTCTGGCCCAAGGCCGATATTCACATCTCAAAGTTTTGGAAGAGGCAGCCATCTCATAAGTTCGCAGGACAGTCAGATTTCACTTTTGCCTCAGTTTTAGGCGGAGTGATCTGACTTTTGGGTGGAAAATCCGTCATGTCCAAAGCTCTTGGATCCGCCGTCCTCACTGCAGGGAGCAGGGGGCGCGCAGCCGGCGTCTCTCTCACCTGATGGACTTGTTGGAGTGCGTTACGTTGTTGGAGATGTTTTCAGGAAACCCCGAGGCCTCATTTGAACTCTCCTGGAAGCAGTAAGGTAAACCACATTTAAGCAAAATGAAGACGGTTCTGCAAAAAGTATTGGTGCGGTGATACGGGGAGCACTTGGAAGGCGTTGCTGACGTTCATTACGATCTTTGCCAATGTCTGCGGCTCCGACGGACGCTCGCCGTGCCGGCCCAAACCCTAACCAACTGAGTGGAACCGAGCTTACTTAGGTAATGAAATAAACTGGGAGCCGAGAACGCTGAAATTTACGAGAGAGCATATGGGAAATGTGTGTTTTATACCACAGAGGGCAAGGGCCAGTTCAAAGTGCTTAGTGCCGCTGGGTTAGGGTTTCTTTCTTTTTTTTTTAATGTTGTTAATTCTAATTGAAACCTTTGTTAAAGTTTCCGAATTGTAGATAATATTGAAGAAATGCTCATGAGCATTTTGGATGAGAAAATGTTTATCTTTTTACCAAAGTTGCCTTTTAGCGAAGTCTGAAATGTAAAACATCTCCATGGTTGGACGATTTGGTTGAATTCTTTTCAGTACAGACTACAGGCTCAGAAGAGTGTTCTAGCGTCCAGGTCTTGGTAAAAGCGGGGAAACTTGGGCACGCTCTAACTCTCCCCGGCCTCCTTTCTGTCCTCTGCTCAGCAGGAACTAGATGCCCCTTCGGAGACAGAGCACTGGGCCGGGCACTCTAAACAGACGGGGACACAGCACCTGCTCTCCCCACCAAAGCACTTGGCAGTGAGCAGATTGGGGGCTGTAATTAAGGTAGGTAGACGGCAAATTAAAATATCCACAGGGATGAGAAAGTGCCAAAACGCAAACTTAACAAGAAATATGCAAGTGGCCCATGAGGACACTTGACAACAACAGAATCAGACTTGAGCCAGTGGAGAGAAGTCCTTTATCCTCGCTGGGGCAACTGACAATCATAAGGGCACCAAGTTCCTTATGTCAATACACGCACTT
The DNA here is from genome assembly GCF_922984935.1 of Meles meles. NCBI lineage: Eukaryota > Metazoa > Chordata > Mammalia > Carnivora > Mustelidae > Meles > Meles meles. The sequence continues at coordinate 159,064 of NC_060080.1, forward strand.
AACAAAATTCCACTAAAAAATATACTAAGTCTGTTTTCTGGAGATAGTCAAGTTGATTGTAAAGTTCACGTGTGGCAACACACAAAAGGAAGGGCCAGGAAACCCGCAGCGAGAGGCAGTGAGAAGCGTTGCTCGTCACAGTCAACACGTGACATGCCCTCTCGTCACCTCGTTAGCGTGTTGTGGGAAATGAGCCTGCAGCTGGGTCTTTCCTGCACTTTATTTATTTAAGATTTTATCCACTTAGTGACAGAGAGAGCCCAGGCGGGGAGGGACAGAGGCAGAACCCCTGTTAAGCAGGATCCCTACAGGACTCGAACCCAGGACCCTGGCATAGAGGCCTGAGCTGAACCCACTGACCTCCCAGGCGCCCCTCCCTGCAGTTTAAACAAGCATATGTTTCTGACCTTCAGTGCAGCCATGTCTAAGTTACTGTTTTGATATATTTTTTTAAGATTTTATGTATTTATTTGATAGGCAGAGGTCACAAGTAGGCAGAGAGGCAGGCAGAGAGAGAGGAGGAAGCAGGCTCCTCGCTGAGCAGAGAGCCCGACGCGGGGCTCGATCCCAGGACCCTGGATCATGACCTGAGCCGAAGGCAGAGGTTTTAACCCACCGAGCCCCCCAGGCGCCCCTAAGTTACTGTTCAATCCATTCTTTATCTTCTTGGGTTATTTTCTTTTCAATTCCAAGTTTTCCATTTTAGTTTTCTCCTATTATATCAACTTTCTATTAAATTCTACACTTTATCGTGTGTGCGTGTGTGTGTGTGGTTTCAAGTTTTTCTTCAAATCCCAGCCAGTCAGCACACAGTGTGAGTTTCGGGAAGAATCTGCAGATTCTGCCATGCTCCCGGGCCCGTCGTTCCAAGTGCCTCCTTCATCCTCACCGCCCAGTGTCCCAACCCTCTCCTCCCTCCGGCAACCCGCAATGTGCTCTCTGCAGTAGAGTCTGTCTCGTGGTTTTCCTCTCTTTTTCCCTCTATGTTCACCTGGGTTGATTCTTAAATTTGTCTTTCTCTGACGGACTTACTTTGTCTAAGTAAAACCATCTAGTCCCATCCACGTTGCTGCAAGTGCCAAGATTCCGTTCTTTTTCATGACGGAGTAATATCGCATTGTGGTGCGCACCGTAACTTCTGCACCTTGTCTGCCCTTGAATGCATGCGTCATCACTCGTTTATGATAATGCAATGGGAAATGGATACTGTATCATCCTCATAGCTTTAAAAGTTCAGATTCTGTAAGCTGACGAGCATGTGAGGCCACAGCACGCAGAGCCCGGGACACACGCACACAGAAAGCCACAAAGCCACGTGCGGGACTGGGAACGCACAAGCTGGGGGTGCTGACCTTTGAGGAAAGAGAGGTCAGGGAGGGTGGAGGGACACGTGGTTTTGTTTCCTGCTGGTGACAATAACGCGAGTCTTCGTGCTTTTCCTCCTGTCTTCAGAGTTGCCTCCGAACAGACGCGGACGCGCGTGCGACGTACGGCTGTCGGGAAAGCGCGGTGGGAGGAGAAGCCGAGAGGGAGGACCACGAGGCTGCTTCGGCTGCTGGGTCAGAGCGAGGGGTCCTGCCCGGAGACTCAGAAAACGCCAGGGCTGAGCCGACAGTGGCCTGATTTACGGTGGTGACACGGGCGGGTTGGGGTCAGGGTGCAAGACCAAAATGATAGTCAAGAATGACTCCTAAGTAGTCCTGGGGCCGAGGAAACGGGCGGACGGAATTCCCACTGGCTGAGAAGGACCAGGCCTAGCAATGGGAAGCCAAAGTGCAGTTCTGGGCAAGTTAGGTTTGCGATGCTGTTACCCGCCCAAACAAAGCTGTCGAGTGTGTGGTTGGAGGTGAGCTGGGAGTTCAAGGAAGAAGCCAGAGGGACCACGATAGCCCAGGTGAGCTCCTGAATTTGCCCTCTCCCATGGGTTCGCCGACCACGTAACTACTTGGAGAGGGATCCCTCGGACAGAAACCCAGAAACTAGTTAGTCCTCCACGTTGGGTAACAAGAAAATAACCACATCCAAACAGGTAGGACGGGTGAGACACACTGTCACCTAAACCCTTCTCCCCAGCACAACACCGTGCCCCCAGTCCCCAGCTTCTCCCTGAAGGGCAAAGGTTTGTGGTCAGACACCTGGCGCCCCGACTTTAAGGCTGCCATCCAAGGGGCGAGCTCCCAAATCACTGAGCTCTGAAAGCCACCGTGGTTCTGCTCACAAGGCCCCTGGCTGCGGCAAACCGAGACGCGATTCTTAGTAAGAGCGAGAACACTCACGGCACCTACCCCCACCCGCTGGGCTCGGCTCCGAGGGAGCGGGAGAAACACCCACCTCCCATGTTCTCTGTCCCCTGTGCCCCCTTCCTGGAGGAGACGGGACTGCATCCTTCACGAGCTGCTGCCTGGCGGTCCAGCCCCCAGTGAGCACACATCGGGGTGCAGGCTGCGATCCCCCTGGGGCCCTGAGGAGCCGGTGGACACTCACCTGCTCTCTCCCTCTGGCTTATTCCAACAATGAAACCGCGCATCTCTTTGGAAGACTGGCCCCGCATCAGACACCCCATCTTTCGAAGCTGCTGTCCGAAGCATGGACCCCAGACCGCCGGCCTCGGGCAGCAGGGCTCGAGTTCACAAGGCCCAAGGACTGCAGTGACCCGAGCAACAGCCCTCGGTGGGTCCCGGCACCCCACCCCAACCCAGGCTCAGCGCCCAGGGAGCGGGTGGGAATGTTGATCTCCCAGGGTCTCCCCAGAAGAGCCGAACTACTCGGTTTCTCAGTGCTGCCTGAGGGCCCAGCTTCAGCCTGTGTCTGGGTGCTGACCGGGACCTGCCCTCTGGACATGGGTGGTCGTCGGCACATCTTCAACCCCAGAAGCCACTGAGAACAAAGGAGGTCGTTTGGACAACCACAGGGTTGTGAGAGGCCGCCTGGAGCTCCGGAACAAGGTTGAGCTGCTACGGGAGAGCACGGGGACGGAGCGCACAGGAAACAGCAGGTGCGTGGAAGAGGAAGGAGCGTGCGGGAGCATCTCACAGAGAAAAGAGCGTGACGGATCTCAGAGACAGAACTTGGTAAAGTGGCGATCTGTGATGTACCCGCCAGGAAAGGCAAAGGAACAGTCACGGAGACGCTCACGGAGGGCAGGAGACACTGACGGATGACGTGGGAAGTTAGATAAAGAGACAGAAAGTATGAACAAGCACAAGACAGAAATCACAGAACTGAAGAACGACACAATGTGGGGTCCAGGAGTGAATGGTTAAGAAAGAATTCTGGAGACATTTTCGGTACAAAAAGGTGTTTTTATTAAAGCACGAGGACAGGTCCCGGGGCCGGAAGAGCTACCCCGGGACTGTGAGGAGCCCTTGATTACACAGTTTTCAGTGGGTGCAGTAAAGACAAGGAAGTTTTCAGAAGGATTTTTGTATGTTAAAGAGGACTTATGGGATCCTAGAGTTAAGGCTCTTACCCAGCTAAGGTTGCTTTTTGCCTCTAGCAAAGCATTAACATTAAGACAGTGGTGAATTCTTTGAGGGTTATAACGCTCTGCTTGTCTCAAGGATTTGTGGGTGCTCGAATTGTAAGGAAAGTTAATTTTATCTACATTTCTTTTAGCTTTGTTCTCCTCATCAGAGAACACAATACTTGGACTGAGAAATTCAACAGACGGGTTAATAGCCGAGTGCAGGGGGCAGAAGGGAGAATCAGCAAATTCGAGGGCAGGGCAGTGGGATTCATCCAGTCAGATGAGTGGAGAGAAGAAGAATGGAAAGGAGTGAAGACAGATAAGGGACTTCTGTGGGCCAACGGATGCATCAAGGGTCCCAGAAGGAGAGAGAGGAAGAGGGGCAGGATGTTTATTCAAACAAGTAACTGAAAACATCCCTCACCTTCTCCGTTTAAAAAGGATAGAATCTCAAAAGCAGTGAGAGAAAAGCAACTTGTTATGTAGAAGGGAAGCCCCGTAAGACTGCGTGGATCTTCCAGCAGAAACGCTGTTAGGCTGGAAGGTCGTTCTCAAGGTGACTATTCAAGGTGCCGACAGGACACAAAAAACAAAACCCGAAAAGCAGAAAACACCTGCCAACCAAGGATGCTCTGTCCAAGTCGCCCTTCGGAGCTGCAGGGGAGAGAGCGAGCTTTGCAGACAAACCGAAGGTGAAGGGATCATCACCACAAAAACAGCCTCACGGGAAATACCGGAGGGAGCTCTCCAGCTGAAAGGAAAGGGCTCTCGTTGGTAAGAAAGAATGAAACTGGCTGGTGAAGGTCACGATGTAGTTAAATTCAGAATATTCTGATACTGTAATGATGATGGGAAAATCACAAAACTCTAGTATAAGTAGTAAAAGAAAAGTCTTGTGGAGGCCGAGAAAATCAAGGCCATCCCACCTCGGGTTTGGCCTCAGCATAGGTCCAGCCATCTTAGCTCCGGCGGCCATCGCAGACCCCTGCGCCCCAGGGCTGAACTTTCCCCACCTGCTTTAGTAACCCCACCCCGCTTTGGTTCCAGAGACCCCCACCCTGCTTTAGCAACAGGAACCCATTATTACCCCTGCCTTAACTAAGCTGGGGTCCAAGTCCCTACTCCGCTGCATCGAGTACCCTTGGGCCCAAGCTCAAGCTTGTCGAATAAACCCTCGTGGGTTTGCATCGGTGCTTGGCTCCTTGGTGGTCTCTCGGACGCGAACACTCGGGAAGAACAGTATTGGGGCGCCTGGGGGGTCAGTCGTTAAGCGTCTGCCTCCGGCTAGGTCATGACCCCAGGGTTCTGGGATCGAGCCCCACGTCCTCTCCCTGCCCGGCGGGAACCTGCGTCTCCCTCTGCCCCTCTCCCTGCTTGTGCTCTGTGTGTCTCTCTCTGTTAAATAAACAATTAACTTTTTAAAAAAAGTATTCGTAACCATACCATAGTTTTAATGGATGTGAACTGTAGAAAATGTAAACTGTGGCGTCAAGGAGAAAGTGTGGATTCAGAAAAGCTTTATGTGCACCACAGTGGCTCTCAGTGGAAAGCACGCGGCCGTGGCTCCCAGATGTGTTGTGTCTCATGGTCACCACAAGCAAAACCCCGCAGAAAGTGCACAAAACAAAGAGAACGGCATGAAAGCTACGGACCACGACGGAAAACCGTCATAAAGGGGAAGTCAAGAGAAGAGAAACCGAAGAAATACACAACAGCAGGAAACAATGAACAGTGTTGATAGTAAGTCCGCAACGTCCCAAATCACTTCAAATGTAAATGGGCTGAAGTCACTATCAGAAGACTTACGGGGACTTTAAAGACTCAAGGGAGTTACACTTCAGATGTGAGGACACACTCAGACCAAGAGTGTGGGATTGAAGCCCTAAAAAGTCCCTACTTACATCACACAGCATAGACTTTAGGCCAAAGCTGCAAGGAGACGAGGGTCACTACGTCATGACCACGGGGTCGACCGACCGAGCCGAGGGAACAGCCGCGACTACACACAGAATGCCAGAGCGCCCTGACTGCCCACGGCCGAGGCTGGCGGACCTGAAGGGAGAGAGAGAGGGCAGTGCAGGCCCGGGGGGAGGGGAGCCCGGGGTGGGGGACGGCAAGCCCCCAAACGACAGAATGTGTCATCCAGGCAGAAAATCATGAGGAATTGGACTTGGGCTACTTGTCAGAGCAGCCGGACCCACAAACATTGCGTGCTGCGAGGGCAGGACACACAGGCAATATTCTCCAGGACAGATCAGCCCACACAACCCCATCCCGATGCATTCGATAAGGCTGAAATCCCATCAGACATCCTTTCTGAACACAGTGGTACAACAGTAGAAATCCATTACAAGAAAAAACCGGAAAATCCTTCCGTATGTGGAGATTAAACAAGGAGCACACAGGACCCGCCCGCCCGCCGTCATCACAATCCACAGGGAGAACGTGAAAGCATGTCCCCGGGGATCGGTACGAACGAGGGTGCTCACCCTTGTCGCTTCTGTTCGACTCGGCGCTGGGAGTCCCGCGAGGACGGTCAGGCAAGGAAACAAAGCGGGGGGCGAAGCGGAGGGAGAGACACAGACCTCCAGTTGGGGAATGACTAAAGGCCACATTGGAGAGGGACGAGCTCAATTACCTCTGCTTGCAGGCGACAAGCTATTGTGTATAGAAACCCCCAGAGTGCGTTAACAGATGATAAAGAAAATGTGAGGTTATATATGTGGAAATCCTGGAGCTTGAGGAAATATGGATGGACCCTGAGGGCATTACCCTGAGTGAAACAAGTCAGTCCAAGACAAACACTGTGTGATCGCAATGACAGGGGACTCTAAGAAAGCCGAAGCTCACAGAGGCAGGGAGCAGTAGGGCGGGGGTCACACGGCAGGCTGGGAGGCGGGGACAGCACGTACTGGCCGAAGGCTACAGACTTCCAGGCACAGGAGGAATGAGTTCCAGGTTGAGTGTCCAGCATGGTGACTACGTTGGGTAAGACTGTATTAGATAACTGAGATTCGCTGAGAGAGAACCCCAGTGTTCTCACCAAAAAATCAATAAATAAAATAACTGAAATGATGCTGGGTTAATTAACTCGGTGGAACTTTCACGGTGTGTCTGTACATCAAACCATCACATCACGGCCTTTAAATATTTTACCGGTGTATTTGTCAAGCATGTATTAGTAAACCCAAAAAGAAAACAAGTCAGGCAGCCAGTCACCGTGCTGGGTTTTAACCTTCAGGCCAACCACAGGGTCTCTTACTTTACACAGAGAAAGTACGATAAACAAGACATTAACTTATCATTTAAAGAACATTTATTTAGGCACAACTAGGCCATGTCAACATAAGTTGATTCTCCTACTAGAAATGAACAAACATAACCTCGTGCAGAAGGAAAGTCCGTGTCTTCTTTGTTCGATGCAGAGCGGCTGAAATCCACGACAGCGTGTCTGCTACCAACACACAGAGAGGTGGTTTTTTCGGAAATAACGATCATCTTTAAGGATTCATACTCTAGCTTGCACCTAAACTAGAAGGATTTCTAAACACCGTCCTTAAGCAGATTCCTTCTCTAGGCACTTTGCAAATAGAAAAACAGGAGTGGGTGTTCACACCCTGCCCCTAAGATCCTCAATTAGAGCAAGCAATTACCGTATACAGAGCCACGGCCGCCCCGCGATGCTTGGAAAGGGAGCAGAGGACTGTGACCATATGAACTGGAGCATATTAACTATTGAATAGGATGTGTGATAAAATTAGTACGAAGTATTGAAACGCATGTACATTAACCATTTATAGAGAGAGAAAAAATCTTTTACATATTTGAGGAAAGTTTAAGAAAAAGAGCAGTATTTTAGAACATATATTAAACACTGCCTAACTGCAGAGTAAATCCTGTCCACGGAGAAATAAATGTTCTATAATTCTCAAAGAAGAAAATAATATAAACTTTAATTCACGGCAACATAGTTGGCTGGAAAAATGCCAGTTTGACCTCGAAGCTCTCCCTCCCACCAATCGAACTGTGAGTCTGTTTTTGATATAACTGTGATTCTGTCTCCGGCTTGAAAATTCAGGTCCCCGGGCTGCTGTCCCTCGAAGGAATACAACGCCGTCACTTCCACGGGCTCGTTCAGAGAGCCTGGAACAAACAAGCAGAGGTACTTAGACTACGCACGCGTCTGATGGGAAAGCCAGGGAAGGGTGTGGGGCTGAGACGTAAATTAACTTCCGGACTCGATACTCTAATGCCTTCGCGCCTGGGGTCTGTGAGATTTTCATCCTGTTATTAAACTCGTGTTTTTCTTCTTCAAAAAGAGCAAGTGTTTGGTAACAATACTTCCTAAATCCACACAAGTCAAACTGCGTATTATTTTATACCTGACTATGCATTTAGCAAATATTTGTGGTTACACTGTGGAGGTCTGAATGACCTCTAAGACAACACCACAAGCCAACCCTTGAACAACACAGGTGTGCACTTACACATGGAATTTTTTGTGATTAACAGTATGATCGTGTAAATGTATTTTCTCCTTCTTTCCTTTTTTTTTTTTTTAAACCAATTGATTAACTTGACAGAGAGCACAAGAGAGCACTGGCAGAGGCAGAGGGAGAAGCAGCTCACTGCCCACAGAGCCCCGAGCCGGACTCCATCCCAGGAGCCAGGACATAGAGTCAAAAGTGATACGTGGATTTTCAGCTACTTGGGGTTTGCTGCCCCCAAATGCCAAGCCCCACATTGTTCAAAGGTAAACTGTATTTATGTTTTTTCCCTTTTAATCGAATGGTCATTATGGCTTCCATGAATTGTAGCTGTTAGAGAAAAACACATTTATGTCACGATTGTGTCATACAGGAGTTAACTGAAAAACCATGCTCCAGGATGGAACTAGACGGTATTACGCTAGGGGAAATCAGTCAGTCAGAGAAAGACAAATATCATATGAGCTCACTCGTATGTGGAATTTAAGAAACAAAACAAATGTGCAAAGGAAGAAAAAAGAGAGAGAAACACACAGAAACCAAGAAACAGACCCAGACTCTTAACTCCAGAGAACTACGGTTACCAGAGGGGAGGCGGGTAGGTGGGGATTGAGGAGAACACGTGTCGTGCTGAAAAATAAAACTAAACGTTAGAGCGAACAGAACAGGAACCGTGCTCAGGAGCCGTTGGTTTTGAGGGCTCCGGCTCCGAGGCATTTTGCCGGTTCATGAGCGCTTTCCCCACGGTCTTCACGGCTGCTCTTGTTTCCGTGCTCGCTCCACACTGCAGAGCAGAGACAAAACTCAAACGAGCGCAAGAAGAAGGTCTGCATATGCTTAATCAGAGTTTCTCTCTGTCTTTTTAGGGTTTTATTTATCTGACAGACAGAGATCACAAGCAGGCAGAGAGGCAGGCAGAGAGAGAGAGGAGGAAGCAGGCTCCCCACTAGGCAGAGAGCCCAATGTGGGGCTCGATCCCAAGACCCCGGGATCATGACCTGAGTCGAAGGCAGAGGCTTAACCCACTGAGCCACCCAGGCGCCCCTTAATAAGAGTCTCAACACAACGTGTAGAATTTTCGTATTGTGTTAGGAAGAAAATACTTTGAGAACAGAGGAGTTAATATGAGTAAAAAACAGTAACTTTATGAACTGTGCACCAGCATAAGAAATAGAGAGAAACAGATACTTTCTGTTCATTCATGCTTGTGCACACATTAAGCAAGTCTCGCCGTGCGTCACCCACACTCAGCGTGCGACAGTCCTTCCCGTGAGAGCGGTGCCCCGGGGCTGTCCGAGTCCTGCAGAAACAACCCCAGCAGCAACCCGGGGCCACATCACAGAGACTCCGGGGTCGTTACTTTTTCTACCACACAGACATGCTCTGCCCGTAATTTACAATGCACATAATTTACACTATGTGTACTTGCAGTCTGTCCATTTCAAGGAAGAAGAGCAGAAGTGTGTCACAGAAAAGAATTCTGATGCAGTCCGGGTATCCTCGAAACCAGCGGAGTGACAGCCAACACACACTAATGAGCCCTCGTTCCTCGTGTGCGACAAGCACAGTGGGACGCCCAGCCAGTCCTCACGACAGGCCTCTCTGTCGTTCAACCAGAGGAGTGCAAGCTGGCGTGAGAGGGAAAGTCGTTCTGAACAGCATCTTCTCATCAGTTTACTCACCACCCACACACGAAGCTCAACCTCTTCACCCCAGTTAAGGCACACCCTCAGGAAACTCCTCCTCTCCCGTGTCCCAGACGTCTCGGATGACACAAAGCACCACCCGGACGAGCCCCAGTGAGCATCAGGGAATGTTCTGGAAGTCATCGCCGTCTCGACAGCCACATGTGCAGCACTATGCACGACGTAAGACATCTGAGGGGACGAGGGCAACAGTGACAGGTGCAGCCTGACCTGCGCTCGCCCATCCCGCATCTCCGGCGAGTGGCTGCCACGGTCACCGCACTTCACAGAGCATCACGCTCGAGTGGAAGTGGGAGGCCGCCTGTCCAGGGAGCGGAGATCCGCGTCTCCGAAGTCCGTCCCCGGGGACTCACGGTCACCATGGACCCTGAGGCCCTCTGCAGCCACACGAGTGTTAGATTGTGGGCAGCACCCGGAACTTGGATCCGGCCAAGCACGTTTCCCAGGGGAACGAGTGTGCTTCTGTGCATCAAAGAGTCATCCAGACTCTACGGGTCGTAAGAATGTCGGATGAAGGTCCTGGGTGACCACTGGTCAGTGAGCTGGTTCCCACCAGCGGGAGGAACGTATGCTGTGATGAGTCATTAGAGGAAGAAGAGCATTACGAACCGAGCGAAAGCGGACGGGGTCCCAGACCCGGCTGTCCAGTTGCCTCTGAACTGTACTTTCTGGATGGACGAAGCACAAAGTGCTGATGGGAACGCGGTGCGAGGGCAGAGCGGGCAGTTTCGGGAGAAGCAGCCGGCACTGCGGGCTTCCCCCACCCAGACTCCGAGCAGAGATGAGGCGAGGGGGCGGATCGTGGCTGGTACAGCGAGGGAAGAATGTGGGCCAGACAGGCAGCCGGGGGTGCCCAAGAAGACTCGGAAGCTGCAGCCCTTTCGGGCAAGATCCACGCACAAGAACACAAGGTGGGGAGCCCAGCCCGGAGGAAGCCCCCGGAGGCCGCAGCCCGCAGGCCCCGTAGTCCAGGCCCCACTGCTCGCCGTTTCTTCCAGCAAAATGACTTCCAGTTCTCCTTTACTGTAAATATTAGGGACACTTCCCATAAAGAAAAGTTTAATGCCCACAGAATAGCTCACTAAAAAAAAAAAAAAAAAAAAAAAATGTGGGCCTTTTTCTTCCGGGAGGGGGGTATGACCTTCCAGAAAGGGGGAGCCTCCCAGGGACCACGGAAGCCAGCCCCACTGCTGGAGAAAATATCTGGCATTCACAGATGCCTTCCCTTCTAAGTGGTACAGGCCTTCTAGTTTCCCATGCTGTTCAAGAAATACGGAAGCTCTTCGAAGCAATTAGCCATTTTCATCATCAAATCCAACTTGCATTCAAACACAGGTCACTCTTCTCTCCCAGGTCAGGCCCACAACAGGAAACGGATCACAGGCCCCAGGGATGGGCAGCTGCCCTGAGGCTTCTCACTGGAGAGGCCACGTCTACTGGGTCTCACTGTGTCCCTCCCAGTTGCCTTCTCCGTGGTCTGCGTCATGCGGCCACATGTAAGCAGCGTCTCTGGCCCCGACACGGTTCAGGAAAGGAATCTCAGCCTTCGGGGGCCGCTCTCAGTTGGTAACATCTGGGGCATTTGCGGTCGTCGCAACTGGGGAGGGAGTCCTGTCGGCCCAGACTGACTCAGCCCAGGGCGCCTGCAGCACAGGATGGCCCCGTGGCGGGTGTGTCCAGACTCACTGAGAACCGCAGGCGAATGGGGGTGGGTGGTGAAGACTGACAGGAGGGCACGGGGACAGCAAGGCACAGTAAACCAGGCTGTGCACTTGCAAGGCTATCTCGCTGAGACAGCCAAGCACCAGAGAGCTGGAGCTTCCGAAGGTGCAGAACAAAAATACATGCAGTTAGGAGAATCACTGCTGTCCCCAACGGCCATGCAAAGTGCAGCTGGTCAGTGTGTACGGGACAGGCAGAGAGCAAGCCCACGGCGGCTTGCTCTGGACGTCCTGGTAGGTCGGGTTTAACTTGAGGCTCAGGCCTGTGCCCTGTGCTTTTTGTCTGCAGCAGTGCTTGGCCAGGATGTGCGAAAGTCCTTGCTAAGAACTGAACTGGTTTGACAGCTGCTTTAAAAAAACAAAAGACAAAAACCAAAAAAGAAAATAACCCCACAATCATGTAAAGTAAGTTTATTTTAAAAATAGACTTTAAATCTTCCTTTCCATTTTTTTTTCTTCAACATCACTTATATTTGGAGAAAGTTATCCTAGTACCCACTGTTTGTACAAATTAATTCACCCTCAAATATATAAACGAAACCTGACAAGAACCGTCCATGGTCGCACGGCCAGTGCTCACGCCTGAGCCTGTTTCCAGGGCCCACTCGGGTTTGCTTCTTCTAATTCACACTGCTCTCAGTGCCTTTGAGGGGAGTTTCTAACATTCCCGAGGCACCCAGCCTGCGGGCACAGGCCCTGAGAGAGCCCTGTGGAAAGGGGGCCACCTCTACGTCCGCTGTCCCTTGTCCATCAGCATCCCTACTGGCCCCTCTTCCTCAGCAACTCATCTTGTCTGTCGACCTCAAATTTAAGAACCGCTTTAACTGCAAGATATCTAAGTGTACATATCGCTGTCCAGTTTTCCCAGCACCATTTATTGAAGAGACTGTCTTTTTTCCATTGAATATTTTTTCCTGTTTTGTCGAAGATTATTTGACCATAGAGTTGAGGGTCCATATCTGGGCTCTCCACTCTGTTCCACTGGTCTATGTGTCTGTTTTTATGCCAGTACCACGCTGTCTTGGTGATCACAGCTTTGTAGTAAAGCTTGAAATCGGGTAACGTGATGCCGCCAGTTTTGTTTTTGTTTTTCAACATTTCCTTAGCAATTCGGGGTCTCTTCTGGCTCCATACAAATTTTAGGATTATTTGCTCCAGCTCTTTGAAAAATATCGGTGGAATTTTGATCGGAATGGCATTAAAAGTATAGATTGCTCTAGGCAGTATAGAATGAAACTCGACCATTCTCTTACACCGTACACAAAGATAAACTCGAAATGGATAAAAGACCTCAACGTGAGACAGGAATCTATCAGAATCCTAGAGGAGAACGTAGGCAGTAACCTCTTCGATATCAGCCACAGCAACTTTTTTCAAGATATGTCTCCAAAGGCCAAGGAAACAAAAGCAAAAATGAACTTTTGGGACTTCAAGATCAAAAGCTTCTGCACAGCAAAGGAAACAGTCAACAAAACAAAGAGGCAACCCACGGAATGGGAGAAGATATTTGCAAATGACAGTACAGACAAAAGGTTGATATCCAGGATCTATAAAGAACTTCTCAAACTCAACACACACAAAACAGATAATCATATCAAAAAATGGGCAGAAGATATGAACAGACACTTCTCCAACGAAGACATACAAATGGCTATCAGACACATGAAAAAATGTTCATCATCACTAGCCATCAGGGAGATTCAAATTAAAACCACATTGAGATACCACCTGACACCAGTTAGAATGGCCAAAATTAGCAAGACAGGAAACAACGTGTGTTGGAGAGGATGTGGAGAAAGAGGAACCCTCTTACACTGTTGGTGGGAATGCAAGTTAGTGCAGCCACTTTGGAGAACAGTGTGGAGATTCCTGAAGAAATTAAAAATAGAGCTTCCCTATGACCCTGCAATTGCACTGCTGGGTATTTACCCCAAAGATACAGATGTAGTGAAAAGAAGGGCCATTTGTACCCCAATGTTTATTGCAGCAATGGCTACGGTCGCCAAACTGTGGAAAGAACCAAGATGCCCTTCAACGGATGAATGGATAAGGAAGATGTGGTCCATATACACAATGGAGTATTATGCCTCCATCAGAAAGGACGAATACCCAACTTTTGTAGCAACATGGACGGGACTGGAAGAAATTATGCTGAGCGAAATAAGTCAAGCAGAGAGAGTCAAGTATCATATGGTCTCACTTATTTGTGGAGCATAACAAAGAACATGGAGGACATGGGGAGATGGAGAGGAGAGGGAGTTGAGGGAAACTGGAAGGGGAGATGAACCATGAGAGACTATGGACTCTGAAAAACAACTAGAGGGTTATGAAGGGGCGGCGGGGGAGTGGGGGGGTTGGGAGTTTGAGGGACCAGGTGGTGGGTAATGAGGAGGGCACGTACTGCATGGAGCACTGGGTGTGATGCCAAAACAATGAACACTGTTATGCTGTAAATAAACAAAAAAAAAAAAAAAAAAAAGATATCTAAGTGTAGGTCTAATTCTAGCAGAGTCTCCCAAAAGACCGCTACCGCTCCATAAAATTCTAGACGTGTATGCTCCTTGGGTATAAACATTTACACGTTCGCCACGTTTGCTTCGGAAGGATGTGTACCCGACGGTCAAATTACTGGCAATGTCCGTAGTCTCCAGCCGGCTGCAAATCACATTCAAAAGAGCAAACTACATTTTAAAAGCCTCTTAGTGTTTTCGCACTGTGCGGGAGACCGCAGCCCAGCACGCTCAGACCATGAACCCGCGTCGGCAGCCCCTCGGACGCAGGGTGGACGCAGCGTTCCCGGACAATGCCGGCGGGAAGCGGGCTCCACGGGGGGAGCCAGGCTGAAAGCAAGTGGGAAGTCAGAAGCCCGACTCCATCCGCAAAGCATCAACTCCCGTGTAAGGAACCGTGCTGAAGAGACATTTCTGAAATACCTTTACGAATTAAAAACAAAATGCGTACTTAGCTACCTTGACGTCCGTTTACATGAAAGCAGTGATGCCCCGTAGTTTACTGTCCCAGGAGTCTGTGGTTCTGTGACTCCAGTGACAAAAGGGGACGGGAGAAAATAAACAGGCGATTTGACAACTGGTTCACCTTTGCCCTCATTTTGTGACCCATTCACATTTCTAAATAATTGCTTAATTCCTCCAGGAACGTTTTGTAAAGAATATTGAGGTAAGACCGTGAGCGACTATTTTCATCATAGCAAATCCTAGTAAGTTTTATGAAGCAGTTGCCAATAACGGAAAATATCTGAACATGAAAAATTTTAAAAATCCTTAAAATATACAAAAATATTCACAGGGCTAAAATCCAGAAAAAACGTGATGATGATGAAGTTGTAATTCATGATGAACAAACCTTGTCATTCTGCGGTGACAAGACTGTAAAAGATCCTGCGGTTGGTCCTCGGACTGGCCCCTGCGAGCCAGAGGGGCTCCGTCCCAGCTGGGGTGCCATCCCCCACCCCGGGTTCCCGTCGCGCTCCTCATCGCAGGTGAGTGCAACCAGGAGAGCAGAAACCCAGCGTCTCTCAAACGAAGGACTTCGCCCAGCCAGGTACAGAGCGCGTAAGCCAGGACGAATACCATCCCAGAGTTTTATAAACTGCCGTTTAGTTAGAAAGTTTGGGACTATAAGATGCATATGAATCATTTTTAACACGTAGGTACGTATTTACCGACTCTCTCCTGGAAGCTGGGGAGTTCAGGGTAGAGCTTACACTTGTTTCCGTTTCCTGCAAAACAGGAAGAAAAAACGGGGGCGGCATTTAGAAGACTTGTTAGCATATCGTACATAAAAGCGGGTGTTTTAAATCCCTAAGATCGCTAGAAATATCATTATTTTTTCACACTTTAAGTCCAGAGGAATGCCTGAATAAGCCAGAAAGTCCACCGGACGTAGGCAGACGGTAAACATCTGACATCTGTGGGGTTAGAAACGCCCAAACCGCAACTCTTGACCTTGGCACTACACGGTCGCAGGTAACACTGCATCTCCTTCCTGGAAGCAATCGCAAACTACCTGCTTTTTAAAAAGGGGTGTAGCCCCCAAGGCAGTGATTTTCAAACATCCTCGTTTGCTGAACTCTTAAACTAATTTTTAAACAGCACGTGTTCACTTGCATATTTTTAATTAACACCTAAAATTGTACAACGTAGCCCTAGAACTTGTAAAAGGCTTACTCTGTGGCATATTTCGGCCTCAGTTATTTAAATTGAATGACAGTGTCTCCTCCTGGGATAACCGAACCTACATATCGTAGTATAAACAGTAAGAAGAGGAACGTGCGGGAGAAACACAGCCTCTGATTTTTCCTTGAAGTGAGCGGAACAGTTTTTAAATCCGCGCCGACGAGGAAGCGCTGCGCTGTTAAGGGAAGCGGTAAAAGACCTTCATGGTGCATCACACAGGTGTCCACGCGAGGACACTCCAGAAACATTATGTATTAAAATTTGCTCACAGGTCAGATCTCATGTAATCACTCAGAGTTAAAATAAAAGTAGACTCCGTGCCCACGTCTCGCTACTCACTGGCAATAGGAGTGTATGCAAATGAGTCACCTGAACATGAAATCAGAAACAGGCCATTGCTTTTGGGAGGAGAACGTGGCCGCCCAGGAGAGGAGGGTGCGGAGTGCGCTGCGGGCATGCGGGGAAGGAAGAACAGGTCCGGTTCCCGGCACCTTCCTGGGAGGCTCCATATAGGCAAGTGAGAGGCCTCGCCGGACCCAGTGTGAGCGCCGTGACTCCCTCGGGCCCGGTGAAGGGGACCGGACACGGAGCATGAAGGAGCGACCACCTCCTGCCCTCGAAAGGACTTTGGTATTTCTGCTCCTCCTCCCATGTGCTTCCTCCCAGTGAGGGCAGCTACGTCTCCACATGGGACCTCTCCCCTCCTGGACTGAAAGTTGTTCAAAGACAGGACGGAAGCCGGGCTCGTGTCTACACTCTCCAAGGCCCCAGCACAGGCTCGTGGTGTGAGCGGGTTATCTCGTGGAGCATCACCTCCTTGAGCTGCTGCCGCACAGCACTGTCACCCACCGCGCCTGGAAAGCACGGTTCCAGGAGTGACTGTCCTACAAACATGCAATGGAAAGAGGGATAGAGGCCAAAACCTGGTGTTTTTAAAGCCACCGTGTGAGACCCTGAACCCTGACAACACCTGGTGAACGTAACATTCAGAATGTGAATGTGTGAATATACAAGAAAACCAGGTTATTCTGTCCCCATTTCAAACCAGCGGGATGACTGTCTTTGGGAGAAATGACAAGGAACAGGAAGGAAAAGACTTTTAAGACAAAGCTCTTTGTGAACTGGAGAAAGCAGATTCTGAATGAGAACCGGAGCTTCCAGCAATGAGACTTGTCTTCCGTCCTTAGAAGAGGCTGAGCATTTATTTTTCTCTTCAACACCCATCAGTCCTTCTATCTAACACTAAAGTTTAACAATATAGCTTAACAATAATATTTAATCATGTATTTGAAGTGCAACAAAAATATTTACTTTGGGAGCCAGCGTTCAGCGGGACTCGTGCGGGTGACGGCTGTGGTCTCGACAGCGGTTTTGGAGGTAAGTCTTTAGCCTGGGAGGAACAAAAATAAATAATGCACATGATTTTAAAATACTTTTTTACGTTGGCGCATCTAAGGGCAGAATAACCCTATACACCTGCCAAGAGAAGCACCTAAGGGGCAGGCGCACTCCTCTGGGCCACGTTTAGCTGGAGTGGGTGTGACTCTCCTGCCGCGAGAAGCTTGCCTCATGCAGGCGCCTCAGTCACGCGGTCCCCGGGGGGGCAGGGACAACTGAGGCTCCGTGCGTCATGCTGCGCCACGGGGTCAGCTGTGGGGCTCGGAGCCCAAAGCCCCCGACCTTCAGGCCTCAGCGCTAGCGGCCGTCGTGGGCGTCCCTGTCTGACACTCGCGGCCACACGCCGGAGGGCGGCAGCTGTGGGAAACAGACTCCGCTTCCCCTTGAAGCTGGTAGAGGGGACGTGTCCGAGTTGGACTTTTCCCCGAGAACTTCACGTGACCGAAGGTGTGAGGGAAGCGGGGGCTACGGGGAGGCTGAGCTCAAGGGCGGGCGGAGCTTCGGAAGGACCGTCCCGGGCCGCGGGGACACGGTACCGCGGGCCTCCTGCGCTCCCGCGCGGCTCTCCTGGCGTTGGCGCGCCGCCCTTCGCTCTCGTACTTCTCGGTGAAGGCATCCAGAATCTCATAGAGGTCGTCGGCTTGAGCGGGCCGCGGCGTTTCCCCAAACAAGATGTCGTAGGCTCGGATGTCTTGGCAGTAAAATCTAGTGAGAAACATAAACGCGGGCATTTACAGACCCGGGTCCCTCCAAGCAGGACCCGCGCCTGCGTGCAGCCTGTCTCCGCAGCAATCTTCAAGCCCACGTGAAGCCCCTGCGTTCAGCCCGAGCCCCTCTGAGAGCCAGGCACCGAGAACCGTGGGACGCGCCCGGCGTTCGGCCCATGTCACACACGCACGCACACGCACGTGCGAATGTACCCCACTGAAGCCGACACGCCTAGGAGCACACACTTTGCACAGATTTTTGTTTTGAAACTTTTTACAAAAATGGTGCTTCGTAATATGTAACAGCAACTATGGCTTCGTAATTTCTTTACAATGTTTATTTGTATCAAAATTATGTAAGGTTTGCCTTACATACGTAGATGCCCTGCACCTGAATAAGAAGTGTATTTGCTTTCGTTTATCCAGGATTTATGGGAATGGCAATGAGAAACTCTCCCAAAGGCCTAGAAGCAGAAGTTTCTAAAAGAATTCTTCTTTTAAATTTCTCAGATTAATAAAACCAGAAGTAAAAACACGGCTCTTGACTCTGTAAGGAACTCTGCAAACCTCCGGTTTTCCTGTTCCTCCTACTTTCCAGCGGCCGTGGCTTGCACGGACGGACGACCTCCCAGGTGCTGACGAGCTCCGGAGGGACGGCCCGGTCTGCTCCGCACAGGTTTCCTTCCGGCGGTGGCGGTTTGCCGTGGGCACCTGACCGCCCGCGCCCACAGGCTCACAGCCCACCTCACAGCCCGCGGGACGCTGACAGGCTCTGGAAGAAGTTACTCGGTCGGTCAGCGTCTTCTCTTTCTTTGAGCAGCCAGACTAATATTTCAGTGGAAATTTAGAAGAACAATTTTGGGGGAAAACTAGCCAGATGGCAGTTTAAAGCAGAAGTTCTTCTTCACCTGTTATTAAAGTATTTCTAAATCCCTTTTTTTAAAAAATTTCTTTTCAGTGTTCTAGAATTCACTGTTTATGCACCACACCCAATGCTCCTTGCAGTACGTGCCCTCCACAATACACACCACCAGGCTCTAAATCCCTTTTTAAAAATCAAAATTTGTCTCTGTTTTATGGAAGAAAGACAAAGGCAACGTGTAATAACAGACGACCTTTCATATTAGGAATATCTGATTGACCTACAAGGTGTATGTGCCTTCACGGATCTCTGAAAACATACTTAATGGTAGAGCCAACTAATGAGTATTATGGAGCCATTAACTTTATTTAAGATTCTTCTAGGGTGGGGCGCCTGGGTGGCTCAGTGGGTTAAAGCCTCTGCCTTCGGCTCAGGTCATGATCCCAGGGTCCTGGGATCGAGCCCCGCATTGGGCTCTCTGCTCAGCGGGGAGCCTGCTTCCTTCTCTCTCTCTGCCTGCCTCTCTGCCTACTTGTAATCTCCGTCTGTCAAATAAATAAATAAAATCTTTAAAAAAAAAACAAAGATTCTTCTAGTGCTAAGTGGAAATAAAGGACTCGTAACTTGCTCCATTATGATTAGAATCATCTGTGGCCAAACAAGCGGAATTTATGCTCAGGAAAACACTGTAAGGCAATAAAGCAAAAAGTGAATAGTGTTACTCTGAAAGGGGTAGAATGGCTTTTTTAAAAATATTTTTTTGGGGGCGCCTGGGTGGCTCAGTAGGTTAAAGCCTCTGCCTTCGGCTCAGGTCATGATCCCAGGGTCCTGGGATCGAGCCCCGCATAGGGCTCTCTGCTCCGCAGGGAGACTGCTTCCTCCTCTCTCTCTGCCTGCCTCTCTGCCTACTTGTGATCTCTCTCTGTCAAATAAATAAAATATTAAAAAAAAAAAAACTACCCTTTAAAAAATATTTTTTTGTATTTTCTACATTTTCTTAAGTACATGTTACTTCATATTGAATCTTTAAATAAATAAATATACTGTTCGAGTCGAACGCTGTGTTAGAAAAGAATACACAAGGTTACTCTGTACACTCTGAACCACTACACAGACCTCTGAGGTGTCTTTTCTCATCACACTTTCCTGAAATCGGTGAGAATTACTTGGCCTGCACTTACTTCCGATTAGTGTCTTTCCTTTCAATCAAACAACTGCCTTCTAAAGATACGCCAGCAAAGAGCCCTCTTGATTTGCAGTACGTAAAGACAGCGGCAGAGCTTCTCAGGGCAACGTTTCCTTCTAAATTCCTGCAAAAGAGAAGGTTTTGCATTATGGAATCCCAGCGGGCTGGGCCCTGAAATGACGACGTGAGCGGCTCTGCCTGTCTCGCTCAGAAGAGAGATCTTGTCCTATACGTCCTTGACGTGCCTCTGTGTTTTCCTTCCTGTTGGCCTGGGCTAGTCGTGCTCAGCGCGGGCTAGAGCAAGGACAGGGCATGGGGAAGGACATGATATTTAAAACCATTATGAAAGGGTGGGCTAATACAGAGGACCGTGTTGTACCGAACACACGGAAAGCAGATACTTTCCGACTTTGTCTCCCTTTCTTGAAATAGGAATGTACTTTTTAAGAGTACTAAGGACTGGGGGTCCTTCTTACACAGTATTTTCATGGAATTTAGAAACCTTTTTAGAAGACTGTATGGTCTGAGTTTCGGTATTTCTACATTGCTTGAATGACCCCAAAATAGCTGTTCATTAACAGAGGGGTAAAATGCACTCTATGTACTGTACACATCACTCTAGGGAAAAGCTTCTATTTCAAATTTTCCATAATTCAGTCTGAAGAAAATCTTTTTTCTTTCTTGATCAATGCTGCCTTTTATCAGTTAATTAAATTGGACTTGGCTCCTTCAGAGCTTGAAGGTAAATTTTATGTTCCATTCCAGTAGATAGAATGGCCTGCGTTTCTGAAGTATTCAGTTTCTTTTGTTTGTTCCAGTTTCAAATGTTCTCATTTGATCACACTGGCTGTGCTTTATAAATTTCTTATTTCCAAACAACCTCAAACCCTCTGGGACATATATAAACCATAAACCAGTTTTGTTTCAATTCAAGCTTCCTCTTAGGGCAAAACCGTGTACAATCTTTAAACCATTACTACCCAGCAGCTGTCCAGAAAGTACTTTACTCACCTCCCCAGGGGCCCAACTGCCACAGTAAAATTCCCTCCAAGGGTCAGGTTACCACCTTTCGCAAAAGCTTCTACCGCTCTGCCATAATTCAAAATTATTACCAAATCTGATACCTGAAAATGAAGAGACCCATTTCTTTAAAAATAATTACGTACAAATGTCATTTAAAATATATGCTGATTAAAACTCAAATACATACCATATGATATAGCAAGAATTTCAATGCAGACAGTGAAAGAACAAGAGAGAAGAATCGCTTTGAGCAGAGGACGTAAGCCACGGCTCTTTCCACGGGTCAGCAGAGCAAACACCACTGAGCATTCACTATGCACCAGACACAAACTGGGGGCTCCGCCCACACTCCCGGTCCTCATGGTAGGCTTGTGATGTAGGCAGGGACAGAGGTCTAGTGAGGTGACGGGACTGTCACAGTGAGAGCCGGAAGAGATCCGACAGAGGTCGTCAGAAAGATCACAAGTACTGCCTGCGAGCACACATGCCAAGAAGGCCGACCGAAGCCCATCCAGCTAGGACTCGGGGCATAAGATCCAGGGTCCTCAGTGACATTTCCACACTGAAGTCCCTGGCAAGGTCATGTGTCTACATTGATAAAGAGCATGTTGTCCACTTTCTTTTAGGGGCAGAAATCCAGAATAATAGAAGGAAGCTAGTTAACTATTAGTTCATGCCCCTACTGACTTAATTCTCTAAGTAAAAGCAAAAATCAGAATGTGGGAATAATGCCCCAGACAAGCCAGCGTGGAGGAGGCATTCCCCACCGCTGCACACAAGCCCGGCGAGAGCCCAGAAGCGTGGAGAGCCCTCGGGGCTGGAGGCCCGAGCCGAGTCCGGCCCCCTCCTCGAGAGCTTGGTGACCAGCGGCGTTCTGACCACTCTGCATCTCTCATCCTTTCCTGCGCACACTCTGCCTCACGCACCCCTCCGAGGATCAGGGTGTGCGTCTCGCATACCCTAGAGAAGGAAAGGCGTGACTGAGGCTAAGAATTTGGGCTAAAAATCCAGCTCTTTGGGTGTGAATTCTACTTCTGCCTCTTGCACATCGTGGGATCTTCGGCACACAATTGAGCGTCTTGAAACCTTAGCTCGTTTCTGTTTTAAGGAGGGTGTGGTGACAGGAACCACATCCGTACGCAGACTCTGCATACACACAGGCACGTGCAGACACATGCACTGTTGTTTAAAGGGTTAGCCGACATCCTTTGTAAAGCCTGGCGTGTTCACCACAACTCAATAAAACCTGCAAAGGCCAAACAAACTGGTGTTTCAAAGATTACTTAATTCATAGTCCTTTAATGTTTTATAATGTTTTCAAACCAATTTTTCATGGGACCCACAGAAGATACTGCCGAAAGCGACTGCGCTTGGAAAGACCTAATAGAGAACTAGATAGATTTATTTGACAAGTAGATTCTTTTAAAAATGCTTAATTTGAATCATTTTATGAAAAAAATACAGTTGAGTTCCACAGCACGAACTGGTAAATATACCGGCTAACTGACCTCTAGGAAATACCTCACCGTGAGTCCGATCAACTGATACTTCCTTCTCACCCGTGGACAGTTTCTACAGACTGCATTGTCGAATAATACAGAATTACCTCCATTTTTAAGCAAAATTAAGTAATTTTGCCCATGATTGTGTAAGCTATCTCTTACGTGCATTTTCAGGTAACACATATAAAATTGCTTTGCATGGTGCTTGGTGTGGACACACGCAGAGAGCGCACAGCTCTGGCCCCGACCGTGTGGATACCTGACTGGTACCGTCCCCCCCACCTGTGGCGCCGCAGTATAAATAAGGGAAAACTCTAAAAGTCAGTTAAAGAAAAAAAATGACCCTTTAATTTTCTGGCTCACCTCAATTCAGCTCTGTCTGAAGAAGAGTAAAATGACCCTGTGTTCCTTGGTGATGTCGCTAAGGACCCTGATTTCTTTGGTGAAGTCGCTAATGACCCTGTGTTCCTTGGTGATGTCGCTAATGAAAGAACCAGGTCAAAGCTCCACAGAGGTGGGAGAGGGGCCAAGCTCTGGGTTCGTTTCCACAGCTTAGAGGAAAAGCAAACAGATTCCCTGAAAGAAAACTGGCAAGAGAGCAAGTAAACAGTGTAAGACAGACATCTGGAAATGGGATCAGCTTTCTCAGGAGGTCTGCAATGAGATGTCACTAAGTAAGAGGCCGGTTCTGCCATGAAATTCAATCCTTTCATTAAAGAACGAAGCCAGCCTGATCACCTACAGGAGAAGCTGGCGGAGGCGTGCTAACCCCAGACGACCCCCGGGAACAGGGTGCTGTGGCCAGAGCCCGAGGGGCCTCATCACCAGGAGCCAAGTCACAAAACGAAACCACTCAAAGTTGGCATTTGAAGTCATCTGCAGGCCGGACGGGCCGCAACCAGGGGCTACCGCACGTGAAGGCCACTGTGTGAAGCCTGGTGTGCCGGCGACCCACGCTCTACAGTCTGCACGGACATAGCAGCCCTGCGAGCCCAAGCCACACGCGGCCAAGGACGGGGCGGTCCCTGCGAGGCGCCTGTTCCAGAGACGCGCAGAAGGTGGGCGCGGAGCAAAGGGTGAGCGAGCCAAGCTCTACTCCCCACGAAGAACCCGGGAGACACCGGGCAGCCCTTAAGAGGGCATCTCTCCGGAAAATGACACACGGATTCTGTCGGTGGTGAAGTGAGAACAGGAGGTAATCTCGCAAGTTCTGTGCAGTTAAGTTTCAGCTGCTTTTAGAGAAAATGGCAATTGTATGTTTCCACACTTACCTCGATTCCTACTTCGAACCCTCCGCCAAGCCCAGCGATCCCAATGGCTGAAGGCGCAGACCATTCTAACAAAAACAGAGACACGGACGTTACTCTAACATTAAAGCCCCTTGGCACACAAATACGGGAAGGAAAAATGCCACAATGAGAATGAACAGTGTTTCTTTTAAAAATAATGAGACTCTGGCATTTCTCCTTGGGATTTTAATATTATTTAATAAGCATATATATACGTGTACATACACACATATATATATGTTCTGGTTAAAAGTATTTTACTGACTACAGTATCAGTTCACAGCAACATTTCACAGAGCTAGTCTACAAATGAAGGAATGGATCCCCATGCAAGAAAGAGCCAACGACACCATTAAATCAGGGTATAAGACCACAGTTTGGTTTAAAGCTTTCTTTTTTTTTTTTTTTTTAAGACTTTATTTATTTATTTGACAAAGAGAGATCACAAGTAGGCAGAGAGGCAGGCAGAGAGATGGGGGGAAGCAGGCTCCCTGCGGAGCCGAGAGCCCGATGCGGGGCTCGATCCCAGGCGCCCCAAGGTTTAAAGCTTTCTAAGAGCTTTCATCTACTACTCTCTGTAGTCAAAGTACTGAAAAAATCTGATTCAAGCTGAGTTTGCTTTGACTGAAAGGTGCTAGTCAGAATTAGAATAACGTATTTCTGCGGTGGGTTTCTGTTCAGAGGTTGCACAGAGACAGCACCCACCGCCAGACCCCCCGGCACCTAGTGACAAACCATGGGTGAAGTTCAAAGGGTCATCCCTTCCTGCAGTACGAAGCAGCTTTTTAAAATTCCTTCACAAGCTGGTACATAAATTATGAAACTAGAGGTATATTTTTATGACAATTACCATAGACAAATTTGTGAAAAAGATATTATCTATTTCATCAAAATTCAATGTGCAGAATGTTGACAAAACAACTTTAAGAATGTGACATTGCCGGGGCGCCTGGGGGCTCAGTGGGTTAAGCCACTGCCTTTGGCTCAGGTCAAGATCTCAGGGTCCTGGGATCGAGCCCCGCATCGGACTCTCTGCTCGGTGGGGAGCTTGCTTCCTCCTCTCTCTCTGCCTACTTGTGATCTCTCGCTGTCAAATAAATCATTAAAAAATCTTTTTAAAAATGTTTGAAAGGTATTAGATATTGGGGCTCACAGACTCACAAATCCATGTCCCTTCATCTTTATAAACATGCATAATACACCCAACTATGGACCCTCACATACGAAACACACACGCATTTGATCACTGCAACTCTCAGTATTTATATGTTTACAGAATAATTGAGCTGTATAACTCTAGTTTTAGTTAGCTTTCTCATAGATATAAGAGAGCAAAAGGAGTCGAGGGAAGTTTATTACAATCACTTTTAAGGGTGACACGGTAACAAACTGTTTCTGTTGTACATCTCTGAGGACAAAAACTGGTCTTTTTGTACCTAGTAGAACAAGAAATAGCCTACAAATTCAAGATTATTAAGATAAGATAAATTTCAAGACAAGATAAATTTCCTTACACTTGAAAACTAAGTACAATAATTCCACTTGAATTGGGCGAAAATATAATTTGATGGGGGGAGTGTGGGATCGTATAGATAAAGTACTTTCTGAAAAGGCTTCTTAGCTTCCTAAACCTAATTTTGTATTCTAGATAACAGGATATTGCTTGGATATATTCAGAACTAATCTACCAGGCTGAGGGGAGTTTCAATTACAGAAAATAGTGTCATATAATCCCAAAGTTGTTTTCCATTTCCCATGTTAAGAACCGTCCCTGTCTGAAGACTGCCCATCTGGCCGGGATCTGGGGAATTTGCTGTTTCATCTGGGTAATTACCCTCTGCAGACGGAGCAGCTGGGGGCCTTCAGGGGAGGGAAGTGTAGGTAGAAAGGGCCACCTGTGGGGCGCCTGGGGGGCTCAGTCCTTAAGTATCTGCCTTCTGCTTAGGTCAGGATCCCAGGGTCCCGGGATCCAGCCCTGCATCAGGCTCCCTGCCCAGCGGGGAGATCTGCTTCTCCCTCTCCTTCTCCCCCTGCTTGTGTTTCCTCTCTCGCTGTCTCTCTGTCAAATGAATAAATAAATAAATAAATAAATAAATAAATAAATAAATAAATTCTTTTCAAAAAAGGCTACCTGAGGTTCTGAGAGACCCTGGAGGTTGTCAGGCCCCCCCTCTGCAGATGGTCCCCTGCCCGCCCCCGGGGGGGAACAGCTCACAGACACTGAAGGCCTTCTGAGCGGGCCGTGACCTGGAGGTCTCAGGAAAACATGTGCAGTACTCGAGAAGGGAACTTGGTTGTTTCCGTGTCATAGGCAAGGACTGAACCACGAAATGCTGGGCCACAGCTTCGGGGAGAGACTCCAACTTACTCTGGGGACACATGGCAGGACACAGTGGACCTGCCCACCGAGGTTCAGTGGCCCCAGGCCCCACAAACCCCTAGATGTATCTATGGTCATCGTCCTACGCTCTCTTCCAGGTTAAAATTAACTTGCCTACACTAAAAACATCTATTAAGAGAGAAATATGTTCAATTATATGAGCAAAATGAGAATGTTAAATCAGTACAAAAAGCATTTTAGTTGGTTATGACGCATGTGCACACATTTTAAATATTTTATTTATTTTACGGAGAGAGCGATCACAAGTAGGCAGAGAGGCAGGCAGAGAGAGGGAGAAGCAGATTCCCCGCTGAGCAGAGAGCCCAACGTGGGACTCGATCCCAGGACCCCGAGACCATGACCTGAGGCAAAGGCAGAGGCTTTAACCCCCTGAGCCACCCAGGCGTCCCCATTTTAAATGTTACTACAAATACCGGCTAAATCTTTGGGAATTAAGGGAAGTATGTTTTGGTTTCATTTCTGACAAACCAAATGTTAGGTTTCACCCCAGAAAGTAAAACCAAGTTGTATTGTCCTGGTGAGCTCCACCTTTAAAGTACAGCTTTAAACACAAATTTCAGGTTTTGTCCTTTCCTGCGGGAATAGCAGAAAGGTTACAGATGGCTCTGACCTTCTTACCAACTTCCAGAGAACAAAAGAAAAGTGGTACCGCAAAGCTGAAAATGAGATTCATATTCAACATCAGAAATGCAGATATTGTCACAAAACGTAAGACAAAGCCAGATCTATGCCCGCAAGTCTTGTCTAGCATTTGAAGAGGAGAGAACGGGAAGCCCCCGCCTTGTGGACGGGACGTGCGGCGTGCGCACTCCAGGACAGCATTAGGAGGCTCCCCGCCAGGGGTGTCCAAAATGAGGACAGTCAACTTACTTCCGTCCGGAAGACGAGCCAGCACGACCCCACTGCCTCCTCTAGCAGTTACTAGAAATCCAGCTTTTATCACGGACAAAATCGCAAGGCCCTTGGCTTTAGCGATGACGTGGGCTGCAAAATTAAAGACATCAGGCAGGTGAGCGTCTGGAGTGGACTTGCCTGAACAGATGGGCGTTAAGCAGACGGACGCACAGAAGATCTGACGGACAGGACCCCAGGCTTCTCAGGACTGTCTCAGCGGCACCGGTGAGCCAAAGGACGCTCGCCGGCGCTGCAGGGTCCGATCGATCGCTCTCCTAGTCCGCCCCCGCGCTGTTTCCAACGCCCACAGAACCAAAGCCCAGATACGCCCGCAACGCTGCAACCGGTGGGACACAGGGTGAGATTCTTTTAGTCGACGTGCACTAGCAGGACACATAATTTGGAAATATCAATTAATTGACAAAATAACTCATAAAACCAGGTTACTGTTTTAAAGGAAATGCGATCCATATGGAACCAAGTATGAAGGAGAAAGCCAGCAAGGGCGTCCTGCAGACAGCAGAACCTGGGTCTCAGAGCCACAGCTGGTTCCCCTTTTACCAATGCAGACAGCTCACTGGAGATCCTGTGAAAAATGCAGATTCTGACTCCTTGGGCCTCAGTGGGGCCTTGAGGTCCTGCATTTTTAACAAGCCCCCAGGTGATGTCCAGCTGCTGGTCCAGTCTGCATGTGGGGTAGCAAGGCTCCTCAGAGCACTGTCTTCATGATGGGAGTGTAGTGTCCAGACCCAAATAATAATAATAATAATAATAATAATAATAAATAGTATTATATATTAAATATAATAATATTACAACAAATTAGACTTTTTTAACATTTAAAGTTCTGCTAAACAACTTTTTAAAAATCTGTTGTAAGAAATTAAACTAGTTTTAAAAAAGGAAGTTAAATTCGTTTTGTGATGCAGGATCAGTTTCCCAGGCCCATGATTAATTAAGAGGGAAAGCAGCCTGAAGCTGTCCCCAAGCTAGTTGCATATGAATCTCTGCTCCGTGAACAACCACCCCATAGGAATAACTGGGAGCGGCTGGTTCCCAAAAGCCTCTGGCCCCCTGCGTTCCCACAATCCAGCCCAGGCCACTGGGCTCCCTGGGCTCCCAGGGCGTGATTCAGCAGGTTTGTGGGGTGGGGGTTAGAGGCGCTGTTATTTTAATGATCCAAGAACCTTGCACACAGCTGGGTTAGGAATGATCGATTCACGTCTTCTCCAACCCCTACAAAACGTCAATACCTGACCTCAAAAAAAAAAAAAAAACAAAACCCAAGGTTAAAACTGGTTTGTGAGATTGGCTAGTGATTCTGCAAGATAAGCTTGTAAAGGCCTCAAAAACTGATGACAGGGGCGTTTGGGTAAGCCCAAGTGGGCACTACAAGGAGGAGGCGGGGCGTCCACGGGGGCGGAGGGTAGGCGAGGGCAGGCGCCCCAGGAGCCCAGCCGGCAGACCAGCTAAGAGGAAAGCAGTGCCCTGAGGGCCTGCGGCTCCTGGGGCCTCCGTCTGAGCGCACCAAGCAACTAACACAACGCAACACAGAGAAGCAAGAGGCACATGTTTCATTTACCAGGAATGATCTTATCAGGTCCGTTTCTGGAAGTTATTTCCGTGAATTCTCTTAGAATTTTAGCAGCCTTTTTTGCTTCCGATTTCAAATTGGAAGGTATAGGATTATTCACTGAAAGATTAAAAAAGGAGATTTTCATGAAAAAAATCTAGTAAACAGGAGTTAGAAATTTATTATGATTTCAGTTTTTCTCACGCACCATTGAGCATTGACCAATTCCATCCTTCTGGACAAAATAAGTGACCTGGAGACCCTCAAATTATTGTCTCATCTCTGTTCTCTTAATAAAGTAAATTCACTCTGAGATTGGGAAACCCTAAATTCTCAAAACCCCAGAAATTATAAAATCCCGGGATTCTAAAAGATCTTAAACAAAGTCTGGTCCAATCTCCTAATTATGTGTCTGCTCTCTGTAATTCTTAGCTCACCGCAATACCAGTTAAAAGACATTAAAATTTGAAGAATTAACAAAAGATGTAACTTACAACTGTGTATAATAAAAAATACAAAATTTATCTGGATATTTTTGTCAAAACACTGAACTATCTGCATAGATTCTCCTTGTGGGTAAAATTCTGAGACTCGGGAAGTGACGACCACTCCTATGTGTGCACAGCCCCAACTTTCAGGCTAGTCTGGGTGTCCTCGAGTCACGAAAGCACGGGTTTGTGCCGTGCACAGACAACCCTCCCAGAGCCGAAGTCTGTGGGGACGGGTGGCCCTTTCTCACGGGACAAGGAATCCGAAGAGCCAAGGAGACCACGAGGCTCTAAGTCCAGTCTGTGGCTCAGGCGGTCAAACGCCTTTTTTATTACAAAGACGACGTTTTCAGCTCTGAAAGTTCACTTGCTTTGGCTCTTTCCATTTCTGTTCTCAATAGATTTTGGTTGTTCTTCAAATACTTGAGCATATTTTTTAAAAAGTGTGTTTTTTTTTTTTATCCTCGTCTGATAATTGCATCATCTCTGGCCTTTCAGGATCTGCTTTTGACAGATCCTTCTCCTGGTCATGGGTTAGATGTTCTTGTTTCCACCCACTGCTAGCGCAACTGGGCGGTTGCCGGCCCGGTGAATACGGCCACATGGAGTGTCCAGGCTCTGTCGTGGTCTCTGGGGCCGAGCCCGTGGCAGCAGGCAGTGCCGGGAGTCACGCGTCAGCTCAGTCTCCCCAAGGCCTGCTTTCGCGGGAGCCTGGGTGCTTGTCAGGGACTGGGGACGGGCGCCCGGCAACTGCGGTGGGGCTCTCGAGGCTCCACAGCGTCCTCGGGGCTTCGTGCTCGCCCCCTCCATGGTGGGAGCTGCGGCCCCTCCATCGCCGAACTGAACACTGGTCACCTCCTGGCTCCCCGGTGGTGGCTCTGGGCTCCACCGCACACACGGGGATCTGTGGGGTCCCCTCGCAGAGACCTTGGGCTCGCCCTTGCCCTGGCCCCCCGGGCCTGCGTCTCTCTTGTGCGGCGCAGCCCGGGCCCCGGCGGATGTCCCGGCCCCAGCCGCGCTGGAAGGTGCCTTCAGGCAGGCAAAGAGGTGGCCTCGGGGCTCCGGCCTCCTCCCCGGGGTCCTGGACACGCTCACCGGGGGCCCCACGTGTGCAAGCAGACACCGGCTCTATTTTGCCAGTTTCTAGGGTTTACAGAAAGTGACAGTACGTTTCTCTGTCATGAACCTCGCCGCATGCGTTCACTCGCCGGGTAACGTCAAGTACCTTTCAGTCCCGTCAAACCTCTGAAGGCTGTTCTGTTTCTTACTCATTTGTAAAGTAAGGAAATTAATCGTTTTCTAGAGATAAGTCGCAAATATTGATTTGCTGTTTGTCTTTTGAATTTTCTTATGATTTTTTTTTTAAGATTTTTAAGATTTTTTTAAAGATCCATTGACTTGAGAGGGAGCACAAACAGGGGGAGCGGGAGAGGGGAAGCAGACTCCCCGCCGAGCAGGGAGCCCATTGTGGGGCTCGAGGCCAGGCCCCCGGGGTCACGACCCGAGTCAAACTCGGACGCTTAACGGACTGAGCCACCCAGACGCCCCTTATGGTTTTTTCTACGTTAGTCTTCATGAAATCAAGTTCACCTTCTCTTCTAAGTTTTACAAGTATCTCTAACTAAACGAAATGATTCCCAAGTTCATCAGGAAAAACAAGCCAGAGAACATAGAGAAAAAGTATGTAAAAGAAGAAGGAGGAGGGGGACAGGCTCTGCCAGAAGCTGCAGAATACTGACGCCTGCGCATTGTACCCTAGAGGCAAAAACAGGCGGAAAACCCAGTTTTACAAAATAAAAAAATTCAGAAACTGACACGAACATATAAAATAATTTACTACATAATAAAGACAGAACCTTAAATCATTGTGGAAAGGCTGTATTACACAATAACTCGTGATCTCTGGGGGAAATTCATGCCCCGCTTCATGTAACAGACGGTTGTAAACTCCAAAGTCATCAATGACTTGAAATGCCCAAAATCAAACCATGAAGACCCAGAAATTACGTGAGAATTACTTTTCAAATTCATAGTGCAAAAGGCCCAAGGTTGACCAACAAAGTCTGTATTTTTAAATGATCAGAAATTATGGCATAAGAATACTGTGAGCAAAAAGGGAAACGCATGCACTTGCAAGCACGGAGGGAAAGGCCACTCCCACTCTGGGCGCCCCCCGCCCCACTACTGTCTCCTGAGGCTCCCTGACCCCTGCTGCTTAACGTGTGCCCTTTCCATTCTCAGTTCTGTAGATACAGCCCTTAGCCGTCTTCAGGTAGGGCCCTAAAAGTTGGAACTGATGAATCAAAGAGACTCAAAATCTGTTAGCTTTTTATTACATTGCCAAATTGTCTCCCCAAATACTACCCAAGTTTAACTGACTGGCACCCCAAAACACCACCCACATTTAGAACCACTGAGTATTACATAAAAACCCCACTGCTACGGCTGACACTGGGAAAGGCAAAGTCTGTACATCAGAAAAACAGGACAACAAATTTTATTTAAATTTATCTGAATACTAGCAAATTTTTCTTTTGATTATATTTCCTGTTTTGCATATTTTCTGTTCATATACTTTGACTTTTTCTGGTTCCATACTCCTTTTGCCCATAATTTTAATCATGTTGCAAGTCTATGTATCAACTTGCTTTTTAAAAAAAATTATTTAAAGTTTTCAGCATTTGTATTTATACGGCAACATTTCTCTGGGTTTCCTACTATTTTCATCTTTCTACCACTGTGACAAAAGGCCTTGATTAAAGACAAAAACAAAAACAAAACCGATACAGCCAATATTCCATGTTCTCTTCCCGAGCTTCAATTTTACCTTAAATATTTGGTCCATCTCAAACTTACATTGGCATAGGATAGGAAGAACCTAATATTTTTTACATACACAACACAACTTACTGAACAACCCACAGCACTTAAAAATGTCACCTTCATGACAAAAGCAAGGAAAATACATTCATATATGTACTCACGTACTTAAAAATATATGACGTGGTGGTTTAATAAATTATTCTGGAGCAACTGGTCATTCAAATAAAAACAAAATAAATTTAGATTATAATATCACATCATACACAAAAAAAATCCAATACCTGATTGCCTTAATACTAAAGGCAACGTTTAATACTTTTAGGATAAAAGGACGGAAAATATCTTTATTATCTGGGCAATGGAGGGTTGCCCTGAACAACGCACAACAGTAATAGGAAACTACAGATACATTCAGCTACAGTAAAGTCAAGAAAAAGTGTATCAACGCACATTTGGAAATAAGATACCAGGGAGAGGCCGGAAGCCGTCTGGCGTGCGTAGAAAGGGCCGCTATCTAGGCTTCGGAATGCACAGAGATCTTTAAAAATCAGTGAAAACACAAAGAGCACAAGGAAAACTGGGCACAGTGTTCGATCAGCTGATTCACAGGAGAGGAAAACTCGGGGGCCGGCAACCACCTGAAAAGCTGGACGTGCCCCGTAAGGCCATCGCGAGTCACCAGTGCTCACTCCCCAGTCGGCCAGCGCGGGACAGTCGGCCAGCACGTGTGTGGTCCTGACAGAAAGAGGAGGCCCAGGGAGGACGGCAGGTGGGGGGTGTCCCTACAACCCGCCTACGCCACTCCCAGCTGAAGCCACGGGTAAAGGTCCCCAGGTGTGCTCACTGAGGCCGTGGTGAGTTCAATGCTGCCCCCAAATCCGTGTCCACCTGAACCCTGAGAATGGGACCTTGTGCGGGAAAAGGTCTTTGCAGATATAACTAAGGTCCCAAGGGGAGCTCGCCCTAGGCTACCTGGGTGGGTGGACCCGAATCCAGCGATGAGTTCCCTTGTGGGACACAGAGGAGGGAGGACAGCGGGGCCGCTGGAGTGTGGAGTGTAGGTGTGGAGCACCTACGGGCCCCACAAGCCCGAGAGCCAGGAGAAGGGGCCCCGTGGGCCCAGGAGGGGGTTAGCCCTCCACAGAACGGATCAGCCCCCGCCAGTGTGTGGCGCCCGGAGCCAGCACCACGCGTGCAGAGGGGCCGCTGAGGCAGTGCCCCCCTGAGCAAACGAACAAGAATACATAGAAACACACAGACTCAGGGAAGGACACAATTTCCCTGAAGAAGAGGCTGAATCAGTACGGTCCGGTGTGGCCCTCCAGCCCGTTGCCACAGACACCAACCAACCGGCAGACACGCCCCAGGGCGGGCCAGCGGGAACAACAGAAACACAAGCCCCATGAAGACATACGGAGCATCGTAACATTCACGGCAATGTTCTGGGCATGAACAAAAATAAGAATATGTTTTATATAAAATAGATATATAAAATATAAAATTTATCACAAAATACATATATTTGTGTGTAAAATTTATGTATAAAATATACACATGTATAATCAAAGTATAATGCTATCTGATTCGGGGGTGGGGTGGTCCTGGGAGAGGCTTGTACTTTTCTCCCTTCACTATGTACTGGGCCGTGCGTGTCAATTACGTCGTCCTCCGTAGTCCCTTGTGGGTCTGAAGTACTGTGTGATGAAGACCAGGCGGCAGAAGCTGAATATTACGTAATTAAATACTTGCAGTATTCGTGGCACCTTATGACCCCTGCTGCAAACGTTGTATTTCGGATAATGACCCCATAAGTTGTCTATCATTTCGAACCCGACCTCGCAGGGCCAGCGACATTCGTTGCGTGAATGTGCATGGAAAAGCAGAAACGCTGCGCTCACCATTTACACTCTCTTGTGCACACGGAGACCCCTGGCCCCCCGCCCCGCACACACAGGCAACCAGTCACGAATGAATCCGGGGGGGACTGGGTCGGAAGCTGCACACTCAACACTTTTGTTACGGTTTGCATTTGGGTGACCCAGATAGTTCTGGAATCTGAGTTTTAGGAGCGAATAGAGAGTTACTCCTCATCTTCTCAGTCATGTACTTATTTAGAAATGAAACTACCCCATCCTCATGACCGTACCGAGATGCTGAAAGCTGATAGTCTTCTGGGACTGCTCCTTTTGTTGGCAATGGTTCCTTCTAAGCACAGAGATGAACACAGAACGATCTTCAGAAGTGTGCAACTTTCATAGAGGGAAGCAATCTTAAGACAACCGTTCAAAATTATGTCAACTTCCTAGTAACCTTTAAATCTGTCCTATTATTAATGCTTTGATTATACAGTTTGGATTTAGAGGGTCTCAGAAAAAATACAAACTAGACAAATTCCAATTTCCATAGTTACAAAGACATTGGGGGCTTTAAAGTCCATTGTATGGAAGTAGTTTTTAGCCATGACTCCAGCTGACGCAGTAATGACATACCATTGTTTTTTGTATGCCCCGTGATCTAGAACGTACAAATATGGCAAGGGGCGATCCAGCCTCCAGTTTTCCACATCTCCAGGACAGGACGGGCCGCGGATAGGAGTTAAAAGCCACAGGTGAGCACTGTGAGGGCAGTGGCTTCGTCTCCCTCTTGGTGGCTGCGGGGGAGAGGGGGTGTGAGTCGGGAGACGTAACTGGAGAACCACCACAGAGTCGCCTGTCCCTAAGGTACACGCCCCGGCTGTCACTCGCATTATAACCGGACAGGGTGTCTGAGTTCCTCACTCCTGTGCGGCCGGAGACGGGGCAGTGCAGGGCACCTGTCACAGGACGGACCAGCAGCGCCCAGAGGTTCTGTGTGGCAGGGACGGCTGCCGCCCACGTGGGTCTTTTTGTCCCAGAGGCTCTCCTTTCCTCTCCTCTCCCCTCCTCTCCTCTCCTGTCCTGCCCTGTCCTGTCCTGTCGCAGCCCCGAGGGGGTGGACAGAACGTCCCGGGTCAGCGCCCGGGGAGAGCGGCCCGGACCCAGCACGCACACTGGACCGCGGCCCCCGAAGGAGAGGTGGTTCTTGTGGGGCTGAGCCACGGAGATGGAGGCTTTCCACGCACTCATACCACCGTCTCTCCACGTTTCCAACCTCACTCTGCTCTCTGGATTAGACAGACGGTGGGGCAGCTCCTGCGACTTTCGTTCTCGGACTCAAGATGCGGCTTGTCCCGCGTGGTGCTGTCCCTTCACGGGTCCGGAGAGGCGGGGACGTGGGCGCCGACACGAGTGCGATCCCGCCTCTGCCATGGCCCTCGGTGCCGGGCTCCCTCACACAGTAGCGCAAGTCCTTCTGCGAGGAGCCAAGCGGCAGCTTTGCCTATTAAACGCAGAACATCTAAAAAGATGCACCTTCTCCACACCAACGACCCGTCTCAGCGCGCCCTGAACGCGACGGGGAGCTCCAGGGCCCTACCCCGTGCTGTCCTCGGTGCCCGAGCTCCGCCGCTCCCGGCAACTCCCCCGCCCCCCAGAGCCGGAGCTCGGCCAGGGCCAGCCGGGAGGCACCGCAACAGCAGTGGGCAGTGGGCCGTGAGAGTGACTCGCCCTGGATGGCGCCCAGGGCGGGTTTGGCAGAGGGCGCACTCCTCGGAGAGGATGGCCGTGTTCTCCCGGGCCGTGCGCAGCCGGTGCCGCGGGCCTGCGGTTGGCGTCCGGGGGCTGGAGCTGTGCAGCTCTGGTTTCCGAGCACAGGGGCCTCTCTTGCGCCTGTGGCTGGGTGGGCTCCTCCCGCGTCCTCTCGCCACGCTGCTGACCCCTTTCTGTCTCTGGCGATGTCCCTCCCATGGCCACACCTGTGCCTGCCTGAAAGGAGTCATACCCTAAGGGATGCTGCTGCTGATGCCGGAGCCCAACGGAAGGGCCCCCTGGGAGGTGAGGGGCAGGAAACGGGTAAGGGACCCCTCCCCCCAGGGGTCGGCCAACAGTGGCCCTGGGCCAAGTCCAGCCACCATCGGGAGATAAGAAGACATTTAAATTTTTAACAGTTAAGCAAATTAAACCAAAAGGATAATAATATTTCGTGAGAAAACACAATCTCACCGGTAAGATCAGTTCTGGCTGAACATGTGTGATTTACTTTGACGATGAGGAACGTTAACTTTGAACCTCAAGTAGCAACATGTTCCCACATAATCACATCTGACTCCTCACAAGACTTGCATTACAAAGAAAATTTCTCAATTATTATACTTCACTTTTTATCAGCTAACAAAACTGTGGTCATTGTTTTCTGTCTTGTTGTGGAAGTGTCTACACAGAATCTCAAATTTTGTTTCTTGGCCTGTTTACCCTAATATATGTACTATCCGGCCCTTTAAGGAAAACCATGGCCAACCTCTGGCCTCTTGAAATGTAACTCATTCTTCAAGACCAACTTAAAATGCTGCTTCTAAGTGAAACCATTCCACACACCCCTCGGCGTGGAGCGCAGGGACAGGCCGTCGGAGCAGGAACACGGCTGTGGGTTGGCAAGACAGCCTTCCGTCTCCTACTGCCTCCGGGGCTGTCCTTCCTGGGGCTGCAGAGCTTCTCCACCGGGGCTCCCGCCAACCAGGCAGTGACCTGCGGAGCCCAGAGACACACCTGACCCCGGGGCTGGTTTCTGGGTTCTCTTGAGGACCCGGCAGCCACCACGGCAGCGGGCACGGCCTTGATCCACCCGCAGGAAAGGGTGAAGAGCCAGGCGCCGGGCCTCCTCCGCAGTCGCTCGCCACAGTCCCCTTGTCCCCCGGTCCCCACCCTTTCCTCCTCTTCACCACCAGCCTGGCCCAAAGATGACCAGTTCTCATGGTAGCTATTCCAAGCCTCCTGCCTGGTCTCTCAGTTCCTCGTCCTGAGCCCCTATGGTCACTTCTCCACAGAAATGTTCCGTGGAAGTAACGGCGAAGAGGATGGCTCCCCATTGCTTACACCCGAGTTTCCCATCATCTTTAGTCTGCACCGCAGCCCATATCCTTGCGCTGTAGGTCAACCACACACATCTCTCTGCACCTGTGTCTGTCATATCGGTCAGCCAGGGACTCCTGCCTGTCTGCATCTACGGATCTGTCTGTCCGCCCTGTCACCCGTCTGCCTATCCTAGTCTTTCTTGTACGTCTCCTCCCCAACAAGGCAAGCGCATGGGGTACGTACTCTGACTATCTAACCACCTGCGGCATCTCCAGCACACGCCCTAACTACACGCGGTAAAGCGGCCGACTGCTGGGAGCCGGGAGGCCTGGTGGAGGGCGCTGCCCCACTAGGTTCGGGTTTGAACTGCTGCAGGCCTAATCCTGCCGAGGGCCAGATCGCCGGGGAGATAAGCATGGCCAGATAGTCTCTGCCTTTTCCTCTCAGTCCCGTATCTCTCTCAAATAAAGATCCCCTTGCTAATCTGCCGCAAACATCTCTCAGGCCTGCGGGCCGGAGCAGCCTCAAGGAGGTGAATTATTCTGCACCACCGACCCTGGAGAACTTCAGATGTGCGCTGCTATAGCCGGTTTCCTCCCTGGGCTGACGTCTGTCCAAGGCTTTCACAGCCGAGTCACTGATACACACCCTGCCTGCTGCAAAGGGAATGCCTTTTCGTCCCTACTTCTCTCCTATATACTTAGTTTCTCCAGACAGCTTCTCGTTTTCCATTAACCTATACCCTGTTTTCCTGCAGACCCCAGAATAAGTTCCCCCAAAGCACATATTTGTGCTACCTCCCATGGCTTTCTGAGGGACATGATTACTCAAGAAGCAAGACCCTGTCCCCTATCCCCGGCGCCAGCCTGTACCCATTATAGCTTAACTAGAATAACACGTGCTGAACAAAGAGAAATTACTTGATGAGTGCTTGAGTCCTTTGATGTCCTTTGCATGAAAGTAACCCCCTGCCCCAAGTAAGCTACCTACATAAGACACTCACGGAATGGCAATAAACCGGAGATGCCTGACTACTGACCAGAACTCACTGTCTGGCCTCTCATTCCTCTTGCCGACACCGCCCCTCCTTCGGGACACCTGGACCCCCAAGGCTGGACACCGACACCCGACACGCGTGTTAACTGTATAAAGTATTTGTACAGCTTTTGGGAATTAGAGGTCAAATCCCTGTGAGGACTAGACAGAGTTCATATACATACAAAATCCAATGGATTTAGATAAAAAATGTGCTGAATAATAGAACATTTCTCTGCCTCTCAGATGTTATAATATTTCCCAGACCTCACGAGAGAGGAGGGCCAGAGGGAAACAAGGGACAAGTTCATGGTGCCTTCACGTAGCCCTTCCCACATCCTCTACAGAACGGGAGGACAAGAACAGGGAAGGAAACCCAAGGGGGTCTGATGGCCATGAGACCAGGGCTGCAGCCCCCTGCATGCCCAGTGCCAACAGGGCTCACCCCACGAAGCTGCTGCCAGCCCAGGAGGCACCGGAGGGCACGGGAGGACCTGCACTGTCCTCTGGGCCGGGACTGTCAGAGCCTTGCGCATACAGCAAGGGGCAGCTCAGCGGCATCTCCAGGGTCAGTGGTACCTGAAGATCCAAAGCAAATCTGAGTGGGCAGTGCTAGCCCAGACCTGGCATTGGCCTGAAACACGACTTCCTCCAGGGAGAAGGCAGAGACAGACATCGGACCGAAAACCAGGGCTCCGGACACGCTTGCGTATTCTCAACACTTGCGTTTCTGCTTTGAAGCTCACACCCACCCAACTGTCTTCCCTTCCTACTTCCTTTGTGCTCCCAACTTCTTCTTTTTGCACCACTAAACTACAAGCCAGAAGCAGGAGGTGGACGGATCTGTGCCCTGCAGTGCCTCGTGGTACGTCTGGACGCTCACGACAACTTCCTGAATTGGATTAGCAAACTGGGGCAGAAATGTGTTCCTGCTCCTCCTGAATACCTGTCTCATTTCAGAGCCAGCACGGTTTGCCTCTTTCACTGAGGATGGAGCAGGTGACCCAACTGTGCAAATCAGAACAAATCTTGGGCCACAGCAGAGCTTCAAACCAAAGCTGACCCATCAGCATCTCACCAAGGGCTTGTACAGAGCTGCTGGAATTCCTCTCTTCAGGCACATCCCTTTGGACTTGCTCCAAGATTTTGTCACCACAAGGGGAGAGCCTGAGAGCACAGCCATGCAGAAGGGCACTGCCCCAGAGCTGCAGAGAGAATCGGGGCTCTGCTGGCCCAGCCGGAGCCCAGGACGAGGGAACAGCTAAAGCCACAGCAGTTCAGGACTACCCAGTCACTTGGCCCAGCACGTTTTCCCTTTCTGCTAAAGCCAATTTGGATCAGCTTTTCTGACACATGCAACTAAAACTTGGTAAACAGTACATAAATCTTATCCCCAGAAGACTTTCCGCTGTGAACCCTATCAAGCAAGCAGAACTGAGCCAGTCAAGTAAGCAAATTCCACAGTTGAGAGCCGCTGTTGCAAACATCCTGCTGTGGGGAAAGATCGCAGCCTTTTCTGTAAACACGGAAAGGGGGCTATGGACTTGGGAATTCAGATCTCGCCTGCAGGGCCTGCACACCACAGAGTGGGTCTCTAAGCCCTGTACACTGGGGGTCACCAGCCCGGTCACGGCCAGGAGGCCTTCGGGTTCAGCTGAACTACACGAGACTCCAGATACGTTGTTTCAGCACAGATTTTATTATATTTCTGATGAAGTCATACTGCCTGGTCATAGTGTGTACAGTGAATTTCTCTGTCAGCGTCAACAAACAACAATAACACTTTAGACATAACCCTCTGTTCCTGGTTCCTGTCCTCAGCATCAAGGCACGGCCCACCCTCTTCTCTCCTGCGCCATACGGGATGCAGAGCACCATCTGCTCGGGAGGTTGGCATCAATCTGACCCTGAGGTCATGACGAAACAGGCTTTTACCTTTTAAATCAGAGTTAGCATCTGAACATTCATAAAAGTTTTGAGTCTCTTGAATCCCAAGGCGAAGCCAATTCTCTAAGAACACTCGAGTTTCCTCCTGAGAGCAAATGGCTGCCAAACCTCGAGCTAAGAAACTTAGCTTAAAATTTTCTTTAAAAAGTGATTAAAACATCTGAAAATGTTCTTAATAAGGCAATTTTATTTTGAATTAAGTTTCTAAAATACTGGGAAGAAAATTTTTACTTTGGAAACCTCAAAAGCTTGAAAGGAGCTTAAGCTGTGGAAATGATTTACATATTAATCATCGGTAATGAACTAGGGGTTAGGGTTAACTTGCCACCTGGGGAGAGAAACTGACCACGGTTAAGCACCCTGCACCCACTTCCCCAGGCCAGGGCTCCCCAGATTTTCCTTCCTATCAACAAGTACCAACAAAGCTATGAGAAGCACCTACAGAAAAAGGTTCGAAGTTTAGAAATGGTTTTCCAAATGCCCATTATCGACCAAAATATGAAGCCTTATAACTTACATGAAATAAAGGTTAATTCACTGAATTGATAAAACCCTAACCAGAACTAATGGAACTGGAATGCTGCTAAGGAAATATACAGGATAATTAGATTCAGTTTCAGTCAAAGGAAACTTCATACATCTCCGTAATTTTTAAGGAAGTTTTGGCATATTGCCCTTGGCTCAGAAGCCTTAGTACAACCGCGCCGTCCTGAAGGCCCCTGCCACTGCCCCACAACTCGGGACATTGTTTCTCAAGTGGATTCTACGCTTTCTGCGGCCTTGGTTAACTACTTCCTTTGACTCCAGGGGACGGAACTTGTCAGTCCAGAAATCAAATCCAGTCTCTCTGGTCACATCAGCAGCCTCCCTTCCTAGTCCATAAAGCAAAGTGGCCGCTGGAACCCGGAACATGAGTGTACCCTGCGCCTCTGTCGCCGGGGCCAGGCTGCAGATGCCGGACAGAGAATGCGGCTTCCAGCTGAGGGGACCCTGGACGTTCCCTCCCTTCATCTCTCCCAGCGCGGCTGCAGGCATAAACCACGGCTCTTCTCAAGAAACAACATGTTAAAACCCGCTTCGGGTTAACTCGCAGGACCGCGTCTGACCACGACGTTCGCAAACGAGGCAGCGGGTGGAAGGACGAGTGCGGCCGGGCGGGGGCACAGCCGGGGCACAGCCGGGCCGGGGCACACCAGCTCCCCGAAGGCCACGTTCTCTTCCGCGGGTCGCGGCACCGGATCGCTCCGGACCAGCAGGGACGGACCCCGCTCTTCAGCGTCTCCCCGGGCCAGTCTGCTCGAACCGAACGCGCCGACCCAACAGCCGGTTCTCCGCGGTCCAGCGAGGCGGGGGGCGGAGGTCGCGGCCACCCCGCTGCCCTCACGTCCGGCACGGCCCCCGGCGGACACCCCGGCGGACACCAGCGCAGCCGCACGGGCCGGGAGGCGCCGGGACGCCGCTTTGTCCGGAGGGCGCGGGCCCGAGTGGCCTCCCAAGTCCGGGCGCGTCGGGCCCAGGCCTCCGCGACAACAGCCCCGAGGACGAGAACGCGGGACACGCGTGTCCCGGAGGCAGAAGAACCCGGTCACCCCGTCGCCTCCCGTCGGACCCGGACTCCGGGCCGCGTCCTCCTTCCCACGCAGCCCCGGGCCGGACCCCGCGCAGCGGACACGGGGGAACCGGCCGCGGCCGCAGGTGCACGTCCCGCCCCGCCCCCAGCGCGCCCGCCGCCCCCGAGGCTGGCCCTCCCGGGGTCCCCCGCAGCCGGGCCGGTCCCTCCCGTCCGGGGCGACCTGCGAGCGGACGCGCGTCCCCGACGCACCCTGGCCCGAGTCCGGGGGAAGGGGCGACCCCAGTCCCGGGCCGCCGGCCTCGCCCCACCCGTACTCACTGGCGACCCCGAGCCGTGCCCCCGGCGCCCCGACCGCGCACAGCCGCCGCCGACAGGAAGGGCGGCGCGCTGGGGCCGCCCCGGGGCAGGCGGCGCGGGCGGGGCGCACCTGGGCAGGTGAGGGGGCGGGTGAGGGCGGCGGGCGGGGCGCACCTGGGCAGGTGAGGGGGCGGGTGAGGGCGGCGGGCGGGGCCGGCGGGATCTCGGGGCGCGGCGGGCTCGGCTCACCCCCGGATCGCGGTGCGGGGCGACGGGGGACAGTCCTGACCCTCGGCACCCGCCCGGGACCTCGCCCTCGGGTACGGGTCAGCGGCCCCGCGCACCCCCGCCGCGTGCTCCGGGCGCCCTCCCCCGCCCTCCCGTGACCCGAGTCCAACCCCCACTGGGCCCGCCCCCTTCGAGGGGACTCACGGCCCCGCCCCCAGTCCGACCCTCTCCTCGAAGACCCTCCCTCTCCCCAAGGCCCCGCCTCCCACTCCCGACCCTTGGCCCCGCCCCTACGCCGCCCCTCCCCCGGGACGCCCCTAGAGCCCTCGGAGGACCGCGGTCCCCCAGCCTCAGTACTGCGCAGGCGCAAGGCCGGGACGCGCGCCCCGAGGAAGCGCGGAGGCCGTACTGCGCAGGCGCGCGCGGCGGGTCGCTCGAGGTGCGCATGCGTCGCGCAGGAAACGTGCCTACGCGCTTCGCGGGCGCCTGGGTGTGCGCGCGGGAAGATGGCTGAGCCGGCGCCCAAGTCGGTGCTGTTCGTGTGTCTGGGTGAGACCGCGCGACCCGGCCCCGCTCCGGCTCCTCCAGACGCTCGGGCCGGGTCTCATGGGTCTCGAGCTGCGCCGCCGGGCCGGGGACGGTGATCGGGAGGAGGCCTGGGACGGGGAAGCCGGGGGTGGGATCGGGCGCCCCGGCGCTCCCCGCCCCGCGCACCTGCCGGCGCTTCTCCGAGCCGGGCCGCCCGGCCGCGCCCGCTGTGCAGGCGAGCTTCTCCCGCTGCCCGTTTGCGGGTCCTCTTACCGTTCGGCGCCGTCCGAGCCGGTGCCCCTCAGCGGCGCGGTCCTGTGCGGGCGGGTCCCCGTGACCTCGCCGACCCCGCCGCGGCTTCGACCCCGCACGCCGGGGGACCCCGCACTGCGCCCGCCGAGCACCTGTTTCTCCTTCCTCGCGGGGCCGGTGCGTGCCCCAGACCCGTCGCAGCCCGGGCTCGCAGGCTCGCTCCCTCGTTGCGTGTCTGCAGACGGGGTGCGCTCGGGCCGGCGGGGCCGGCGGGGCTGCGGAAGCCGATTCTCCCGGTGTCTGTGCCGCAGGACGCTGCCGGCCTTCCGAATTGGAACTCCCTTCCCCTTCGCTCCGGGCTTCTGCTTTGCAGGGGCGCCGCGGGGCTGCATTCTCAGAGTTTGCGCCCCGACTCCTTGACCTCCGAGAGGGGCAGGCCTGGGTCACGGAGAGTCCGGCACTTCGTGTCTTCTGATGAGGCGGCGCTTCTGTGCACCCGTTTCCCTTCCTTTCTGGGCCGGCCCTTGGAGAAGAGGGCGCACGTCTGTTTGCGCTTCCTCTCCTACCCTTTCCTGCCCGTGCCTTGTGACTCGTGTGTCCCGGCGGCTCGGGGGCTTAACGCACCTTCCTGTGGTGGCTTCTGGGCACCCGCGTTGCGTTTTCCTTGGGAAGACTTTCTGTAAGGGCAGAGCCAAATACTCTCTTCTCTGCCTCTCCCAGGCCCTCGGAGTGGAAGTCGTTAACCTATAGCCCTTTGTGGCACTTTTCATTGTAAGACTTATGATATCACGTGATAGCCTCTTGCGATCACACCTGGATTTAGTCCTCTCGAGGGCGGTAACTGTGGCTCATTTTTCTGCATTTCCAGCTTGAAGACAGTATGTGACGACAAGTAGGCATTTGCAGAATTGAATTTTGTCGGGGGAGGAGAAAGGGCCACCTTGCTTCACTTTGGTGGTGGGCATCAATTGATTTTTAAGCTCTCCTTTGAAGCCCGACTGACGGGATCAACAGATTGATGAAATGGCTGTTCAGTTCGTGTTGGGCGTCCCGCAGGAGTCCGTTGCCTTGTTTACTCGACTTGGTGTTGTCGTTTATGGGACACAGTGCACATGGTGGTTACTCGTGGGGAAGTGTACATGTACAATGTGTATTTGTCTTGCGTACAGTTGTTTTCTTTGTAAGCAACTGCTGTGTTACCAGGTACTCTCTGAGTGCTAGGGGTGGGCAGTGAGCAAAACTGGAGTTCCTGCCTCTGCACAGCTCACCTGTCACCTACAGCCGAGCACTTGGTTCCTCACTAAGCTGGTGATGTGTCTTGACCTGCAGAGCAGGGAAGGGGGTGGGAGAGGAACGCACTTCTGAGCAGTCGGGGACGGCCTCACCTGCACGGTGACATTTGGGCAAAACTCGAGAGTTCAGAAAGCAAGCCTTGGGTCTTTGAATAGTGTCCAGGACTCGGGGAAAGCGGGTGGACGGTTTTGATATGAGA
Source organism: Meles meles (assembly GCF_922984935.1). Taxonomy (NCBI): domain Eukaryota; kingdom Metazoa; phylum Chordata; class Mammalia; order Carnivora; family Mustelidae; genus Meles; species Meles meles. The sequence goes on from NC_060080.1 coordinate 203,066, forward strand.
GAGCTGGTCCCGTTCATATTGGCAGGGAAACCGCTGTGGCCTGGCCTGGAGCCCCGGTAGCCTTCTTCAGCCAGACCTTTCTTGGTACCCGAACTCGAAGGTAATTTGAGTGACTGTTTCTCGATGCCCCCGTAAATACATAACTAGAACTATTCTGGGTGCATAGGAAAGCTCATTCCTTACATAAAAGTGAATGCTCTGGGGAGTCTCTGAACTTACGTAAAGAACTAGAACGTACCTATCTGGTGCTTTGCGAAAGCAGACCTAGACGAAACAAACAGTAACTCTTGACTGTGTCCCGGTAGACTTCACGTATGGACACGTATGGACACTGCAGTCTGAATTCCTTGGGATTTTCTCATGCCACAAGATACTAGTCTCCTTGTAAGTTTTTTCAACTGTTTGAAAAGGTAAGAATCATTTTTGCTTCTGTGGGCTGTACACAGAGGTGGTGAGCGTGGATCGTCGTTTCCAGATGCTGTTCTAGGGCCTGTAGAGGACATGTCTGGTGAGGCCACGTGAAGGGCTTGGGCTTACTCTGAAGGAGATAAGCCCCTGGAGGATGAAGCCACTGCGCAGAGGTAGGGCCCTTAGAAAGAAGTGCTCAGCTGCTGTGTTGAGATTAGACTGGGCAGGGGCGAGGCCCCAGGGGTGAGGCCAGGGGTGCAGAGGAGTGTGTGCTGGGTCCGAGAGGGCATCGCTGGTGCATGTGCTCAGTGGTCACATGTTGGGCAGGTTGGAGGGTCGATGAATGCTGTTTCTCATGATCCCCTATAGAAACGTAGAGCAGTAAGGGTGTATTTTTGAAATGAAAAAGAAATTATTCCTTCAAAGCAGTTATTTGGGCTCTTTTCACACTGAAGTGTAGAGAGGAGTTCCACATGTTTTCCTTTGGTAAGGCTCGTGGCAGGAAGGAGCCACACTCCGTAGTTTGGCAGGCTGATGGCGGTGTTGCATGGTTTTGTGCTGCAGAGACGCGCTGGACTGTTGAAGGCACTGTGTTTGTGCGGCGGGCGTGGGCGTGGCCGGGCCAGGTTACCCGATACTCGTTAACTGGTTCTTACCGACGCTTCCGACGTGCCGCACATTGTGGGGTGAGCCCCTGCCCTTGGAGAATTTCGTACGTATCAGGCTGCGGATAGGGAAGAAACAAACAGCTTAACAGATTGAGCTTTTTTCCGAAGAAATCTGAAGATGACATTTTCAGTTTTTAGAACTTTTCCAAAGGTGGAAACTGAATTACTGTGTTTTACTGTGAGCTCTGTTTTTAAATAGTGCATTGATTTGGTGAGAGATCAAGTTACAAGGAAGGAGGACGCTGCTAATTTTATAAGTAGTGTCTAGTTTTTATAGTAGTGATTTTTTTCCATCTACTTCGACATACATCTTGCTGTAAATAAACTATCTGGGAAAAATATTTATCTGAATGGATATGCCTTGACTTTTTAAGGCAGTAAATAAACCTAGTTTTTGTTTTGTGGGAAAGCTGTTATTTTGCAGTTAATAATTTAAATTTTTTGTCAGATTGTGATTTTTTTGTGAGATCGTAAGTGTTTATTCTGGAGTTTAAAATAATAACCGTTGTCTGAAACCGAACAGAGTGGTTTCAGATAAGCGTATTCCTGGGGTGTGTGGCGACAGATGAACGAGTCATACACCTGTTGGAGCCTTTCGGTAATTAGCATAGCGGGGACGGTAACACTCACCTTGAAAACCAAACAGAAATTCAGATGTGGCAGGAAGAGACTTTACAACACGAACTAGCTTACAGAGGACGTTGGGGATTAATTCCTGACCGTTTCGTGGTTGAGTGGTCGATAGACTTCACCGCTGTGGAAACCAGTCTCTGTGGGGAAAAAAAGTCCTTTATAGACACATTATAAGGCCCAAGACCAACGTGGGAGCTGAAGAGGACAGCAATCGAGTCAGATGCAGCACCGCGTCCGTTGGGTCTCAGAGCCCGCCGGGAGATCCCGTTCCACATGCCCATCACAAACCCGAAGGTTCTAACGTGAATCAAGAGCGACCCGTGTCTTCTTAACTCAGCGCCCGTCTGTGGCTGGTGTTTGTTGTGTCGGCCTCTGTCGGCCATCTCCACCCGTGCTTCCAGGCTCTCCAGCCATGCAGTGTCCCTAACTTGTGGGAAGGGTCTTTCTCTTCAGACCCTGTGCGGTGCTGGGCTTCTGCGCGGCCCTGCAGAGTGCTGGACGTTCCCTTCCCACTGGGCCCTCTGAATGCACGTTCTGGGCCCAGTTACGGTTCCTGTAACCCAGACCCTCTAGCGCACATTCATCGCTTATTCCTGCAACCCCTAACTTAAATGTCCTGCAAAATCCTCTTCCTGAGAGATCAATTCCAGTCTTCCCTTCTTTTCTGATGAGGAATTTTCTCATTACCTTGTTTCTGCTTTTAGCATGATTCCTTAGGGTGATGGGAGTGTTTTGTTACTCCAGGAGGTCCGTACATAGTTCATGCGTGGAGGTGAGTCAGGGCGGGGTCTGCGAGCCCCACGCCGGGGCCAGGGGAGCTGGAGAGTTAGTTCAGCTGCAGACCCGTCGTTCCCTCATTCACGCCTGCCTAGTGAAACTCCGTGAACCCTTGGCCCTGGAGCTCTGGGGAGCCTCCCAGATTGACAATACCCTGAGTCCTGTCGCTGTTGGATGACGAGGGTGACATGTGTCTGAGGACCAAAGAGCTTCAGGTGCACTCTTCCAGAATCTGCCCTATGCGTTCTAACTTTGGCCCTTTCTGCTTTGAATCTTTTTGTTATGATAAAACTATAATCCTAAGTCTGGCATTTTCCGGAGTTTTATATGTTCTTCTAGAGAATTATTGAATGTGTGGGGACTCATGGATCCGTAGCCAGCGGCTCTGAAGTGAGGGTGGTCCTGGGGAGTCCCTGAACTTGTAGCTGATGTGGGAAGTTCTGGGCAGACTTGGTGACCTGGAGGGCAGTACCCTTAGACAGCCGTCCGACCCTCGACAGATTACATCCTGAAATGTGTGTGTTTGTCTATTTTATGAAACAGTATTAATCCTTATGTGTAATTTACTTGAAAATACATATTTTAACCCTATTGTATTTCATTTTAAAATAGGCTCATTGCAACCCACTTCATTGATTTCGTGAGTTACTTCTGGGTCACTGAGAGCAACCTAAAAAACAGTGATTTCAGTTGTAATTGATTTTTTTACCTCCTGGTTTTTCGTACTTGGAATACATGGGCAGCGGGTCAAGTCATGGGGCTAGGGTTTGGTCAGCGGTTTTCCAGAGGTCCCGCTGTGCCCGCACTGGAGGGAAGCTGGCCGGCTCTCCTGAGGGAGGTGCTGTTGCTGTGTGTCACCTGGGGGAAGCGGTTGCTGGAATTTGCCCTGGCGTCCGACCTGATGCCCACTCTCTGCCTTCCCCTCTCTTTAAGGTAACATCTGTCGGTCACCCATTGCAGAAGCAGTGTTCAGAAAACTTGTAACTGACCAAAAGCTTTCAGATCATGTAAGTACCATTCTCCATATTAAAGAGGCAACCTGACTGCCTTTGCGGCAGGAAATTGCGAAAAAAATTCTTCTTTTCTCCTGCAGTGGAGGATAGACAGTGCAGCGACATCCACGTATGAAATAGGAAACCCTCCTGATTACCGAGGGCAGAGTTGCATGAAGAAGCATGGAGTCCCCATGAGTCACATCGCCCGGCAGGTACCGCACGGGAACTTGAAGCCGTACTTGTGTGTTCTGTGTTGCAGTGGGTCATTGACAGCGGCGCTGTTTCTGACTGGAACGCGGGCCGGTCACCAGATCCAAGAACTCTGAGCTGCCTCAGAAATCATGGCATTAACACGGCCCATAAGGCAAGACAGGTAGAAGAGATCTCATCTACTTTCTAATCCTGGAGTCCCCTAATTTGAGAGCCCGTGAACTTAACCACACTGACGTGCTAATGAGTTTATTCTGGGTCCATTGACGTAGCCACGGGTTCCCCATTTTGTTTCATTGCTGGTTTCACAGTTCTGAAAGGTGGGCATGATCTCGGAATTTACTTATTAAAATGCATTTATTTTTATTTTATTTATTTTTTTAGACAACAATATAAGAGAACAAATCTACACCTTTATTTATTTTCTTTTCATTAAGCTTAAATCCTTGGGGGTTCAGCATCACACGGATTCTGGGCCAGTTTGACGGGAGCCACTGTTTCCTTGAGCTCCAGTCACTTTTCCCAGATTGCTGTGGTTTTGCTTGGCTTGCTGCCAGGAGTCCCTTGTTGCTGCTTGCCTTGTACACAGAAGCACATGTCTAGAATTCAGTTTCATCTTGAGCATAAAGCCCTTCAGTTTTAAGCAGAGTTGTGTGCTCCCTCTAGTTCTGCAGACCCCACTTAGAGCCAGCAAAAATGGCCTTGGCCCACAGCCTTCCGGACGTTCTCGGCGCTTCAGGAGTGCTCCTCCCGGCAGGCCTCCCTAGGCCCCAAGATGGCGGAAAGGGAAAGGCCAAAATGCATTTATAATCACATAAGTGATCCTGGTGAGAGCCCTGCCTAGGACCTAGAGATCTGAGTTATAATCTTCTTTTTCGTTTCTGTCTGTGTGATTGAAACGTTGAAGCCCTGGTAACCAGTCTGCTTATGGTATAAGTCTGTTGCTAGAATAGACGCATTTTCAACTGTCAAGTGACTTAGGAGCCCAGGGCAGTCCTGGTGTCATTACGGATGCATGTCGTGCAGGCCAGCAGTGGGACTTCCGGGCTCCGACTCTGACGTGCTGGGCGGTGGACCGTTGTGGGGTGAGGCGGGCGTGCTGAGTCTCTCCGTGCAGTGCGGAAGCCGCGAGTGGCTCTCCTAGACTCGCAGTGCGGCCCGTGTGACCGAGGGACTGAAGTTCCCACGTTCACTTACTTGAGTAGCTGCCTGGACCTGGTAAGCGCCCAGTGGGCCGCGTGGTTCTAAGATTCACGTGCCACGGCCGGGGGGAGCGTGAGGGTTGTGCCGCCGCAGCCTCCGTGGGGCACCAGAGCTCAGGGCAGGCCGTGGAGCTCCACTGCTCGGAGCCAGTGCCCGGCGCGGGCCGTGGCCTCTTCCGTCACCGCAGGGCCCGGGCTGCCGAAGAGATGTGCTTCGTTTCTGAGACAAGTGCTTCGTGGACTGTCACACAAGGAAGGTTACTTTTATCACTCTCACGACTTTGTGGAGACTCAGCTGGATGTTTACAAATCGCAGCCGGGGCGCCTGGTAGCTCAGTTAAGCGTCCGGCTCTTGATTTCAGCTCGAGTCGTGCTCTTAAGGCCATGAGATCGAGCCCCACATCAGACTCCCCTCTCAGCAGGGGTCTGCTTCTCCCTCTTTCTCTTCTCTGCCCTTTCTCTCATTCGCTCACTCTCCAAAGTAAATCTTAAAAAAAAAATTTAAAAAGAGAGTTAGAGGTTAGAGTCTTTTAACTTCTTTTGTGTCCAGCCTCACAAAATATGCAGGCTCTGAAGACCAAGCAAGGCTGCGGGTCGCTATCAGAAGTAATAGGCTGTGTCCAGGGATGAGAGGCCTTTATGCCGAGAATCTGCCGGCTGCCTTCGAAATCAGTTGTCAGATCCGTACCCGGTTAGAGGTGTGGCGGGTGGTTAGAGGTGTGGTGGGCGGTGTGCGAGCTACGGTGTAGTTTTAGTGTTCGCGCGAGACCTTTGTAGAGGAGTGGACAAAGACTTGTTGTCTCCGCCCACGGCTTCACCGAAAGCTGCTCACACTGCTCCACTGCAGGGCATTGTGCTTCCGTTTTTGATCGTCTCAATCTGTCCTCCATTGCCTTGCGAGGGAAGGGAGTGGTTGGTGAACCTGTTTTGCCCATGGAGAAGCAGTTCTGGAGGGAAAATGGATAAAGTATCAAAAGTCACCCAGCTTCAGAGGCATAGAACTGGGATTTGACCATAGGCTTATTTGTTTTAATAAAAATACGTATAAGTGTGAGCCAGGAAGTTCACAAAAGCGCCACCGCAACACTTCTGGTGCGTTAACAGTGTCTCCGAAGCTAGTGACACAATGCTATTTTGGCTTCGATACATTTACTCTGGAATCTGTGAACTTCTCATTTCGGGCTGCCAGATGACTCTGTATGTTAGCAACTAACTTAACTGCCTTGAGGCCGGACCTGTTTCAACATCGAATCTTCATTGGACAGAATAGTACACATTTGTAGGTCACGTGGCCTCACCGCCGGGATCTGCACACCTTGTCCATTCCTACTTCCTGTGTGTTAGAGAATGCGAGTTCGTTCTCAGTAGTTCATGATTTCAAGCAGTTACACTTTCATGTTTTCTGTTTTTAGGATCAGATTGTTTTTTGTACAGAAGGACATAATTTGGGTAAAAATGAAATATTTTAAATACACATGTCTTAAGCTAGAAACTTCTCATTTTTAAAGATCAGTTGTAGCTGTTGGTTTTAGAATATTCCCACACAATCTGTTTCTTTCCTTTTTTCTTTTTCCCTGTTCCTTTTAAGAAAAATTTTTCAATTATTTTTTTTTTTTCTTCAAAACACTGGTAAGGGGGGCGCCAGGGTGGCTCAGTGGGTTAAGCCTCTGCCTTCAGCTCAGGTCATGATCCCAGGGTCCTGGGATTGAGCCCTGCATCGGGCTCTCTGCTCGCCAGAAGCCTGCTCCCCCCTCCTTTGTCTCTCTGCCTATTTGTGATCTCTGTCAAATAAATAAAATCTTTTAAAAAAAAAAAAAAACAGTGGTAAGGTATGTTTTGTAAATTAGTATCATATTTTCTTAAAAGATTTATCTATTTGATAGAGATCACAAGCAGGCAGAGAGGCAGGCAGAGAGAGAGAGGAGGAAGCAGGCTCCCTGCTGAGTGGAGAGCCCAATGCGGGGCTCGATCCCAGGACCCTGGGATTATGACCTGAGCCGAAGGTAGAGGCTCAACCCACTGAGCCACCCAGGTGCCCAATTACTATCATTTTAGATCTTTGTTACCTTTTAGCATCTTGTGATTGCTTGCAGGCTTTTTTTTTTTTTTTAAGATTTTATTTATTTGACAGAGAGCATAAGCGGAGGGAGCAGGAGAGGCAGAGGGAGAAGCACATTCCCCGCTGAGCAGGGAGCCCGATGCGGGGCTCAGTCCCAGGACCCCAGGATCATGACCTGAGCCGAAGGCAGACACTTAACTGAGCCCCTCAGAGGCCTGTGCAGGCTTTTTCTTTAGCGGTTGTCAGAATGTCTAAGGGAACCATTCTCTTCCATTTCTTAAAATTTTGATTTTCCTAGTACTTCCAGCCTGGGTTTAGTAAACAAAATACGTTTAGGTGCTTCGGGGTTTCCGGGTATCTGATTGCACAGGCAGTTCTGTGGAGACCTCACTTTGTTACACAGTCCTTTTCCACAAACCTTTGACACCTGCACGTGTCCTCTAGGGGTTCTTGGGCCCCGTTGCGGTCCCTCCTCTCCAGAGGTCACGACTCACATTCGTTCTGCCTTTTAGTCTGTGGCCTTGGAGTCCTTGTGTGTGAGAGCTCTTTCTGTCGGCTTCTCTCCGAGAGTCTCCACGGCCTGTCTGGGAGCCCCTGCTCTGATGCTGCTCTCGGTGCCTTGCTCCAGTCCGGCTGCCGCGGGCGCACCCGTGCCACGCCTGGTGGACACTGGGCTGCTGCTCATTTGGGCTGAGCGCCTTGGCGGGTACACCTGTGTGCAGCTGTTGGATGCACACCTGGTGTCACACCTGTCGGGTGTTTGGCCTCATAAAACCAGTGAGAAATGTTCCCTCTTTCTCTGTTCTCTTAAAAAGTCTGTTGCTGCAGGGGCACCTGGGTGGCTCAGTGGGTTAAGCATCTGCCTTCAGCTCAGGTCGTGATCTCAGGGTCCTGGGATCGAGCCCCACATAGGTATCTCTGCTCAGCGGGGAGCCTGCTTCCCCCTCTCTCTCTGCCTGCCTCTCTGCCTGCTTGTGATCTCTGTCTGTCAAATACATAAAATATTAAAAAAATAATAATAATAATTTTAAAAAATCTGTTGATTACAGATAGTATTTCTGCTCTAATGGCTGTGCAGGGGTCATTGAATCGGCTGTCCCTTGAAATTGCCCTTATTTTTTCTGCTGTCTTTACATTTTTCTTCTGGACTCCTTTTCTTGTCTTTCCCAGCGGTTTTACTGTGGGAAGCCCAAGTATGCATCCTGAATTTGCGCCCTGATCGTTTCCATCAGTTTTGGAAAAGTCTCTGTTGTTTTCTTTTTGTATTTTCCTTCTGCTCATTCTCTCTTCTGAGATTCAACTTCTCTGTAGTTTGGACATGAAGTTCTGATGCATCTTCTGCATTTTCCCTCCTTTCCACCTGCTGGCCCAGGCTCCGTGGGGCGTCCACGGTGCTGGACTGTTACCCATCCTGGGCGGGGTCTTCCAGGACCCCTGCATGGGAATCCCCCCCACCCTGTGTGCCGTCAGCGGGCTCCTCCTCCTCGGGGGCTGCTCCCTCACCGGGTTGCTGCAGCCTCCCTGTGGCCTCTTCGTTTTGCCCTGAGTAGTTCAAGAACTGGGCAGATCGTTTGAGAAGAAAGCTTGTGAGTGTCAGGCTCTCTGTCCGGCCGGCCTTTATGTCCTGCTTTTCTCTCCGGCCTTTGGGGTTGCTGCCTGGTCCCTGGAGCTTCTCTTTTCCAGCAGTGGCCCTGTGCCCAGGCTTCTTAGCCTCTGGAGCAGGTGCTTGGCCTTGCCACCGCTGACCCTGCATCCGGTGGTTCTCTGTTGTGGGGCTGTCCTGGGCCCTGTGCGATGTTTGGCAGCATCCCTCGTCTCTACCCACTGGATGCTGGAGCACCCCTGTGCTCCCCATCATAGCAATCAAAGATGTCTCCAGACATTGCCAGCTGCCCCCCCCCCTTTGAGAATCACTGCCCTCAAATTCTCCAGGTATCCAAGAGGTCAAAATTATTCGTGAGTAAAGGATCCATTCACAGTGTCAGGCTGACCAGTGGACTGGAACAGAGTAATAGAAGTTTACGGCTGTTTTTCTTTTCCTACTCTGTATTGCAAGTAACCTTTTTTTTTTTTAATATATATGTTTAAAGATTTTATTTATCTATTTGACAGAGAGAGATCACAAGTAGGCAGAGAGGCAGGCAGAGAAGGGGGGGGTGGGGAAGCAGGCTCGCTGCTGAGCAGAGAGCCCGACGAGGGACTCCATCCCAGGACCTTGGCATCATGACCAACGGCAGAGGCTTAACCCACTGAGCCACCCAGGCGCCCCTCTCAATCATTTTAATATCTAAACATCACGTATGGTTTTTAGAGGTAGCTATCAGTTCTAAGACTGTCTTTTGATCCATAATTGCAGTAATTTAAAATTAAAAACAGTGTTAATCCTAGCACGTTTCTCATAAACTCTTCGGGGAAATAGCTTATAGTGTTGTAATAGTTGTTGAAATAAGCTAGTACCTTGGGAGTATTAACAAATACAGTCCTCGGCACTCAAACCTGTCACCAGGAACTCATGCAAGTGTATGTCAAGAGCCAACAGTTAAATCTTTAACAGAACAATGAGTATATTTATTATTTGTCTGCTATATGATCATTACAAATAGTATCAGTACTCTGTTAAATTAAAAAATTTGAAAAGTACTCATTTAAAAAAAAGGGTTCTGGGGTGCCTGGGTGGCTCAGCCGTTAAGCCTGTGCCATCAGCTCAGGTCATGATCTCAGGGTCCTGGGATCAAGCCCCACATCAGGCTGCCTGCTCAGCAGGGAGCCTGCTTCTCCCTCTTCCACTTCCCCTGCTTGTGTTCCTTTTTTCTTTCTTTCTTTTATTTATTTAATTTTTATTTATTTGACAGAGAGAGTGATCACAAGTAGGCAGAGAGGCAGGCAGAGAGAGAGGAGGAAGCAGGCTCCCTGCGGAGCAGAGAGCCCTATGCGGGGCTTCATCCCAGGACCCTGAGACCATGACCTGAGCCGAAGGAAGAGGCTTAACCCACTGAGCCCCCTAGGCGTCCTGCTTGTGTTCCTTCTCTCGCTGTGTCTCTCTCTGTCAGACAAATAAAATCTTTAAAAAAAAAGTTTTCAATATCTTCTTTGTAGTTTCCTGGCACTCTTATATTTTAGATGATTTTTTAGTGGGGAAGGTTATTGCTGAAAATTACATTGTTAGAAATTATTTCCACCTTCATTATGTCGCCTTTCTGTGTTCCTTTCTTTCTAATTCTGCCAGTATTTATGAAGGCAGAAATCATCAAGTCACTTCCCTACTTACATTTTAGTGGGCTTAAATTGATGAATTTTGATGTCAGCAAACTGACCGAATCAGTAAAAGTACTGAGTGGCCTTTCCTTCCGTGTGGTGTTCAGATTGTGCTCAGGGGAGGGAAGAACCGCGCGTCCAGGTCCTTGCCTGTTTCTTTCTCGGGGACTCCTCTGCGAACACCCTCCTTCACATTTCAGCTTCCCGTCTCCCCCAGAGCTCTTCACATGGCTGTGCTGGGTGTTGCCTGCCCTGCACTGGAGGGAGGCCTCCAGGGACAGCCACCCAGCTCTTTGATTGGGTGTCTGTCACTGGGGCTAGGGTGTTACGTTCTTGCAGAATGAAAGCGGAATGAAAAATGGGGTAAAACAGTGAAGGGGGTTAAACGTGTGACAGTTTAGTATGTTAAGTAAATTATACTTTGTTACTAAGAAATGGTGGGGGGGGAGTATAAACTTTGTGTTTACATATTATACTGTTAGTTATTCCAAGGAATTTAGTAATCTAAGTAGTTTTTTGCAATACAATGTCACAAAATAGGTTAACTCTATTTTAACTTTAAAATAACCTAAATTATTGGGGCGCCTGGGTGGCTCAGTGGGTTAAACCTCTGCCTTCGGCTCAGGTCATGATCTTAGGATCCTGGGATCGAGCCCCGCATCAGGCTCTCTGCTCAGCAGGGAGCCTGCTTCCTCCTCTCTCTCTCTGCCTGCCTCTCTGCCTACTTGTGATCTCTCTCTGTCAAATAAATAAATAAAATCTTTAAAATAAAATACCCTAAATTATTGAACTTAAGTCAGTTAACAGGTTCAAATATAGCGAACTTTTTATGTTTATTGCTTTGGATCCTCTAGGTTTGGTTGTTGTAAATATAAACACTGTGTTTTTGACTTGTGTTTGATTTTAGGTCACCAAGGAAGACTTTGCCACATTCGATTATATACTGTGCATGGATGAAAGCAATCTGAGGTAACCACATTTTTTAAAGGTCCTTCTGCTCAACTCCCCAGTTCAGTAATAGGCCAGTTGTTTGTTGTTAAAATGACTTTTTTATTTGAGTTTTAAAAGTAGTGATGGTCACAACATACAGAATTATGTGTTTAGAATAGTAAGAAACCAGCGAGGAGCTGAGAACGGTCTCCCCAGTAGACATGCTTTCAGGGGAGGGGGAGCCTGGTGAGCCGGTGCAGCCCGGGGACCGGCCGGGCTGTGAGCAGCTTCATGGAAGCTGGGGTTGGTTGTACGGGAGAGTGACGCGGTGATTCCTGGGCCCGTGGTGTTCTGTTGTCTCTCATGGGATCCCCTGTTACTGCTGGCCCCAGCCCCAATAAGGAGGATGGGCGAAAAGGGAAGCTTTTGCTTGTGTTCGTGGATATAAAAACAAACCCAGACAGGCCAGGCTCTTAGGTAACGGGCTCACTGCGCCATGACCTGCATTAGGTGCTCTGCACAACACCGAGCACTTAACCCTTGTTCCGCATCTTATCAGAGAGGCACGCGAGGTCACGTTGCACGTGGAGCAGATTGGTGTGGTAGAATTTTAGCCTCGGCTTTGTGAGGCAGAGCCTGCTGTGAGTCTCATGGTCACCCCGCGTGGGGACGTGCATTTGGGCGACAAGGAACTTGGTGGCATTTCTTGAGTGAGCTTTGTGTGCTTGGCACAGCGCCAGACATGGGGACCCACGGATGAGGAATTGTTGATGCTGCCTGCCCTTGACGGGTGCATTCTGGCGTGGGCTCCTTGTGTTAGCCCAGAGTTGCCCCTGACGGTGTGATACCATGTGGTCATGCCAAGAGCCCGCGAACACGGCGTGTGCGGCAGGTGCCGGGCCGCTGCGGGTGAGGTCCGAGAGAACGTATGAAGCGGTTCCGGTTGGAAGGCCGGGACCCTGCGTCCCTTTGTCACACGGCCGTGTACGGTTTGCTGTGCTGGCAAGCAAGACAGCTGCCTGCCCACTGGCTGGTCGCACTCTGCCGGCACAGAGGAGGCTGGGACGTGCTCGCGGTGTGACTGCGGGGATTTCTTCACGGAATCAGTGCTAATTCACAAGGACTCCACGCGTTTTATGAATAGAAACTGTTTCTGCTTTTAACTGCCTTTGTAGGAGTGTACAGCTGCCCTGCTGCTTTCATGAATCAGGAACATCACCAAATGCATGCACTTTCTATATTTGTATTTATTTATGATATTGCTGTTCTCGTTTTTCAGTGGTTTGTCTCGTCCTCACTTTCCTCACGTGCAGGGATGGTCAGCAGGGGCCTCTGTTAGGGTCTCCGGGGGGGAGGGAGCCCCGAGCAGGGTCTCCGTGCAGGGTCTCCATGGGTGTGGCTGGAGTCCACACGTCTGCCTCGGTGGCTGGGGGGACGCGTGCTGGAGCTCGGAGGCCTGGCCAGCCTTCCCCCCGCACCAGCAGCGTCTGACGTGTCCTAGGTGCCCCGCGGAGGTTGGGCAGCTAAACGGGGGACGAATCAAGCGCAGCCGAGGAGCTTGGCGCTCTCCTCATGGCCGAGCGAGTGTAGGGGACAGGGTGGCGGGCGGGAGCTTCACCCTCACCTCGCTCGGCCGAAGCTGCAGGGGTGTGCGGCGGCACAGGGAGGCTCGCGCCAAATGCCGTGTCAGGATGCCCTGGGACGAGACTGGCAGCCCTCTGGGACTTACTGCACGTGGCTCTTTGAGTCCCGTTCTGCCACCTTTGTCTCATGTCAGGAATAGGAGCTTTCCGATGTCATCGTCTCTGCGTGCATTTCGCAGGAGGGTAGAGAGTGCTGGTCTGACTGAGGGACGCGTATTTTGGGTAGAAGCATGAGAACACGCCACCATTACAGACCCTCTTGCCGGTCTCGGAAACCTGTGGTGCGAGGGTCACGCAGGTCCGCCGGGGTTCGGTTTCCTTTGTAAATCAGGTCATTCTTGCTGGATTCTGATACGGCTGCTTCATAAAACCCTAGCAGATGTCCCTGTTTAACTTGAAACCGTCAATCAGAAAACCAAGTTCATGTTTCAATTTCAGAGACTTGAATAGAAAAAGTCATCACATTAAAGACTGCAAAGCTAAAATCGAGCTTCTTGGCAGCTATGACCCACAAAACCAGCTCATTATTGAAGACCCCTATTATGTAAGTACACCTCTTCCCTCTGGCCTGGCGAGACCGAGCGGCGGTGTGGGGACTGGCCTGTGTGTCCTGCCCCCTGCAGGACAGATTCAGGTTCTCCTGAGGGCTTGGGTTACGCGGGTTTTGTGCTTTCTTCTTCCGCTTTCAGGGGAATGAGTCCGACTTCGAGAGCGTCTACCAGCAGTGTGTGAGGTGCTGCAAGGCCTTCCTGGAGAAGGCCCGCTGAGCCCGCCCGTGCTCCCCCTGCCCCGCTGGGCCCGCAGGCTCCCCTGTCCCTCGGTTTCTTACCTTCAGTCATGTAGATGGAAATCAGTTACTGTACTTGACAGACAAATAAATAAAAATGTTTCATGCAGACAGTTTATGGGGTACGTGAAGTGTTCTTAGACCGTCGAACCTCCCACTTTGTCCCAGTTTCAAAAATAGTGGAACAAACAAAGTAGAACAGTCACCGGAGCATGAGGACACCCAGCGTCCCTTCTGGCACACGAGCCCCTCCTCTTCCTTGAGTTCGTGCATGACCAATGGGGACCGTGGCCTCTGCTGTCTGCACAGGCCAGCCCCAGCCGCCCGTCCACAGCTCACCGCCGAGGCTCGCCGTTGCTCACAGCGCACATGGTTTACGTGGAGCAGTCGCCGCTCCGTCTGCAGAAGCTTTCCTGCCTGCTAGTCCGTTTCATCAGGACATCAGCTTGAGCGCATTCGAATATTTTGCCCCTGGAAGTTTACAGCCAGAAAGAAGGAAACTATGCTGGTCTGTCTTACTGTCAGTTTGAGGAACGTGCCTGCTTTTCATGCCTATGGAACCCAAATGTCAAATATAGATTAGGTGAGAAAAAATAGTTTAAAAGTTGGGAAAAGTCTTTTATGTTGGGATGCTTCAATATTGAGACATTTAGTGTGCTCTCATCAGTGCTTACAAGTAGGTCATTTCTGTGCACTTTGCGATAACTGATCAAAATTCATACGGCTATATGGCAGAAAAGATTGTTTTCAAAATAAACTGGGGAAATTATAAAAATGCAACTAAGAAGTATGGTGTCTGCCTGCTTTTTTATCCATAAGTGCAGAAGAATTGAAAAACAATGGCTCTCTCGTCCCTTTCAGGTGACCTGTGAGGTTCTGTGTGTGTGTTTGCCTTCAGTGTTAGGGAGTCACAGGACAAAGGTCCGTTGCTTCTGCTTCTTTGTGGAGGAAGTTTGAGGCCCCTGTAGCCATATACATGTCCTTGGCTGACCCCACCGTCTGGGGCGTGTGGCAGTCTCCTCCTCGGAGCTGGCTGTCCAGACTGGGCCTTCCTGGGAGGCTCGATGAGCGAGAGCGGACGTGCTCCCCGTCGGCCCCTCATTCCCAGCCGCCGTCCTCCAGAGCCTGAACGCATCCTTGCTCAGAAGGCTGCCCCATCCGGGTGTTGTGGGGCTGCCTGTCCTCAGAACCTGGGGGTCCCGTGTGGGGGTGGGGTGGGGGCATTAAGTCCTGGAGGATGATCACAGTGGCCTTGTCAGCATGCCTCCAGGACGCGTGTCTGGCTCCCCGCGGGATTTCCCAAAGACAGTCCTACCTGAAAACCTGCAGGCGAGCGGGAAACTGGAGAGGTCACATGGATTGAGAAATTGGTGATGGTGTTCTACAAAGTGAAGAACGGAGTGGAAAAGAGAATAATTAGAAAACAGGACTAAGAGCACGCAGGGTAGCTCTGCCCCAGTCCTCCAGTAGGCGCTCCGTCATCTCAAGGTAGTTCCACACTCCATCCCTTCAGGGTCATGAACAAATCCCCACAGTCTTTCCTTACGGTTTGCATCTGTATCTCAAATGCGGACCCCAGACCTCTCCTGGGAATCGTGTCTGCTTTAGCCGTGCGGCTGTATCCAGACGAGAGGTCCCGCGGACAGAGAAGCTCAGTGTTGAGTTCACCTGCCCTAAATGGAATGCAGTCAGATTTGTTCAAAATGGATCACCTGTAAAAACCAGCGGCTTAGAAGTCTTACCTCTTAGCTTTTTCATGATTACGAAGTCACACAGGAAGACACAGAGGCAGCCGCATTTCAGTATTCACCACCGTACTGGCCTCTGTCTTAAGACACACTGCTGTGACACAGTAGCTCTGCTTTTAAAAACGCCGATTTAGTTGTCCCTTCCGAGAACTCATAGCCTTCCCCTTTCATGTACTGATGCTTTTATATTCCATGACGTTCTGCCAGAGCTAGGATCCCTTCACAGGCCGTTAAGCCAGGAATTCCCACCGGTAGCCTTGTTACAAGTAGAGTCACTTGGAAGACTTGGTTATCGCAAACACTCCGTTTATTACTTGTTTTATTCACATACTGCATTTACATACTATTTACATATTGCACAGCATCTGGGTGCTATTGGACATTTATGATACAAAGGACAAATGCAACAGCCTGGATATGTTCACAGACTTACACTCCACTGTCTCCAAAAGGCGACAAGTTTTTTGTGTTTTGTTTTTTTTTTCCATGCAGTTCCAAATAATACTCTGGGAATTTAATTGTAAAAGTAACAAAAATATTAAATCATACCAAATGCTATATGAAAATAGAGTTTCAGATTCTGTTTATGTTTCTAAAGAAATACTCTGAGACTTCAGCTACTGAGGAGGATGAACTAGCTTTGTCGGTTATGGCACTACGCGTTGGATGTGGAGCCTTCGCTTTTCCCCAGCAGCACGGACGGCGGGAGTCACCGTCAGGGACGCTGCTCTACTGAGTGCGCGCCTGCCAACAGTGTTGACGACGTATGGAACTCAAGTTAAAGGGACTGTGGGAGAGTCTGTCTGCAAAAATAAATCTCTTGTTCGCAGGGGACATGTCCGTGAAGGCAGCAGGTTCTGCTCCCGGTTGGTCTCCAAGGCACTTCTCGTGGTCCGTGGGCTCGTGGTCCTCTGCAGCTCACTGCCGAAAAACACATTTGGTTTCGTAGAACTCCACTTTCTTGTCAATTCTAGAAGACCTGTGCGTCAAATGATACAACATAATGTGTCTGAAAACACAATCGATCACAGTCTGCAGGTGTATTTCTCTCTGTTCCAAAGTGGACTCTGTCTTACTGTGGAAATGACCGAGTTCCACCATTGGGACACGCCTGCTGTGCTGAAGGAATGAAAACCGTCACGGGGGCAACCGAATGTCACTCGGTTCCTCCTCGAGTCTGAGGAGCAGCCCGCAGTCCTGACGTGTGTTGGCTGGTTCTCTCCTTCGGGCCACGGGGAGGGCCAGCCTGGCAGTCCTGAGAAACCGCTCAGTGGCGCTTACGCCTCCGTCTGCATGAGCATTTGCGAAACTAAACAAGAAGGAACCCTTTCTTCTAGCGCTCCATGCAGTACGCCCGAACCACTGGTACACTGTTCGTTAACGTTAGAAACAGTGGTGAGCTCCAGGGTCACTGGACTTGAGCTGCCTTTTGTGGACTGAACTGGCTACTTGTTACTCAGAACTCCATGTCTAACTTACCTGAGCCTTTGAACTTAACTGAGCGGCAGGTGGAGGCAATGAAGTGGTGCGTGTGAGAGGTCTTGGGTGTGTCTGACTAGGGGAGAAGCTGGGAACCAGCGTCTCTTCGGCTGGAGACAGTTAACAGGACAGGCAGTGTGTAGCCTGAGGAGTTGTTTCGGAGAGGACCACAGGGCATTGGTCTTCCCTCCTGTAAGCAAATGGACGTTCTTTTCCGAGGATATGCCTGGTTCATCTCTGGAGACGGTGCTCTTACTGTGAAGGCAGGCTTAGGGGAAAGAGCATTCCCGTCTCCCCTAACACGTCACCTTCGGACACTTAAGAGAATCCAGTCCCTGCTCTAGAAAGAAGTCTGTGTGCCGTGTGGGCCATGAGAGAAACCGGGCAGGACTCCGATGGGAGGTAGAGTGGGGCTCAAGGCAGTGCACGGCACTTCTCTGCTGTGGCCTGAAAAGCCATGCTCTCACCTCCCCCACGCGACAAGGTCGTGCAAGCCTCTGTGAACCTGCAGGGACCCGGTCTCACGGTCCTGCACTAAACCGCACGCTTCGGTCCTTATCGGTGGGACTTTGACGGGGAGAAGACAACGGCACTTGCTGCGCCTGCGCGTCCAGACGGTGGCCGTGGCTTGGCTCGGCCCCTGGGCACTGTCCTTCATGGGCACAGGCTTTCCCGCAGCGAGCATGTCTGTGTGGAAAGAACACGACTCCCGCGCTCATGCACACGAGGCAGATGGGGTAGCCACGGCCTGTGCACGGTATCACGTCCCCTCTGCGCACATTTCCGGACAGCCCATAGGTTTTCCGGGAACAGCCCCGAGGACCAGAAGCAGGTCTTGTCTGTGGGGGTAAACGTGGCCTCTCGCAGTGCCCATGCCCACGAGACACATCGTCAGTGTGAGATTGTGAAGTGACCGTTTCATGCCTGAAGTCCACGCATTTGTGTCAGGAAGAGAAACCGGCCACCGGCAGTGCGGCTGATCGTTGGTGTACATCAGCGCTCAAGAGGCCGAGGCTGAAAATTCAGTTCATAAACTCAACATGCTTTTATATTTCACCGTTGGAGACTGTGGGAAAGTAACTGATAGAAACAGAGCGAGGATAGCTATTCTTGGCTGTTCCTTATGAGCTTCCTGGCATAACGATAGATTCCAACTCACACATTTGCCAGATCTGTCTGTAAAAGTTGCATGGGTATGGTTAGTCATACACTCATTTATGAGTGTAAGTGAATGAGTGAAAGCCTAAAAGTGAACAGGCATGATTTCAGCTGTGTGTCCTCGTTTATGCATGAAGTCAGGTGCTGAAATTAGTCCACGGAGGGGATGCGTTTCCAGGGAGCACGCTCTGCCCGCGGAGCGCTCCCCGGGAGTCACTCACGGCCGCCGCCTGGGGCACTGCGCGTAGGCTGGCGGGGCGCCTTTTCCTGATGGCCCGCATCTGAGCGTCAGGTCGACCTTACTCCAAGGAAGCCTACTTAAGCCAAAGAAGGTGTATTTCTGAACCCCCATGAATTTTTCATGTCCCAAACGGGATTTGGGTCCCTGGTGTGTGTACCCGCGAGGCCGCGGTCAGCTTACCTTAGCCCTCCATGCACATTGGACTGACAGCCAGCCGGGTAAGAAGCCGGGCACATCTTTTATAGTCTGTAGGGAACATAAATCGTGGGCCCTTGTCAGTGACCTCAACAACTCCTGAAGTATTTTTAATGTCAACTGCTAAAGCCATTGATTTCTTTAAATATTCTGAATTCCCTGGGAGTGAGCTGCAGACTGTCATCTGAAATCATGGGCTCTAAGTTGCTGACTGAATCGCTGACGCTACTTGAGGGCCTTTCGTGTCCCCTGGCAGGAGATCAGTGATGGGACTGGACGCTGGGCGGGGAGCGGCAGGTGCAGGGTCTCCTTGCCCGGTGGCCCCTCACGCTCATCCAGATGACTCCGGTTTTGCTCCCTAGACCGTCTCCCGCGCCCCGTGGGACTTAACTTTCAGGGCTCCTGCAGGCTGGGTCCCCACTTGGGTTGATCGTACACAAAACCCTCTGCGTAAAAATGTCAAGAAAGGGGTCGACAAGTAACAAAGCAGAAAGACCCAGGCTGGATGCAGACAACGTGCTGATTTCCGAGTGCACATGGTTTCCCCTGATATCTCACCTAACTTCCTGTTAAGTCACCCCATAGCTGCTACCTCAGAAAGAACAAGGGAGGTTTGGTGATCAGGGCCACAAAGGAATTTCCTCAGTTTGAAGTTCTGTGGAAAGCTACAGCAGTTGATAAATTACTGACGTTTACTTCTCAAGAGTCTCAAAATCCTACTTAAAAAAATGGAAGAATTCATGCTCTTAACTGAAATTCTGAATGAATCAGTAAACCGATAACAATGAATTTGCACAATATGTCGGACAAACAGCTACTCCCAAAAATGCAGCTCCTAAATATTTAGACAACATAATGGTTTGTGTTCAAAGGGGGAAAAAAGGCCCAACAGCTGGAGACTGGGTCATCTGGATTCCTGGGATTTTTTCCCTCTTCCGTGGTGGCACCAAATGTCTTCGAATGAGGCTTTCCTAGACAGAGCATGGGTGGGCGCAGTGTCCTGTGAGCTCAAGGTAAAGCACACCCAGAGACCAGGAAGGTGACACCATCCCCCCGACCCCAACCCGGCGTATCTCCAGCTCTAACATAATTGGGATCTTGTCCAGGTGCAGCCTGGGGAGACTTCAAAGTTCTCTTCCCAAGAGCTGCCTTTGGGACCACGCTTTGAGTAAGGCGGCTCTGGTTCCTTCCAGTCCTGACCTCTCAGGGCTCTCGCTTTCTCTCATACAGCCTAAAGCAACACAGAAGGGGTCCAGCTTCGGCTCTCGGCCTCCCTGTGGGAAAGTGTAAGTGTCCCCTCCCCCGGTGCACACACCTGCAGGCGTCCATGTCTCTGAGGGCCTGAGGGGAACCGTGATGGACCCTGGTGGCCGCCTCCCATACCAGGTGAGCAGAGATCGGGGTGGCGTGTGGCTGAGTCACTGAGCAAAAGGAAGCCATGAGTGTGGGTGCACACGGTGTCCTGGGGAAGGGTTTGCAGTCGAGTGTGGATCTGTGTGTCAGGGCACAAGGAACTGAAGCGTGTTGCCCGTTTCCTCATCCATGTATGAAAAGACTAGAAGTAATGACCCCCAGAGATCACTTTCAGATTTAGAATCTCTGATCCTGTATTGTAAGATGGTATTTAAAAGTAGAGACACATTTAAACAATAAAAATGAGAAGGTTCTCTGGCCCCTGGAATAATGAGTAAGTCTCAAGCAGAAGATGATTCCATGTTAGAAGGAGGAAGTGGGGGAAGGACATGCCAGGTGCACAGGGCACGGACGAGAGGGTGGACCGTGCCCGTGCTGGTCCTCGTGCCTCGGTCCACCCTCCCGTCCGTGCTGGAGAAAGAATCCGAGCTCCGTGGGACAAGCGTGCTGTTGGCCGTGGCTGAGCCCTGTGCAGCACTGAGGGCTTAAAGGCCAAGCACCCCGGCTCCCTGCGGAAGGCGGTGCTCCCAGTTTCCGGCCACCCTTGGCGGTGCGCCCAGACAAGGAGCGCCGCACGGCAATGCCGATGGTTTGGGGCAACCTTCCTGCCTGAGCAGAAAACTTCCACTTCATAGAAAGTGCCTTATTGTTTTACTTCTCATCTTTTGAAGGCAGGGCAGGAAAGTCTGGTCTGGACACTCAGGGTAGTCTCTGAAAGCAGCTGGTGAGACCTCCGGGGCGTCTGCCCCACCTGCCTCCCGGGAGCCGCTCCAGGAGAAACGGGCTCAGGTCTCTAACTCGCGTCACTGTAGCCAGTAGGTCACTTGTCATCATTACGTGTTTTGTGAGGAGCACTGGCAACCCTCTTTGGGGGAATAAAATACACTTCGTTACAGATCAGCAACCAAAACTACCTCTGGGTGCTGGATGGGGAGGGGAGCCTGTCATCCGGGCGGGGCGGCCGTGGCTACTGCAGAGCCTTCCCCTGCACGGGGGCCGGGGCCGAGGCTCATTCTTAACGTCGGCTTGTCATAGACACAAACACGGACGTCATGCCGGGTTCATAAGCCAAACGAGAATGTGAATGGCAGAGTTGAGCCCGTTCCAAGAGCTGATCAATCCCAGTGAATGTGAATAATTTCCCCTTCAGCCCTAGCAGAATGCAGTCACCTTCCTCTACGGGCTGGTCCCCCTAACCCTTAACCCCACAGTTAGGAGGGAACATATATTGGCAAAGAGCAGATTTAGAAGGACGGGCGGGGAACACGAGAGACACATGGACCCGCACGGGTCTTCCCAAGCAGTCAGGAAGCTGTCACTTACAGGCAGGGATGGTGCAGTCTCTGGTGTTGTGGTAAAGCCTGTGAAAGTGTTTGCTGCACTTTGGACCGAAGTAAAGAGGACCTGGAACGTGGAAGAAAAAGCAGCGTGTGAGGCCTTGAGGATGCCAGGACCTGGGCACAGGTGAAGGAATGACACTTACCTGTAAGATGTTTGAGGAACTTGTCCTTCATCCTCAGATCCCGAGGAACAATTTCTGTTGGAGGGAAAGAGGCTAGTTACCGCATTGCTTGAAACCAGCATTATTTCATGTGTCTCGGTGAGTGCTGAAGAAGGTTCCCAGAAACTTCATCACCCAGGAACACTGCAGTGGGTAAAACAGACTGGAGCCCCCGGTCGCTGTACATGACCCTGTGCGAGGCCGTGTAATCAGATCACAATTTCTTCAGATAAAGTATTGGCTATCCACAAAGCTTCAATATTGTCTTGTCTCTGCCATCAGTGTGAGGACAGTGACCATAAAGTTGTATCAGGGTGAAGAGGTGTGCATGTGTGTGCACGCGAGTGTGTGTGTGTGTGTGTGCTTGATCGTTAGCTTCTGATTTATAAATCGTGTTTAGACGTTTTCATTTTGGACAGCTTGGTAATCAAATACCACAAGCTCTCAAAGTTCCCAATCCTTCAAACAAAATTGTCATAAGACTTTTTTTTTCTAGGTATATACTTAGAACAAGGATTAAATGCCTTCAAAACCACCTGTTATGAAGGCTGGTGTAAATGCATGAAAAGAGACATTTAACTGGTTTATTAGATTAACGTAGGCGTCCCAGAGAAAGATAGCGCTCCGTTTTTGCTTGGGGACTGGCAAGGCTCTCCTTCTTTCTGCTTCTGGGAGGGGTTTTTCTTCTTCACAGTCACCTGTAAGCATTTCTCACGCACTCGTTCTGGGTAGTAACTTTAGCTGTGATGGCGTGTGGTTGCGCTTTGCTCTGCGGCGAACACGGCTCATCTGAGGAGGGAACATTTACTACGACGTTCCGAATGTCAGTCTGTATGAAATTGACCTTATCACATTTGACCTAATTGTGTCAGGAAAGCATTAAAAGCTTGCATGCTTTCTCTGGAAATTTCCCACGGGGCACCCACTCTGGGAAGGCTCTGCCGTTGGCGGAGAGGGTGAGGGGAGGGGGTGGCTCCGAAACATTTCTGTCTGGGCTGAAAGTGCTTCGCTGAAAATATTTCCATTTCCTAAATACCAGATGACAGTTCTGTGCCAAAGCTCCCGACCTAGGTAACAACTCACGTGTCTTGCAAGTGGGGTGCGGATAGTTACACGCCAGGCATCGGCCTGTACCTCCCTCCTATTTTTTTCTCAAAAAAAGGGGGGAAAAAGCCTAGTTTTTCCAAGCACTCGAAACGGTTTGATCTTGTTAAAATACATCTGCTTTCTCGAAGGCGGTTCTGTTTCCAACCAAACGCGAGTCCAGGGTCTGCTGAGACCTGACGGGGACGCAGACGCGCTGGGGTCCCCTCTCCAGCGCACACGCCCCGAGAAGCCTCGCCGGCAGGTCCCTCCGTCCGCGAGCGCGACGCCGGGACACTCACCCACGCGCTGCTCCTCGGGGTAAACCGGGTAGTCCGGGACCTCCCTGCGGCCCAGAGCGTAGTCGTGCGGGCCCGGGAGTTGCAGCCTCTTGGACTCGCCCGAGTGGTACTTCTTGAGCTCCTGGAGGATCTCCACGATGAGCCGCAGCACGGTCTGTCCGTCCGCCGCTTCCCGGGGCTCGGCGACCCCGAGCCCCGCCGCCCCCAGCACCAGCAGCAGCCCCAGGAGGAGGGGGCGCCCGGGCCCGCGCATCGTGCGCTCGCTCGGCCGGAGGGAGCTCGGCTCGCTGCAGGGGCTGCGTGCGGGGAGACCGGGGAGAAAGTCGGCGGGCGGCGGCGGGGCGCGGGGGAGGACCCAACGGCGGAGCCCGCGGCCCCCGCCCCCGCGCGCAGACCCGGGCCGGCGGCGGAGACTGGAGCGCGGTGTCCCCGGGGCCCGCGCAGGCCCCGCCACGGCGCAGCCGAGAGCCGGGCCTCGGGCGCCGCCGCCCCGCTCCGCGCCCGCCCCCGGCCCGGCCCGCCTCCGCGCCCGCCGCCCAACTTTCCGAGGGCCGCGCGCCCGCCCGCACTCCGGGGCGCACGCCGCCGCCACAACTTTCCCGACCTCGCGAGCCCCGCGGCGGGCCGGGCGCGCACCCTCCCGTCCCGGGCGGCCGGGGGACGCGGGGAGGGTCCTGCGCGGGCCGCTCTCGCCTCTCGGCCGGGCGCTGCGCTCTCGGGGGAGTGGGGGCCGCGCCCCGCCCGAGCGGCCGCGCTCAAGTTTGCCTTTGTGTGGTGGTCGCCGCCTCCTCCCGGCCGGGCCCCCACAGCCCCCCGCGCCCCGGACCCTCGCGCCACCGCGCGCAGTGCCAGGCTTTAGACCCCGCGCTCGGGGAGGGGACAGACCCCCGCCCACACCTGCCCGGCGCCGCCCGCGGGGCCACCTGCGCGACGGGCGCGGCCGGTTACCTGTCCCCGTGTTCCGGAGCCGCGGGCGTCCTTCGGCGTCCGTCCCGGCGTCTGTCCCCGCGTCCCGGAGCCGCCGCGCGCCCCGCTACTCCATGGCCCGCGGCGACCCGGCGGTCGGAGCGCACAGACGCGCGGGGATGGAGACGCGGTGGCTCCGCCGCTCGGGGCGCCGGACGCGCGGCTGCCTGGGCTGCGCTCCGACCGCGGCCGCTTCTTATGCCCGCGCCCGCCGACGTCAGGCCGGTCCCCGAGGGCTCCGCGCGGGGCTTTAATTAGAAGCGCTCAAGTGTTGGTGCCCCTGTGCGGATCGTCGTCAGACGCCCCCTTCTCCGCCCATCCCGGCCCCCCGGCCCCCCCCCCGCTCCCCTCCCGCGCTCTCCCTCGCCCCGTCCTCTCCCCTCCCCCGTCGCCGCCTCCGTCATCGCCGCCGCCCCCTCCTCCCTCCCCGCCGCGCTCTACCCTCTGCCCCTCCCCCGCCCCGCGCCTCCCTCCCGGCCTGCCCCTCCCCCTCCCCCCCAGTCTGTTTCCCTCCGTTCCTGTCACTTGTGACAGGATGAGAAGAAACGCCTTTACCAGGAACTCGGATCTGTTTTTGTCTAAATGCAGATCTCGGGCTATTAAAAAAGGAGCTGCCTGATTGCTTCGACATTTAATAAGTCAATTAGCGTCTCTCCTTTTGGAGGAATCTTCCGGCGTGGCTGGGGGCCACGGTGGAGACCCAGCTGGTGTGCACCGCCCCAGTCTGGAGCCCCCAGGCAGGGCTGGGTTCAGGGCGGCACAGGAGCAAGGCCCTAGCGACCTGCGGATGCGCACAGGTACCCTGGCAGGACACGTGGCAGCCCGACCCCCAACCCACAGGAAGCGCGAGCCGAAGCCCCTCCGCAGGGGACCGCGGCCCGCGCCAGGCTCTGGGGACCGGCCGGTCGCTCCCCTCCCGCGGAGACGCCCGGCAGACCTCCGGGCACCTCCCTCCGGGCCCGTCTTTCCGAAAGTTTCGGTTCTTTGGATACAGGCAGGCACATTTGTGAGGCTTCCACGGCGTCTCCGCTTCCATTTTTTTTCTTGTAAAATGTATTATCAATCAACTGCGCGCTTTCCCATTTTATTGGCGCTTTCTGGGCAAGAGCTGGACACCCTCCAAGTCAGCGATCGAGTGGGAAAGGTGTTCTCAGAAGGACCGGCAGGGAGGGTGCGCGCAGGCACTAAAAGCCTCACCCTTCAGGCGACCAGCACCCAGGCCCGGGTGGGATGCCGGGGATGCGGGGGATGCGGGGGATGCGGGGCCCCTGAGCCGGGGCTGGGGATGGCAGGGGCGGACCCCCAGGGAGGGAACTGTCTCAGTCTGTATCTCTGTGCCCCTGTCGGTGTCTGCTGTCTCTGTCTCAGTCTCTGTCCCTCTGTCTCTGTCTCAGTCTCCGTCTCTCTGTCTCTGTCTCTGTCTCTCAGTCTGTCTCTGTTTCTCTCTGTCTCTGTCTCAGTCTCTGTCTCTGTTTCTCTCTGTCTCAGTCTCTGTCTGTCTCTGTCTCAGTCTCTCTGTTTCTCTCTGTCTCAGTCTCTGTCTCTCTGTCTCTGTCTCTATCTCAGTCTCTGTCTCTGTTTCTCTCTGTCTCTGTCTCTGTCTCAGTATCTGTCTCTCTGTCTCTGTCTCAGTCTCCGTCTCTCTGTCTCTGTCTCTGTCTCTCAGTCTGTCTCTGTTTCTCTCTGTCTCTGTCTCAGTCTCTGTCTCTGTTTCTCTCTGTCTCAGTCTCTGTCTGTCTCTGTCTCAGTCTCTCTGTTTCTCTCTGTCTCAGTCCCTGTCTCTCTGTCTCTGTCTCTGTCTCAGTCTCTGTCTCTGTTTCTCTCCATCTCTGCTCTGTCTCTGCGTCTCTCTCTGTCTCTGTCTCCCCTCCCTAGTTCTGCAGGCGTTTGTCAGGGTGAAGCTGGGGTAAACAGGATAGAGACGGAGGATACTAAAATGTGATCATCCAAATCCCCCCCACACCTGTGGGGGGTGTGTATACGCCGCTGTCCTTAAAAGGAAATGGTTTTATTTCTCAGTGAGCCCTTCTTTTGGCAGGCAATATGACTAAAGTGTGAATGTTTCTGCTAAGATATACTCAAAAAAAAAAAAAAAAAAAGGAGGGGGGATTCTTATCAAACAGTTCTTACGCAGGTAAAGTAGGATTTTTTTTTTCCTTTTTTCCCTTTCCCCAGACAGAGGGGTGCCCGTCTGTTGCCCAAGCGCCGCCTAGTGACAGAGCTCCCGTCTGCGGGGACCTGCAGTGGCCGGTGCAGGGAGCCTCCTTCCCACCCGGCAGAAGGAGCACACGAAGCTTCTGTTGTAGAACATTCTGGTGTAAAACTGTCTTTGGGGAAAAAAAATAATATATATATATATATATATATATATATATATATATATATTTCTTATAGAAATTTTCTTATAGAAATATATATATATATATTTCTACAGTAAAAAAAGAAAACAAGAATTTAGCCTAATCACATATTAATTAAAGTTTACATAGAGTCTTTCCTTTTAAATACTATTTTACAAAGTCAGGTAAAATCAATGAAGAGGATTAAGAGGCACAAAGTCCCTGTTATAGAATAAACAAGCCTCAGGGATGGGAAGTACAGCATGGGGACACAGCCGATCATACTGTAATTGCGTGCTGACAGATGGTCGCTGCACTTACGGTGAGCGTTTTCGAGTCTATGTCGTGTGAAATCACTATGTTGTATACCCGAAACTAGTACTATACGTCAACTGTACTTCAGCTAGAAATAACAAATTAATTTTAAAGAATTAATCTTTTAAATTTAGGTTTTTCTAAAAAATAGAACTACTGCCCCCCTCCCCCGCAAATTCTACCGACCAAGGAAGAATAGTAATTAATATTGTCCCTTTTTCTTTTGTGGTTTTTAAAAAAGATTTTATCTCTTTATTTGAGAGAGCAAGCATGAGCAGAGAAAGGTCAGTGGGAGAAGCAGGCTCCCTGCCCAGCAGGGAGCGGATGTGGGACTGGATCCCGGGACTCCAGGATCATGACCTGAGCTGAAGGCAGATGCTTAACCAACTGAGCCACCCAGGCGCCCCATCCTTGGTGGTTTTTAATGGGACAGACAAATGGATTTTTTTAATGACTCCATTCTATCACCCAATCCTCTATGCCGGTACTGTAGCCCAAGTCGTCAGACACGCGCGTAAGCAACAAGGACAAAAATGGTGCTTGGCTGGTGTTTAGTTTCACGAGATCCGTGAGATCTGGAAATTGGGGATCAGACCGTCATGTTTTAATTCATTCATTTTTGCAAAGCTCTGTACTGAAGTGATTCCAGGAGCCATTCAGTGTGTATAAACCATTTTACAGACTTTCTCAATGAAATAAAAAAGTGTACTGAATTGTCGTCTCAGCTGACTGTTCAGTTTACGGTGTGGTCAGGAAGAGCCACGTGGAGTTCTCCAGTCACCGGAAATACGGGTTATGTGTCCACTGTTAGCGCACTCTGACTGGCTAAATTAATGGCCTGTGCTGGTTCAGGCAAAGCACAATCCACGTACACAGGCTTACGTGAAAATACAAGTTATGTTTGACAAGCGGCGTGGGCTCTGCACTCCTTCCCGTAACATGTGGAGGTGAGGCAGGACGGCGTCTGAAGTCTAGAGCCGAGTGACTCTGTTTTGGAAAAGTCAGAAGACAAGAAAAGCAATATTCCTGCAAAGACCCGAAGCTCTTCACTAAGATCGTCCCTGTGAGTTTCGTCATCTGTTTTCATGCAAGGAGAGACGCTACACTCATCTCAGATGATTTCGTTCTTTAGTCAGAACAGCCTGCTCCTGTGAAGGGTCCAAAAGAGACGAGACAGCGACACGGCCCTAAGCTCTATTGGCAAAAGTAGCTTCTGCTAGATTTGATTTAGTTTTGTTTCCTTTTTGAGAAAACTGTGTTAGATCATAGAAAGGAAATTAACAAGAGAGGGGAAAGTCGTGTCTAACCCACTTTTATTGCAGGTCTGTGTTGTGAGAGGGGCAAGTTTTTTTTTTTTTTTTTCATTTTATAAATAGTCTAAAGCTCCAGTGTTTCAATTACAGTGACTTTTCACTCTTCCTGAAAAGGTATGAATTTCATTTGAGATGACTAACTACCTTCCAACACTGCTAAAATAGATATATATTAGCTACATGTTTTTCAGTGAGTTATTATATTTGTCCAACCATTATGTTGATCATCTAACAGTCTAACTAGGATGGTATTGGAGAGGAAAACTATTACCTTTCATTAAGGACAACTTTATGTTGCTATAAAGAAATGTTACTAAATACTTACCTTTCACCGGCTCTGTTATTGTTATCGATACATTATTAGCACACTGGGAATGCACTAGAAAGCGTATGAAGCATTTAGGAAGACACGATTTCTGACGGGATGAGTCTTCCTGGTGTCCGTGTCGTCAGCGCAGTCTCTGATCGTCCTAGCGTGTGCGTGCTGTCCAGCGGCGCACTCGGATGCGTGAATACAGCCTTCTACCCGGGCCTCTCTCTCCTGCGCAGACGAAGCACGCTTCGGGGAGGGCGTGTGGGTCCTCCTTTTTCTTTCTCGATACATGCTTTACACCTGCAAAGCCACACCGCAGTGCCAGTCAGGCAGGGACAGGAGCCGAAGGTCACAAAAGACGGCCTGGAGTGCTCTGTGACATGACTGGTTGACTCTCGCTCCGTTTTCTTACCCCACGGCCAAGAGGAAGAGGTTTGTTAATGGGGAGGCTTGCAGGGAGCATGGGCTTGACTTTGTTCCGTGGCAGAAGAGCAGAGCCTAATGAGAGGGGGTGCACCACTGTGAAGAGACAGTGTTACTAGTGTCCACTTCTTTCCGGAAAGCAGCACAGAGTGAGCGTGAACTCGGCTGTGGGTCACAGACATTGGCCGGAGTTCGTATTCCCACTCGCCAGCCTGTGAACTTGGGCAAGACAGTGTCTCTGAGCCCCGTTTCTTTATGCCTAGAAGGGAAATGACTTAGTAGTATTACGTCAGGGGCTTTGTGAACAATAAATACAATAATGTATTTCCCCTTTTAGTTCTGTGCCTTAAAAAAACGGATTGAACATTTCTAACTGTTACTAAATCATTCGTACTGTATACTCTCATTAAGTCTTTTTCTGTATTTCATAATTTCTTACAGTATTTCATAAAAAAGAGCATTACCTGTATTTTATAGTTTCTGGGCAGCATGATTTTTAACTCATTCGAAGCTACACAGAAAATCCATAGTTAGCAAGGGGACTAAGATACTCTAAATCGTTCAGTATCCACATACCCAGTAATCAGAGTCGTGAGATCTCAGGGCATTGAGCTCACCCCAGTGAGGAAGAACTCACACCAGTGAGGGACGGTTTAGGCCGGTATGTGAGGGCTCATGGCAGTGAGGGACGGCTCATGCTGGTGAACAAAGACTCACAGCAGGGACTGAGGGTTCACGCCAGTGTGAGGCTCAGAGGAGCGTGTGAGCGTTCACACCAGCGAAGGTTCATGACAGTGAGTCAACCCCAGTGAGTGGGGTTCATACCAGCGCGAGGGCTCACCCTGGTGAGGGCTGGAATGTGAGCCGACACGACACACCGCCGGCTTCTGGGTGAAGGTCAGAGGAATGTGTGGTTGCCGAGGGATACGAATTCGAATGCTGATGGGTCGTTGGCTCACCTCACCCTTGCTTGTAGTCGTGGAAACATTCGATTACGGCAGTAATGCTTCTTCTGATGCTTCCGCCACGTTGTCGTGCAGCCCAGTAGACAGGACTCGGGACGCTCAGCACCACCCGAAGCAGGCTGATCCCCAGCTCCATGGAGAATTCCAAAAGGCATCAAAGGAAACCTTCCATCCTCCCCAAGGAGGCGAGAGCTCCCGCGGAGAGCCCTGCACTCACCGGCACATTCCGCGGCTCCTGGTTTTCATCCCTGGCGTGAAGGCTGGCAGGGGAGGCTTTCTGCCCCGAGACTC
The DNA here is from genome assembly GCF_922984935.1 of Meles meles. NCBI lineage: Eukaryota > Metazoa > Chordata > Mammalia > Carnivora > Mustelidae > Meles > Meles meles. Next base: position 232,678 of record NC_060080.1, read on the forward strand.
CATGCCGCTGCCCGTCGGAGCGCAGGGTCGAGGGGAAGGCCTGTGTGCGGAGCCAGAGAAGGGGATGAGGCGGGAAGGGAATCCATGTGCAAACCTGGCACATTTGGAGCGTCTGGGGCTCAAGAGGACCTGGAGAATGAAGGAGGTGTCTTGGGTTCCTAGAGCTTATGCCACTGAGTGGCCTGGGAGTCGCTGTGCCTGCTGGGCCGCAGCAGGACATGGCTGGCGTTCAGGTGTTGGGAAGGAGCCCTTGACGCCTGCCTTCCCCTCCGTGAACAAATGACCAGTCGGGCGGCAATTCCAAGGCCTGGAATGGATCCTTTTCAGATGGTTTACAGACCTGAAGGCATCTTAAGGCCAATATTTTGCGCCCTCATCCCCGTGGACACCCGGCTCACAGTCGGGCTTGACGGGCCTCCACTGGCCGCCCTGACCTCCGCTTTCTGGAGCTGCCGGGAAGCCGGTGCCAGGATTATGTGTCTCATGCGATGTGTTTCGCGTTCACAAAAGCACCCATTAAGAGATACCGAGTCGGGATAAGAAGGACCTATTGTAACGGTGTTTCAGGAAAAAATTAAACAGTATCTTGTACAGCAGGATTTTGGCAGATGGCAACAGGTGGTTATTTTCTCCCCACAGAGTATGAACATTTGAGTTTGAGAAGAGAGCCGGTCTTTAAAAAGGGCACTTTATTTGTGTGTCCTTAAATTGCTATGACTTTATTAGGATCAAAATATACTTTAACTGCCTTGAACGTTTAATTTTTTCTTCCTCCCTTTGTTTTTTCTTTTCTTTCTTTATTTTTTTCTTTTAGAGAAGGAGAGAGAACGGAGGTAGAGAGGGAGAGAGAATCTTAAGCAGATCCAAGCCAGGCACAGAGCCCAGTGTGGGGTTCGATCCCACAGCCCTGAGATCATGACCTGAGCTGAAATCAAGAGTCGGACCCCAGTTAGCTGGACCACCAGGCGCCCCCTGCCTTGCACATTTCAGTAATTGATATTACGTTGTATTTATATTATAAAATAAAATCCGAATGTATCTACAAGCAGGAAGTAAGGACGGCTTTCGTTATTCAGAACCCTTGACATCTGATGTTCTTCAGGCTTGGCCCTTACTCTATGTCACCAACCGTCATCAATAACCACAATGCTAATGCAGATATCACCAATCTAATGAGGGTCCAGATTGAAATAGTCATTTCTGGACTTGACTGGTGTCATTTTAAAAGCATTTCTAGTTGAAGTATTAGCAGGGCTCCAAGGGATCTGTTCTGCTGAAATTCTCAGAGCTGCTGAAGATGCTGAAGTGGGCGGCAGTACTTACTGCCCGTGACCACGCTGTACTCCGGCCCTGATGAGCATTTCTGACAAGGGGTTTGATGCACACATCACAATAGGAAGAAATTCCACTTTTATTGTGAGCATGCTGAAATCACAGACTGATGGAATATAGTGGATGCAAATTTAAATCAAAAGCTTTCACTGGGCCCAGCTGTTTCCTAGTATGACTTGCATGTACAAGAAATAAAAGAGCTCTTTACATTTTTGACTTTTATTTGAACCCTTACATTTAGCAGGTTTGTGAAAGAATAGTCCCATATGTAGGGGTTTGGTAATGATCAGTTCCTCCATCTCTAAAATGCATTTAACTTTGAGAAACTGAGGTACACTCTAGCCATAGCCACTCCACAAAACGCAAAAACATTTAGATGAAAAATGAAAAATGGAATCAATCATTCAGATGCTTCCAAATGTTTGGCATCTGTAGAAACTCTGCCCGAGTGACTGGCTCAATTTTTTACGAAGTATTTTTGCCGAGCTGACCCTGAGAATATGCTTGTAATTACTAATGTATATCCCTGAGAATATGGGTGAAATTTAAGTCGGATTGAATCTTAAATACACTAAGGATGTTTGTTATTTAAAGAATCTGTGGTTAATTTATTTTTAAAGAAAATAAGCACTTCATCAAGAAAATTCATTTTTTCCTTCTTTTTTGGTGAATTTAAATTTATGTCACTGTAGAGATGGATTTTTAAAAACACTTGTGGCTATTTAGCATAATTTTGATGATTCCTTTTCATTTTATAATAGTTATCCTAAAACTAATATTGAAGTTAGAATCAGCTGCGTAAGAACGTTGTTCTTATATATCTGTATGAACAATGCTACCTCTGTGTATTGCATCGTTTATGTCTGCATTTGCAGACAAACAGTGATGTGTCATTTACTGCTGTAGAACCCTGCCTTTCCACGCCTCATCACTACCAAGCAGACTCTAGCTAGACTTGGTCTAGGGTTTGGGGAGTAGGGGCAGGGGTTTGGAAAAATCTGTAAAAGTCAACTGTAACTCCTGGTGTTGCTCAAGCAGGATGCATCTTCCCCATCATCGTCATCGTCGTCGTCAGGCTCTATGAAGTCTTCTGGAAAGGAGAGACTACATTACTCTACGCACACACCGTTCTTCCCAAGAAAGGCTGACTTGCATCAGTCGGGTCGAAGGGAATCTGCACCCGCACGCACACACCCTGATGTTGTTTACACCCCACAGCGGACCCAGGGGCTGCTCCTCCTGCCGCCGATGCCGTCTGGGACCTCACTCCCCACAGTCACGGGCCAGCTCCGTGTCTTCCGGGAACTGTTAGCAATGCAGTGCAGACCCCCGGCCCCACTCACCTCGAGTTTCCGAGTCTGCTTTTTACTAAGACCTTGTTCCCCTGAAAGGTTAGAAGCACTGATTTTCCTGATTTTAAAATTCATTAGATGATGTTACATGATGTCTATTGATTTTTAGGTACGGTGAAGGTCCTCACCAGCTCCCCTCCCCTCTGTCCAGTGCGAATGTAGCCTTTCTTTGCTTTCTCTTCTCCGCTGGAGACTCCCGAGCACACAGCTTGCTCCCAGGTTCAGTACGGATCGTATCGCCTGACCTCTCACCCTTACGCGCTCTGTTCCCTTCGCGCTCCTCCCACGCCCAGCTCTGGGCCTCTGCTGTTTGTTTTCACGGTTGACAAGTTGTACCACCGATGAGAATATCGTGTTCGGGCTCTAGCTGACCTAGCTGAGAAGGGGTGATTCCGTGATGATTTTCATAATAAGTTACAGAAAACTCAGAAGTAGCTTGAAAGTGTATATGCGAAGCACACACACACAATGTCCCGTGTGTGTACATCGCCCAGCCCCGCCCCCCCGGGAAGGCAGGCAGTAGCTTCTGGGGCTCACCAGTGCCTCGGGGATGTGAAGTCCGGCACCACCGTCCGGTGGACATTTCGTCGGGGTCGCAAGTTGGCTGCCGCAGACCGAGGGTTTTTCTCCCAGGATCAGGTAGCCGGTCTCTTGAACGACCAGGCTTCACTATGAACTCTAGTGCTGGTCCTCGTCCTCCTCCACGGACGCTTGTTGGGAATGAGGGCAGCTCATTTTGTGTGTGAAGCGAATGGGTTTCTGGAGTGCGGGAGGCTTACAGTCCTCGGGAGAATTTTGGACTGAAAGCAATGTGCAGGTGAGAATTTTGTGAAGGTCCTGAGGAGGGATGTGTACGGGTGTCTGGTGGTCAAGAGGGACCCCATGCTGGGGGAGCTGTTTACTGACTCTCTTAGAACCTGTCATTAGAATATGGAGGGATGAGTTTGATGCTGCGATTATTTACCAAGTTATGGACAAGTTACAGGGAAATCACAGGGATAGTGCAGTACCAGGAGCTTCTCCCACCTCCAGACCCAAAAGCCTGAAGGTGAGAACAGTGAGTAGGATCTTTGGTAGGAAGAAAAATCACCTTGAGAGGATGGTAAGCAACCCGAATTTTCCTGCCTCCCTCTGATGTTCTGTTGGGCCTCCCACTGGCTGGACCTCGCTGGAAGCTGGAAGGAAGGGGTCACAAAGTGGGTTATATTTAGTCCACTGGAGCAGACATAGGGAGGAGGGTTTGCAGAGCCTGTCAGAAGGTCAGACAGATAGTCTCCCGTGCTTCTTGCTAACTGACACCCATCTGTGAGCAGTTACACACGTTCTTTCTCACGCTCCAAGAAAAATCCAAGTTGAAGCCATTAAAGCATAGTGAAATCCAGGATGTGTGAAGCAGAAAAGCCGTGGCACCGTGGGGGCTTGCCATGTGAGGGGTGGGTGCGCAACCACGGCCTACCGAGTCTACGCAGAAGTACTTCTCCGCTGAGCCGCTGGCCTTCCTGGTCCTCGCAACCAAACTCGCCCTGTCAGAGATGACTTTCATGGGTCCGTAAGCCAACCTGCCCCCCAGGCGTGAGTGGTGGTGACTTGGAGCTGGTACTGTGAGTAGGGACCCAGGTTACAGTTGACTCTTGCCTTTTTGGTCTTTCATCAGGAACTGAGGCCTCTCCTTTTGCAGACGTGCCTGTGTGTGTGTGTGTGTGCGTGCGTGTGCAGGTGACATGTCTTTGTATGAAAATCTGTTTGTTGCGCCCGATTTTGATTGGTCATAGAATACTGCCCTGGAACTCGTGCTCATGTTTCCACGCTCCAAGGAGCTGCGTGATTTACGGGGAATCTGCACCTGCTGGTGTTAGGTCCCCAACCCTCGTTTAATTTAGAACAACTCTGGTTTCATTTTTAAATTGGGTTTCTGTTTAATTTTACACTTAACAAAAAATTTTGGAAGTTTCATTGCTTCATAAAAGTTGAAAGTTATGGATCTATTCTCCTGTTCTCCCTTTGGAGCTTTATTCACAGAGGTTAAGTTTCTTAAGATCACACAGCTTCGGGGCACCTGGCTGGCTCAGTGGATTAAGCCGCTGCCTTCGGCTCAGGTCATGATCTCAGGGTCTTGGGATCGAGCCCCGCATCGGACTCTCTGCTCAGCAGGGAGCCTGCTTCCTCCTCTCTCTCTGCCTGCCTCTCTGCCTACTTGTGATCTCTGTCAAATAAATAAATAAAATCTTTAAAAAAAAAAAAAAAAGATCACACAGCTTCTTTTTTTCTTTTTATTCTTTTTTTTTTTAGATTTTATTTATCTGACAGAGAGACACAGTGAGAGAGGGACCAACTCTGGGCAGGGAATTGTCAAGATAAATTTATCCAACAAGAATATCAACCGTGATGCTACCTGTTTTGAGGCAGGTTACTCTGGTCCCTTAGACTTCCTTCGTTGCCATGGCAACCACTCAGTTAATTTATCCTCCCTGTTAAATGGAGCTTTAATTAGCATTCAGTTTCGTCTTTCTGCTGGCCAGGAGGCTTGAGTCCGGGGTTCGTAGCCAGCCTCTCCTCTGCCTAGCATTTTCCCTCCTGAACATTTTTTTTTAACAGCTAAACAGTTATTGCTCTATGCGAATGGCTAACGTCCACTAATAATATCTCTAAAGTACAGTACGATGTAGTATTTCTTTTTGCTTTTCACTGTTAAAGAAACACACACCTTGTGTTTATACAGAATAAACCAGGCTCCCCTTCCTGCTCCGCTTGCCTCCTGGCTTGGAGAACCTCCTTGTCTGGACGCGTTTCGTACGCACTGAGAGGCAGGCAGCTCTCTTGTCTCTGGCCCTGGTGCTCCGTCTGCCGCTCCCTCTAGTACAGACTCTTCAATCTTCTGTAAACTTTTAAATAAAACACAGCTCCTTTATTTTGCTTAAATGTTTCTACTGAAAGCTTCTTGCGTACCCAGAGACCAGTCTTCCTCGGCTGGCCCTCACTCAGAGTCAGACGGAAATCCACGTTGACCGTTTAATTGAAGACTATGTCTTTGATGTGCAACATTTTCCTCTACTGAAGGCTATAATGTCCCTTACATAATTCCGTAAAAATATCAAAATAATGAAGTGAAAGTGCATTAATCGCCCATGCTAACAGTTGCCGTGACGTAATTCCACGGGTTTGAGGACGGGAAGCGGTTCCCTCGGGAGCGCGGTGGGACCGCCGTAGGTGCGAGGCACGGCTCTGCCTCCCAGTTTCGTTCAAGACGGTCAGTGGTTACAGAGAGCAATGTGTTCTCAACAAAAGTGTAGCCTCCCTCCCCAAAAGGACAGGACAGGATGTTTTTCTTGGTGGATCAGGATCGGCCAGAGTTAGTCTGAAGAGGTGGTCTGCTGGGTTTACATCCGCAGTATCGAGGTCAGCTCAAGGACGGAGATCTTGCGCCCGTGACGGAACATCTCCACCCGGACAGTGAGATGCGTGACTGCTGCCGGGCTGCAGGGGTAGACGGCGTGTCTTCGAGGGACCGCCTGGCTGAGGTCTCAGCGCCACAGGGCCTCACTGTTGCTCAGCCTCTGTGCTGTGTAATTCGATGCCATAGTTATTAATGACCCAATGCTATTACACACATGAAAGGAATATGCCTCCAAAAAGTGATTTTTAAAAATTCTTTACATTTTTATCAAAGTTCTAACCACCCCAAAGTGTTCAGCTTCGTTCCCTTCGTTCCCGCTGATGGAAAGGCCAGTCTTGTTGGGAGACAGGTATCTTTTTGCTGTAACTTAGTAACGAATAGTTACTATAATTTATTGGGATGACTTTTTTCTTAGCTTCCCTTAGCACACGTGTGATATCGTGGCTGATGGCTCGCTGTTTGAAGATGCATTTCTGGCTGTGAATAAGGACGAAATTCTACTGGAGAACCAGGCTTCTTGTAAGAAAGCAGCGACTGAGGCGTTGAAAGCGTGTAGACAGTGGGGAGTGGCTCATGGTCTCTGCAAAGTGGGCAGTTTAACTGGCACCGACCTAGACTCCTGCAGCACGTCTGTGCTGCTCGCTGCTGTGGGCGTCTTGGAGAGCCTCCCTCTGCATCCTGTGACTCAGCGAGCCCCGGACGACCCGCCCTGGAGGGCCGCCCCACCCTGGAGGGCCGCTGTGCTTGCAGGCGCAGCCCCTGGAGGCCGGGAAACCGGGGGCAGCGTTTGCCTTCGAGGGGGCTGCCAGCGCGCAGCCGAGAGGCCGGCCGGCGGTCCTGCGGACACGTCCACAGTCTGATACCTTCCGACAACTTGCTTTTCTGCTTCGACTACTTACAGTCTATTCTCTCACTTGTAAATAGAAACAGAGAATGGCAATTTTTAATGTGAAACAGTTAACAAGTATTTATAGAATTCCTGTGGTGCAGAATATTGGAATGTACTAAAATGTGCTCTGAAGACCGTCACGTCTGATACGCTGGCCGGGCAGGGGGACCGACTGACGGCCTCAGTAGACACAGTCCCCTTCACCCTCTCTGGCCTCCCCCCAGGGTGCAGTCCTGCGCGGGGTCCCGTGCAGAACAGCCTGGGGGCTCTCCTAGCAAGGACAGGGTTGAAGGTCGACCACAGTTTCACCTGACGGCTGTGAGCAGAGGACAAAGCCGCCCGCGGCGGGGGAGCTAGGCCGGCCCGGCTCCGTGGCGGAGGCAGAGGCGAATCGAGGTGCAGAGGATGAGAGTGAGCGCCGCAGCTGGACGCGGGTCACGGAGGCCTGGGGTAACAGGTGCGAGAGCCTCTGGTCCCCTGGCCCGGGTAGAGGTTGAACCCACTGTCGTTCCGCGGCCCCAGACACTCGCAGGGGTGGCCCACGTGCCAGCAGCCACTCTGAGCTGCAGACGGACACGTCTTCCTCCGACAGACATTTGTGGAGCGCCCCGCTCCGGGGGCTGGAGACACCACAGTGACTCGGTGGGGTTTGCCTGCCTGAGACAGGAGAGCAGGTGACCGACAGGAAGAGAAAACAACACGTCGGGGGATGGAATCCTGGGAGCTCAGACACGGAGGGCTGTGTGCCGCCGGCTGGGGTCACGGGCTCTCCCTCGGCTTCCGTGTGGTCCGTGTTCTGGTTCTCCCCCACGTGGAGACGCGGGAATCCGCTCCTGGGGTCTCCGTCACGTCCCCCCGGCTGCATTAAGCCGCCAGTAGCCGAACTGACACCCGGCCCCGGGAGTCTAGCGGGAGCGTTAGGGCCTGAGAAGGCTGAGTGACACACGGCAGTGACTTGTCACAGAGAGGCTGTAACACGTGGTCCTGCCGCATCGCCCCCGCGTCTGGAAGGCAGTGGGCGTGAGGACGGTTTGCGTTCGGGCCACGGGGGGCGGCTGGGCCAGGCACCCACACCAGCTGCTGGTTCGCTCCTCTGCCCGGAGGACAACACGGAACTTCTGTGCTTGTAAAACATCTGGAGTTGAATTCAGATGGAAAAACCTACACGCAGGCCATCTTCAGGGCAGGGCTCGGCCAGGCAGTTGGCTATTGGAGCCTGTGCCGGTCCTGCGAGAGCTCTTCCTGAAAGGGGCCTCTCGGGCTGTTCCCAAATCGCTAGCGTCCCCCACGGAAACGAGTCCGGAGCAAAGAGAGAGACGCAGAGGCTGCTGAGGCCCAGGCTCGAGAGGAGGAAGACACGGTGCTTCTGCTCATGCGGGCAGGACAGGAGTGCTCACCCGCACGTCCCCTCTGTCGCCAGGCTCGGGACTGAGGCTTCCCGCTGGGCTTTCTCTGCTGTGATCCGGCTGTACCCTGCTTCTCTCTCCCCATCAGCGCTCGCCCTGAGGGGTGCCCAGAGGCCTGGCCTGGACAGGGCCACCGGTAAGCCCAGCTTCACGTGACAGGTCTCCGCTGCTGGGATCTGCAGTCTGTGAGCCCGGCCCCATCCTGCCCTCCCAGGGGCGTCTCTGATGTCACGGCCACTGCCCCCAGGATGTCACTTGGGTCTCACTTTTCAGCTTTTGCTCCCAAGTGTGTTTGTTCAACATTGGCTTGATTTCTCCCCTTGTGCTTTACGAAAAGGACGTCTTTGAATGAAGGGGAGGAGAAAGAAGGACGAACAGTTACTTTTGAACGTAAAACTGAGGTCATCTGATGCCTCAGTGGTGACCCTTGTTATGAACTTCTGCCGGAGACGCTCGTGGGGGTGCAGCCAACACGCGGCAGGAAGTGAGGGCAGCCGCTCCCGCGGGGCCGGGAAGGTGCCCGCACGCTTCCCCAGGTCCATGATCCCCACGGCGCGAGCCACGCTCGGGGCGTGCTGGGGTCAGGCCGGGAACATCAGAGCGTCCGTCTGTGCACGTTTCTGGCCCGTCACCCCTCACCTTCGGGGGTATGTGGGGTCACAAAGGACAGGGTGTTGCTGACCCGCCGTGCTCATGGGCACCCAAGACGCGGGCCCGCAGCCAGGGTGGCTGGAAACCGTGGGGGAAGCCCGCCGGCGCTTCTGTCCGGACTGTGCGCGGGTTCGGGGCAAGAGCAGCTCTGTTCTCCGAGGGCCCTTCCGTGTCCAGCTGAAGGTCTGAACGGAGGAGATGCCCCACAAACGTTTCTGAGTGACTGAGTCAGTCGCTATCTTCCCTCAGTTCAACCACCAAGAGTGGATATTCTGAGACTTTTAATTCTTCTCAGACCCCAAGTGCTTACCCAGGGGACATTGGCCGTGCTGTCCCAATCTAAGAAGTGGCCGTTCGCATAGAGTCACGGGGGCTCTCGCCGAAAGGTCACCCGGACAGGCCGCATCAATCCCAGCCGCAGTCAGTGTCTGAAGAGGGGGTTCTCCTGGGCCGGGACTGCCGGCACGAGCTGACCTGGAAGGTACTGTGGGCCCCGATTGCAATTTCTCATGGGGGACCAGACCGGCTGCCCTGCACAACACGGAAGGAGCGCTGAGCGCCGAGGTTAGGGCTCGTCCTTTCAATATTACCTCGTAGCGTTCAGATGCATTTCAGGCTCATCACGGAGCAGGTGTGTACAGAGTGGGGACAGCGAGTCTCAAGGGTTAGGGCCTTTTACCACCCCCTAGTCTGAGTATCGTAGGAAACTTCAATCCCGATTGGCCGGATGATTTAGCTTGTTTGAGAGAGAGGGAGAGAGACCGAGAGCGAGCAGCGTGAGGGCAGAGGCAGACGGAGAATGAGCATCTCAAGCTGACCCCATGCCCCGTGCGAAGCCCGAGACTGGGCTCAATCCCGGGACCCTCAGATCACGACCCGAGCTGGAACCAAGAGCTGGACACTCATCCGACAGAGCCGCCATGTCCCCCCCCGAGCCCTGGATGTTCTCCGAACCACCCATCTCGGGTCTGAGGGTTGAAGGAGCAGTGAACTCTGAGCGCGTCCAGCGCATCCCTTCTGCGTCATGGGACGGAGCCTGGGCGAGGAGGGAGAGACCAGGTCCGTGTGTTCTGAGCCACTGGTCTCGGGCATGGGCGGCTGCGGGGCAGGGGTCGCCACACGCAGGCCCAGGTGTGGGTCCCAGAGGCGCTAATTAGCTTCTGGCCCTGACCAGCCGCTTGCCCTCTTTGGCCTCTGTGCTCTACTGTGAAATCAGAAAGTGGAACTGGAACATCTCTTAGGACCCCGTGGACGGTGCCGTCTGATGAGTCACTCAGGTAAAGGCGTTTTTCACTTCTCAACTGCGTGACTTCCTGCCGGAGTCAGGCCTGTCAGCCTGCACCGGGGGGTTCGAAGCGGGGTTTACTGAACCCCTTCCTGTGTGGGAACAGAAGCCCTGCTGGGGGACGGTCACTGGGGGCCCGGGGGCCGTTCCGACGGTCAGCTCTGGACTCTGGCAGGACCACACCGGCCTGCGTATACATGTGAGAAGGTGGGAAGGGATTGTGTGGGGGCTGGAGCCCCGCCACCCTCGACTCTCTGGACTGGATGGGATGACATGCAGTGACCCCGCGGCTCCTGTTCCGGGCTGAGAGCTGCCCCTGGAAAGGTCCACTGAGTCACAGGCCCCAGCGAACCCTGTGGATGGGCACCCGAGCCGGGTCAGTGCAGAGTTTGTCTCTCTCACTCTGCCCAAATGTTCTCTTATCTTTGAGAAAAATCTTCTTTTTGGCTTGTTATCCTCTAAGATTCAAGTTTCCTACTGCCTTGTACCTTGTCAGCTTTGTCTTAGAAGAGGTGAGCCCTCATGCTGGAGTCTCCGTCGTGGTGGCCAGCGCGATCTTCTGAAGAGGAACGAGCTAAAAAACGTAACTTCGTGTCGTCTTAGAGAAGAGAAGTCGATGCCCGCAGTCTGCGGTCGGCCTCGAAAGGGCACCCGCTTCTGAGAGGACAAGGCTTCCCCGGCTGCACAGCCCTGTCAGACGCCCACACGCATGTGCCGGCCCTGGGGGAAATCCGGGCCGAGGCGTGTGGCCAGAGCAAGGGTGGGTGGCCCCGTGTCAGGCACCCCTTCCACGTCACGATGACCGACGCCGACTAGCCGAGTCTCGGGTTGTGCAAGCCTCCTGTCCACATGGATGACGTCGGCTGCTCGTGTTCGTGTCCCTGGAGCAGGCTCTGATCCACTCAAGGTCTTCCTTCCACGGGCGCCACAATGCGAGGATGAGGTCCTCGGCCACCACGTTCAAAGTTCAAACAGAAACCAGAGCTTTCGTCAACAAACATCCCTTCAGCCTCTGTCCGTCTTGCTTGTTCGTTTTCTTTTCCTGTCTGGTACCCAAATAAAGGCAAAACCTCACCGTCCCCTGCATGGAGGGCCACTGGCCACTCGCTTGGCGTCGGGCCAAGTCACTTATGCATCGCCGCTCCGCGGATTTTCATCTTCGCGTGGTGGCTGAGAAAGCGACAGGAAAAGCTTCGGGCTGAACACAGGCCACACCTCGTTGGCAGTGAGGCCAGAGAAAGGCCAGCCCTGCCAAGGGCCTGACGCGGCGTCTCCTGACCCGACCCGCGTGATGGAGGTTCTTCACGCTCACGCTCCTCGTGGTCACTTGCGAGTGATACCGCACACGTTCGTTGGGAGACGGTGACTGAAGTCGGGGTTCGGGTTTAGGCTGGACTCGGGCTGCTCTCCAGGGACACTGCGATGAGAGCGGCAGGCGTGCACACGCTCTCCGTCTTGTTCAGAAACCCCACCTCAAAGGGAAGGAGAGATCTGAGAGTCTGAAAACATTCCTGTTTTGCAAAAGCAGAATCTGGTTGGAGACCCTCCTTCCCATCCTTCGGGCTGGGGCCCAGCACGGAGGGTGAGGCCTCTGCCGACTTTGGGGGCTGCAAGCCGATGAGCAGAGGGGAGGGACAGGCCTCGGCTGCTCTGGGGACGGGGGCTGGGTGCCTGTGGAGAGGAGGTCAGGACTTCTCACCACAGCAGGCAGCATCTTATGAACACCACACCATGGGCATTTTTTAAAAGTTTGATTTTTTTTTTAAATAAAAGTAAGAAAAGGGATCTACAGACTCATAAGCAATAGGAAGCCCTTTTCTAGAAACCCGGGCAACTTTCTCTTTTGCCACTTGTAGAATATACAGAAGAAAGACACGGAGGTAGAATATGATTGCTCCAACTTCCCGTGTCCGCTCAGATGTCCTTTGTCCTGTGGTTTCGGGCGGACACTGTTCCCCGAACGATCTGTTCCCAGGACGAGCAGACATCTTCGGCTCAGTCAGTGACACGAACGACTGTGCTCCCTTTGCTCGTGCCTGGCTGCTTTCCTATGTGGGGCTTTGCCCTGGGGTTCGTGCTTTGGCCGTCGAGAGCCACCCTCGGCCTGCCCACGGCCTGCCTGCGGCATGAGAGGTGTTAGGGCTGTTCCCAGGTTCCAGCCGGGGAATGCCGGCTGCGTGGGGCGGCTTTTGGACCCACCTTCCTCAAAAGTCCATCTGGTGTGAAACTGCCGTGTTTTAAATGTCAGAATCCACCAGCTTTTCTCCTCTCCTTCCGTTGGTTCCAACAGGACCCGACCAGTGGCCAGAGTCAGACTCTCAGGTGACGCCACGGAGACGGTGGCTCCTACAGCTGGAGTCAGGTCGGAGCCCCACCCAGTGCTGTGGGAGGCGGGGCAGGAGGTCTGGGAGAGCAGAGCTGGGAACCTTTCCCGTGTGCTGGCTGTGGTCGCTCCACGTCGCTCTGGCGGTGAGTTTCACGCGAGTCTCTTCACTCCGAGAGGCGACACAGGGAGACACCTGCTCCCGGCAGCTCCCGGCAGCTCCCGGCAGCTCCTGGCCTCTGAGGATGCCATCCTAACTCGCCAACCTTGTGCCCGGTGCTGGGCCCGGGGACCCCCGCAGGGGCCGAGGGATTCACCCCAGGGAGCCGACAGGACCCACGCACCCCTGGGATGGCCTGTGGCTGAAGCCCTTGGTGACGGATGTCACGGGTTACGTCATCGGAACCTTCGGGAGAACATCTATTCGCATACAATTTAACAGATAAAGTGAAAGATGTTTTATAGGAGCTTTGTTCAGGTAATACAAGATGTCGGACCTTCTTTCGTGTGGTCGTCGTGGGCTTGGTTTGCCTGTAATCACGGAGATGCGTGGTGGAAAGTCCTAGCTTTGCTGCGAACGAGCACGGGCAAGTGTCTCTGCAGTTCTTGGTGTCCACGTGTGTGAGCTGGGAAAGGGCGCACGGGGCCCGGCCCTGGGGACGTCCAGAGAAACGGGCAGCTGTGTTGTGTGGGGGCACTTCTCTCCACACTTGTTGCTGAGGGGTTTACGACTCCAGGTCAAAGAGGCCATGAACACAGAGTGAGGAGTACGTGGCCACTGGAGACGGAGGAGGGAGCGAGCAGGGGACGGCACGGCGCGGGCGTGGAGTCCGTGTCCCGGGGGCCCAGGCAGGCGTCCGCCTGTGCGAGCGAGCGTTAGGCTCTCGGGTCCCTCACATAAAACAGGAGCGACGCTCGCGGGAGCATGTGCCAGCTCGTACGTGAAAGAGGGTCTACGCAGTGACCAGCGGAAGGGGACCCCCTTTTCAACAAAAATCAGAGCGGTGTTTCTCAATAAGGTATAAAACTGCTTCAAAAATTTTAAAAATATTACACATCTAAAACAGTGTTAATTGTTAGATGTTAAAATAGATGGACTTCGGATTTGAAATGCTAAGATGAGTATAAAAGGTGCCCTTCAAAGGGGGAGCACTTCCGTCGCACCGTTGTTCCCGGAGGAGCGAGCAGCCAGGCAGCCGCCGGCCGGGCTGCCCACCCGGGAGATCGGGGCAGGCGGTCGCCCGTTCAGAGCCTGCTGCTGTCGGCACCGTCTCAGGAGGCTGAACCGGTCCGTCCGGAGTCGGGGCTGCTGCGGAGCTCTGAGTCCCGCGTCACGGCACGGCAGCGCGGAAGAGCTCCGCACCCCGTGTTGGATCTTTGGGTCTCCGGAAGCAAGGCAGACAGAGTAACGTGTTGTTCTTCGGGGTGTGGGGAAAAAGAATGAGAATCTCAAGGCGGAGGGAGTCGCTCTAGGGGCTCGTTTGGGAGGGGTCATCCCCCCGGGGAAGACGTGTCTCTGGCCGTGGGACCACCACGATTCCGCCTGATGTTTCTGGAGGAGAGCACTTGGCTACTCTCCTCTGGGCCAGCCTGCCCATCCCTGGTACTTCCACTGGCCCACGGGGGATGCACTCAGAGTCCTCCTGCTGGACGCGTCATAGGGTCCCCTGGTGCTTTGTTGCTGGGCAGGGTGGGTCTTTGCTTTTTCAGATCACAGCACCAGGGGCTTCGTGGGCTGATTCCACGAGTTCCCCCAGAATTACCAAGTTCTAGTCAACAATGGTCTGCGCTGAGTCAGGGCTGGGACAGGGAAGGCATCACGTATTCTTTCAGCCGTGAAGCCGCCCTGCATCGCTGGCCTGAAAAGGCTGGGGTGTCACCACGGGGTGCCAGGCTCTGGTTCGGCCCAGGTTCCTCCCTGCCCCAAGACAGGGTTGAAGCACCAGTGTTTGAGAAGAGAAACCCTTAGAGCAGTAAAGGAACCTTAGAACCCCGAGTCTATTCACTTTGAACTAGGCTGTTTTTGCAGTCCCGGGGATATTCCGAGATTTTGGTGCGGGCAGGAACAGACCCGCCGACCTGCAGAGCCCCGGCGTCGTGGCGCGGTTCTGGCGCTGGGGCAGCCGCTGTTCAGGTCCCGAAGCAGGAGCGCCATGCGGCAGGAGGAAGCCCCCCACCCGAGAACTTCGTGGGGATTCGTGTGAAGGACGGAGTGCTTGTTTCCGCCGCTGCATTCCCCGGAGCCCACGTCTGTCTGCTACGGCCCCTGTCGCTCCCCAGATCTCCCGCGGGCTCGGAGGACGAGGCCGGTGTCCCAGAAGTGCGAGTGCAGGCGAAAGGGAGTGGGAGGCCTCACAGGCAGCTCAGCCTGGCGGGGACTGGCCGCTGGGAAACACTTTGGCTTTAAATTAAGCTTTTGTTTTCTTTGTGGTATTAGTTGTTGCCTAACCATGAGTTCTCACGCCCTGCGTGGTACCGCGGCTTGGCCTTTTGCTCTGCCCGAGCTCTGCACATGGCGTGGACGACTGTGCTTGTCCGAGGGACGAGGCCGGCAGTCCTCGCGCACGTCTGCAGACCCTCCAGGGCTGCAGGCGTGCTTGACCCTCCAGAGCACAGTCTACGGAGGTGAGTGTGAAAAACAATGCTTCCTGGCTACCGCCGGCCCGAGTCCTGGAGCTCCGGGGTGATGCCGGCAGCCCTCAGGGGCCGGAGCCGGGTGGGGCGCGAGTCCTTGCTGAGCCCAGCGGGCTGGCAGCCGCTCGCCCAGCTCCGCAGTCTCCTCGGTCTTGCAACACACGACTCAACGTTTCCAGATGTTCCGAGTTTCATGGTGTACGGATCCAGGACCCACAGCCAGAAACCTTATTTTCCACACCCTTGGGATGCCTCCCGCTGAAACTGGACTCAGAGTTTCTGACTACATCAGGTTGAGGACAAGAACTCTGTGGCTCAGGTGAGGAATGATGACGGCACGGGTTGCCCATCTTGGCTCTGTCTGTCCTGATGTTGTCTAGAAGGTCCTGTGGACATGGTGTTGAACTGGTAAGTTTTGAACTCTTATGACTCAAAAGACAAACTGTATCTGTTTGTTTTTGTTCAGTTTTCCAAGTTTTATATAGAGTTCCCATAAATAAAACATTGTGCTTTGAGAATGTGAGGGCATGAAAGCAGAGTTTAGCCAAAAGCAGTACCTAATATTCTAGTCTCCTGGGTTGTTTCTTAGGAACCCTGATTTTTATACCAGAAAATAATTTAGGGCTCCAAAAGGTTACCAACTGAATTTTTCATTTCTTTTTTATTTTTACATGAAGTCTTAAAATATTTATATGTAAAATCTTCTTGCTCCCTACAGTAATAAGAGCATGAGAACTCCCACAAGTATCAGAAACATGACCACAACTTAGTGCCCCCTCGCAGGCTGGGGCAGAGTTTGGATTCATATCCTGACTCAGCTGTAAGATGGGAGTGAGTTTCAGGTTTATTTATTTATTTACTTATTTCCTCAGTGATACATATTGATGATGGTGTACCCATGAGATATATTAAAAAACTCGTTATATTTAAGAGATTTTTGGATGAGTGACCAATAGTGTTTTTGATAGGTCTTACTCTTTCCTTGATATAGTTTTATTCTCTGCTAAAGCAACCTCAGGACATCATATTTAAATATACAGATAGTCCTGTATATTTTTATTTTTAGCACCATTAATTTTTTTCACAGGGACATTATAACCTCTACCTATATGCCAATTCAATAACAGCATTCAAAAACAAACATAGGTGATATTTTTGGCTGCTTGGAGAAGGAACTATAACTGATGGGTTATTGGAGATCTTTATTTTTGAAAGAAGGGGGGAAGTCAAGAATGGGTAAATAGGGGCACCTGGGTGGCTCAGTGGATTAAGCCGCTGCCTTCGGCTCAGGTCATGATCTCAGGGTCCTGGGATCGAGCCCCGCATCGGGCTCTCTGCTCCGCAGGGAGCCTGCTTCCTCCTCTCTCTCTGCCTGCCTCTCTGCCTACTTATGATCTCTCTCTCTATCAAATAAATAAAATCTTAAAAAAAAAAAAAAGAATGGGTAAATAAAAAGTAGGGCTCCTCATGATTAAAATGAAAGTTTAGGTGGGCAATTTGGGATGACCTGAGAAAACATGTCACTTTTTGAAGGTGAGAAGAGATCTTAGAAGTCAAACATATTCAAATGAAATAATTCAGTGAATAAATTTAGCAGAAGTTGTTGTTGTTGTTGTTATTCTTGTTCTGTTTTGTTTTGCCCAAAGGGGGTTTAACAACACGAGAAAAGTGTCAAGCAAAGAGACAATTGGACTAACTTAGAAATGGCACGATGAGAGGATGTATATGTCAAGCAGCTAATTAAGTAAACAATGCTCACTGAGATAGTATATCAGTTAGTTTTGGCTGTGTAACAAATGGCCTCAAAACTTAGTAGTTAAAACAAGAGCCATTTTATTTAGCTCACTATTCTGTGGGTTACTGGGTAGTTCTTCTGGCCTGAGGTAGTTCAAAAGATCTCTGAAGGGCCGTCTTTCATCTGTGGAGAGATGACAGGTCTCCTGGTGGCCAAGGGCTAGCTGATGATTAGCTGAAGTTCTTTAGCTCTTCTCTATCTAGTTTTTCATTTATCAGCATAGCTTAGCCTCATTAGCATGACAGACTTAGGGGTCCAGGATGTGAATCTAACCATGTCAGTAATTGCGTTAAAAGTAAATGGGCCAAATATTCCAATTAAAATGCAGTGATTGTCTAAATAGACTAAATAGAAAATAAGGCTTACTGTAGGCTACCTGAGATTTCAAATATAACAAATAGGTAGAAAGTAAAAGGTTGGAAAAAGATATGCCATGCAATGAATATAGGAAACTTGTTGTGGGTACCTTAGTACCAGACAATGTAGACTTAAAGACAGGAATTGTTACCAGAGATAAAGAGGAACATTTCACAATAACAAAATGGTCAGTTTTTTTCAGGAAGACATAATAATTGTTATGTGCAGGTATCCAAATACCTCAAAAGAGCCTCAAAATGCATGAAAAAAAAAAAAACCTGATAGAATGAGAGAGAGAAATGGACAGCTCTAAAATCACAGTTGCTGATTTTAATACCCCTTTCTTCATAATTGATAGAACAACTAGGAAAAAATCCAGTGAAGATATGGAAAATTTGAACAATGCTATCAACTAACTTGATTCAGTTTGCTTTTTTCTTTTCAATTTACTTTTATAGAACATTCCACATAACAACCAGGGAGTAGACATGCTTTTCAAGTTCAGCTGAAATATTTGCCAAGTTAGACCATATGCTAGATCATAAAATATATCTCAATACCCTTTGACAGCCTGAAATCTTACAGTTTCTGTTCTCTGATCAAAATAGAATCAAATGAAAAAAATCAACTACAAAAAAAATAGAAAATTCTTCAAATGCTTAAAAATTAATAAATTTCTAAATAATTCAGGGGTAAGAGAGGAAAACACTAGGAGAGTTGGAAAATATTTTAACTTAAAATAACTACAATAATAACAGCATTTAGAGGGAAATTTAATGATGTTTCTAATGGTATTAGAAAAAGAAAATAGTTTAAAATCTCCCTGTGTTTCCACATGAGAAACTAGAAAAAGGGAAGTAAATTAAAGTCAAACAAACAGGATTAAAGAAATTAATAAAGAACTGAAATAAGTAAAGTAGAAAAAGACAAACAATAAAAACAAAATACTGTAAGTTGGTTCTTTGTAAAGAATAATAAAATAGATAAATCTGTAGTGAGACTAGTCAAGAAAAAGACTAAGAACAGAAAATATTAGAATGGAAGAGGGAATATCACTGCAGTTTTTATATAATTTAGAACAAGTATAAGGGAATATTATAAGCAGAGTTGTTGCAATAAATCTGATTACTTAGATGAAATGGACAATCTTTGACACATAGTTTACCAACATTGACACACACACAAAAATAGAAAATTTAAATAGTCTTATGTCTAATTCAAAATTTGAACTTTTGTATTGAAGTTTATTAAAAAACCTTACCACAAAGAAAAATTTGAGCCCAAATGGTGAATTTTAGAATGATGGAAGAAATACTATTACAAAAATTACCAAAATTGGTAATGAAGGAATACTTTCTCACTGATTTTATTCACACAGCCCACACAACCCTGATATGAAAACATGATAAAATAAAAGGATAGTATTACATTGCCAAGAGGATATATTCCAGAATTCCAAAGATTAACTTAACATTTGAAAAATCCATCAATATAAAACAATATATTAACAAAATAAATAAAAAACTATATGATAATTTTAATAAATGCAGAAAAACATTTGACAAAATTAAACATTTATTTGTGATAACAAATTTTCAGCAAATGCAAACAAAAAAAATAAAAAAGGAACTTCTTCAACCTGACAAAGGACTTCTGTGAAAAACCTACAGCTCACTTAATGGTAAAGTATTGAAGGCTTTTCCCCTAGAATCATGAACAAGGCAAGGATGTTCTTCCTGATCACTTAAATTCAACATTGCATCAGAGTAGCTAGCCAGTGCAATCAATCAAGAAAAATAAACAAAAAAGCATATGAATTGGAAAAGAAGAAAGAAAACTATCTTTATTTACACATGGCACAATTATTTACGTAGATAATTCTGAGGGATATACAAAATAATTACTAGAAATATAAGTGAATTTAGCAAGGCCATAAAATACAAAGTAAATATGAAAATTAATTGTATTTGTATTTCTATATGCTAGCATCAAGCAAATGGAAAATGAAATAGAATTTAATTACAATAGAATTAAGATGGACTATAAAATATTCAGAAGCATATTTTATAAAAGTGGGAAAGAATTATTCAAGAAAGTAACAAATATTTAAATAAATGGAGGGAAATACTACTGTCATTAATTTAGAGATTCATTTTGTTAAGAATTAAAATACCCCCAAATTCTTATTTAGACTCCACACACTCCAAACAAAATACTAACAGGCTTTTTTTTATAAAAATTGACAAGTTAATCCTAAACTTTATATGGAAATGCAAATGACCTGGAATAGCCCAAATACTTTTGATTATGAAGAGGAAAGGAGTCACCCTATCTAATTGCAAAACTTACTAAAATCCACAGTAATAAAGACAATGTGGTAGAAACAATTACCTCAGGGCAACAACAGGTAGATAGCTCAGAAATACACAGCCATGTGGATGAGAAATTGATTTTTGACAAATTTTTAAATACATGGTGAAAACGTGTTTTTTTTTTAAATAATGTTGGAACCACAGAGTACACAAATGGACAAAACCAAACAATCCTATCCCTACCTCTCACTACACATATAAATAAATTACGGTTCATATACCAAATAAAAGGAAAGCCTATAAAGCTCCTTGAAGAAAACATGGGAGAATATTCTGCAACCGTTATGTAGGCAAAGATTTCTTAAAAAGAAAAAAACAAGCACTGACCCATAAAGAACGAATTGGAAAATCAGACTGCATCAAAATTTTAGATTTTTTTTTTTTTTTATTTGACAGAGAGAGATCACAAGTAGATAGAGAGGCAGGCAGAGAGAGAGAGAGAGGGAAGCAGGCTCCCTGCTGAGCAGAGAGCCTGATGCGGGACTCGATCCCAGGACCCTGAGATCATGACCTGAGCCGAAGGCAGTGGCTTAACCCACTGAGCCACCCAGGCGCCCCTGCATCAAAATTTTAAAACCTTAAAACATATTGTTAAGAAAATACAAAGTCAAGTCACGGAATGGGAGGAAATATTCATAATACATAGATCTGACAGAAGTCTTACAAACAATCTCAACAACTCAAACGAATCAATAAGAATAGAAACCTAATAACCATGATTCAGGGACTCCTGCTGATGTTCTGGTAAAGAAGACACAACAGAAACGTGCCACGGTGGTCAAATATGGTAGATGTCAGGGAATGCAAATTCCTATCAGAATGTGACATTATGATTTGCTAAAATCAAAGATTTAAACGCACCAAATGTGGAGGTGCGGTCGGGGAGCGAGCTGAACGTCCACATTGCCACGGGAGTGAGCAACGGCTCGGCCGCTTTGGAAAACTTGGCAGGTTCTCGTAGGGTCACAATACACCTGCCGTTTGACTTAGGAGTACACTCTGGTGTCTACCCACCATGCATGGAAAAGGTCTGTCCACAAAAGCTTCTCAAGGACGTCTGCGGTAACTTCTCGCAAAGACCCGTCGGTAAAGGTGTTTAAAAACGCGGCGCAGTCGTGCGGCAGCTCGTGCTCGCGGTAAGAGCCGGTGATTCACAGTGCGGTGCAGGAAAGGCTGGACACCACGTTGGCCCAAGGACACCGGCACAGAGAGTGTGAGCTGTCTTCCTCCCTTCCCGAGAGAGGGTAAGAACGGACAATCCGTGCTGACAGAAACCAGTGGTTGCTGCGGGGTTAGCGTCCACCCCTGGTCTGCACGACAGACGCGTTTCCATATCTGGACGGGTGTGGTGGGTCGAAATGGTGGCCCCAAGACATCCAAGCCCCAATCCTTGGGCCTGTGTGTGTTATTTTATAGGGAAGGGGGACTTTGCGGATGTGATCAAGTTGGTGAACTTGGAATACGGAGGCCATTCTGGATCCGTGTGTCCTGTGAGGGGGGCAGAGGGAGGCAGAAGGCAGAAGGGCCGCAGACGAGGTCCTGCAGGAAGGGGAGCGACATGGCGGGAGGCAGGGCCGTGAGCTCCCGATGATGACAGCCTGCAGAAGCCGGAACCGGCGGGGAAGCAGACGGCCCAGGGCCTCTGGAGGGAGGAAGGTCCTGCCAACACCTGGACTCTGGCCCGGTGCAGCTCATTTTGGATTTCTGACTGCCACTTGGTGAGAAAATAACCGTGCGCTGCTTTAGCCACCAAGTCCGCGGGGAGTCGTCACAGCAGAACCCGGGAAGTCGTGGCCTGGCACAGGGGTGTGTGACGGCGTTCGTCAAGAGAGCGAAAGGCACCCCCGGCGAAGCTGTGAGGACGATGCCACTGCCCGTGGCTGCCAGGGCTGGGGGCAGCGAGGCTGATGAACGGCGCAGCCCAGAGCGCTCTCGGGGCAGCAAAGTGCTCGTAGGGCGCCGTCCCGCTGGACACGCACCGCTGCAGGGACAGCGCCGTCTGCAGTGTCACGGAGACGCCAGGCTTGGCTGGTGATGTGTCTGCGGCTTCATCCTTGGTAACGAATGTGCCTTCTGCGGGGGTGTGGGGTGGGGGGCTGTGCACGGGGGGCATGGGGTGCACGAGAGCCCGCGAGGCCTCCCTCCCAGCTCTGCTGTGAACCTCAAACAGCTCTGAAAGATAAAGGCTTTTAAAAATGTATCCTTAAGATCTGTGATGTTGACGGCATGAAAATTTTACCTCAATTTAAAACCCCTCAAAAACAGCAATTAATTGCTGTATGAGTTCTAGTAGTTTGGGGATGGAGTCTTTGGGGTTTTCCATATAAAGAATCATGTCATCTGCAAAGAGAGAGAGTTTGACTTCTTCCTTGCCCATTTGGATACCTTTTATTTCTCTTTGTTGTCTGATTGCCGTTGCTAGGACTTCTAATACTATGTTGAACAAGAGTGGTGAGAGTGGGCATCCTTGTCGTGTTCCTGATATCAGCGGGAAGGCTGCAAGCTTTTTCCCATTGAGGATGATATTTGCTGTGGGTCTTTCATAGATAGATTTTATGAAGTTCAGGAATGTTCCCTCTATCCCTATACTTTGAAGCGTTTTCATCAGGAACGGATGCTGGATTTTGTCAAATGCTTTTTCTGCATCAACTGAGAGGACCATGTGGTTCTTCTCTTCTCTTATTGATGTGTTCTATCACACTGATTGATTTGCGAATGTTGAACCAACCTTGCAACCCAGGGATGAATCCCACCTGGTCATGGTGGATAATCTTTTTAATGTGCTGCTGGATCCTGTTTGCTAGGATCTTGTTGAGAATCTTTGCATCCATATTTATCAGTGATATTGGTCTGAAATTCTCCTTTTTGGTAGGGTCTTTGCCTGGTTTGGGGATCAGGGTAATGCTGGCTTCATAAAAAGAGTCTGGAAGTTTTCCTTCTGCTTCGATTTTTTGGAACAGCTTCAGGAGAATTGGTGTTATTTCTTCTTTGAAAGTTTGGTAGAATTCCCCAGGGAATCCGTCAGGTCCTGGGCTCTTGTTTTTGGGGAGGTTTTTGATCACTGCTTCAATCTCGTTACTAGATATCGGTCTATTCAGGTTGTCAATTTCTTCCTGGTTCAATTTTGGGAGTTTGTAGTTTTCCAGGAATGCATCCATTTCATCTAGGTTGTTTAGCTTATTGGCATATAACTGTTGGTAATAATTTCTGATGATTGTTTCTATTTCCTTGGTGTTAGTTGTGATCTCTCCCTTTTCATTCATAATTTTATTAATTTGGGCTTTCTCTCTTTTCTTTTGGATTAGTGTGGCCAATGGTTTATCGATCTTATTGATGCTTTCAAAAAACCAGCTTCTAGTTTCATTGATACGTTCTACTGTATCTCTCATTTCTATTTCATTGATCTCTGCTCTAATCTTGATTATTTCCCTTCTTGCATGTGGAGTTGGTTTGATTTGTTGTTGATTCTCCAGTTCTTTAAGGTGTAGAGACAGCTGGTGTATTCTGGATTTTTCAATGTTTTTGAGGGAGGCTTGGACGGCTATATATTTCCCCCTTAGTAACGTGGCAGGATACAAAGTCAATGTACAGAAATCAGTGGCTTTCTTATACACTAACAATGAAAATACAGAAAGGGAAATTAGAGAATCGATTCCATTTACTATAGCACCAAGAACCATAAGATACCTGGGAATAAACCTAACCAAAGAGGTAAAGGACCTGTACTCGAGGAACTACAGAACACTCATGAAAGAAATTGAAGAAGACACAAAAAGATGGAAGACCGTTCCATGCTCTTGGATTGGAAGAATAAACATTGTTAAAATGTCTATACTGCCTAGAGCAATCTATACTTTTAATGCCATTCCGATCAAAATTCCACCGATATTTTTCAAAGAGCTGGAGCAAATAATCCTAAAATTTGTATGGAATCAGAAGAGACCCCGAATTGCTAAGGAAATGTTGAAAAACAAAAACAAAACTGGCGGCATCACGTTACCCGATTTCAAGCTTTACTACAAAGCTGTGATCATCAAGACAGCGTGGTACTGGCATAAAAACAGACACATAGACCAGTGGAACAGAGCGGAGAGCCCAGATATGGACCCTCAACTCTATGGTCAAATAATCTTCGACAAAACAGGAAAAAATATTCAATGGAAAAAAGACAGTCTCTTCAATAAATGGTGCTGGGAAAACTGGACAGCGATATGTAGAAGAATGAAACTCGACCATTCTCTTACACCGTACACAAAGATAAACTCGAAATGGATAAAAGACCTTACCGTGAGACAGGAATCCATCAGAATCCTAGAGGAGAACATAGGCAGTAACTTCTTCGATATCAGCCACAGCAACTTCTTTCAAGATATGTCTCCAAAGGCCAAGGAAACAAAAGCAAAAATGAACTTTTGGGACTTCATCAAGATCAAAAGTTTCTGCACAGCAAAGGAAACAGTCAACAAAACAAAAAGACAACCCACAGAATGGGAGAAGATATTTGCAAATGACAGTACAGACAAAAGATTGATATCCAGGATCTATAAAGAACTTCTCAAACTCAACACACACAAAACAGATAATCATATCGAAAAATGGGTAGAAGATATGAACAGACACTTCTCCAACGAAGACATACGAATGGCTATCAGACACATGAAAAAATGTTCATCATCACTAGCCATCAGGGAGATTCAAATTAAAACAACATTGAGATACCACCTGACACCAGTTAGAATGGCCAAAATTATCAAGACAGGAAACAACATGTGTTGGAGAGGATGTGGAGAAAGGGGAACCCTCTTACACTGTTGGTGGGAATGCAAGTTAGTGCAGCCACTTTGGAGAACAGTGTGGAGATTCCTCAAGAAATTAAAAATAGAGCATCCCTATGACCCTGCAATTGCACTGCTGGGTATTTACCCCAAAGATACAGATGGAGTGAAAAGAAGGGCCATCTGTACCCCAATGTTTATTGCAGCAATGGCTATGGTCGCCAAACTGTGGAAAGAACCAAGATGCCCTTCAACGGATGAATGGATAAGGAAGATGTGGTACATATACACAATGGAGTATTAGGCCTCCATCAGAAAGGATGAATACTCAACTTTTGTAGCAACATGGATGGGACTGGAAGAGATTATGCTGAGCGAAATAAGTCAAGCAGAGAGAGTCAAGTATCATATGGTCTCACTTATTTGTGGAGCATAACAAATAACATGGAGGACCTGGGGAGATGGAGAAGAGAAGGGAGTTGAGGGAAACTGGAAGGGGAGATGAACCATGAGAGACTATGGACTCTGAAAAACAACCAGACGGTTTTGAAGGGGTGGGGGGGGTGGGAGGTTGAGGAACCAGGTGGTGGGTAATAGGGAGGGCACGTACTGCATGGAGCACTGGGTGTGATGCCAAAACAATGAACACTGTTATGCTGTAAATAAACAAATAAACGAGTAATAAAAAAAAACAGCAATTAAAAAAAAGAAAAACAAATCTATTTCACACTGAGACATGAAAATACACACAGAGGATGGGAGTTCACATTGGAGGTGCCTTTCTGGAGGTGATTCTTATTTTTTAAAGTAAAAAGTCCTCAACCGAACCTGTGAAATCTCTACATTGTTCCTCTAATTCCATCCCTTTCCCAGACTCCTCTGAACTACTGGTTTTGATCCACTTTCCATTAACTGGTGACCCCTCTGCCCCCATAAGCCGGAGGGACTCTGCTGACCTGCCTCATCCCCTCGCACGGAGGCTGCTCACTGCCCGCCTTCACCCCTCGGTGGTCCGGCGGCCGCACCTCTCTCCCGACCGCGGCTGAGCAGAGCAAGAGTGGAAGCGAGGCCAAGGGAGACCCGCACCCGCGGAAGGGCAGCTTCTCTCCAGGCTGGGGCGCGGGCGAGGCCTGAGCTCTGAGCCGGGACTGGAGAGTGCCCAGGGGAAGGACACGCAGCAGGACCGGATGCACAGAGTGTCCAGGAGGAGACGGCTCTTCCTGTTGTCATGCAGGGCGTGAACTGCACATGGCTCCGGGGTGAGGAGGCTGCAGGAGGCTGCCTGGAAGGAACCAAGGGCAGCTGGGTACCCCCGTCGCAGGGGTGCACAGAGCCTCGCAGCGGGGCCCAGACAGAGCGCCAAGATGCACAGAAAGAAGGTCCCGGGGGACCGGCTGACGGGCAGGCAGTTTGCGGGGTGAGAAAGAAAGACGAGCACACAACACCCAACGCCCTGTTGGGCACATTTCAGCCTGGGCCAGTGACTGTGGGTGAAAAGAAGGGGGTTGCCTGTGTCTGAGTCAGTGTGGAGACAGGACAGCAAGGGGTCACAGCCGAGGTGAGACACGCAGCCCCAGGGAGAGGGTCCTGGTCTGGGGCCACGCTGGTGGGGAGGATCTGTCCACGGAACCTGCCCCTCAGGTGTGCCCCCCCTTCTCAGCCCATGGACTTCTCTTCTCGTGGGGGTGGCCCCTTTCTCTTTCATTCACAATTTGCAGTAATTGTCCTTGTCTACATTTCCAAGTTTAATAAGAAAAGGTTTAAAATAATCTCTGAACAGTGAAAACCAGAAAGGACTATAAAAGGTTAAAAATAACTTTGAACATGTTTAAAAATATAATTGCTTTGGATCCACAATCTGTGGTTCTCAGCTGCCTCTGCTCAGTGCCAGCGCTCTGTGCTCGAGCTGACGTCCCTCTGCTGACTCGGACTGAACCGAGGGCAAGCGGGCTCCTGCCGGTCCTGAGCCCAGCGACCGCCGCGTGACACGACTTCCTGACGGATCCGCACTGACACCTTGGGCCGTGATTCCAAACCCCTCACGTCTTTGTGTTCCTCGTGCATAGTGAGGGGGGTAAAATCAGCCTTTCCTTATTTTATTTCCTCTGCAGCAGGCCAAGAATCTAAGTCTTCCTGTTGGCAGCGTCTCCCTGCAGGTGCTGCCCGGGCTCTCTGGACGGGCTGGTGTGAGTGTCCAGGACTTGGGAGGGGAGGCCAAGCCCAGCTCCCACATTCCTGGAGTTTCCAACCTTCTCTGGGATGTTCGAAGTCATCATGTTCCTACCCCTTTCCCACTACACCTGTTCTCTTTACAGAGGTTAAACTTCCAAACTGTCCTTCTTTAGCAAGAGACGCTGCAGACTACGTCACATAACACTGGGAAGATTCACCTGCACAGGCGGCTTTGGTGGAAGTCATTGCGTCAGGGTTAAGGACAGGCCACCTGTGTCCCAGGCATCTTCACTCCGGAGGAGGGTGGAAGTGAGCACTGCATGTTCCCTGAGCTAGCCCTCGAGATGCCCGGAGAGGAACGACATTCCTAGAACTCAGGGCCCTTTAGCAACTGGAATAAAATCCAAGCTCAACCTCTGAATTGGGTCCCATGCAGGGATGATGAGGGACATGGAATGGGGAGTTGTATGAAAGAGCTACAGTGAGCACCGGGCGCACTACCAGGAGAGACAGAGAGCAGATAGACAACAAGTAAATGTATGAGTTTGAAGACTTTGCAAACAGAAGAAAATAAAATAATCGATACCATCTTAAGGGAGGTTAGAGAGGATATCAGAGCCCCCCAGTGAGAACAAGACGGTATTACACAGAATCATTCAGAGGACAATGAACCCTTAAATATTACATATATATATATAACCTATATACTTTGTATGTATTTGTATGCTTATTTGTATACATATATATAACATAACATATAATTAAATATAACATTATATATGTGTGTGTATATATATATGTACACATATATATAACACAAAAAGTTAACTCAGTTAAAGAGCTGGAAAGTACTGTTGTGGAAATCATCTTTGGAAGCTAGAGTTAGAAGACAAAGAGATGGAAAAGATGACAGAGAAACTCAAAATTCGCACAGGTCCTAGAGGATCATTGTGTTATAAATTAAAATTCTAGAATGAGAAGGCAGAGGGGTTAGAAGGAAGGAAATAACTGAATTGGTTAAAGAACAAATTTCCAGAACGAAAAGTTATGACTTCCCAGTTTGAAAGAAAAAACCGAGGGCCCAGCACAAAGTATGAAAATCTAGCCAAACCAAAGCACAGCGCTGGGAAATTCCAGAACAGTGGCAAAGCAGAAGACTCTGAGAAAAAAACACAAAAAGGCCAGAACCATTTACATTCCATGAGCAGCCCTGGCATCAGAAATAAGACAACTCAAGTTTCCATGAGAAATGATTTCCAACTGAAAATACCATACCCAAACTATCAAAATTGGGGCAGAACATAGGTATCTTCAGATATTATCCAACTTGTTCAGACAAAGGTATTTGCCTCCTAAACGCCCTTTCTAAGGGAGCCACTGGAGCACGCCCTCCACCAAACGGGAGAGCAAGGATGCAGGAGAAAGGAAAAGGCCTTCCCTGGGGTGGACGGGCCGTCCTAGAAGAGCATGTGTGTGTCCAGTTTACAGGACATCCAGGGCAGCCAGTTCTGTCTCCAAGAAGGAAGAAGTGGGAGGAAACTCGGTGTGTCTGAAAGCTTGAGAGAAGATTTAGTTGTATTACTTGAGTAACAACCAAATAAAAAAGAAGGCAATTATTAACTCCAGAAATAACAAAATCTTCTTTAAAAAACAGATTCATGGTTTCTTGTGTCTTATGCCCACTGAATTTGCAGTCACGAAAAGGTGAATTGTAAACACTGATTTGGCCTGAAGTACAAGGTAGGTATTTGGGAAGGTGGGGAGTTCACGCTGGAGTCTGGAGAGGGAAATGGGGCCAGTGCCAATGGCGCAGCAGAGGGAGTGGAATAGAACGTGCCTCGTCTCTTCTCCAGAGTGGCTGCACCAACTACATTCAGACCTGGGATCCAGAGATGTGGAATCACTGCGCAGTGGTGGGAGCTGAAAGGGCAAAACCTTTTTGTCTGCGCCTCAATAACCTTGATAAAAATAAAGAGTAAAACTTTCAATTAACGAAGACAAGGCATAGATGCTTCTGTCAGAGGGGCTGGAATCTGCGTGTGAGGGCTATTTCACCATGAGCTTTCTGCTCTTGCTCTCCGGAACGCTGGACGGGACTCCAGCACGCTCCTTAGGAGCCATTTAAACAGCATAATCTGCAAGAAAAACATACAAAATGCAGAGATTTCGCACTGCACGTGCTTAAGCGGTACTGTCCCAGCCTCGATCTCCGCGCTGAACACGGGCCTCAAGCAGCTCTGACTTGCCTCTCTGTGCGCATCTTCAAGAGGCCTGTAGCGAGGCTGATGTAGGACTTCAGGGCCCAAGAAAATTCTGGTGAGTGGGGGAATTCACGAATGCTTTGTAATAAGTTTCAAAATTAGAAAGTGTGAATCGTCCTACCTTGTTTTTCTTTTTCAAGATTGTTTTGGCTACTTTGGCGTTCCTTAAAATGTCTTATGAATTTCAGAATCACCTTTTCACACCAAATTCATTAGAATTTGGAAAGGGATTGCTCAAGTCCATAGATCACTTACCATGGCCATAATATTGAGTCTTCTAGTCCACGAACTTGGGGTGTCTTTCCATTCATTGAAGCCTTCTTTGGTTTCTTTCAACAATGTTTGTAGTTTCAGTGTCCAAGTATTTTATTTCCTTGGTTCGATTTCTTTCCAAATATTTTATTCTTTTGGACTCTATTATAAATGGAATTGCTTTCTTAATTTACTTTCAGACCATTTAATGCTGGTGCATAAAAACACAACTGACTTTCTGTGTTGATCTTGTACCCTGCAGCTTTGCTGGATCTCTTTATTTGCTCTAATAGTTTGTTTTTGATGTGGATTCTGCAGGATTGTCTACATATAAAATCATGTCATCTGCAAACAGCCATGGTTTTACCTCTTTCTTCCTAATCTGAACGCCTTTTACTTCTTGTTCTTGCCTGACTGCACTGATGGAAAGCGGGCGTCCTGCGTTCCTGATGGTAGAGGGAAAGATTTGGTCCTTCGCTAACAAGTGTGATGTTAGCTGTGGGTTGTTCAATCGCCCTTTATCATGTTAAAGACGTTCTCCTACATTCCTAGTTTGCTGAGTATTTTTTAATGAAGAAAGAGTGTTGAATTTCATCAAATGCTTTTTCTGTATCTATTGAGATGATTGTGTGTGTGTGTGTGTGTGTTTTCATTTTATCATTGTGGTATTACATGTTGATTTTCTTATATTGAACTGTCCTTGCATTGCTGGGATAAATTCTACCTCGTATAACCTTGGCATCATGTATAATCCTTTTAATGTGCTCTTGGATTCAGTATGCTAAAAGGTAACGCTACTTGGTAAAACATGGTCACACCTTTGTTAAGTCACTTAGCTTGAGCTTAATTTTAGGAGTCCAAAGCTCATTGAAACATTTGTCATTGTTATCTGGCTTCACATTTAAAAGATAGGAATGTATGAAATCTGACTTCATACAACATCAGCATCTCCTTTTTTTTTTTTTAACCAAAGCGACTTGTAACCAAATTTAGTTTTGAAATGTTTTCTCTAGATAAATATTTCCTAAGGATTATTATGTTTTTGTTTGGTGCGTATCGAAGGAATAATTAATGGACTCTCCACCAACTCCTGCACTTTCTCTATACTGTTGCTTCTGGCTGTTGAGTTAATTTTCTTCTTGGTGCTAGTTTTTATTTTTCATTTGAATTACAGAAGTAATAATTTCCTGTAGTTATGTTTTTGTCAATAATATATAAGGTTTTTATAAAAAACGGTATAATTCTTGAGATAGCTGTTATATTTTTCCAAGACATTCTTTAAAAACTCATGATACGTGTGTATGAAGTTCAATCCACTTTTTAAATTCATGTCTTCTCTCCACATTTGATTTTGAAGATATTAGAGGGTAAAGTTCTTACTTCACGTTTTTAAAAAATCATCTCTTCCATTAAAAGATAAAAATCCAAGACTTTAAATTTCCTTTTATTTTAGATAAGCATGAATAAAAATTGATTATTACAGTATACAACTTTTGCTATTAGAATAATTTTAATAATTAAAATTACATATATATTTATATAAAGTCCATTTTAACTCCCTTTTTCCAGCATCAGCGCAGTGTGTGATAGCTGCTGCCACACCTGCAAGGGCGTGGGCTCCATCAGGCCAGGGCCGGCCCGCGCGGTCTCCGTTTGGCAGCTGCGCAGTGGGGGCGCAGGGTCAGCATGGACTAGTCGCCTCCTTTCTCCTGCTGCTCCTTCTCCTCACTTCTCCTTGCTTCTCATTTTGTTTCTTTCCTTGTTTGCTGTTCTTCATTTCTCCTGTTTTCCCCCTTCTTCCTTCTTCCTTTCCTTCCTTTCTTTTTTTCCCTGTTTTTCTTTCTTTCAGCCGTATTTGTTGGATAAGAAAGCATATGGCCTTAAGCAGTGATTTTATTTCTCACCCGTCTAGATAGCGAGAGTCAAACTACGTGTGTGACCCTGAAGTGGGTCTTCCTGCCGCATTAAGTAGAGGTACAAATTCTCAAAAGTCTGCAGTGCCCTGGAGGTCACTCCTGATACTGCTTCTCGGTATTCACGTGCTCCTTGCACAGTATTTTGCAAAAAGAAAAAAAATAGCATAACCGAGAATATAATGAGCGCACTTTGGTAATTCTGATTTGTTTCCAGAAGACAACGGGACGCTGCTTTGCAGTTCTGGTTCCATCCCCGCAGGGGGCTGGCAGTCGTTCCGGCAAGGAAGGATCGGTGGTTTGGTGTTAGAAGGCAGTAAGGCAGCTTGTACCCAGGAATGGGGGCCGCTGGGGTAGAACGGACACCCGCAGTACCGGCAGCTTTTCTACACGTGAGTCACAGCCATTTTGTCCAGGACGTCCCCTCCGGTCACTAGGACTCTGTGCGAGGCCCGCCCGACCGTCGCGAGCTGCTCAGGGCTTGGGAGACCTCCTTCCGCCCCATCAAGGTGCTTCTCAGGAAGGGAAGCCCGGAGCGTGCACAGCTCAGTGCCAGAGCTTGCCCTGACACCTGGGGGTGACGGGGTGTCCCACACGTAGAGCTGCTCCCCGCCCCGTCCCTCCGCTCCCTTTCTCTAAGGGCTCAGGGGCCACAGCTTCCTCCCTCGGTCAGGTGCAATTTACCACAGTCGTGAGGACATGCGCCGCCATCCGTCTTCTGAGAGAAGAGGAAACTCCCTCACGAAGACACGCTCTGCGGCTCCGGAAGCACGTGCCCAGGTCCCGTCCCTCAGCTCTGAGCAGGGAAGCATCGTTCTCCGCGTCTGGCTGAGGGAGAGAAATTGCCGGATTAATCAGGAACATAGTAATTGTTCTTGAAGAGTAGATTTTATTGGAACTCTAACGGGACCGCGGCGGGTGGAACAAGGAAAGACGTAGAGAAGGGAGGCCAGTGGCCGAAGTTACCGGCGAGTCGCCATCACCGGTCAGTTGCTAAAGCACTTGGGTCTATTCAAGTACAGGGAGCACCGATTTCAGCACACAATTTATTTATTTATTTATTTATTTATTTATTTATTTATTTTTAAAGATTTTATTTATTTATTCGACAGAGAGATCACAGGTAGGCAGAGAGGCAGGCAGAGAGAGAGGAGGAAGCAGGCTCCCCGCTGAGCAGAGAGCCCGATGCGGGACTCGATCCCAGGACCCTGAGACCATGACCTGAACAGCACACAATTTAATCTCGCCTGGTGACTCGAACAATTCAGCACCTTGTTGCGGGGCTGGTGTCATGAACGTCTGCGCACGTGGCAATGTTCTGTGCTTGAGAAATTCGCTTTATGCGCCGCGTTGGCGGCTGTCGCGAGGACACAGTGTTCTGTCTAAACCCCCGTGTCCGCAGCGTGTCACCTCAAAATCCTACCTCCAGTGGCCCGAAGGTGGCAAGTTCCAGTGGTAAAAGCAGTAAGTCCTGGAGATGACGTGTACCGTCGAGTGACCGGTTTGGTCGCTCTGCATCATACATTCGAAGCTGCCGCGAGGGAGATCTTCCAAGTGCTGTTCCCGGAAAAGCCCTGCCCCGGGTGGTGTGCGTGACAGACACCGCACTTACGCAGGACCTTCTGCGGTGCCCGTGCCTCCCGGATAGTCAGGTCGTCCTGGAACCCACGCGATGCTGCGAGTCAGTCACAGCTAAACACATCGCGCGAGAGACGCCTCTGTCTGTCCGTGAGCCTCCTGCCTTGGCGCGCTGCTCAGCGGGCGATGCCGTGCGGGAACGGCTGCGCCTCCCGAGTCTGGCTGTGGCCCGTCTCTTACGCGTTCGTCGGGCCGTGTCATCGCGGCGCTTCCCCAGGTGACACAGAACACATTTTCATGTCAGCAACACAAATCTCAACTCACTGCCCTCGATTCTTTTTAATTTATTCGTGAGGGACAGAGAGCGGGGGAGAGGGAGAAGCAGGATCTCGGGAGCAGGCGTCCCACGCGGGGCTCGAGCCCCGGACCCTGGACCGCGACCGGAGCCGAAGGCCGACGCTGAGCGCACTGAGCACCCGCGCCCCCAACTAATTCTTCAAATATGTTTTTAAAATTGATTTTTCTCTTTGTTTCTGTCAATGAATTTAGGTTTGTTCTGTCAGATCCTACGGGAAGCAGGAACATCCGGCGACTCCGTCTGAACCTGAGACTGTCTCCAGCACTTTCCCGGCCGCAAGTGACCGCTTCACCGCCGCGGTCCCCCATTCCTGGTAGTCCTGGTTTGGCCGCAGTTACAAAAACAATCTCCTCCGCCACATTGCGGACGCCAGTGCTGGGGCTTTTCACTTTTGCTCGTGTCCGGTCCCCTCATTCCATTACTGATGTCCCGGAGGCTCCCTCGGGCCTCGCAGCGGGACGGTCTCGTGACCCACAAGCACTAATTGGGTCTCCTGTTTTCCACGTTGGCTTCTTTCTTCCTTGTTTTGTCTTTTTTTTTTTAAGTTTATTTTATTTGAGAGAAAGAGAATGAGCACTGGGGAGGGGCAGAGGGAGCGGGAGGGAGGCCCTCCAGCTTTGTTTCGTCTTAATCAGGACGAGGACATCAGTGACGAGTGGTCAAAAGCACAGACTCAGACCAGTTTCAGTCCCGGGTCTGCCGTTCATGTCTGAGGGACTTTCCCACGTCTGTCCCTTTGAGGGTGTCCGTGTTGTGTCCAGTAAGCTGGGGACGGAAAGTCGCCTTCATGGGCCAATGTGAGGGTCAGATATAATTTTTGTCATGACCTTGGGTCAGAGGCGAGAATGTACATTTCGTCACAGATATCGTTTATGCTAAATAATTCTGATAATATTGGGCATACTTGTTTCTTCTTGATTTTAAGAAAGAGCATCCTTCCTTATTCATTTTTAAGAGTGAATTCCTTGCAGTAGTCTGACATTTAGGTTTTTGATGATGGCTTGCAACCGATTTGTTTTAACGCCAATCTTTGTATAAACAGAAGATTGTTTTCCCCCATAAATACATGCTGGATTTTATTTTAAGGTAGTTTTATGATCTCTAGAAATAATATTTTTCTTTGACCAAGTGGTGTGATGAATTTTGATAATGCATATATTAATATTAAACTATCCTTGCATTTTTTATATAAATGCTACCTGGTCAAAATGTATAATTATATTAATATACCTGGTTTTAGATTAGTCAATACATAATATATAAGGTTTATGTTTCTAGGATGAAAAATACAGTTCTTCATAACTGCATTTCTTTTTTTTTTTAAGATTTTATTTATTTATTTGACAGACAGAGATCGTAAGTAGGCAGGGAGAGGAGGAAGCAGGCTCCCCGCTGAGCAGAGAGCCCGATGTGGGGCTCAATCCCAGGACCCTGAGATCATGACCTGAGCCGAAGGCAGAGGCTTTAACCCACTGAGCCACCCAGGTGCCCCCATAACTGCATTTTTAATGCTGCGATTTTACATTTTCTTTTATTTCTTGAATACACTTGGAAAATAATTATTTTATTGCTTGTTTTTAAGGAATTAATATTTGAGTTATATAATTCGTTGTTTCTCTTCTAATTCTTTATTTTTGTTTTATTGTTCAGACTGCCGTCCTTATTTTCCACAAAACTGGTTAATTGCATGCCTGCTTTATTTTCACTTCTTAAAACAAATCATAAAACATTATTGAGTCACGTATCATATGGTTTCACTTATTTGTGGAGCATAAGGAATAACACGGAGAATATGGGTAGATGGAGAGGAGAGGGAGTTGAGGGAAACTGGAAGGGGAGATGAACCATAAGAGACTATGGACTCTGAGAAACAACCAGAGGGTTTTGAAGGGGCGGGGGTGGGAGGTTGGGGGAACCAGGTGGTGGGTAATGGGGAGGGCACGTACTGCATGGAGCCCTGGGTGTGGTGCAAAAACAATGAACACTGTTACGCTGAAAATAAACAAATTAAAGAAATAATAATAAAATATCCTAAATCGAAGTAGAGACAAAAAAAAAACATTATTGATCAGTATTTTAGATGCTATTTACTGACTGTATAATTATACTACAGGCTATTTGTTTTATAATCATTTTAGTCTGTGTTCCCCAATTGTCACGTTCAATTTGACAACATCCTACGCTTAAAACCCATGTTTAAAAACAGGACTCACTTTATGGCACATTGTACTGGTCTGTCCTGTGGCCCTAAAGAAATACCACCGGTTTGGCGGCCCGTACACAGACTTGCATGTTCTCTGGTCCCTGAGGCTGGAGGGCTGAGATCAGGGCGTGGGCCGGGCCGGTTTCTGGTGAGCTCTGTGGTCTTCATAGGCCCATCAGCTGCTTGTTGCTGTGTCCTCCTGCATCTGCCCTCTGAGAGTGCTTCCTGGGCTCTTCCGGTTCTCGTAAAGACACCAGTCCTCTGGGAGCAGGACCATACTCTGTGACCTCGTCTGAACTTCATGAACGCCCACAAGGCCCTCTTCAACTACAGTCATGGCTGGGGTTAGGGCATCAACCGGTGGATTTGGAGGGAGCACAGTTTCACCCATAACATATGTCTCTATACTTCACAATTCTGTATTTTGTGATTAAAACGTACCTTCAATATCTGAGTCTGTGTCTGTAGTGAGATTTCTTCAGACACGTCTATGTTTAACTGGTTTTACTACTTACTGGTATTGTCCCATTCTTGAGTTCTTTGCTTGGATTTCTGTTGTGCTGGATTGGAATTGCTCTCCAGGGAGGTTTTCCAGAACGCCTTCGCCAGCGGGGTTGTTTCGAACCCTGCTATTTCTGTTTGTTAGATCAACCACACCTGGATGACTGAAACGTCATGTAGTCATGTGTTCTCTTTCGCACACTGGTAGGCCGTATTCCATTATGTTTTGACATTAAATGTTTAAGAGGAAAATTAGATTTTGGTTGCTGAGTAGGCAAATTCCCTCTCAATAATTGCTAATAAAACTTAGGTTCTTCTTTTATTCTTATTCTTGTTTTATCTGTTGTCACTGTTGTTGATTTTTTTTCTTTTTTCATTTCATTTTTTTTTTTTTTTTTTTGGTCTGGAATGACTGTATCTGCTGCTTTTCAGCTCAGGAAAGTTGTCTTATATAATTTTTTTTTCTATTATGCTTCTATATTCCTGCAAGCTTTCTTTGTATCACTAGAGATCTTTATAAAGTTCTTCTATTTTCTGTTCTCCACAAATATCCCCTTCACTCATGACTTTTTCTACTTCATATTCTAGAGCAGTTCCCAGTTTTGCCTTCACACCTCAGCGTGTTTATGAATGATTATTCAACACTTGCCAGCAGTTCCCTGCACTGTTACCACGACTCTTCTCTGCCCTTTTACAGAGCTTTTCCGCGACAGCTGAACCTCCCTGGGGTAACCTACTGTGTCCTACCCTCATGGCTTTAACAACCGATTTCCTGAAAATGCCAAGTTTTGCTTGAGATGTCTGCTTCTGAATAGCCCAAGAGCACCTGTGTTCTTGCCCTGTGTGGACAGGGCAGCCGGCAGCATCTGGCCACCATGATCGCCCTGTGGATGTTCTAGAATGACGGATGGGCAGCAGTTTCTGGAGACGACGGCATCTGCATTCCTAACGTGGGGCAGATTTTCTAAGAGCTTCCAAGGGTCTTCTCTAGTGGACGGAGCCCGTCCTTGGTCATTTAAAGCCAGGCCAGGGCACACTTTTCCCTCGGGTTTCCTCTGCTGCGCAGGAGGAGAAGACCCCGCGCAGGTCAGGGTTATGTGGTAAGTCTGTCTCAGCCTCGGGGGCTGGGCATGTTCAGCTGCTTCTCTTCAGGGCCTGGTGGGGAGAGGGGGAGATGTGAGGATGGGGTGATGGGGTAGCTGCCTTCAGATTTGCCCCGAAATTTCCCGTCCTGCTTCTGCTCGCCGTGTCTCTGCACACCTCTCTTAACTTGCTGAGGGGCAGGACAACTTGGAGGAGGGAGAGGACGACGTTCTGTCAAAACAGTGTTTCTATTTAGCACAGTGTGCTGGTCCGCGATTACTTGCCAAATCTCAGTGTATGTGACCGAACTTAAACCCCTTAAATATTTTAGTGCGCAGAGACTTTTGTGTGTCAGAACAGGGACATTTTCGATTTCCAAAGGATATGAAAAAGACTTTTGCTACATTCCACTAAAATTTTAGGAGCCTACACGAAGTGCGTTAGTCGTTCCGATTTTAGAAGTCTATAATTTGGGTTTATTTGATAACCCAGAAA
The DNA here is from genome assembly GCF_922984935.1 of Meles meles. Classification (NCBI taxonomy): domain Eukaryota; kingdom Metazoa; phylum Chordata; class Mammalia; order Carnivora; family Mustelidae; genus Meles; species Meles meles. The sequence continues at coordinate 270,059 of NC_060080.1, forward strand.
GATCATGTGAATCTCCGTAATTATGCAAACAACTGCAACGGTGTGCCTGTTGGTAAATATAGCAGCAGCTCTGGACATTTACTGAAATCCTAGACACAGGCTGCTTCCTTCACGTGGGTGTCGCTCAGTTCCGGGCAGGGTCAGGTCCTGGTGCCGTTCGCGGACCGTCTGGGACGGTGAAGGGTCTTTGTACCATCCCGACAGCGATACATCACGCTCACTTCTGTGGGTCTACGGGGGTCGGGGGCTTCCTTCCAACGCTCTGGGTCCCGTGGACGTCCCGTGTACACTAGGGGTTCCCCCCCACGGGTGACCTTCGCGCTGACATTCGGGCTGTCACGGCTCGGGGGAGGGTGCTGGTATCTGGCAGGCAGAGGGCCGGCTGCCACGGACACCCCGCAGCGCACACGACGGTCCCCAGTGAAGAACTCGCTCGTCCTACGTGTCAGTCGTGCCAGGCTCAGCGGCCGAGACACGAGACACGAGCTGCGATGTGGCTTTTCCTGTCTTTGACGATGTCGGTTGTCTGTCGTTTCACAGCACAATCGATGTCTTTGAACTCATCCTTCATATGGCTACAGAGCTTCAGGACGCCTGAAGACCATTTCGGTTTTTAAAGTACATACATATATATATTTTCCTACAAATGCTCAAAGCACAGATAATAAAAGTGCTGTATTTGTTCCAAAATCTAAATACTGCACTTGAAAGAGATTTTAAATCCATATGGTCCTCATGGAAAGGCTCTTTCATGAGTACTTGCTGGCTTGGGACATTACCAGGATCATGTTTCCAATGACAATATTCCGGAGAATCTTAAAGAACAGTATAATTAGAATCATAGAAATTTTGAGCTGGAATGAGTTTTAGGGACCATCCAAAATTTGAGATGTTCAACCGGATTGTCTCCAACACTTTAGATGTGAAAGCTGAGTCCCAAAGAGGGGAGCCCTAATGACCCCCGGGTGTAGAGCCATCTCCCTGGGTCCTGGGCCAACCGGTCACCTTCATCACAGTGAGTGATTTCCTCTGCTCAGTGGTTGGTGGGACAAACACTTAATGAAGTGGCCTCATTTCTGCCCCTTTCTGAAACGGTGCACACTGTCTTTCTACACAATATCTCCAGCATAAATACAAAAGAGTGATTGTTGAGAAGATACGATCTCCCGGGAGATGCAGTAAAATCGGAGACGCGGCTCACTGCTGTTACGGTTTACATAACGTCCCTCAACCTTGTCCCTGACGCTGCCCCAAGCACTCCCGGCCAGTGCCATACTCAGCAGGCGCCGCGCTCGAGGGAGCTCGTGGGACGAGAAACAAGCACTTTCCTAGGTAGTACGTGGGGGGCTCATTCGATTAAAGGTCTGCTTTCGGCTCAGGTCATGATCCTGGGGTCCTGGGATCGAATCCCACATCGGGCTCCCTGCTCTGTGGGGACCTGCTTCTCCCTCTGCCCGCTGCTCCCTTTGCTGGCTTTTTCTTTCTCTCTGAGAAATAAGTAAATAAAATCTTTAGAAGCAGCAGCAGGAGGAGCAGGAGGAGAGGGAGAAGAGAAGGAGGAGGAGGAGGAGGAGGGTACTTCCCTGCCTGGTGGGGCTCACAGTTTTGGTGTTCTGCAATGCACGGGGTAAAAATCATCATCTCATGGACACCTATGCTGAGTATTTCAACGGCGCTTCATTACATTGATTTATCTCACGACTGCATATGTCTGCACGTTATTAAATTGTGGAGTTGCTCTAGATTTTCGGGTGTGTCCTGGGCAGTGGCAGGTGCTGGACATACACGTGGAAGACGTCAGAGTTTGGCGTGTGCTCCTCAGGTGCAGACGATCTCATGGTACAAAGATACTGAAGAAGGAGAAGCAGAGGTCAGTACATAACGACGGGTCGTGATAGCGCGACAGGAGGCATCTGGGAGCCAGCGGAGGCACTCATGGGCTGACCAGTTGGCTGAGGGGTCAAGGACAGCCTTTCTGAGGAAGCCGCCCTGGAAGGACGAGTGCAGGGGATTTGGGGAGGGTTGAAGGGCCACTCCAGGCAGGAGCAACAGTAGGGTCTGCGGGTTTTGCTGCTGGGAGGTGGAAGGTGCTCCTTCAGGCTGCCATCAGTGAACACACCGACTTAACCGACTTCCTGAAACCCTCCCAGTCTCCCCCAGGGCGGGCTGATCAGTGTGGTGTAGTGGTAAGAAGTGAAGGTTTTATTTGGGGTCAGCTGACCTGGGCTCCAAGCCGTTCTGTGATTTGTTACCAGAGGGACCATGGGTGTGATTGGCCTCTTAGGCTCTTAGCATGAGCCATGCCCGACGTCGGAATGCCCTTCCTCCTCGTGTCCCTGGGCTCAGCTCCTCCCCAATTTCAGTCTTCCCTCAAAGCTGTCTTCCCCTTGAGGCTTGGCCCTTGTATTTTGAATTGTAGCCCTTCCTTATCCCAGTAAACCCTATGCCCTTTCCTTAGTTTACTTTTCTTAGCACACCAATTACCTGTAATTCTACACATTTTCTTTGTTTATTATATGTCTCCTCTACTAGAATTAATCGTTGTGAAACCAGGGGTTTTCATTTTTTTTTTTTAAAGATTTTATTTATTTATTTGACAGAGAGATCACAAGTAGGCAGAGAGGCAGGCAGAGAGAGAGGAGGAACAGTCTCCCTGCGGAGCAGAGAGCCCGATGCGGGGCTCTATCCCAGCACCCTGAGATCATGACCTGAGCCGAAGGCAGTGGCTTCACCCACTGAGCCACCCAGGTGCCCCGGGTTTTCATTTTTTTTTGTAATTCACTGCTAAAGCCAGTGCTTAGACAGTAGGAGACATATCAGACCGAGAATAGACACGTGTTGAACCGTGAGTCTCACAGGCCTCTTCAGAACTCAGAGAGAAAGCCTGCAACGACGTTAATAAACTACCTGACAGAGAGTAAGCGCACAAAGATGACAAACATTTTCGTATTTTAATATAAAATTAGTGTTTAAATAGAAAAAAATGTTTAAAATGCTTCCTTTTAAGATCTTTTCTTTCTTTTTTTTTTTAAAGTGAGCGCTTTCTGGACAACCTCTTCAACAATTGTGTTGGGAAAACTGGATATCCAGATGAAAAGAATTAAGTTGGATCCTTACCTCACACCACACACAAACATGAACTCAAAATAGATCAGAAATCTATCAAATTTAGCCAAAGATTAATTTAGTCAAAAATTAGTAAAGAGACACAAGTGTAATAACTATAAACTCCGAAGAAAACAGAATCTTCATGGTACTGTATTTTCAATGATTCCTTGGATATTGTACCAAAAGCAGAGGCAGAAAAAGGAAAATAGATAAATTGAACGTTGAAATTAAAAACTTTGGTGCATCAAAGGGCACTACCAACAGGGTGAGAAGACAACCCACACAACGGGAGAAAACATTTGAAAATCATTTGCCTGATGAGGGATCAGCGTGCAGAACATAGAGAGAATTCCTACAGCTCAAAAACAGTCATAAAACTGTAAGGGCCTCTTTAGCCAGGGCGACTCCATCTTGGTTAAAAGCCATTTTGTTGTTTGTGCAGCAAAACTTTAACAGACCCTGCCCCCCGCCCCCAGAGAAACTTACTTAGAAGCAAGTCTGGGAAACCAGTAAAATATGGTCGTCCTGTTCCTAATAACAGAGCCCAGAATACAAGGACGAGTCGGGCGAGGTGGAGACATCCCATCAGTAAGAAACACACATACTTTCCCCCTCACCACCAGAGAATGTAAACCCCGCTGTGTGGACACCAACCTTGGGCACCAATTCTGACCAGAGTAATAGGTTAGGTCGAACAGCTACTGTAGGGTAAACTGTAATTCAACTGGCCACCTGCGTATGACCTGACTTGACTACAATCTCACTGGCCACCTCTGTGTGGCCAGACTTTTGCTCTATAAAAGGTAGCCTGTCGGATGGGGAGGGGTCGCCCTCTTTGGAGGCGGCCCTGACCGGTCAGTCAGTCAATTCTTGAGCCTGTAAGCTGGTCAGGAGACGGCCCTGGCTGGTCAGTCTGACTTCTAACACTTATCATAAAATAAAGCTTTAAGTAACGTTCACTTTGTCTCGGTCTCGTTTCGTTTAATAACAGACCTAGCAAAACCAAACCAGCCAATTAAAGAACAGGCAAAAGTCTTGAGTAGAAGTTTCTCCAAAGAAACTGTACAGATAGCCAACAAGCATGTGAAGGTATTCTCATACCTGTTGGGGAAATTTGAATCAAAGCCACAGTGAGGTCCCCCGCACCCATTAGGACGGCTCTTGCTAAACAAAGTAACGTTTGCCGACGAGGGTGCAGAGAAGTCCGAGCCCCCGAGCTACGGCTGGCGTGGAAAACGGAGGACGGCACGGGGTCTCCTCCGAAAATGAGGTGCAGGGTCGCCGAGACCCAGTCCTTGCACTTCTGGGCACACACCGGGAAGAATGGAGTCGGAGACCCGGACCCGCGCACACCGTGCCCCCGGCAGCGTCATTCCGCCGCGAGAACGTGGTAGCAGGGCAAACGCTTGTCAGCACGTGGGTGGGTGACACGGGGTGACACGGAAGTGCAGCGGGTTAGCGCCGGCCTTTGAAGGGAGGGAAGCGTCGATGCCGGCTTCCACACGGGCGGACCTCGAGGACGGTCGCCAGTCACAGGAGGACACTCTGCTCCATTCCCCTTAACCGAGGTGCCTAGTGGTCAAGGAAGTAAAGTGCCGTGGGGGCCGGCAGGGAGAAGAGCGGGGTCACGTTTAACGCAGAGTTTCCCTCTGGGGACACGAGAACGTTCCGGGTGGCGCAAGGACAGTGAAAACGAGGACCTGTGGCCGACGCGACCGGTCGTTCTGGAGATCCGTCAACACCGCATGATTTCTATGATTCACGTGCTCAAGCCTGCGACATGTAAGTTGTGGCTTCAGGCATTGCGGCACCTTTCCCTTGTGTTTGCTTCCTATAAACTAATGCAAAGCTTTAGAAAATCTGCCGTTTGGGAGGAATCACCTTCAGACTCTCTTCCACAAACCACTGGGCGTCCTAGTGGGAGTGGAGGCACACGAAAGCCTTGTCACCTCTGCCAGGGGCCAGCGTCAGGCCGTGCTGTCAGGTTCCCACGGCCGCGTGGCGGTGCTGCTTTGCCGAACGTGAGAGAACCGGAGATGGAGAAAGGTGAGTGCATCTGCCGAGGCTGAGACACACAGGGGACTTGCTGCTTTTTGAACTTTGGGGATATTAACTTTTTGTCACCTTCATATTCAGAGTCGAAGTCGCTCGCTCGTGACCCTTTCTTTTTCACTGACTTGACCATCCGAACGAGGTGCACGGCTCGCCTGCCAGGCTCGGGGATCCCGCACAAAGCGTCCCGGTTCGAGCTGTCGGAGCTGAGGCCCCGAGGCAGGTGACTCCTTCCGACAGCTCGGCTGCCGTCGGCGGGGACACTCTGCTTGTTTCAAAATCATGGCTTTTGTTGGACAAAACTCATTGACGTTCCTTGGTTGAGAGTGTCATCTGCCGAATGAATTCCTAATCTACCTTAGTCGGTTATTTTATGATTTCATGTTTTTCCCCTTAAGAGAACGAAGAGAGAAACTTCCGTCCCGACCGCACCGTTGACTGTCCGTGTCTGCGGCGCCCACGCTGCCGGGATCCAGACCCAGTTCTGGAAGCTTCCCCATGGCCGGGAGCACAGGGCAGGGCTACGGGCTTTCAGCTGCGCCACGGCTTGCGTGGCCGCGTGGAGAAGGCCCCGGTGGTCGGTGTGCTCATTGTAGTTCTGTGGGTCTGTTCACAGTTTGGAGCTTTGAAGTGGCTCTGGGGACAGCTGTGCTTGCGGCGTCCACCGGATAAAACCACGGCCGAAGCCGGGGTCACGTCTTCTCCAAGGTCGCCCCGGAGGATTAAATCTGAGTAAAAAACAGTTACCAAACCCAAGTCATCACTGTGACTCTTTATAATCCTTTGAACAAATAAATGATGTGTTTATTCTACAAAATGCCTCGTCCCCAATATCTGAGTGAAAGCGAGAGTCTAAGAAGATGCTGTCAGCAGCCGCAGAATCTGGGTCCCCTCAGCCACACCCTCCCCACGCGGTCCAGGATCCCAGCCCCGCAGACGGCACGCGGACTCCAGCCCCTACGGGAAGAGCAGACCTGCCTTTTCCCCTCTCCTTCACCACGGCGGCCCACGGGCCCTCAGACTCTAAAGATGGGGTTTGTCCGACCTGCCAGGAGCACGGGGAGGAGGACAGAGCTGGCAGCGGACAGACATGTGCGTCCTTCCTGGAGTCCCTCACGCCCTCTGCCTTCCACGGTCTCGGGGGCTCCGAGTTGGGAGGCGTCTGCCCACAGCCTTCCAGCCACGGGAGAAACCCGGGAGACGGGTGACTACACCGACTCCTACGAGCGTCTCACAAGCGAAACCAGGCAAGGGCCGGGCTTGATGGGGGGTTAGTCCGGCTCACCAGAGGGAGCATCCCCACAGCCCGATGTCTGGTCCCCGCAAGGGCACAAGCATGCCCTGCGCGGTGGCCCCCTCTGTGCACTGCTCCGAAGGAGGCGCAGATGCCAGTTCCGGATACCTCGTCCCTTCCCTGATCTCCCTGCCTGGTCAGTGGGGGTTGCCGCTGCCTTTTGTTGCAGGATGGGAGCTGGGAGCCGCAGCCTCGTGCATCCCGTGAGTCCCGACAGGAAGAAAGGGGAGTCGATCGGTGCATGACGTTCCAGTGACCTCACTGCCCAGGGCTTGGGGCCCCTTTCCCCAGCGCGGCCACTGTCTAAGGCCTCCACAAGGCAGAAGAGACACTCCAGAGTGCAAACGCTGTGATTTCTCATGGGGCCCAGCTGTGCCCTTGGGGTAAATCTGGCTTGCAGACACATTTTGCTTGGCCCTCACAGCATGAAAAACTCAGCTAAAGGAAAGTTTACCTAAAAGCTCCGTCGCTAGCTTGCTCTGTAAGGAGACGCTCTGGCCGCGCCGGACCTCCGGCATCCGCGAGCTGGTGCCCCCTCGGTCCTGCCTCTGCAGCCGCCAGCACCCTGTGTCAGCCGGGACGCTCGATGCTCCCGCCGGCCCGGAGTGCGCCTGCCGACCGGACCCAGCCGTCCAGAGAGCTCCCCTCTGTGGAGGGGACAGAAGCGTCCAGCATGCACATGCGTGTGACTTCCCTGTTGAGATTTTATTTTCCTTCCGGGTGGACCGTGATGACTGTGGGGACGTGGGAAGAGTGGGTGTGTGGGCAGCCCAGCCCCCGGCGCCGGCCCTCTGCGCCGCTCCTCCTCTGCTCCACGCCCATGAGGCCAGACACAGGATAAAGAAGATGAAGCGACAAGGCAACGGGGCGTCAGGGTTAGAGAAAATGCGGCTCAGAAATGCAACATTGTACGTTGATTAAGACACAAGGGAACTAGTTATTGTAAAGATCAATATGTTAACATGAATTTCAAAAATAAAAAGAACTGATAGTAATTTGAAAGTAGACGGTTTGTGATTAATATAAACAACATCAAATGTGAAAACAGAAACAGACTCACAGGAATTTTATTTAACAATAAAAATGCTAAAGTGATGTCAAAACACAGAGTTGAACATTATGAAATTCCTATTTTGGGCATCGAGATGGTCGTTGTCAGCAGCTTCATAGGGCGCAACCCCGTGTGTGTCCTTTCCTCTGGCGACGCTCCTCGGCAGGTGGAGAAACTTCCCTTCGGGCACCTGTTCCCTCCACCCACTCCCGCTTCCCTCTGCACGTCCACCTGCCTCCCGGCCGGCCCCCGCGCTCCGTCCCCCGCCCCAGGACCCAGGGCTCCAGGCTCTGCAGCCGGTGGAGACTCTTGGAGAACCTTGAGTGTGGCATCCACAAGACTCACACTTCCCCGTTCCTCACACTGGTTGACTCTCATCATGTGATCCGGACGCCCTGCTACCAAGATACCTTCTTCCCATTAGGAAGTATCACTCGGGTCCAGGTGCTCCGGGAAGAGCAAACCAACAGTGACTTGGGCACCAAGGGCACTCCCTCGTGGAGGAGAGCCAGAAGAGGGCAGTCACAGGCTGCTGGCCAGGACCCACGCTTTTTGCAGCTTCTCTGTTCCACGTTCTTCCTGCAGATCCCATCCTCAAGGTCACAAGATGGCTGCTAACTCTGGCCATTGCGTCTGCCTCCAGTCAGGAGGAAGGAAGAAGGGGGGCTGGTAAATGGGTTTTATTTAGCTTCCCATCATCTTTCAAGAAGCCTTGTTGGTGTTCCCTCCCAAATCCTTCTGTCTGAGGCCTCACTGACCAGAGATTAACACGGTAGCCGTCTTGACTGCCAGGGAGGCTGGGATGTGGTTCCCAGCTGAGCAGACTGCTGTTCCCTGCAGCGCAGGTGATTCTTAACAGGGAAGAAGGCAGATGGCTCTAGGACGGGCGGATAGCAGTCACGGCCATGGAGGTTATATTATTATTATTACTTTTTGCATTTTCTCTCAGTCACTACATCTACCCAAGTTTCTGTGCTGAAGAGCTTTCCCAGCTCTGACGCTCCTTTAGGCTCAGCCTGGAGGGGACTCTGTGCTGCCCGCCGTGCGGGTCCACCGGAAGCCCCACCAGCAGGCTTGCTGGGCGCCCTAGTGTCCCGTGCCGCGCCGGTCTCCAGAGGCTCTGGCTGGTGAGCTATGGGGCCCGTCAGGGCGGCGTCTGGGGTGTGTGCTCCAAGGGGGCGATGCCGGATTCGCACGCGACCCAGTGGCCCCAGGAAATAAATGGAGCTTTTCACACAGGATGAACTTTGTGGGGAAATGATTGTTCTCACACATGCGGCTAACCCTTGACGGATGAACACTGGTTCCCACGAACAGACGGCAGATTCAACGAGGGACACGGAAATCACACGTGAGAACACGCTTCCTAAGAGCCTCAGGTTTTCCATCTGTCAAGGAGCATCGTGAGCACTCAAAGCCTGTCTGCTTGGGCTTGGTTCAGAATAGTCTGGACACAAACCCGGACTGTTCCCTTCAGCACAGGCCGGGGGTGCGTCCTCGGGCGAGGCTGTCTGAGGGGCCCATGCGAGGTGCCATCCCCCGCGATTTCAGACCTCCGCAGTGCTGGCGGAAGCACGATTAGTTTTCAGAGTCACCAGCTGGGTCGACTCTCTGCGTTCAGGTCTGACTCTTCTCTTACAAGTCAGTACACATTAAATACAGAATAATGTGCCGTCACAGCTCGGTGGAAAGAAGGCAGGTTTGGGCGTCGCATAGACGTGGGTTCAAATCCGGGCCTTCCCCCTTCCTCGCTTCTTTACATCGGATGAGTTGCTTGACTTCTTCTTGCTGGTCTCTTCCCGGAGAAGTCTGGGGACCTGGGGCAGCGGGTGACCCGGACAGTGTCTTCCTCCAGCGAGATCCAAGCAATGTGGAGAGTACTTTCCGGAGTCAGAGTTGAGCATTGGCCTACCAGTTACCAGGGTGTGGACAACGTCCACATCAAGCCCGTTAGACGGCATGCATGTGTGTGTACACGGCATTAAGTCTGACTTTTTTTTTTTTTTTTTTTTTATAAATAACTGATTTGCTTCATTACTCATTTCCCACAGTGACTAACAGAGTTGTGTGATGTCTGCAAAACCCAAGGCTCCCCACCCAGGCCTCCTCCTACCTGTGCTCATTATTCTTACATTCCTGGTGCGTTGGGGACACTGTCAGCTAAGTGAAGCAGGTGCCGTTCTAGAATTTTCCCCAGAGGCCCACAGCCACCACTGAAGAGGAAGACAAGAAAGGTGGGTGCAGACAGGAGCAAGGGTCAGGGCCTAGGAGAGACCCTCTTGGAGCGTGACCTCACTGAGTCAGGTTTCAGTTACTCTGGGTTTAGTGATTACCTCTTTCTAAAGTGTTGGCAAAGAAAATGAACACCATACTTACATAAGAGGAGCAAGCGTGTGCGCTTAAAACGTAGACTAGAGGCAGAGACATGTTTCATATGGAAGATGGGGCACGTGGTTGAGCCTTCGATGCTTCTGACCCTGAGAAAACCAGATTTGGAAGAAGTGCGTACACCTAAAACAAAAACCATCAGAGGCGACTACGGCTAAGGGAGTGTTAACAGAAGTTTCGGCTGGTGGGGACGGCAGTATCTGAGAAGGGCTAGAGACAGGTGACCACAGGCTGGGAAGCGAGGCAGCCGTCAAGGCAGCGGGGTCTTGGGGGCTCAGCGGTCGAGGCACTGGCTCCCCATGAAGCTGGGAGGACACATGCTGAATGTCTCTGTCGTTGGCAGGTAACCTTCAGAACCCCACGGGGCCGGGGCAGAAAACGACCTCTACCCCACTCTCTGGGCAGCCAAATAGCTTATGGGCGTGGAGCCCCCAGGACACACAAGGGCAGGGATGCCTCGGAGGAAGCAGGGAAGAAGCAAGATCTACGGACCCCTCCTTATGTCCCCCAAGGACGCCTGTTGTCAGGCTTTTCCATCTGGGCGGGAAGTCCCAGGATCACTCTTCGAAAAAGGAAGCACCTTGAGATGGTCGGTGTCGTCTACCTAACGATCTGGCTCCCTGTCACTCTCTGTTTTACGTCATGATTTTACAAGCTACACATGGACTTTTTAAGAAGCTTGATTTTTTTTTAAAGATTTTATTTATTTATTTGACAGAGATCACCAGTAGGCAGAGAGGCAGGCAGAGAGAGGAAGGGAAGCAGGCTCCCCGCGGAGCAGAGAGCCCGATGCGGGGCTCGATCCCAGGACCCTGAGATCATGACCTGAGCCGAAGGCAGGGGCTTAACCCACGGAGCCATCCAGGCACCCCAAGCAGCTTGATTTTTAAATAACAGCAGTTTCCCAAAGATGGGACACCCAAAAGAAAAAGATGACGTAAAAGACAGAACAATACACACAGAGAAAGAAAGCTAATGAACACGGAGAAGACAGAGCTGCGGCAGGGAGAAGCAAGCTGTGCTCACCGGCCGCGGGCCACTCCGTCTCTGGGCGCTGGCGGCTCTGACCCTGGCTTGGGTCCGAGGCTTGCGCGACCCCTCCTTGCTTTGGTTGGAAACACGGCCCGCAGACCTCCGTGCTGCCATCAGGCCAGCTGCCTGCTCTCACGGTGGGTTTGGAGAGACGCAGAGACTCTGCCAGTATTGCAGGCATTTTCCCAGGACCCTCAGGTCAGAAGAAACTTCAAAACAAACAAAATAAAACGATAATGACTATCATCAGAGAGATAAGAGAATTTATTGTCTTCAGAAGGGAAAAAAATGATGCTGTAAGAAGGGAGTTCCTCAGAGGAGACCTCTGAGCCTCAAAACAAAGACGACGGCAGAAATAAGAGTAATATAGAAGGGCTGCATTGAAAATGGGAGAAATCTCCCAGAAAGTGGAAAAAAGAACAGGGACTTAGAAAATTAGTAAAAACAAGCATGATATTGAGATGCTCTCATTGACTGAAATGTTTGCATCCCCTCGAAATTCACGCTGGAATCCGAATACCGGCGCACCCGTGTTTGGAGGTAAACTTTGGGGACCAGCCGCACGGGGTCCCCGTGATGGGACAGACCTGGGGACAGGGGAGGTGTGGGTGCTCCGTTTGGGCCTCCGCCGCACGAAGACACCGGACACCGGTCTGCAAAGCAGAGGGTTCTCACAGACCCCCGCGGGGCGTACCGGCCCCCAGCCTCAGACCTGGTGCCCCGGGAGCTGCCGGGGGAATGTCCGTCGCACAGGCCTACCGTGGGCGACAGTCGTTAGTTACCGGGGCCCCAGGGGACGAACACGGGCTCTTCACAAGCTGCAGCCTTCGACTAATAGACGTTCAAAAATAGCAAACAGAAACGATGCGTGGAAGGACAAATTGAAGGGCAGGGATTTCCTCAGTGAAAGCGTCTGCTGGGCTTTCAGGTACAGAATGGGACAGATCACCACACCCGGCCTCTTCACGGCAAGACCGCGAGAAACAACACTGAAATATCTTGAAAATATCAAGCGAAACACGACTAGAAAGAGCTAAATGTGGAAAGAAGGAAAGATCCTTCTGGAAGGGGGATCACCAGGACGGGCCATGGGGGTTCGGAGGGGTGTGGGGGTCTGTGGGAATCTTGCATTTGCCAACTGCTCCCGTGGGCCACGCTTACCACGAGCACCAACGAGCAGACGGCACGTGAGGGCCGTGTTTGAGGTTCTCCCCGGACGGCTGGTGGCTGCGCTGTCCGCTCTCTGGGCTCTTCCCACACCAGCGTTGGCTGCGGCTGCTGCTGAGCGTGGGTCAGTGACGCCCCGTCTGCACGTGTGAAGAGCCGCCTGTGGACGGAGGCCGACGGGGCGCCAGGCGTCACCCCAGATGCCCCGACGCCGCAGGGCCCGTCTGGTAGAGTCAACGTCTTCTGGTACTTTTGCTGTCGCCCTTGGGGTCTCTGTCCTCACGAGACCGCGGCCAGGGGCTCTGGGGTTAACTGTCGCCTCAGGCTCTTGCCCAGGGACCCGGGCAGGAAGTGCCTGGAGGGGAGCACCGAGGGCCCCCACTTCATTGTTGAGCAAAGACACCCTTCCAAGAGCCAGTGGGTGTCATCCTGCCACCAAATCAAATCGTCCCCCTGCCCCGGCCCGTTCCCTGTGGGACGTTCTGCTCTGTGGGTGTCCGGCGTGGCCTCTTGGCTTCTACACAGAATCTTCAAGGGTCAGCTCAGGACCCACCGTCTCTGCGCTCCCAGCCCGACAGCAGCAACATCCCCTCTGCGTTCTGAGCAAAGGCAGCGTGAGCAGAGCCCGAGCCGGCCCGTGACACGCATGTGCCACCAAGTAGGGGTGACAGGAAAGACGCTTGCTGACGCTGCATCAGGCAGGGGCCACCAGGCCTGACGTCCCCCACGAATCAGAGTCGTCCACACTTAGGGTCTGAGCCTTTGCTGACAAGATGAGAAAGCCACTCCAGGAGGCTGACGCACTCAGGTCTATGCTTGAAAATCCTCCCGCTGACGCGCAGAGACAGGGCTGGGAGGGAGGACGAAATGGACGTAGGGATCTATTTCTGGAAGTTCCTGAGGAAACAGAGGCATGAGAGGACGGTGGTGTGGAGGTGTGAGTGTGGGGGAGGGAAGGATGTCCAGACGCGTCTCGTGGAAAACCGGCCGGTGACGGATTAGGACGGAAAGAGGCAGCACCGCCCGGAAGGGGGGACGTGCTGGGGAGCAGGGGCTCGGTAGAAAGGGCAGTGGGGGTCCCGGGACGAGGGACAGGGCTGAGCTCCCGCGTGACAGTCGGGGCGGGGCGGACTGGACGTGTCCACGCGGGGGTCCCGGGGTGCTTGGTCTACCTCCTTTGGAAAATCTTTGTGCGAGACGGGAAACACTGTGTGCAAAGTCACTCGACGTTGTCTGAGACCCCAGGGAAGCCTGTGCCCAGGTAAGTATCCTAGCAACACTCACCTAGTGGGTTTTTCTTGTTCCTGTATGGAATAACAGCAATGAGCACGCTTTTTAAGCCAGACAGTAAGTACGGCCACCACGTTCACGTCTGCAATTCTGACAAGTGATGCATAGGTCCCTTTCTTACAACCACGCAGCAGACCAGGAAGGTCAACGAACGACGGCCCCACATTCTCAGTGAACCTGGTGTCAGAATGATGGTGGGCGTTTTGGCCGTCCAGGCGGCGCTGTTAGAGGGCGGTGCCCCTGCTCAGGGTGCGCCCAGAGAGGCGTGACACGGACGGGGTGGCGGAGGGCAGCGGAGGTGTGGAGGTCCCGGCAGGGGCTTTCGTCACCTCGCCCGGAGCTGCGGCCCTCAGAGCCGACACAGCACAGCCCAGAGCCAGACCAGCCCCACGTCATCCAACAGGTCCTTCCTTCGGCAACGTACTCACCGAAACCGGGAGGACAGAAGGTCGGCATGGCCCCCGGGCACAGATGACAAGCCAAGTGATTAAACAAAACAAGACACGTCACTTACAACTCCTGGCCTGTCACTTTTCCGGAATCTCTGGAGGGCGACCGTACGTGAACCTGAGGTGAGACGCCGTCGCGAGACAGGCCTTGGGGCCTCAACAAGGAAAAAGCAGGACAGAGACAAGTCACCTGGAGGAACATGAAGAAAACTGTGGCGTGAAACCCTGAGGCACGACGTCCCGGTATGTCCTTGTCCGAGTCACTCAGCCAGCGCACAAGCAGCTTCCTGTCCACCCACACTCGCCCTCCAGCTGCCCTCCGAGGACTTGTCCATTCTCCGTCAGCCTTCCTCTGTCCACACGCTCTCCAGTTTGGGGATGTTGTCCTCCAGCTGGTGACGGGAAACCATCCTCCCCTCCCTCTGGGAAATACTGTCCTTTAAATGCCTAACCCCATCTTGTGTGCTGTTCTCAGCCTCACGCAGAGCTCCCCAGGATTCCGAGTTCCGGAATATTCCTTTCTCTCAAGGGTCGCTGCCCACAAGTCATTCCCTGGGAATTACTGCTTCTGGTCGCGTAGCTGCCTTTTGAGCTGAATTTTCTCCTCTGGGAGGTGGGCTCTGAGCAAGCTGCGTGCTTCGGCGACAAGCTTCGGAGCCCGGAGAACAGAAAAGTTTTCCTTCTAAAGTGTCGCTGTTCTTGGTCTGGGTGGTCAGCAGTCCCCAGGCTCAGCTGGCTCCCCTCAGGGCCAGCTCCCCCGCGGCCTCCTCACGCGCGGGCATCGGGGCAGCTTACAAGACCAGTCGCTCTGCAATGCAAAGTGTCGCTGCAGGACGATGAAAGGCCCATCTCTGTCCAGACGCCCTGCGATGAGCCGGTGCTGAGATCTGAGATCAGGGGCTTCCCAGACATCTAGGCTCCCTGAGCGTTCACGAACGCTCCTTCGCACAGATATCTATTCTGCTCGCTGTGCTCGGAGGTTTGATTTCGTTACAAAACCCTAACAAACCAAACTGTTTTCCACAGGGTGACGGACCACACACTCACTAAAGCCCGGAGCAGAATCCGTTTACGGTGGATTCTAGCCAGTATTGGGATGTGCTGTTGTCCAAAAATACCGTTTTGAAAGACGAGGTTAGATTTGTTCATGCTGTTTGGCTGAGAGCTCGTTAACTGAGAAGGTTTTCACAGTCATCTCAGACCAAGCAAACTTTATTAGGCCAAACTATTTTTAGGTACATCTATGAAATCTCTCCAATTTATCACACGTCCTAAAATCTTGGGGCTCTGAAATTTTATTTTCCCTTAAAATTCCCTCACCTCCTCTGGTATGATTGTTTCCTATGTGGCTGAGGACAGTGGAAATTCAGGATGTGCTCGGAGCCCTGGTGTGGGTTACAGCAGGGGAGCCCCGCACGGCCCCCGTCCTATGCCACCGCCACGAGGGCGCCGGAAGAGACCGCTGCAGCGGCAGCGCCTGTGGCCGAGGGGATCACTGTCCGGCCTCCCGCCCTCCCACCTGTGCCCGAGCCTCTGCAGAACGTTTTCCCAGAGGACAAACGACATTCAGATTCCGGGCATTTGTGCAGTGGGAGGTTCCCCTGACCTCCCGCAAACCTTATCTTGGGGCTGATCAGTAACAGCCCCGAGCTGAGCGTCAGGGCCCAGAGCACGTGCCCCCGCTCCCCGCATCCTGGTCGCCACACGTTTCTGCTAAGTTCCAAACGGGGTCTGTTCAGGGCTTCAGCGCGGTGCACAGAATGTCTCCATCTCCTATTACCGTCCCCTGAGCCACGAACTCCCCAGGGGAAAAAAAAATTCTCTTTCCAAGGAGACTGGCTTCCTTTCAAGCTTATGAAAATCAGCCAGAGGGCTAAGGCTATGTTTAGACAACTACAAATAAAGTGAAGCTTGGTTTTTAAAATGATTAGTACGGTTTAATAGTGGTACAAAATCAGATTTAAAAATTTCATTGTCATCATGACAGTAAGTCTGGTTTGGGCTCTGATAAAATGAAGAACTTGTGAAAGGAATGCTTCTTTTTCCCTCTCCTAACCCCGAGTATGTACGTCCTGTGTGATTCCACGTAAAGGAGGCACGGAGGGCAGTCAGAATCCCACGGACAGAAGGTGGGACGGAGGTGCCAGGATGGGGGAGGAGGTCAGAGTTTCGTGGGGCCGGAGGTTAGGGTTCACGCGCTGAACAGCGTTCCTGGGCGGCCGGCAGCCCGCGTACCCGGATCTGGGACCACATGCCGCATGCTCGGAAACGGTAACACGGTAAGCTCTGCGTACGTGTATTTTACAAAATAAAAAAAAGAAAAAGAAAAAGAAAAGCCCAAATAAAATCCACATGTGCACAGCTCCGCTGGAGAGACGGTGGTCGTTGGGGACGTTACTCACCGCCACCCCCTCGTCCCCCAGGTCGTGAAGATGACCGTGAAGATTATCGGACGTGCGTACTCTTCCAAACGGTGTTTTTCTGTTGTATATGTCGATTTGCTGCTTGATATTTGGTTTTCTTTTGATAAAGGCAAGGGAACCAAAACCAAAAATGAACTCTCTCTCCAGTGTCTCTGTGGCCCTCAGCCCTGCCGTACTCACGCACAGACCCAAGGACAGTCACTGGAAGCTCCTAGAAGCAGCTCGTCCTGGCGCACGTAAGACACAGCACCCACGCTCCTGTCCTGTGCCTCCAAGACGCTCATGCCCAGGAGACGGCCTCACGGTCCCCGCAGAGCAGAGGGTAAGCGAGCAGGGCCGGGGGACGCCCAGACCTGGGCATCAGACACTATCGTCCCCTCATGCTGTGGAGAAGAAAGCCAGGTGACGTTATAAGGGTCTGACCCAAACGTCTGTTCAACACCAAACTTGCGTGTCTCCCACGCTGCGTCCCAGGGCGCCGTGCTCACCAGGCTGGGGGTGGGGAGACGAGGTGCGGCAGACAGATTCCGGGAGCGCCCGTCCACAGCCAACAGAGAGGGGGACAGACCCCGTCCGTCACCCTGCAACAGGAAAACACGTCTGAGGGAACGGTTAAGAAAAGCTGAAGTCAGGTGTGTGCCAAATGAAGGAGGAAATGTCTGTTAGTGCGGCCGTGAGCGTGGTCGGGGGACAGGACTGAACCCTGTTGCTCTGTCAAGTCATGAGCCAGGAAGCGCTGACCGAATGGCCCCGACCTCACGGGCTGACTCACGTCTCCGGGGCCCGGGGGAGGCCGTGTGCCCCGCACCACCCCCGGGCGGTCCCCACGCACCGGACAGTATCACGCAGCCCTGGAAAGGCGCTGAGAGTGGTCACCAGTTACGGGCAGTATCTTCCTCGGGGAGAGAGAGGACAGCCTTATCTTGGCTTTGCTTCTGTACCCTGAGCCTTGTCTTCCTCTCCCGACAATGTCCTTCTGTGCCGTTCCATGTCGCTCAGGACAGTCTTCAGCCTCCGACTAACTGATTGCAAGACTGACATGGGGGTTGCCCGGAAACACTTGAACACGCACACCCTCGACTCCCGTGGAAGTGTTCTAACGACACTCCTCTGCGAGTGAGCGTCCCTCCCGTGGGGGCCCCTAGAGCCGTCTTTCGCCCCAGCCCCAACGGAGAAGCAAAGTCAGGAAACGTGTCCTCGTGCCACAGCTGGCGAGGGGACGCGTGCACATTCCTCCTTCATACGGAGGTTTCTGTCCTTTAAAACGTGAGAGTTATAAAATTATGAAAAACAAGGTTTTCATTGTGCGTGAGCCTCTGACGACGGCTTTCTCCACGCTTGGCCTGACAGTGCGTGGGCCGCAGACCCGGGGAGGGTGGGGCGCACCCGAGGCCCCTGCGGTGTCCCTGCGGGTGGACACAGGCCCGGACGGAGGACTGCGGGACGAAGGCAGCCGTACAGACGATCCTGGAGTCCCAGGACGGGGAGGTCGGACGACGCTTCCTCTGCGCAGACTCCCAGGGAAATGGACGCGGGCTCAGAGTCCCGGGCCCCGTGGGGCTGACCTTCTGTGTCTTCTCTCTCTCCACTTCCTGCTAGGAAATAGGCGGCTTCGGTGGTGCAGAATTTGGGCAGTTTGTCCTCACAGCGGTTGATAATAAAGCGTGATATTTGGATCTGTGACTTTTTTGGTGGAAGTTAGTGCCCACAAGCAACGGCTGCAGACGCGCCTCTGGCTCCAGGCTGTTTGAGGGCCGGAGGGGCTCAGAAGGAAGGAATCGGAACGCGGAAGATCACGGCCGTTGAGATTCAGGAATTGATCTTAATAAGTTAATCAGATTAAGTGCTATAAACATCAGGTAAAGCCGGAGAGAAACCCCGTTTGCCTTTGTTTCCCCTTGAACGATGGTTGCTGTGCGCTGTACGCTGAAGGAACCCATTCCCCGACGCCGCGTGGTTGGGGAAGAGGTGGTGGGCGTCCCGCGTGTGACGTCGTCCTCCGAGACGGCCGTCCTGACGTCGGGGTCTGAGCCCCGACACAAACGTGCATGTGAACGTGGGGGACGGGAGTCCGCTTTCAGGCCGTGACCCCAGCCACCCCCACAGACGCGGGCTCCACGCCCCACCTGCACACGGTGCTTGCTAGGCAAGAACGGCGCTCCTGGGGCGCCCGGGGTCGCAGGGTGTTGGGCGTCTGCCTTGGTTCATGTCATGATCCGGGGTCCTGGGATGGAGCCACAAGTCAGGCTCCCTCCCCGGGGGGGACCTGCTTCTTCCCTTCTCTGCCCCCCAACACCCTCCTTGACGCCCATCCCCTGGCTTCCCCCTCCTCCAGCCCCTCCCCTCCGTGACCCTCAGTTTGGTTCTCAGAGTCCAGAGTCTCTCATGGCTCATCTCCTTGATATCTTCCCATTCAGTTTTCCCTCCCATGTGGCTTATTATTGTAATAAATACTATTTGTTATTATTATTACTATTTATAACTATGTAATAAATAAAAATACTATTTCTTTGTCTGTAAAGACCCGAAGTCTGACTTTTCGGTCATGTTGTCTTCATCTCTCTGGGCACGCACGTCGAAGAAGGTGTCGGTGCCGAGGGGGAGTGAGAATTTGTCCCTAGAGAGAGTGTGGCCGATCGTGCTGGGATCTTACAAGCCGCACGGCCATGGTCGGGGGCTCCGTGGGGGCTCGGTCTTACCCTCTGCAGCCGGAAGGAGAGACTCGGACCGCAGTGGGGGGTCCTGAGCAGCAGCGGGGGTCCTGGCCCTAGTAGGGGACCGACTGCCCCTAGGACCACAGTTACCGGACGTCAGACGCAGCCCAGGGCTCCTCCTGAGTGGAAGGGCAATTACAAGGTCCAAGGGCAGCTCCGGGAAGCGCACGTCGCACGACCGCTCCCTTCCGCTGGGCGGTCAGACGTGCAGCCGCCGAGCCGCCAGCTTTCCACGAAGAAGGAACCGTGCCCCGAGACACCACTTACACGGTGAGAACGTGCTGCAGGAGACAAAGCTTGAGAGCAGGAGAGAAAGGAGAACCAAAAATGGGGGGGAGGCAGGAGAACCACGCACACACTCCGGGTCCAAGAGCCGTGTCCTGGAGGGCCACGGGGCAGGGTCAGCTGTGTCCCATCCGGAGAGAAAAGTGCCGCTTCCCTAACTCCAGGAGGGACCAGCGCCCCTCAGGGCCCAGCAGCCGGTGCCTGTGAGGGACGGCGTCTCCTCCTGCGTGAAGTTCCTTGGTGGCCCCGTAACCCTGGGAGCGGGAGGAGGAGTGCTGCAGGCAGGTCTGGCTGACCAGCGGTCCGGACGCTCCACATACCCTGCCGCGTCCTCTGCGTCTCCGAGCCGCCCCGGTTTCCTCCCAGTACGTGGTCCAAGGCCCCACCTCTTCATCTCTTGACTTGGTCCAAGTGAGCCTTGGCTACAAGCCCCCTGTCGTGGACTGGGCTCCTCCCCCGCGGGAGCCCCACCGCCCCGTGCAGGTGCCCTCCACCTGCGACGCCCAGAGCAGACGCCCTCCCCACACTGACCTGCTCCCCGAGGAGAGCCCGGGGGCATGAGGTTCTGCTTCGACTCCTCGCCGTGAGGCTCCGGACGGGACCGAACACGGCCTCCTGGGTGTGCAGGTGTCCCCGCGGGACCGTTCTGCCCAGACGGCCTCCTTCCGCGGCCCTCGGCCTTGGCTCCTGTCTGTGCCTCGTGGCAGCCAGTCCAGACACGCGGCCCGCGGTGTTTTCTCCAAACCAGCATGTTTAAGGCAGGGGTAGGAACAACCCAGGACAATAATGATCGCTTTACTGATTCTCAGTTCATCATTTACCAAACACAGGACACGGGAGGAGTTGGCCCTCACGGGAGGTCCCTGTAAGGACTTATTACGTGAATCTATAACCTGATGACTTAGCTCGGTGTTAGCTTTTGTACATCGCCTACCTGACCTTGAAGCACCTGCTCACGTGTTCCTCAGATGTTTTGGGAAAGTGAAAAATATAAAAAAGGACATAATTCTAGGTAAATCCTCACCAACGATTGAGTAAAAACACACCGTTTCATGAGAGCAAAACAGGGCTTACTGGAGCACTCCGAAATGGTAAACGGAATTTCTGAGTTTCTCTGGGAACATCTCTGAGTGAGGGAGAAAATGGCCGATGGCCGGTTTGAACAGCAAGAAACTTCCAGAAGGGAAGCAAGCTCTAAGTGCACGAAACCGGTCTCCAGAGAAAAATGCGGGCTCAGAGCGATCTTATTCCTACTGAGGAACCTGTGAGCGTCACAGTGTGTCAGGGAGGGACAGACGCCGCCTTGAGCAGCCGGAGAACCCCCGCCCGGGCGCCGCAGGGCCGCCTTGAGCAACGCAGCCATTCTCAGTGGCCCCACGGCGCCCGGGTTGGGCTTCTCCGGCTGCTCTCTGCACCGCGTGTCCTCGCGTCCCGCCAGCAGTGCAGCGTCGGGTGCGTGCGGCTGCACCTGGGCTCGGCGGGAAGCGCACCTGCGGGCCGTCACGTGGCCCCTTTGCTGAAGGCGGGAGGAAGAGCGCGTCGTTCTGATGCTCCTCGTCTGCCCTACAAGGGCCTTTGGCTTTGCCTTTACGCACCGGCCCCACCTGCGCCGGCAGGGACCGACAGCCACACGGAGCACCGGATGGCTTCGGGGAGCTTGAGCGTCTGGTGGACCCGGGCACCGTGCAGGTCTGTCCTGGCACCCCGAAGGCCTTCCCAGGCCCTGCCTCCCCCCAGGGCCTCCCTCCAAGGCCGTCCTACCTCCTCAGGCCTCTGCTCAGTGGCATGCGTCCCCTGTGACCTCCAGACATCGAGGGGCCTCTTCTGTGTCCCCGGGCCTCCCCGAGGGGCGGCTCCCGTGCTGCCGGGCTCCCTCAGGCCACCGGGACCCCAGAGAGCCGAGGCTGCAGACTCAGGAGGAGGAAGGAGGAGCTTTGACCGTCCTGTGGCCTCCTTGCTCCTGCTTCCCGAGGCCGCTCCTGGCCAGTGCGGCCGCCCCGCTGTACCCTGAGCCCCTCGCATCGCAGAAGCCCTGCCAGGTCGCATGTTTTGGTAAGTTAAGAAAACTTGAGGGATTTGAAAACCAGTATGTGCACGTCTGTGTGTGTGCACGTGCGTGTACGTGTGCGTACGTGTGTGCGCGCCTGCTGGCACGCGTACGTATTTACTGCGGCTCCACCCTCGGACTCACGCCACAGCAGGAGGGAAGGGGTCTGAGCCCGCCGTGGGCCTCCACCCACCCACTGTCCCGCGGAGAAGCCCCTGCAGTGGGGTCTGTGGTGCGCTCCGGGCGGCCCAGCCCCGACTCAGGGGAGCAGTGGGTGGAGGCCCAGGGCTCACGGGTCGGGGTTTGGGCCCCGCACACGGGTCTGAATTCCGGCCGGCACTGTGGACTAGGCAAGTCCGTGGATCACACACCCCAAGCCTTCCGGGCTCTATTCGAAGGACATTCATTGACCAAGACTTTGAGCCTCAGGGACTGCCGGGAGCCATCTGGGGGCTCCGGAACGTCGCCGCTGCAGGCACAACCCTGTGTGCGCTCACGTAACGAGAATTTCTGTGGTTCCTCGAAACGCTTTCAGAAATGGGTTTCCAGCCCGGCCCCACGGCACGTGTCCATCTCCACTCCCGTCACCTCCCACGGCGTCACACATACCGGTTCCCCTCCCGCTCACTCCCGCATGGTCGGAGCGGACGTAGCACCCGGAAGGCTGCATGTGTGTGCCCAGGGCGTGTCAGCCTGACGTTCTGCTCACGACACACGCGGTCACACTCACGACACAGCGTCATGCTCACAACACACGCGGGCACGCTCACGTTCTGAAACGCGCACTGACCTGCCCGCACACAGGTGTACCTGCCTTCACTTCTCTTGTCTGGGCTCGATGCCTTTCTCGTTGCCCTGAAAGGGCTGAGCCGGGGTCTCCAAGGCCTGACTCAGAAGTGCATGAGGGGCTGGACCCCTGCCCAGTGTGGACATGCGGCTCCGGGCCTCTTCCTGGTCGGCATGTGGCCTCCCCCGCCAGAGAACCGTGTCTCCGACGCCGAGTGTCATCAAGAGACCGCCAGACTCGTTCACATCCTTCCGTGCCTGCTCAGCTTCCAGACCTTCCATGTCCTTGATGCTGATGCCGATCTGGCCCACGTCCACACTGGGTCTGGGTTCCCTGCCCCTGGGACACTCCGAGTCCTGTCAAGTCAAGCTCTCTGGGTGGCTGCTGCCCTAGCGCTCCGCTGGACTGTCCCGTAAACGGCTTCCACGTCTTCCCACGGCTCCGCTCTCTCAAGCTTCTCTGATAAAACGCACAGGACGGTCACGATCACGTCATCCCTTCTCAGAATGTCACCAACTTCCACTCCCTCTTGAACGTCAGTGTGACCCGAACCCGGTGTCGTCCTCGGGGCTCCAGCCGCCTTTTCAGCTTGCGTTTCCTCTCCTTCCCTCGGTGACGCGCCCCTCCTTCAGCAGACACGCTGCGCGCCCCGGCCTGCCTCGGGAATGTTCCCTCTGTTCCTCCAAGGCCTGCCCCACGGAGCCCTGGCCAGCCCTGCCCCGCGTCCGCCGGCACTTCCCGTCCTGCTCGCGTGGCCGTGGGAGCCGGTCTCTCCAGCATCACGCCGGGTCCCCGCTCCGGGCCCACGAGCTGCACCGCGGGTCTCCGCCGCGTTGGGGGGACACTCCGTCTGCGTGGCTGCGTTTAGATGCCGGACGGCCAAGCAGGGGATCGAGTCAGTCGCTTCCGTCCCGGCGGCCGAGCTGCGCCTCGCGGCCTCTCCGCCGAGCAACACACAGCCTCTGACGGCGGAGCAGATGCCCGGACGGGGCTGCCATGGAGATGAGCCTTCCCTGGCCGTCCCTTCGAGGCTGCCCGTTCCGGAAACGAAGGTTTTTAGTCAACAGTGTGTGGCAGCCTCCGACGCCCGAAAGCCCTATTTCCAGTGCCACGCCTGCCCGGAGCAGCAGGTAGCTTTGCTTCCCAGACCCGTTGTGTTGCCGCCAAACTAGACCTGCTGTGAAATCGCGTCTGCCGACACGTGGGCATTTGGTAATTCTTGTCATTGTATAAGAAAACTTGCTTTAATTGATGCGTTTTCTTTCCCTTGAGCCATTAACGACGTGTTCTTCTGGCCTGGCCATCAGGTAACTCTGCTAATCGTGCGTTTTTGGATGACAGTGAACGGCATTTGAAAAGTGTTAATGCCAATATCTTAGTTGTCCCAAGAGAGTCAAAAACTAATTAAAAAAGGAGTGAACATCGGCACAGAGCCCCGTGGGCTGAAGCTGAGTTTGGTAAGGAACTATGGAAAATTAAAACTGAGCTTTTAAGTCTTTGCTTTAATAGAATGTTCTTTTGAAGACCTTGGGTCAGTTGGGACAACAGAGATTTTTATCCTCTTACTATTAAAACAAACAAACAAACAAACCTTTTCTCTTTAGTGAATGACTAGAAGGGGACTCTGTCCTTTAGTGGACAAGTATGTGTGGACTGAACGTTTGTGTCCCCCCAGGCCATAAGCTGAAGCGCTAACCCCAGTGCGGTGACATCGGTCATGATGTCGGGGTCTCGAGGCTGAGGCCCTTGTGAGGGGATCAGCGTCCTTACCGGAGAGCGCCGTCCCTCTGCCCGAACGAGGAAGCGGTCATGGGGACACGCAGCAGAGGGGCAGCCTCAGAAGGACGCCCGCCTTCCGGGACCCGGACTGCTGGCTTCCAACATCCAGAACTAATGGAGAGAAACGTGTCTAGTCGTTTAAGCTGCCCGTCTACAGTATTTTATTGTCAGCCCAAAGCCTCTGTGACAGAGAACTCGGGAAGTTACTCATTAAAATTCTGAATGAAAAGAGTAACAACGAAAATGAAAATGATCTCCGTAAAGAGACCTGCGTGTTACTTACTCCGAGTAACAAGACCTTTGCAGACAGAGAATCAACACTTGATCTTCTTGATTCTTTCATGAGTTTGGGGTAGAACAGGCAGATCATTTTGTCTCTGCTTTTTGCATGAAGAGACTGAGGACGGCAGAGTCGGCGGCCTGCCCGGAGCTACTCGGGCCGGAGGGGGGTGGGAACCCACATTTTCTCATTTACATGGCCCGCCACCTTCCTGCTCACTGGAGCCCGTCTCCGGGCCGGAGCCGTTGCTCCGACAGCCTCTCGGGGCCGCTGACGGGGGCCGCTTGACTGAAATGTCCACGCGGACGCTAGGTGGCACGCAGAAACGCACCGGGGCGTTCCAGGGAATTTTTGACAACGGGGTACAGTGGTCATCCGTTCCGTTTTCTGTCCTGCTCCTTTCTCTCCTGAGGAACCCGCGTGTGGTGTGAGCAGACACGTGCGTCCCATTTACTTCCTTCTGTATCTTCTCGACGAAGAAGTTACACTTCAGTCGCGAGCACTCTTGATTAAACCTAACTGTTGAACTATGAAATAATTCATCTCACTATGTGCAACTTGGGAAATTCAGAATGTATTAAAAGAGAAAAGAGAAAAACAGAGGAAAATCGGGACGAAGTCTGGCCGTGAATGAACTCACCCCCAGAGCAGTTCCTAGAAAGTTCTGCGTTCACCTCCCCTCAGGGCCACCTCGGTGGCTGTCCCTGCCAAGCCTGGTTCGTCCTAGCCCTCAGCTTGCACACGGGCACGTCCAGAACCAACTCTCCAACTCCCTCCTCCGCCAGGGTCTGCTCTTCCAGGCCGGCCCTCGTCTCTGCCTTTCTTCCTGGCCTCTGAGAGCTGTGTCTGAGCGAGTCCCCCCACGGCCTCTGTTCTGCTGGGACAAGATTTCCCTGCTCACCCCCATCTACTGCTGTTTCAAATGCCACCTTCCTGCGGAAGAAAGACGCCTTGGCATTTGCGTGTCCGGGCAGATGCCCCCGGGGCACGTCAGCAGGCGTCCACTCAGCAGTGGCTCTTGACTGACCGGGGGCAGTTCGGAGTTGGCAGGTCCCTTCCCTGCTCCCACAAACCTGCTCACCCGAACTTGCCGCGTCTTGGCCAATGGCGTCTCCAGCTTTCCCGAGCTGAGGACAGATGCGGGGTGCGACTGGGGGTTCTTCTGGGCCCCACGCCCGCCTCCAGGCAGGAAGCCCCTTGCTGGGGCCCATGTATCCCGGATCGGAGCACGTTGACCTCGATCATCACACAGTAAGAGCAGCCGTTGTCTCTCCCTTTCAACTTGGTGTTGAGGTATAAGACGAATAAATGCGACCGTATCAATCCCGGGGACAGCTCACGGGACGGTCTCAGAGTGGGTGCACACCAACACCCTGGTCGAGTTCAGGGACCAGGACTTCTCAGTCCCCAGAAATTGGTGGGGACCTCGTGCCCCTCCCTGTTGCCAGCCTCCCAGCCTCTCCCCAAGTCCCCCGTCTCGCTTCCTGACCGGACATGACCACCACACCATATCGCTGGCGTCTGGCTTCTCTCCTTGACATCCTCTCGTGAGGGTTATCTTTGTCGTCACGTGTAGCCGCGAGCTGTTCCTTCTTGTCACTGCGTGATCCCGGGGTCGTGTGTTTCTATCGCAGTTTGTCCGCTGTGCCGTTGGTGGGCGCTTGGATCGTCTCCAGTTTCAGGCTGTGACGAGTGACGCTGCTGTGAACCAAACATTTGCCTGCATGTCCTTGCTCCGCGGGGCGCGTGTCCGGAGCGAGGCTGGGGCCCACGGTGGCGTACACCTTGTCGGGAGTGCGAAGCGGTTTCCAGAGCTGCTGGCAGGAGTTTCGTGCTTCTGAACGCAGCCCTTCTGCGGGCCCTGCCTGCTCCAGATACCTTCTCCCAAGCTCGTGTGAACCGTTTCTCTCGCTGTTGTGTCTCCGTGAGCACAGTTCTTAATTTCGAGATGGTTTGACCAATAAGTCACTTCCTGTAGGGTCAGGTGTGTGTCGTTGGCGCTGCCCCGGCGCAGCTGGAAGGTACTTCCCGGGTTCACCTCCAGGATCTTCTTCCCTCTCCTGACTGGGTGCACGTTTCTCAGCGTGGGTCTCGCGTGTGCCGTTTTCTCGAGGGCCAATGTCCACGGGCGCTCACCATGGCTCTCCTCTTCCCCACCTTTCACTCTGTGCCTCCGAGCGTGAATCACACACTCTCAGCGCATCTCTCCGTGCCTCCTCGGTCGTCTTATCCACTTCCGGCCTTTCCATAGAAACTTCCGATTTAGAGAAGTTACGCCGCGTGCGAGCACAATCCTGACGGGTCACTGGGTCATTCATCGAATCCACAGGTTATCCGGGGACACTTGACGTCTTCACAACCTTGAGTCCCCCTCCGTCTGTCATTATTTCCCCGGGGGTCAGGCGCAGCTGCCTTGATTACGGGCTGTGGGCCAGCTGGCTTCGGCCACAGGCCACACACGGATGCTGATGTCGCCATCGGCCGCCAGGAGGTCCATGGCCTCCTGGGTGAGGCCGCTGGTGGCCCGAGGGTCGGGTCGGCCCGGCTGAAGAGCGGCACGCAGGGCCCCGTCACCCTTGCTGTCACCCACGCTGGCGTCCCTGGGCCCATCGGAGCCAGGGCTGACGTGGGGCTCACCACAAGGCCCCCAGCTTCACCAGCTCAGCGGCGCTTCCCAGCGGGGGGTTCAGACCCCAAGCTGCGGCTGAGGACAGGCGGGGGCTCGGCAGGCCGGGGCGCCACGGTCGCAAGATGCCACCAGACAGATCGTCCCCCACTGAGCGCTTAACTCAATACAAAATTTTGTTAATTTTCTGATGAGTGGCCATGCCCATATTTTGTAGATTTCTTCAAGGCATTTAATATTTTGTGGTATTTTGGGACGCTATTCTATTTTCTGTTTGTTTCTGCCTTCCAGAAGTAACGTTAGTTTTAAAATGTTGACATTAGTATAAAAAAATAAATAGGGGCGCCTGGGTGGCTCAGTGGGTTAAAGCCTCTGCCTTCAGCTCAGGTCATGATCTCAGGGTCCTGGGATCGAGCCCCGCATCGGGCTCTCTGCTTGGCAGGGAGCCTCCCTCCTCTCTCTCTCTGCCTACTTGTGATCTCTGTCAAATAAATAAAATATTAAATAAATAAATAAATAAATAAAATGTTAACCTTAGTATAGTAATAACATTAGTTTTAAAACCCTTTTTTGGATTTCCACATGGAGTCTGTCTCCTGCAAATAATGACGATGTGTGTCTTCAGTCCCATCATCCTATCTGAGTCACTTTTTACTGCCTTTCTGAGTTCCCTGGGATTTCCAGGACGATGCTGGCATTGAGATGACCGTGGACATCCCAACACTCGAGCGTCCCACTCCTCACCGGCCGGAGTAGTGCCCGTGATGTGGTCTCTCTCCGGACGACGTCCTTTACACAGGCTGTGCTTCCTCTGCTCTGTCTCTTACCACGCAGGGACGTTGGCCTTCATGTAACAGTTGCCTCCATCTTCTGGGAGATTATGTACATCTTCTCAACAGCCTGGGAATCTAGCAGGGTCCATCATCTATGGC
Source organism: Meles meles (assembly GCF_922984935.1). Taxonomy (NCBI): domain Eukaryota; kingdom Metazoa; phylum Chordata; class Mammalia; order Carnivora; family Mustelidae; genus Meles; species Meles meles. The sequence goes on from NC_060080.1 coordinate 297,763, forward strand.
TGGTCACAGACTCCAGATTTTGTGCTAAATGATGGAAAAATATTGGCAAAACTTGTCCAAAGATTTGCCGCAGTGGAACGTTGGGCCTGTGGAACCCTCGCTGACCCAGAAGTCGTCTTGGCCCTGGGGGGAGAGATGGCCTTCCCCGGGTCCCGCGGTACCCAGTGTCTCGCAGGCTCTCCGATCAACTCGTGGAGAGAAAGAGGAAAGAGCTGCGGACGGACACAGCTCAGGTCTAGTTGTCTTTCTCTCCCCTTCTTTCTGAGGAGAAGAACTAACGTGCCCATGTAAAACCGTCCCAAACCATCTCATTGCCTTGGGATACAGATAAGAACTGTGAAGGCCTTTGGTCTTACACATTTCTTTCTCTTCTGTGGAGGTTCATTTCAGGTAATTCCTACAGTTTAATCTTTTGCTACAGATATATTTTATCTGTGAACTTATAAGAAATTGTAGTATTTCAAAATCCCTCATTGTCTTCTGTAGAGATAACAGTCATCACTGAGCCAGCGAAGACAGGGACTTCTTTGATGACGTGTCCTGTGAGTAAAGATGATTTTAATCAGATTTATTCTATATAAATCAGCACAATGGCCTTCCTGTCACTTAGCTCAGCAAGGACCGAGAAAGAGGAGGGCAGGACCTCGATTTCAGGACTGCGAGAGTCCCGACATTCCGCCGTGTCTGTTCCTGATCCGTAAACTGTGGGGAATAATGACTGAGTCGCAAGCTTTGTTTCAAGGAATAAATGAGAAACAGGTTTCCAATGTGAATGGCATAAATATTTTAAAACGGGGTGTTCCGGAATGTTTTTCCTGCTCCTTGATTAGTAGGGCTTGCAGAGGGTTCGTCACCGATTTCAGGACAGACTTGTTCCCGTGGCAGAGGAAGGAATTCCATGGTCAAGTGACTTTCTCTGCTAGATTCTGTGTTATCCACGAGAGCGAACTGAGAAGCCAGCTCCGTCGGGGTCTGCGGTGCCGTAAGTCCACGGGGTTGGTGTGTCCTCTGCAGAGCCGGCGAGTCCCTGCGGACAGTCCCTGCCCGGCCTCCTGCTTGTCCTGCGGGAGAGGGATGGGGGCCCGGCACTCAGATTGGGGGGAGAAGGGGCTTCTCCGGGTGACAAAGAAAGCCAGAGATATTTTCTTCACTTCTGTAATGCCAGACTTTTGCTATGAGTTGTTTTTTTGTTTTTTGGTTTTTTTAAATTTGGGGGGAAGTAGTGCAATTAAAGAGACAAACCACTTTGCCAAATGTTTCAAAAACGCACAGCTCTGCTCAGATATTTTTATGCTCAGACATTCACACTCGATTCAAGGTGATGGCGTGTGTCCTTGGACTCCCCTTCAGTCAGTGAATCAGACGCTGTTGCGCACGTGGGCTGGGGATGAGCTTCCGTAGGGTCCTGGACGTCCGCCGGCCCACGTCTCCCAGCGTTCGGGTGTTTGCGACGCGACCAGGGAAACTTTCGCTCCAGACTCAAGCCATGATACCTTCCGTTGGCCAAAGGCCGAATGAAAGCAGTGAGAGTTTTCATCATTGATTCATCCCACAAACAGGACTTGAGCGATCAGTGTCCCAGGCACTGAGCTAAGTGCGGGGTTTGGAGGAGAGGCCCGTCACGGCGCGGGGACTGGGTCTTCGGCAAGCCGCCGTCACACAGAACGATCGCGACTCTGGGAATGGATGCGGGGTTTCCCCGGAAGCTCTCAGCCTGGCGGGAGGAGGAGAGAGAAACGCACCTCTGACCAGAGCACGACTGACCGGCCAGACTGGAACGCAGAAGTGTGGGTGTCGCCCGGCCGGTTTTGAGTCTGGAGGGAGGAAAGGACAAGTTTGGGGAACCGGCGAAACATGGGTCACGCGAGCACAGCCCCTCGGGGGCCTTCTGGACCCACAGCGGCCAGGGCCGAGCAGGCTCTGTCCCAGCCTGGGGCGGCACCCAGGGGGTAGGGGGTGGCAGGGGCTCCGGGAGCAAGCCAGCCACCCTCCCTGTGTCCGACAGCGGTGCTGTGGGGAGACGCCCCGCCTCCGGACACTCGCCCTTCCTGTCCAGTGGCTTGGTGAGCCTCTGAGCATGGGTGCTTCTCCCGCTGGTTCTGCCGAAGTCTGCCTTTCCCGGGAGCCTGGTGAGGTGGGAAGAGCCCCGAAGTCGACCCTGAGCCCGAGTCCCAGCGACATGGCAGCAGGACCAACGAGACTGCCTCGCGACCCCTTTCAAGAGCTGTCACCGCCTGCTGGAAGGCGCCCCGAGGCCAGGCCCCCGAGCCCTGGCGGCTTAGAGCGAGCTACTGTTCACGGAGAAATGGCTTGGTCAGCAGGGCTGGTCCTTAACCTGAGGTCCTCCAAGCTCGGGGGCTTTCCCAGCAAGTGGGGCAAAGCCAGACAGCCTGATCTAGGTTGTCCCCGAGCCAGTGTCGGGGACAAAGCCACGAAGACACCATGACAACCATGAGCCCAGTGAGTCAGAGGTCCTGGAGGCGTCGTCACAGAAGCGGTGTCCCCCGACATCAGCGAGGACAGTGCGGGGAGAAGGCAGGCTGCCGAGGCCTCTGGACCCAGGCTCAGCTCAAGGTCTGACCTTCCACAGGTCATGGCGCCTGTCTTGGCCAGCATGACTCTACCGTTAGCAAACACATGGGTTAGAATTTGTGCCTGTGAGTCTCGAGAAAGGAAGAAGCAACCCCAGCATCCAGGACCGCGTCTCGCACAGGCAGGCGCTGTCCTGCGTCCCGAAGCAACTGCAGAGACGCAGCATCAGGCTTCAGTCTGGGGTCGAGACAGAGGCAAGAGCCCTTGGCAGTCACGCCTGAACAGATAAAACGTGGACGTTGTCCGAGCCACAAACTGTCCAGTGCCCCTCTCCAGCCAGAGGCCGTGCCCGCTGCGTGTCTGCCTCACTCCGTCCTCCCTCCCCTGTAAGAGATGCTTTGGGGCCCAGCGGTGACATCATCTGGCCCCTGGCAGCCTCCAGCCGGCAGCAAACCCCTGCTTCCTTAGGCAAATGCCACAGCCGGCCGTTCCCTGCACTCTGTCCGACATGCCCCTGCGGCGAGCGTCCCCCATCGCCGTAAGCCCAGCTGGGTCACACACGGTGTGCTCCTGGGGCACTTGGGGGGGGGGCAGGTCGACAGCATAACTACCTTCGCTTCTGTGACACATGGCGAGCCAGAGACCACGCCCGAAGCCTGTGTAGCTGCTCTTGGCTAATGTCTAAACGGGAAGGCTACGCGCCATGGCTCAGGGGCAGCGCGTCACCGAGCAAGAAAGGTGCTATCAACAGTTTGCTTTTCCCCCGAGCACATGCGGTCCAGCCCCTTGGAATCCCCCATCACTGCCTGGACGGCCCCCCTGGCCTTAGTAGGGGGAGGTCACGTCACGGAGTGCAGACAGCAGGACGGGTGCTGCGACCACTGCCGAGGAGTGCGGCAGGGCGCCTGCTGGTTCAGTCGGTGGCGTGTCTGCCTTTGGCTCAGGTCATGATCCTGGGGTCCCACACCGGGCTCCTTCCTCGGCGAGGGGTCTGCTTCTCCCTCTGACTCTCTCCCCCTCATGCTCTCTCTCTCTCTCTTTATATATATATATATATAGAGAGAGATATATATAGAGATATATATATATATATATATCTTATTTATATAAATAAATAAAATCTTAAAAAAAAGAGAGAGAGAGATGCAGCCAGAGGCATATTTTGGTGGTGGACATGTCCAATCCGGGTGCTGCGCGACTCGGTGACCCAGAGTCAGACTCACTCTCCCGTCCAGACCTCAGGAGGGTCTCTGCCCCGTGCCTCCGGGTCCCGCCGGACGGAGCCTTGCTGGGAGTGGGCCGAGCTCGGCTTGGCTGCCTCCGTTGCCGGAGGTCGGAGAGCACGGCTCGGGGCAGCGTGCGGGAGTGCACACCCCTCGGTCACCACGAATGGGTGAGGGGAGGCCGGGCGTGGCCAGCACCCTGCCGGGAGGTCTCCTCACTCAGCTGTGCCAGGAGCCAAGTGTCACGATGCCGGCCGGTACACACCGCCCTCCCTGACGGGCACTGCCAGCAGGGACAGCAGCAGCTGACGGGACCGGCCCTCGTCTACACGGGCATCGCTCACGAGGGCTGCGCCTGCATTTTTAGAAACCGTGTTGTTCCTCCAAAACGGGTCACCAGACAAGAGCTTCCCTCGTCCCTCATCCTGGAGGGCTTCTGGGGGGTCCTCAGAGGTGCAGGCTGCGCTCAGAAGGGCTGCGTACAGCTCGTGTCTCCCGGGTGACCGCTGCCTCGTCCAAGTTCAGCTCCAACTCCCGTGCAGGGCTGCAGCGGGGCGGGGGAGGAAAGTACGTCAGTGATGAATCTGAAGGACAAAACTGAGCTTTGAAAATGTTAAATGCAGATTTTGCAAAAAGGAAAATGAACTTATGAAGTGCCGTGTTGGACGAAGCTGCACTTTGAGACTCGTTGCCCGCGCTACCGCTCATGGAGCGGACGGCAGTTACACTACATGTGGAGCTCAAGTGCTTCCAGGGAAACCGTTTTCTGATTATTGAACCCATCTTTTGATGATACCAGAAATGAAATCTTCTCAATTTCTTGTAAATGAGAGTTTTTTAAAAATAGAATTCTTGCTGAGTTTATGGAATCTTGCTTTTTTTCCTCCTTGACTTTTTTTTTTAATTCTTTTTAAATCTCCCAAGTTTTAAATGTGGAAGTATGACTAGGGCCTATGTCGCTGGTGGCTGGACTGGGTGGCTGGCGATCAGGCCGAGAGAGAGGGTGTCGTGTGGTAACCGGGAACTTCCTCAGCTCTGGCTGCTGTAAGACCCGGGGGGCACTAAACAACAGGGATTTGTACCCCTGTCCACAGGGGGCTGTTCCCGTGCTGTGTCCTGGCACAGGGAGGGGCTGAGGGAGCCCCAGGGGGCCTATCTGCTGAGTTCTACCCTGTGACCTCCTCGCTTCCCGAAAGCCCACCCACATTCAGTCCAAAACACCAGATGTGATTTCCCTTTCCTTTCCTTTCCGCCTCTCCTCACTTTTCTTTACTTTTTTCTCTTTTTTCTTCCCTCCCCTCCCTTCCCTTTCCCTCCCTCCCTCCCTGCCTGCCTCCCCTCCTCTCTCCCTTTCTTCTTTCTTTCTGAATTCCTAAGGGAAAAGCGACAGGGAGGAGAGTGAAGGTGATCAGAGAAAGGTCTGTCTTTGGAGAAGATTCCTCAAAAAATTTAAAAAAAATAGAGCAAAGCTGATCTAAACACAGACTGAGGCCAGAATGAGCATAACCCGAAAGCTCTCACGCAGGACATGTGCGGGAGAATGCGACACGCTGTGCCCAGCAGCACTGGGTGCCCACGCTATGATACATCTGGACACACAGAACCTATGTTCGTTCAGCATCTATCCAACACGTAGTCTGTTTGTGCAGGAACTTGTCAAGTCCCTTGGTCAGAGAGGAAAGGACAGAGTCCCCGTCCCTGGCGGCCGGCTGTCGAGGTCAGTGGACGAATTAACAGCCCACCTGAACGTGGGATGTGGAAGCCGGGGTCACACCCGACTGCAAGGGTGTCAGGAAAAGTGAATTTACATGCACGGAGGTCCTGAGTGGTCGCTTATGGGATCTGACTTGAAGCAGCTCTGAAAAAACAGAAATCTTACTGAAAAGGACACAAAGACCATCAAACAAAGGATCAAAACTTCAAAAAAGGAAAAAAGGGAAGACTTCAAACAAAGTGTGCATTTGCAGAGGTGTGGACCCCCTTCTCTGGAGGACACGGGGACCAGGACACGGGGACCTCACTCCCAGGCAGAGCCTAGAGTCAGTACATTGTGCCCCTTCCTGCCTCAACTGTGCCTCTGGGAGGGACCCGCAGTTCTACCTCCAAAATACCTGTGAGTCCTGCAGGACCCGCCCACACCACCGTGTCCTCTGCGGCCACTGCCCTCCTGTCCACACCCCACGGTCCCCTCATGATACCTCACCATCCTCTTTGTCCACACCAGACCATCCCCTACGTCCACACTGTACCATCCCCCATGTCCACACCATCCTCATTGGCACCAGACTGTCCCCCACGTCCACCCCGCACCGTCCCTGCATCCACACCAGTCTTCCATGTCCACACCGTACCATCCCCCATGCCTGCACCACACCGACCCTGCCTCCACACCCTCCTCGTCTGCATCAGACCATCCCCATGTCCATACCAGACCATCCCCTGCGTCCACACCATATTGTCCCCCATGTCCGCAGCACACCGACCCCTGCGTCCACACCATCTTCATCAGCACTAGACCGTGCCCTGAGTCCACACCACACCATCCCCCACGACCACACGGGATAGTCCCCCACATCCACACCATCCGAGTTCACACCGCGCCGTCCCTGCGTCCACACGGCTCCGTCCTCGTCAGCCGTGACATACTGGCCTTGTTCACCCCCCACCTTGTCATCCCGGTGCCGTTGGTTGCTGCCTTTGAACCAAATAACCTGCTTGGTCCTTGTCCTTCCGTCCTTGAGTCCCTCTGCAGGGAAACGCTGAGTCAAACATCCATCACAGTGGTTGAGCGATTTCCCTCGGGGCCTTGGGATGACCTTCTCTCCCCACCCGGGGCCTCTGTGTCCCCCCCTCCCCAGCCACCCTGCCCATCCTGACGGCGGGGGATCTGCGGGGTTCACGCAGCCCAGTGGGAATCTGCAGAGACACGACCCCTCTCTGGGCTTCCTCATCCCTCCCTTTACGACGACGGCAACTGCAGAGAAATACAGTTACATCTTCTCATCTTTCATCTTATCCCTTGTTTTGGTTTTTGGGTTTTTTTTTTTTTTTTGCAACATTTTTTAAGTTCAGAGGATTTTTCAAGTTCAGGGAGAGGATGAGTTACACTTTCTTCTAGGCTTTACTTTTACACTTTGTAATTCTAAACTTTTTCATAATGTGACTTTTATTCCCACATGGTATAAATGGTGATCTAAATAGGTTTTTTCCCACCGAACAGTTTATAAAAAATGCCGTTGTCCATCAGGAAAGCTTTCATCAGCTTCTCGGGGAAGGGCAGTTAGGCTGATCCTGGAACCTGTTTGGACTCGCAGACCCCCTCTGTGAGAAAAGCCAGCTCCGCGGCGCTCGCGCTGCGAAATCCCATCTCACGTTTACTACCAAGTACTTGTAGGTTTTCATCAAGTTCCCAGATAAACAAGCATTTCATGTCTTTGCTAAATGTAGATTCTTGAAATTATTATTAACGTTAATATTTTCAGGCCAGGACTGTACAAAATAGGCAAAAATTGTGTGTAAAATAGACACAGTAAACCCAGGTCCCTTTACAATATGTTAAAAAACACGATGGTTCCTATTGTCACAAGGCATGTTGCTATAGGAACAGGTTGATCAAAACCGAAGTGTATCTTGAATTGAAACTGAACACAAAAATCAGTAAGACGTCATATATCTTAAAAATATCTTACGTATGCTCACATCTTCATTAGTAGGTCAATACATGTAAAGTTAATGTAAACGGAGTTGCCTGCCGAGCTCTGGAGACGTGTGCATCTCCGGCTTCTGGATTTCCCTGCGGGAGCGGAGCCGACCCAACGAGGCACCGATCACAGCCAAAATACACAAACCTGTTTTGTCAGAGTCTCTTCCAAACGGTGTCCTTGGGAGTCCCGGCATGAGCAGCGCTCATGTGGCCTTGGGGAGATACTCCGTGCTTCAGGCCTTGAAACTACATTCCCGGGAAAAGCTCGTTTCTGAAGCCGTGGGCATCTGTGTTTTATTGGGGTCTTGCTGCCCCCGAACTCTAGAGCTGGCGTGAGAGAGGAGAACATCTCGTGCAACGGCTCGGATCACAGGGGGAGCAAACTCACTCCAGGCTCGGCCCGTCTCATTTTTAAGGCCACTGGCTCCTCAGCTAAGCTGGGGACCTTGACTCCCAGAACACGCCCTTCAGGAGGGGAGTCGTGCTTCTTTGAGGCAAGCTGCTTGCAAACTGTGGAGGCCGCACCCTCTCGTACGGACGGACGCGCAGGACACACACGCGCAGACATAGCTCCACGCCTGCGAGCCTGTGGGTCCCGGTGCCCGAGTTCCAGCACAGACCTGCCGTACACACATGCTTCTGCACTTTCTGGAGGACGGCGCGACCTCGGCCCACGGTCTGGCTTCAGGTTAGGGTACATCCTTGTGTGTACGAGCTCTCTTCACATGGACCACATGGTTTGGAAGAATAACTGAGCTTATGGTGTGACAGACCTTGGTACAATAATTTTTACATGTTGAATTCGTGTACTATTTTTATTCAAAATATTTCTGTACTCATTATGCACAACTTAGAGGATACATCTTGCACTCACCATTTTAAAACCACCTGATGCGAAACTACAGGCAAAATGCTTTATTTTCTGTTTGTGGTAGCATTTTAGAAAAAACACACTTATTTGCATTAAGACCGAGTGATAACAGACAAGCACCTTAACTTCGGATTCTCAGATTCCTTGTTTGTCAAGGTGGGTGAATGAGCGGCACTACGGGTCCCACGAGCGCACACCAGGGGCACTCACAGGCACGTGCACTCACAACTCAGTGATCCCGGGGTCCATTCTGGCTGGTTGTTAGTATTACTACTATTTGTCATGAATGCGTGAGTGGCTGTGCTGGATAGTTGGCAACACTGTCCAAGGCTTTTCCTCCTGAAATGACTTTGCGACCCTCTCATGGGAACTTGGAGTCTATCCCCATCTCCTACACCCCTGTGGCCTGGGGTCTGTGACTGGTTCCAGCCCTGGAGGAGACGGGAGCACTTGGGCCAGCTCCAGGCCTCGCATGCTTCTCTTTTTTCATCCCGAGTGATCTGTCATAACAACATGGAAAAGCCTGGCAGGCTTGATGGGTGAAAGGGCCATTGGCTTGGTGGCTCGTACCCACCCTCTGCCAGCCAGTGTGTGAGGACACAGTCAGAGCAATAGGACAGCTTTCATTAAAAACAAAACAAAATGTTAGAACTAATAAATGAATTCAGTAGAGTTGCAGGATACAAAATCAGGATACAAAATCTGTTGCATTTCCATACAGTAATAATGACTTTCAGAAAGGGAACTTAAGAAAACAATTCCAGGGGCGCCTGGGTGGCTCAGTGGGTTAAGCCGCTGCCTTTGGCTCAGGTCATGATCTCAGGTCCTGGGATCGAGTCCCGCATCGGGCTCTCTGCTCGGCAGGGAGCCTGCTTCCCTCTCTCTCTCTCTGCCTGCCTCTCTGCCTACTTGTGATCTCTCTCTGTCAAATAAATAAATAAAATCTTTAAAAAAAAAAAAAGAAAAAAAAAAGAAAACAATTCCATAGTCCATTTCATCAGAAAGAATAAAACACCTAGGGATACATTAGCCAAGGAGGTGAAAGATCCGTGTATTGAAAACCACAAGACACTCATGAAAGAAATTGAAGAAGACAAATAAATGGAAAGACATTCCATGTTCATGGACAGGAAGACTTATGTTGTTAACGTGTCCCTACTACCCAAAGCAGTACACAGATTCCCTGCAATCCCTATCAAAACTCCAATGGCATTTCTTACAGAAATAAAGACCCCAAATAGCCAAAGACGTTTTGAGAAAGGAAAACAAAGGCAGGGGCCTCATGCTCTCCGCTGTCAAACTGTATGACAGTATAGTAACCAAAGTAGCGTGGCGTCAGTGTAACCAGACACAAGAGATCCATGCAACAGCAGAGAGAATGTAGAAGTAAACCCGTGCATATGTGCTCAACCAAGGAACCAAAAATAGGCAACTGGGCAGTCTCTTCAAAACATGGTGTTGGGGAGACTGGACAGCTACACGCAGAAGAAGGAACCTGGACCCCTATCTTAGCACCACACACAAACATCAGCTCAAAGTGGACTGAAGACTTGAACATAAGACCTGGAGCCACAGAACGCCTGGAAGAGACGTAGATGGTGACGTCTTCGATGCAGGTCTTCATGATGACTTAGCTCTGACAGCACACGGTGGAGCTTCCCCGGTTCAGGGACGCCGCAGTCGTGTAAACGTTCCTCCAAGTAACAGCTCCCTTCGTTAAGGCATGTTTGTGTGAAGATGAAGCAGAAGCTTATGGGACTAGACATTTACTTAATTTACGGACACTACTCTATGAAAAACAACAAAAATAATTTTTCCCCTTACAAAAGAAAACACACGAAAGCAAAAATGAACAAAGGGGACTACAACAAAGTAAAAGATCTTTTGCAAAGCAAAGGAAACCTCCACAAAATGAGGAGGCAACCCACTGAGTTTAAGGAAATACTTGCAAATCATATATCTGATAGGGACTAATATCCAAATATACAAAGAACTTATACAATTCAATAGCAACAAACAAACATTATTAAAAATTAAAAATTGGGCAGAAGATGTGAATGGACTTTTTTCCAAAGAAGACATCCAGACGGCCAGCAGACACATGGAGAGATGCTCCGCCTCACTCGCCATCAGGGAGACGCCTGCTGAAAGTACAAGGAGGCGTCCCCTCACACCTGCCAGATCTGCCGTCAGTACAAACACAAGACGTCACAGGTGTGGACACGATGTGCAGAAAGGGAGCCCTGGTGCACTGTTGGTGGGAATGCAAGCTGGCGCAGCCACTCTGGAAACAGGGTGCAGGTTCCACAAAAAAATTAAAAATAGAATGACTGTAGGGTCCAGCAACTCCACTTCTGAGTACTTAGCCAAAGGAAATGCAAACGCTGCTTTGGAAAGACGCAGCCCCATGTTTGTGGCATCATTAATTCGAATAGCTAATGAGATGAGTGGGCAATGAAGATGTCTCACACACACACCACGGACGACGACGCAGCCTGTGAAGAGTGAGATCTTGACGTTTGTGACAACAGGCGTGGACCCCGAGGGCTTTGTGCTCAGTGACGCGAGTCGGCCAATACGGTGTCGTCTCCCCTACTGGGATCCAACACGCGCGTAGCAGGGCTCACAGACACAGAGAACAGAGGAGGGAGATGGAGGTCGTAGGAGAAGTGGGTAAGCCGTTTTTTTGCTTTGTTTTGTTTTTGTTTTTTAGTTTAAATAAATTGAAATTTTAAAAAAAGACTACCTTTGCAGGTGATGGGCCCTTGGTCACCTGTGTCCTGCACGAGGGAGCTCCAGCTGACCCGCAGACCCAGAGCTACGCAAAGATCTTTAAAGCTACCAAGCTCTGAGTTTATGCAGAGGTAGGAAACTGCTGTGGGGATGTGGAGGGAGCTTGGTAAATTAGCTCTTGTGATTATCTTTTCCAGATTGTTAATTTGATTTTTCAGATAATATAAACTGCGGACAACAGTTAACTCGTAAAGGGAGTTACATGGGAAAACCCAAGTTCTGCCTTATCGCCGGCCGATTACGCTGTGTGCGCCCCACTCTTTGGAACCTTGAGTGTTTTCATGTTTTTGAATTGGTTGTTACTAGTCGTTCAAATTCCTAATGTTCCTTGTGGAACCCTTAAGACTGTCCTATTGCAGACATTGCTGTTGTCCTGAAATGTCAGGGGACCCTACACACACATACTTGATGAAAGAAAAGCTGACGGAAGGTGAGAAGAGCATAAGGAGAGACCTGGACCCTGGTTCAGTTATTAGCGCTTGTGACTTTCTTCTAGATCGTGCCTCTTCTGTCTTACCCGCCGCTAACCCAGGCTGTTGTTGGAAATGTTGGACCACGCTGGGTTCTGCCGTCGGTCTGTGGAAACATTTCTTAAGATCTCAGAACTTTAAGTGTGACAAGGGAGGCAGACGACGAAGTGATTCCCCAAAGAACCCTCTCATCAACACGGCGTGGTGCGGCCGACCCCTGTAGAGGGGCTTTCGCGTCCTTGAGAAGACCCCACGGGCATCTCCTTCAGGTTGCAGTGGCCAGAGCAGCCTTCCAAAACACACCTGTATCTCTCTGGAAGCTCGGCGGGTGTCAGCTCAAACACAGAAGGGAAGACACAAAAGGTGGTCACTGGCTCATGGGCAGAAGCCACTGACCATTAAAAAAAAAATCCCGTGAGGCGCCTGGGTGGCTCAGTGCGTCAAAGCCTCTGCCTTTCGCTCAGGTCATGATCCCAGGGTTCTGGGATCGAGCCCCGCGTCAGGCTCTCTGCTTGGCAGGGAGCCTGCTTCCTCCTCTCTCTCTCTCTGCCTGCCTCTCTGCATACTTGTGATCTCTATCTGTCAAATAAATAAAATCTTAAAAAAAAAAAATCCCGTGAAAAATACTAGTGGAGTTTTTGTGTGAAAGACGTTTTTCTGTCTATGGGATCACTGTGCCTCATGCCACACGCCTCACAGACCTCAGGCAGGTCATCCTGACCCTTGTATTTGGGCCACAATGTGGATAACAAGTGGTTCAGACGGAATCTGACATCTTTAAATCACCGGCACCGAGAGGCGATCGACGGCTCTGGCGTCTAGGAAAGTGGTAACGGGGGACGACTCGGGAGAGGTTGAGTCCCAATGCCGCCGAGCAGGGTTAGCAACACACATCCCCAGGCTTCCCGAGATCTTTCTCGACGCCGGTGCCCTCCACCCCGCGGAGAGATCCGTCGAGCTCACATGGCTGCGTTGCGTGGACCCTGGAAAGCTGCCTGAGGAAACGAGGTGAGGAGGAAAGCGTCTGAGGAGAGCCCTTCGCAGCTCCCGCACCGCACCTGACTCTACCCGTAGGTCCTCAGCGCCCGTCGCCCGTCCACGTCCGCGCCCAGGATGCAGCCCGCCCGCCCCTCCTTCTGGGTCTGCCTTTGCTTCCGTCCCTGCTACCCTGACAGAAAGCGATGACCGTGGTTGTGTGTCAACCATGCTGCGTGGAAATAGGCAACCAAGGAGCTCTCTGGGGAGCGGTCATGGAGACTCTGATTCTCGGTATCAGCTCGGGTCCTGGCCTCAGGCTCCTGGGAAGGAGCCCTGTGCTCACGGAGTCCACGTAGGGCTCTCCCTCTCCCTCCCCTGCTCAAGCTCTCTTCTCTCTCTAAAATAAATAAATCTTTTTTAAACGAGCAACTCTCTTGGGTCCCAGCGTTAAGAACCTTAGACGTCCCTCCCATGGTTCCTCCCACGGCTCACACCCCATGAGCCCACGCCCTGTGCTGTGGGACCCGAGGCTCATGGTTCTTCCCTCCTCCCAAGCCCTCCGTCCGGGGCTGCTCTTGCCTTTCCCACAGCACTCGCTCTCACACTGCCGTGTCCAGGGCGGCCAGTGGCCAGATGTGACCGTTTTCACGCCTGGCGCTTCCCGGATGGCCCTGGGATGGCCCGTCGTCTGTGTCAACGCGAGTCTGTCCCTGGAGGTCGAGCTCCCGTGCTACGCCCTCTCGTAGCTGGTCTGTGCCCACTGAGTGGATTCCCCCTCTCGCGGGTTCCCTCTCCCTCCACGCCGACCCCCGAATGACAGTGAGTCTGTGCTGCTGGGCGGCCAGAGCCCCGGGGGCCGAGTTCTGCGGAGTTGGGGCCCCGCCTTTCATCCCGCGCCCGGCCCAGCCGTGCCGACCGGTGTCTGCTGAGCGCGTGGGTGCGCGGTGCCTGCCAGGGGAGACTGGCCAGCAGCGTCCTCTGATGACCTCGTGTTTGTGAAATAATGGGTTGTTAGTGTTTCCCGGACCTGGACGACAATCCCGCTGTGAGCAGCCGAGCAGCGGCGGAAGGGGCCGTCATGCGGCTCTCCGGAGCTTTCTTCAGAGGCGCTGGCTGTAAAGGGAGCTCTGGTCACCCGGAGGCTCTCGCACACACGGGAAGAGCCCGGCTCTTACCCACGCGTCAACGGTGCTGAGTCGTTCATCTTTCCCTCACTGGGAAGGGAGAGCAGCTGGCGGGGTGCACGGCCAGCGGTGAATTCTCTGGGGTCTGCATCGGAGGGTCTTGATTTTAAATGGTCCCTTCGTGAGTCTGGATCTTTGGCTTTGCAGCTGTTGTCCCCGACAAACACGTGTGTCTGTACGTGGGGCGTGGGGGACAACCATTCACTCACCCCTTTTAGTGGAAAAACCCTGCGTGTGAATCCACGGTGCTTTCGGTACCAGTTGGCTTCTTACTGTCGTCTAGGCTTTGTTTTTTGTTGGTTTATTTTATTTATTTACTTTTAGGAAGATAGTAAGTTAAAGAGTAAAAATGACTGCTTTCTTTCTTTCTTTCTTTCTTTCTTTTTAAGAGATTTTATCTACTCACTTGTCAGAGAGAGAGAGAGAAGCAGGCTCCCCACTAAGCAGGAACCCTGACGTGGGGCTCGATCCCTGGACCCTGAGACCATGACCTGAGCTGAAGGCAGAGGCTTAATGATTGAGCCCACATGTACCCCCGTATTCTAGGTTTTAAATTTTGATTTCAAGTTGCTTAACTTGCTGGTTTCAGCTCCTACTGAAGTAGACAAAGAAGGCTGAAATGTCTACCTCACAGAGTCTTTTTTAAAAAAGATTCATTTGTTAAAGGGGGGGGCAGAGGGAGAGAGAGAGGACCTCAGGCAGGTTTGTGCTGAGTGAGGAGCCTGACATGGGGCTCGATCTCACAACCCTGAGGTCATGACCAGAGCCGAAATCAAGAGTCAGCCACTCAACCGGCTGAGCCACCCAGACGCCCCATCACAGAGTCTTTGTAATGAAGAAAGAAAAATCCTTATTAAATGTATTTGTTAAAAATAAAGTAGGAGTGTTCAGTGACTATTTCCTTCCCTCTCGTTGGTTTTGTAAATGGAACCTCTTAACCGAGAAACTCAGACAAATGCATCCGATGGCTTGTTGACTTACCTCTTCTCGGCATGTAAGAGAAGGGGCCAGTCTGGGGAGTGTCTGAGTTCCGGCGAACACCCCCTGAAACCACACCCACCCCGGGGCTTCCGAAGACACTGCACAGGACAGTCCCCTCTCTTCCGAGGACCGACGGGGCCGCCTCGCTTCCAGCCCGAGTCTGCGCCGGATGGGCAGTGAACGGCAGGGTCACGGGCATCTGGCTGATGTGTTGGTGGGGGAAATGGCCACGGAGGATGCTGGCCCGCGAGGGGACGGACGCTGAGAGTCTGGGGGGGACGCAGCCTGCAGGTGTGAGCTCTGGGTGGAGCGACCCACCTGTCTCCTTGTACGGACTGCTGCTCGGGGCGTGCTCGGGTCACCCCCCAGGAACCTGGAGACCCAAGGTCCACACTGCTCTGAGGGGCGCAGAATTTGCCTCCAACCCGCCAAGGTGCTGCTCTCCAAGCCGAGGGTAAAGCAGGGGTGCACCGTGATGGCCACAGCAAGCTCCTCTGTGGCACTCAGCGCCAGCTGGAGCCTCGTCTCCAGTACCTTGGAGCCGCCGGGAAAATCGCCTGTATGTCCCCTGTCTGTCCGGGGGTGCAGAAATCTTCGGGGGCAGCTTAACCACATGTCCTGGATGTTTGTGTTCCTTTCTCTTCATGGAACACATCCCGTTCCGTGGATGAATGGACGTTTCTACGTGGTAAGAGAAAGGTGCGTGAAGGGCGGGACGTGCAGAGGCCAGCATCCCGTCCACGGGGCCGGGCAGCGCTGGGAGCCGCGGGAGAGGGACAGGGTGCGGACCCACAGCAGCAGGGCTGGGGAGAGGGGGCAACCTGGTGACCCAGGGCCCGAGTCCCCTGGGCTGGGAGTGTCATGAAGGGTCCGTGCTCCTCCGCAAGTCTTACAGAAGGACAGACAGAATAGATAATTCCGGCAAAGATTGCACTCAGATATCCGCGCCTTAAAATTCACAGCCTCGTTTTTCTTAGAGTTTTGTACCATGAACTCTCGGTGCAAGACACGCGTACTATTTTGTTTCTAAATCAAAGCAGTTCTCTGAGCGGCAATCCCCCTTCCGCAGGGAAATTCCATCTCAGTCACCGCGGTTCCGAAACCTCGGGCGGTCCTGACGTGGACGGCGGGCTGCCGTGCACACCCACCGAGGAACCCTCCTGCACCGCCCCATGGCGCCCTCCCGGACTCTGTGCGGACGGAGAACAGCCTCGCTCTGGTCAGAACCGCTGCGCCTGGCCCTCCTTCTCCAGGTCCACCCCTGCCCGTGCTCCGCGGAAGGTGGTGATAGCCCTGCGCACCGTCCCTGGTGCCCCCTGCAAGGCTTCTCAGAAGGGACGGGGTCATGGATGAGCCCAAAACCCGAACACGCCCCTCCACGCTGTTCTCCCAGGAGGCTCCCAGTGTGGCTGCTCAGAAACACACGCGTTGGAAACTCGAACGGGACCTGGCGCAGGAAGTCCGGGTCCCAGGGCATCTGGAGTCGTGGTGCCACTTCCCACGAGAAACCCAGGATAGTGCGCGCTTTCTGCCGAGAGGAGCCGAAAACGAGCTCTCAGACATTGGGAAGACTGAGGATCCGGGGATGAGGTTTTGGCTCCAGTGACAGAGAAAGAAACAGATCTGTGAAGAGAATTCTGGGGGCGCCCGGAGAGGACAGACACGGGCACTCCGACACGACCACAGCCAGCAGAACTGAGACCGTCGGGGGAAGGCACCGTGGCCTCTGGTTTTCAATGGGATGTGTCTTCGGTGTCTGGGAACACGGTGCTTTGTCGGCCGTCTCCAGGGCTGTGAGGGCAGAGCCGTAAGCATCCGGCTCCCAAGAACCACCCTAGGGTTTCGCAGACGAGTCAGAGCTGCGCCGGTCAGGGTCGTCTAGGACAAGCCCCTTTTCCTCCGTATCATTTGCTGGAAACAGTCCACCTGCATTTGTTCATTTTTTTTCTCTGTTCAGAGTCACGGTGTCCTCTCCCTGATGAAAAGATAAACGTAAACTAGCTAATGTGGGTAAATATGATTTCAAAATGAATAACATTAAAAAATCACAATTGAAAGAATGGATACAGAATTTACTATTGTAGGATGTAAAGTCAA
This sequence comes from Meles meles, assembly GCF_922984935.1. Taxonomy (NCBI): domain Eukaryota; kingdom Metazoa; phylum Chordata; class Mammalia; order Carnivora; family Mustelidae; genus Meles; species Meles meles. The sequence continues at coordinate 314,595 of NC_060080.1, forward strand.
GGAACATTGAGAGAACCTTCTATTCTGACTTTTATAAATTTCTTTGTCCGTTTGGGGAGAACACATTAGAAATCAAACTAGGACAGAAAGTGCAATGAGCGCACGGGGCTCCCAGATTTCCAGGTGGGCCTTGGGGGGCCGTGCCAAGTGGTGACAGGGGGGTTCTCCAGAAAATCCGGTTTTCGGTCTCCCTCCGGAGTTCATGTTCATCATTCCGATCTGAGCTTCCCCGGTATTTGTTGTTGCTGTTTTTATCCTGCGAAGGAGTTAAAATCGTGAAAGCTCTGTCACGGCCCAGGACACTCCTGGTATGAATCTGTCGAGAATTAACTAAAGTTTTGATGTTTGAACTCAGTTCTTGTGAATATTTCCAAGTCGTTCATCAGGTGACTGGCCAGGACACATCAGTGACCCCAGGCGGAAGGGGTCTGGAGCCAGAGGACGTGTTGGCAGCTTCCCGTTTTCCCTGCAATAGCGCTGGTCACGATTAGAACGATCGTCAGTGAACTCCGCACCCCGCGCCCCTGGGAGTCGTCCGTGCCTCCTTCGAGGCTGAGCCGTGCTCTAAGAACGGACTCAGAAGCCCTTGGTTTTGAACCTGAAAATGCTGCACAAATTTAAGCAAAGGACCCGAAGTCGAGGGCTCCAGAGCAGCCTTCCTGCCGGGCGCCCAGACACGGTACGAACTTGTGCCCCGGACGTGTCCCTCCCGTGAGCCGGAGAGTGTTGGAGAACAACGTCTCGAAACTGAACTACTCAGGTCGGGATGAAACAGAAGTCACAAAACCGAAGAAAATGAAACACTCACACCCGGAGACATCCCCACCCAGCCCGCCGTGGCTGTGGTTTACGTGGCTTCCAGTGTTGAGAGGCCCGTCCAGAGGAGGGGAGCAAGGACTGGTTCTTACCCCAGAGCGAGCCTGACGTTTCAACCTCGTCCCACGTTCCGTCTCATTCGAAGGGGCAGTGATTTGTTGCTCACTCGCACGCGTTTAGCAGAGGGAAGCGCCCGGCGAGGGCTCACTTTGGGCCAGAAGTCTTCCAGCCCCTCTGGGTGCCGGGGGCACGGCACTAACCTGCCCATCAGGAATTCGCTTCAATGCGGGGACGATTCCCGGACCGCCTGTGTGCACAGGCTTCAGCTCACGAACGGATCAGCTTTCCTTCTGGGAATGCAGGGGGGACGGCTGCGCGCACGGTACCCTGCCAAGGAGATGCCAGGCCCTCTGCCCTGCGGAGTCACCCTGTCCCTGCTGTGGGCAGCTCTCTCCAGCACCGCGTGGCCTCCCCGGTCTGAGGCAGGCGGCGACGGCCTTGCGTCTCTCTGGAATGGCCGACTTCCTATCGGTGCCGTTAGCCTCAGGTCCCGGCTCCAGGACACGATGCTGAGCACGGACACAGCCTTGAGCACGCCTAACGGTGCGGGTCAGACCGAGGCCCAGCGGCGAATCTTTCCTTGACCACCTGCAATGCTGAGCATTGTCGTGAGCATAAATGAGCACGTTGCTGAGGGTGCTTCCTGGGAGGTCCGACGGCGCAGGCCCGAGATGCTGGGGTTCAACCGCACTCGCCTCCAGCTGGTCCTCAGCTCGTGTTTGGCCCGGACACTGGCCCTGTCGGGAGCCCAGCTCGTCTGGAAGCTCCCGCTGTTGCTCGGATCTGTGCCGGCTGTGGCGAAGTCCTTCCAGCGTTGACGGACGGCCCAAACGCTACTCCTCGGACACGCAAAACACACACGGGACCATAGCTGAGACCAAGGAAGATGCAGCAGTATTTCGGGATAGTCGCAGCACGCCCTCCCGCTCTCCCCTAGGCCGATCGCACGACGCACGCAAACCCCAGGCTCGGCCGCGACGGTGTGTTTGTCACCGCGACACGATCCACACAGCCGTCAGGCGTCCGGATTAGCCCCAGCCTCTGGCCTTGGGGCCTTCTCCATGCGCAGGCTGGAGGGAGGCCTCTGGGTCCCTGTGTGCTGTCGCGGCCTGGGCTGTGAGCGTGGCTCCCACTCAGCCCACGGGCCCGGAGCCCAGACGGGTGCTCTTCCAGGGGAGGACGGCTGGACGCGAAGTCTGGCTGTGTGCCAGGCAGGGGAGGTCGAGGCAGCCTGGACGAGCCCGTGCACACTGCTGCCCTGAGCCTGCACGTGTGCCGGGGCCGCCTCCCGGGACAGACGGCGCACACGCACGACGCAGCTGGTCTGGGGGCCACATGGCTCGATCCGCCCGGATCCCTGCAACGTCCCTGGTGTGCGCCCCGGTGGCCGCCGTGTCTCAGACAGCCGCTCCCGACATGGGAAGTGCAGCTTTTTGGTCTGAGAGGATCCACAAGCTGGGGAGACCCGTCCCCCCGTGAACCGGGAGTCACGGCGGCGACGCGATCCTCATGGCATTTGTGAAACCTGAAAACATTCTCTACACTCAAAAGGAACGGGCTAAAGCAAAGATCCGAATTTCATTTCCTTACTCACAAGTTAGAGAATTACTAATGGAAACGGGAGTCTGGGTCTGGAACGCAAACCACACGAGATCCCTCACAGCCTCTTCAACGCACTGGTGCCCCGAAGCCGAGAGACACCCTGAGCGGAGCCCGAGGCTCCTGCGGGTTTCCCAGCTGGCGGCCGCCCGCAGCCTGCGGTGTGCGGACCGCCTTCCAGCTCGGCCACACACGAGCGGGACGCCACACCTTAAATGAGTGTTGCGACGAAATTGGTTGTAAATTAAATAACAGTTTCAACGTTTGTGCAAGAGCTGAGCAGACCACAGTGTCGCTGCGGCCTCTCCTCTGCCCCAGAGCCAGGTGGGCTCCCCGTGCTCGGAACCCAGCGTGGCGCGGCGCATCGTCGCAATCCGCGGCCCCCACAGACCCGCGCCAGAGTGAGGCCCGCGGCCGATGACACCCGCTCCACTGGACGGCTCAACGGAGATGGAGAAACGAGTTCTTCTCGACAGTCTGAGGACAACTAGTGCCCGACGGTTTCATCTGAACATTAGCCACTGAACCCGTTTCCCCAAACTTCAGGAAGGCTCCGGGACACAGGGACTGAGAGAACAACCCGGAATCTCACGGTGCGGACGCCTCCGGATGGGGTGGGGTGCAGCAGGCTCCACAGCAGGGGCCGGAATGTGCCATGGGGGGAGGGGCCGTCACCTGTCTGGTTCGTCCTCCAGTGGTCCTCCGTGCACGAGGGGGGGCGGCTGCTGTCGTCCGTGCGGGACAGGCCCTGCCGCGGTCACAGCCAGTGGTCTCTGCGCTCTCGCCGGGGATGAAGCTGTCCATCCGTCTCCCCAGACGCCTGTGGGAAAGCCTGCGGTGCAGCGGACCGGACACCCTCCCGTCGCTTGGATTCCGTGAGTAATACAGGCCCTCACGCTCCCAGGTAACACACCAAAATAACGAGTGCAATTAAGTGACGCTTAAGATTCGGATTTCTCTCCGGACACATGTGACTTACCCATTGGTCAGACACCACCCAAATGTACTGTTACGGAGGGACATGTAAAACAACGCAAAATTTTAACTGTTTAAACTTCACTAGCCCAAAACTTTAAAAACCTGAAGCTTATTATTTTTTTCTAAAATGTAATAGAATTAGCCTGTCTCTATAGATGGTTTTAGGCCTCTGAGGTGGGTTTGCAGTGGCTGAAGACAGGACTCTAGTCCTGGTTTAATGGCTAATTCCCCCGGGAACCCACGGAGATCTGTGCTCCCCTCTCTCACGAGCACCTTCTAGTTTCCAGAACTGTGACAGGTGCTTCGGACACAGGACAAAGGGGGTGTGCGCCGGGGTTCACGCCCTCAGGGGCTCCCAGCCTCGAGAAGCAGAACAAAGAAACACACCAAACACCTCTTCGTTCCGAGGCGCACAGTGGGGGCTGGTGCACGTGGCCCGGGCGCCGGGGATTCCCGTCTGGGCAGTCCCGGGTCTGAAGGAGCTGCTTCCGTTCCTGCCTCAGGCACCCTGGGGTCCGTGGGACACACTTTCCTCTCCTTGCAGTGTGGACAGTCACTGCGGTTGCCCCCATGACGGGCCCCCACAGTCGTGGGAAGGGAACCGGACAGGACCTGGAGCCTGGTGTTCTAGATGGAAGTTTGCTCCCCACGATTTCCACAGGGTGCTGTGGGAATTCAGACTTTGGGGCACCTGGGGCAGAGTGGGTATATTCTGCACCTGTGAAGGCCTTGGATTGGGGCCCGGGGCAGCATGTCACAGACCGAATGTCTGAGTCCCCGAATTCATGTGTTGGCACTCCGAGCCCCAGCAGGGCGGGGTTAGCAGGCAGGGTCTTTGGGAAGGGCCTGGTCTCTGAGCCCTTGCAGAGGGGACCCTGGGGGCTCCTGGCCCTTCCCCCACGCAGAGACTCTGCCAGAGCATCTGGGAACCGGGAGGCAGCCCCAGACACTGGACCTGCCCGTGGTCGTGGACTTCCAGCCTGCGGAGCCCTGAGAATGCTCGTCTGCCGTGTGTGAGGCTGGTCCGTCACAGCCGCCAAACAGAGACTCTGGGCCACTCCATTCCAGGCCTGTCGCTCAGAAAATAGCAAGAGACCACGGGTCTGCAGGGACTCTTGGAACCGTCGGTTCGGGAAGTCATTGCGGCCGAGGAGGGAGGAGCCTTCTCTGCGGAGGCTGTTTCGAGGCTGAGACAAACCTTCCGAGCGTCCCCCCCGCCCCCCCACGGACAGCGTGGGCCAAGGTCTGTCCGGCGAGAGCGCGCGGTTTCCGCCCTGCTGCCGTGCCCCTCGCAGGGGGAAACGGGTTGTGCTTTTCCTGCCGTGTCTCTCCCTTGGAAGACGGCTCTCGCCCGGCCTGGCCTGCGGGGATGTCCCATCGTCCAGCTCACAGTGGCTGGGGCCTCGGGGGACGTGCCACTTCCCCCTCGTGCTGCGGTCGCTGTGGCCCCAAGTGCTGCGGTATCGGCTTGCACGTGCTCCGCGATTCCAGGCGCGGCCTCTGCCTGGTGCTGGCGCGGGCTCCCCAAGGAGAGACAAGAGTTGGATGTGGAAGGGTTTTACCAGAGATGCTGCCCCCGGGAGGGAGCCCGGGGCTGGGGGGCTTTTGGGGGCTGGGGGGCTTTTGGAGGCTGAGTGAGGCCTCTGCCGAACGGCGGGGGACCCCAGGCCCCAGCAGGCGGCCAGCTGTGCTCAGCAGCCTGACGTGCGTGGTCTCGGCGGCGGCAGGGGAGTGGTCGTCTCTGCAAAGCCGAGGGCTCCGGGGCTCAGCGGCGAGGCCCTCAGCCAGTTTTGTGTTTGGGGTCGGTGAGGCACCGTTTTCGTGGCTGACAAGGCTGAGTTGGTTTTGGAGACCTGGGTCCCCTATTTCACTGTTAGAATTTGCGGGAATCGGTCGTCTTTCCGATCCCAGAAGGTTTCCTCTGCCGTTTCGCAGAACGGCCGGACCGCACAGCTCGCTCGCGGTTCTGCGGCTCTCTCCATTCTGCTTCCTCAGAGCCGAGTGGCAACAGCGTCCCGGTCACCCTCCGGACGTGTGTTCCCACAGCAACACGGAGCCGCGACTGTAACAAAACACAGAAGGGGGGTGTGACCCGCTGTTTCCCTGGCAACGCGTGTGTCTGAAGGGGACGCACAGCCTGGCCTGAGGTGGGGAGGCCCTCGGCCCTGGAGAGGGAAGGTCCCGCACGCACAGGTGGGCCAAGCTCCCGAGGCCACACACCTGCTGCGGACACTCACCCGGTGACACACACGGTTCCTGAGGGAACTCACCGTCTCTGCACATCTGACCTGTTCCTGTGTCCACACCTGCACCCATGTCTGCGTCCACAGCGCCCGTCACGCCCGTAACTCTCTTACCTAGAAGACCTGCCACGTACAGAGGACATTCCCTCTCGAACCGTGTCCCTGCTCTTTCTGGAATTATTTCTTCATTTGTAAACTGCTGTGTTTTATGCACTGACTTCTGGAGGACTTCCAGGGTCACAGTTCGTCGGAACAATACCCTTTGGTCTCGATCCTAGAGAACTGGGTCGGGAGGCTGGAAGAGGGGCCGTGTTCCCACCGCTCACGCGTGCACGTCCCCTTCAAGAGAACATTCTCCGTCCTTCTCATCCGATCCCTTGCTTGGCAGTTCCGTGGGGAGGAACCTGCTGCACAGCGCAGGGCGGGGGGGGGGGGGCTGCGAATCCAGTGCTGGGCGGGGTTTGCTGGGAGGCTCACTGGGCCTGGGACCAAGCAGCGTCTGGATGAGCCCCGCACTTCCGTGTGCCGCACGGGAGAGGGAGACTCAGTGCTGGAAAGTAACGGACCCGTTTGGAGCCACATCTTATGAGCTTGAGGCCAGACAGTGTCGACATTTCCCCGGTACAGCGTGAGAACAGACCACAGCGAAGCCTCACCTCCCCCAGGCATTGCCAGGATGGAAGACACGCCCGCCCCCTCGCCTGCACCTCGCCTGGTCAGCCCTGCAGCCTCCTGCTCAGGGCAGGGTTTCGTGACCCCCTCCTACCTCTGCTTGCAAACCCACCCAACCCGAGAGAGAGAGGCCAGCACGCCCTGGGTGCCAGCTGGTCCTCAGCGAGCTGACCTCTGCGGCTGGGGCCCACCGGCCGCGTCCCGGAAGTCTGCACCCGCTCGCTCGGCTCCAGCCCTCACCCATGCCAGCGCTGGGAGAGCTCGTCCTACGGCCCCTGGTGCAGGCACAGGACGGGGAGAAGCCCGGGGCTGCACTTCCCACGCGGCCTCTTGGCAACACGTGTCCCCTAATGATCAACGCGGCCTTTGTTGGCGTTTTAATTCCACTCGGTAAAGACTGAGGAGAGCTGCGTGTCTGGTGCTGGCGAGAACAGAGATAAGGGAGCCACACGGAGCCCAGGTCGGGAACCCAATGGCGAGGTCAGTTGGCCTCGTCTGGGTGGGCGAGCACGGCCCTGTCTGGGCGTGCAGGGAGGCGGCGTGGGTGGACGCAAGCCCGGTGACGTGAGCACCGCTGAGCAGCGGGAGGAAAACAAGCCTGCAGGAAAGGCGCAGGGTCCCTTAATAGGGTAAAATGCTTCAAATCGCCGCTCCCTGGAAAGGCAGGAAACAGCCGGGGTTGGACTGGCTGTGATGTCAGCGCTGGCGACAGACGCCGGGGATGAGGACACACGAGTAAACAGGAAACGGGCAGCGCGCTGACCAGAGGCCAAGCCACCGTCGCCAGGGAGGACCTGCCTCAGCCGTGGGTTCCCGCGCTGCCGTGGGGCGGTGACGGGGACACTGTGTCCCGTGGCCTTCGCAGAGCACGTCCGAAGCCCCACCGGCCGTCATGCCCACGAGCTGGCATGATGAGTTCCAGGAAAAACAAAGCTCTGCGTCGCTGAGCCACGCAGCTGAGCTTTGATGGTGTGCTTTTGTGTCTTTGTTCTCTGCAGGAGAGAGGAGGGAGGACGAAGCCTCACATCCGTCCGTCCCCCTGTCCTGGCCATGAGATTTACGCATAAACCCTCCATTGGTTAATCTCTCAGGAACTGTCTCCGGCCGGTCCTAGGTCTGAGGACCTGAATGGGGTGACGGGGCTCGGCTGGACCCAGGTGTGGGGGCTTGGGGACCCACACAGGCCAGGACGTGACCCCAACATGTTACTAAAACCCTAAGAAAATGAAAAAAACAAACACTTTACTACACGGAAAGTTAAACCTTGTCAGGTAAGCTGCTGGAGTATGAAAGAGTTCTCGTGAAAGTAAGACGCCCTGGGTAGAATTGTGGGGGTTATGCAGGCTTTGACTCATGAAAAAGGAACCTCTTGTTTTATTCTCTTTTGTTTCTTTTCTTCCTGGGACTGACTTGTTTCGCAACTGGAAACCGCCTTTCTCCCATCCCCTCCCCGTCCCCTGCGGCGCCCACCGGTTTGGCCCGTGCCCGGGTCGCTTCTGTTTGCTTTCTCTCTCAAATTCCGCACAGTAGTGAGATCAGACGGTGCTCATCTTCCTCCTCGGACTCCGGTCACTGAGCGTGACGCCCTCGGGGTCCGAAGTCCTCTCGTTTCATTCCTCAAGTCCCCGAGCGCAGAGGGTAGAGGGAGCCTCCGGCGACGGCTCCCAGCGCCCACGCCAGGTTGTATGGGTCAGAGCCTCTGCCTCAGGCCGGCAGCACGGGGATGAAGCCGGAGCGTCTCTCGGAAAAACTGGGAGAACCGGAATCCCTCCCCGTTGAAGACGCCGTCGTTGGGCTTTCTGTTCCTCGAAGCTGAAATGATTCCCAAGAGCTGAAGAGAAGGGAAGAGTGAAACCGTTCAGCTCAAGAGCAGTCACACTTGACATAATCTGTAGGAAACGTCAATAAACTCCACTACGCTGCGATTGTACAGCATATGGCTTTCTTCCAGTCGACCCTCATGCCCACACAGGCGCCGGCCCCACCCCCTCGCCCGAGAGCATCGGCGGGGCCAGGGGCACCCGCCTCTGCACAGCCTCGAGGCTGCTGGCCCAGGCACCTGGGTGGCTCTGACCAACCCTGCCATCAGGGCAGCCAGGCCCCTGCTGCTGACCCTACGAGGACGCCTTCTCCAGGCCAGCCACGGGCACTTGTCTTGGGGTGTGGTGTCTGCAGGGCCGCACGGCCAAGATGCTGAGTCAGCCCCAAATAGTGACCTGTGCCCCTTGAGAACGGCTCTTCTCGAACTCGCGGCTGCAGATTTCCTAACATGAGCTCAAATTACCGGAGGGAAGCTTGCAAAGACTATGAACAGTAATTGTGGGAAAAGCCAAACCAACAACCAGCACATGAAGAAAGATGCCATCTCACTACTTGTGAGATGAATTACCCTGAGACCCGAGCCTGGCACAGGGACGGGGCCGCCCTTGGAAACAGGGGATTTGCTGATGGGACTGGAGTGAAGACAAGGCATCGGGTGGGGCCTGGTCCCGTGTGATCTTCGCAAGAAGACAGAGACCCGGGGAGAAGGACTTGTGGCGCTGGAGACAGAGGTGGGAAGGGGCAGCTGGGAGCCAGGGACGGCTGACGGCCACTGGAAACCAGGCGGGCAAGGATGGTCCTTCCCTAGAACCTGTGGGCACCTCACCAGACTGCCAGCCTCCAGGCCTGGCAGCCAACACGGACGCCCATGGATGTGGGCGTGGACGTGGCGTTGGGGTGTGGTGCGTTGCTGCTGGAAGCGTCTGGGAGCATCGCGGAGAAAGCCCAGAATTCCCAAAGAGAAGCCCAGCGGGAGCACAAAGGCCAGGGGTGTCGCTGGGTCTCGGGAGGAGAGCGCAGGAGAGAGGTTCCTACCCCCGGCAGAGGGCCAGCTGCCGCGGAGGGCTGGAGGCCAAGGTCAGGCCCGGCCGGTGCGGCCATGTCTGAGGGCAGAGAACCTGGCTGAAGCCTGTCCCACCATCGGTGACAAACGGGCTTTGTCCCGAGGGGCCGAGGTTTCCAGACAGAGGGCACGAGGTGCGTCTGGGTTCTTCCTGCTTTCCCGGAAAAACACGGAGGAAGGGGATGGCAGCTGGACGAGCTGGGACAGGACGGTCTTGTCCTTGGGGCGAGAAGGTGCCTCGAGGGGCGGGTGCCCCGAGGAATCGTGCAGGAGGGTAAGTGTGTTTTCGTCACTTACACCGTGCTGTAATGTTGTTGTTTCATAAGTGGTCGTGCCCCGTGGACGGTCATGGTGTCGGCAGTGGAAACAAAGGCTGAGGAAACGTTCTGGGCAGCGGCCGGCGCTGTCTAACCGGTCGTGACGGAAACACCCGGCCGTGCACCCGAGTCCGGAGCAGCCGGCGGCTGGACCCATCCCAGCGCTTGGAGCTCAACCTCGTTGAAATGAAGAACAAAACATTGCGTTTAAGTAGCGGCACGAAAATTCTTTGTTTCAATTATGGAGAAATACTTAAAACCTCCCTGAAAATTGCTTTAAGAAGGACTATCTCGCACCCACGAGAGGCAAGTCCGCGTCCTCACAGCTGGTGTGTGAGCCCTGAGCTAACGAGCACAAAAAGTCACCGTCCAGCTGAAAGGTCACCATCAGGCCACCCACGCAGGAGCTGGGGCAGCCCCCCTCCCCCACAGGGAGCCACCGAGAGCCGTGAGGAGGCTCCGGAAAGCACGTTCTCCCGTGCATGGTTTCGGGAGTAGGCATCGGAGATGCATTTGGAAAAATAGAATATGAATCTGTATTTTGAACTATTCAGTGAAATCCATCCAGATAATGATTTAAATGCAAATGTAACCATTGACATTTTTATTTTGTTTTATTTTATTTTAAGATTTTACATATTTATTGAGAGAGAGAGAATGAGCGAGAGAGACCGTAAATGGGGGAGCAGCAGAGGGAGAGGGAGAAGGAGTCTCCCCATTCAACGGGGAGCCTGACTCGGGGCCGGATCCCAGGACCCTGAGACCATGACCTGATTTGCAGGCAGATGCTTTACTGACTGAGCGTCCCCCCGGTGTGCCCTGTTCACATTTTAAAGACAAAAATGGGAGAGTGTTTTATGACCCAGGGGAGCAGGAAATTATACAGAAAATTGGCAAATTCAAGTACATCAAAGGTCAAAGCAACCAGTCCTCATAAAACACATAAAGGCAATAAAAATAGGCCTGAGGACCATGAGAATGTCTAACCTATGAAGGATCAGTGTCTGGAACATGGGAAGCTCCACACATCAAATAAATGGTAACCACCCCATGAAGAAAAGATAAGAAAGGGCGGAAGACAGTCCATTTCAGGTGAGCGAGAACAGGGGACACCTCAGACACACAGGTTCCATCTTCCTCAGGGTACTGGGGGCAAGACAGCGCGTGTCCCCACTCAGCCGGGACGGGCCGTGGCCGGTCAGACGCCGGTGGGGCCCCTCCAGGGAACGAGTGGGCTTTGCGATGTGGGATCGAGTATGTGTTCACGCTGTCATCCAGGCATATTTCTGCTTACGGGAGCCGGGATTGTCATCGTTTGTAAGGCCCCATCATGGCTGAAACACTGGGGCCCCTCAGAGTTCGGAAGGAGGGTTCAGAGGTATTTTTATGTGTCGTGCAATGTTGTGTTTGCATCCGTGAAGGAGAATCGGCCTCGGCGGCTGGAAACACGATCCTGTGCGCAGTAGAGGTCTGTGGAAGGTTAAGAAGTGGACGGCGGAAGAGATAAGTCATTCTGACGAACAGCGGGGCGCAGGGGCGCAGTCCAGGAGCTTTGTCCCCCCGTGGACCGGCTCACTCACCGCTGCGCACAGCTGCCCGCACCGCCAGAACCCTCCGTTCCACCCGAGCAGGGCCGGGGATTCCGAGTGTGGACGGGGGCGTCCAGCATGGCCAGACGGACGGGAAATACTGCGTCTTAATCTGTCTATTCTTGGAGGGAAAAACTCAGGTAAAGAGATAAACTAGTTTTTAGCATCAGTCCTTCTCAAGTGGGAATCTGCTTTTCTAACCGGGCCGCCCCCCTGTGTCGCGCTGGAACCACAGCCTGACTGCTCTGGGCCGGCCGGTCTGGTACCTGCATTTCCAGCGAGTCTGCGACCGCTGACCCACCGCGCCCGCGGAGTGGGGCTGCCCAGAGCCCGCGGCAGGGGGGACTTCAGTCGTCTTCCCGTTCAGAACAGGGATCTGTTCGAGTAAGGTCAGACGGGACCCACTGAGGGGCTCCTGGGTGCTGCTGTCAAAGCATGTGACCTTCGGTCTCGGCCCAGATGGGTCTCAGGGTCGGGGGATTGAGCCCCACGTCAGGGTCCTTGTGGGCATGGAACCTGCTTGGGATTCTCTCCTTTCCTCTGCCCCGCTGCCCCTCATATCCGCTCTCTCTCTCTCTCTCAAAACAAAACAAAACAAAAACAAAAACCTGGACCCGTTTCTCCCACTTTAAACCTAGACCAATTCCAAGTGATTCAGGTTTAAGTGTGGGAGACGGACCCCTATGAGTGTACGACCCCTACGAGTTCTTCAACAATTTATGATGCAAAATGGAGATGAAGCAGGGAAGCGTGGTAGATCTGGTTATACTAAAGCATCTGCTTCTTAAGAACATGAGCAGACGACAAATTGGGCAACTACTTATTACACAGAAAGTATTGAAATCCCCCCAATGTAAGGACCGCTAAAACACAGACTATAAAGACCAACAGTGTGCGAAAACTCACTCGGGTTGATAACAGGCTGCTCGCAGGGGAGGACGGCACAGACTAGAGCTAGAGCCGTCCTTCTCTCAGAGAGACGAGTGAGCTGCCGGCGATCGGAGACGGAGCCCTTCACAGTGGTGGTGGGGACGGGGAAGCCTGATGTCTGCTGCCGAAGACCTAGTTGTTTATTAAGAGACAAAGCAGGGGCGCCTGGGTGGCTCAGTGGGTTAAAGCCTCTGCCTTCGGCTCAGGTCATGATCCCAGGGTTTTGGGATCGAGCCTTGCATTGGGCTCTCTGCTCAGCGGGGAGCCTGCTTCCTCCTCTCTCTCTGCCTGCCTCTCTGCCTACTTGTGATCTCTCTGTCAAATAAATAAATAAAATCTTAAAAAAAAAAAGAGAGAGAGAGAGAGACAAAGCAATTCTGCTCCCAGGGATGTTGCCCCATGAGCGAAGATCCTGGAAGACACGTGCAGCCATTTTCACAACAGCACGTGGGCCACAGAACCGGGAGGACAGCCCCGATGACCGTCCCCAGCGCTCTGACCGCAGCAAGAAGGCATCGCTGCACGGGGAGACTCTGCGGGGAAGAATGAACGAGAGATCTTCTCTAGCACATAGTAAGGGAAGAAGCCGGGAGAGAAAGTGCTTATTTTGCTTATACTGGAAAAACCAAAGTGGTAAATCATGATTGGCTTCCTGAGGGCTTATCATTCAGCCGCAACTGTTCCTGATTCACGAGGCGTCTTGTGTTACTGGAACTTCTGGCTTCCCAGATGTGGTGAAGGAAGATGGCAGGTGTTGGTTCCGAGGCCTGCCGGGAGAAGTCACCACCGGACAGGTGTCTTCAGACAGCAGAACAGCTGGCGTTGGGGGGCAAGCCGTGGAGGGCTGGTTCCTTCCGGAGGCTCTGGGGCCGTCTGCCCGGAGCCTCTGCGGCGCTGGTGTTGCCCTGTGCCCGGTGTTCCCTGGCTCGGGCCTCACTGGGTCCCCCGCCTCCCTCCTGCAGGGTGTTGTCCCCTGTGTCTTCTGTGGCCAAACCGTCCTCTTCTTACGAGGCACAGGCATCGCGCCCACACTGCGAGTGTGACCTCCGATCCGGACCCTAACTGGATCCCATCTGCAAAGACCCTCCTTCCTTTTTGTTTTGTTTTAAGACTTTTTAATTTATTTATTTGAGAGAGAGAGAGAGAGCGAGAGCACATAAGCAGAGGGAGCAGAGAGAGAGGGAGAAGCAGTCTCCCGGAGCAGGGAGCCTGACGTGGGATTTGATCCAAGGGCTCTGGGGTCATGACTTGAGCTGAAGGCAGATGTTTAACCAACTGAGCCACCCAGGCACCCCAAAGACCCATTTTCCAAGTGAGGTCACATTCACAGGCCCCGGGAGTTAGGACACCAATGTGCCTTTCGGGGAAATAATTCTACTGACTCCAGACATCATATTATTCCATCGTACTTTTGCATGTATTTTCATTTTTTATAGCAAAATTTTTAAAAACAGGAGCTATAGAAACGATGATTGCATTATATGTAAATTTGTAATTGTACTACAATGTATCGGTGGTAAATTTGAAAGTAGACATTTTAAAAAGAGTAACACAATTATTAAAAATTACTGTGATGCTCACCACCGTTTCTCCATAGACACGTCTACAATGAACCCTTTCTTGACCCTCTTCATGGGACGCTTATGATTTCACGTGGCCTCATGGCAAGACGCACACCAGGACGGGGGTCTTCTGAGGGTGCTCGTGGGCAGGTCCCTGCGTCCGCTGCGTCTCCCTGTTTCCGCCGTGCGTTCTCCGGGCTCCAGGGAAACCGAGTGCTGCCCCGCTGTGCTTCACCCGTCTTTTAGCCACGCCCTGACCCCTGGGTGCTCGGGTGCCCCTGCGAGACCACGCTCTGGGTCCTGGGATGCTGACCCCACGGAGTTGGGCGCCGCCGCGGCTTGCGCCGTGGTGCCCTGTTGTCCCTGCCGCACACCGTGCTCTGGTCATTCTCATGCAGTCTTCACCGAGCCCGACGCTTTTCCGCATTGTTTGTTTTAAAGCAGCAGCTGAGGCTCGGGAAGAGTTAAATGTCAATTCTGAAGCTACAGTTCAGGTCAGGAAAGGGTTTCGCCGCTTGGCAGAACTCAGGCTTCCCAGAAACATCGCACCTCGCTGCTCACATGGTTTTATCATTTCTAAGTTTGCTCGTTTTTCACTGGTTTCCACTTGAAACACAGAAGCTCTGAAGGACAGTCACGTAGATAGACTCAACTCCGTGTTGCTCCGGTGCGTGTGATCGCCGTCACCGCATCTACGCTGCCGCCGTTTGGACACAGGCCGCCCCACACCCAGAGGGACCTGCGGGCACCTCGTCCTCGCAGGCACCCGTGGGACGGGAAGGAGCGCACATCCCGGGCCCGCCGGACAGGAGCCAGCGCGAAGTTCTCGGAATGAGGTTCGCGAGAGCCGTTTCGTGAACGAGAGCAGAACGGGAACATCCAGTGTGGAGCTTGTTACTAACCTCAGCAGTAGCCGCGCCGGTTCTCGGAAACTCAGCACCCAGACGCTTTCTCGGCAAGCGGCATTTCGTTCTCAGTGTGCGTTACGTCCAGCACAGGAAGGAGATGAAGACAGAGCCCGGGCGGCTAGTCCCCGCGCCCCGGCCCTGGTGCGTTGTGGGCCACCAGAGCCCCCGGGACTCGGAGACTCTGTGGAAGGGAAACCCGCAGCTGCCGCTGCTTTCCCCAGAGCCTGTTTCTGTGGGGGCAGTAGTGGGGCAAAGTGTACATTTTGCATGAATGGTCGGACATCCTCAGTTGCCTCCCAGACTCTCGGTGGCGTCCGGTGGGGCCGCGGTGTGTGAGCAGCCTTTACCGACTGCGGCTTGCACACTTGGTCCCGTCCTCCCGCCTCCCAGCCCTGGTCCCCACCCCTGCGCTGGCTCAGGAAGTGAGAGGCCTGCCCTGCACCTCTCAGCAGACCAACGCGGATGTTTTTAGGGAGAAGGCGCAGGACTGTGTGCAATATCCCGGTCACCCAGCCGGTGTCTCAGGCGACATCACGGGGCCGGACCCCACAGGGCACCCACCTGTCGGCCTCCCTGGCAGCCGGCTCCGAACCAGTGACTCATCGTTAGAGGAGAGTGAGCGTCTGCTAGCGAGGCCCTCTGGGCATTGGTGCGGTTTCTGCTTGTCATTTCCTCTGCGCTGCTCTTTCAGACACTTAATATTTCATGCTGGTAATTAGCAAATTCTCGTTATTTAGAGCTAATTTTAAATATTCCATCTATTTTTGCAGGATGCTTTTTTGGTAAATAAAATAACCGTAATTTCTTCTAAATGTTCACTCTATTCGTTCCGTCCACAGTCCCAGGATCGCCATCACTGTGAAGTCACTCTGCTCGCAGGCGGCTCGGGGCCTCACTGGTTTCCCGCTCCACTGCCGGCCGGCTCGGTGCGCCGCACACCTACTGCCTGGCGAGGTGGGGGCGAGGGGAGGAGCTCCTGTCCCGGCACCAGGGGTGCCCAGACCCGAGACTGCAGGGGCAGAAAGGGACGAACGGTGTGCAAGGGGCTGCTTCGGGCCAAGGGATTGTGGACAATTTCTGTGAATTAGTTTCCCCAGTTTGCGGAGGGAGAAACAGGCGGAGGAGGAAGGGGTTGGTGGGTTTGATGTCCCCCTCGTGCCCGTGTGCGGCTGGAATCTGTCGCGCCGCCTCCTATTCTGTGTCCAATTCCCTCAGATCCCACGGACCCACATGTGTGGCCTCTCGGCGGGGGCTGCTGTGCCCCCGGGGACACCGGCCCACCTCTGGACACGGCGCTGGTTGTCATGCTGGGAAAGCGCGGCTGCTGGTTGCGGTTGCCACCAAACACCCTGCCGGGCGGAGCGGCCACAGTCAGGAAGCCCCGCGCCCAGCGGAGATGAGAGCCTTGGCCGCGTCCCCGGTCCTTCTCCCACAGAGCCCCGCGGTCAGCGCTGCCAATGGCCGGAGTGAGTCTGTTCTCCCCGTCTCTGCGACTTTCAGACCTGCATGGGGTCTCCGGCCTCCCCCCATGGACTTCCCCCTCGAGAGGCTCGTGCTGCAGCCACAGGCACGTTGGCTTCTCCTGCAGCCTCTTTGGACCTTCCCGTGGGATGCGCCGGTCTCCCCGGGGCTCCGCGGCCGCTCCCGGCCAGGCGTGCGGACTGAGGCGTCCCCATGGTGCAGGGGAGCTTGGCATCCACTTCTGAAGCCGTCACCTGCCTTGCCGGGGGGCAGACACCCCACACTCCGTATGTCCCATCCGCCCGCGGGCCTGGGCAGCCCAAGGAGGGTGGTCGCTGTCTCCGCCTGGCTCGCCCTGGCCTGCCGGCCGCCCCACACTCCATGGGGAAGACCACAGGGATTGGTGAGCAACGGACCGCAGTTTGGGTCACTGCGACTGGGCTCCCCTGGGGGCGGAGGAAGTGGCAAAGGCAGGATTGGCCTTCAGTGGCAAGTAAGACCCCAAAAGGGGCTGTGAGCTGCTTTGTGCCTGTTGCCACAGGCCCGTGCCGAAAGCCCTCCGTGTCCCGCTTTCCCGCTAGACCGGGCTCCGCGAACATTCACACGCTTGCTCCGCTTCGCCCGCCGAGCAAGTGCGTGCCGGTGGGGCAGCGTCTTCATGGGCCCCCAGCAGAGCCGGGACAAGGCACTGCAGCCACCAGCGCCCGAAGACGCCCTCCTGCCAGAGCTCGGCAACGCGCACCCTGAGCTGCCGCTCCCCATGCAGACTTCCTCCCGCCATCAGGGTCCCTGGGCAGCTCACGGCGGCGAGAACCCCATCTGCACCAGCAGTAGCAGAGGGAGACACTCGCGTGGACCCCCCACGGGCCCACGAGGGTCTGCAGGCTTGCGGAGCCACGGCGCGGGGCCCACCTCTCTGCAGAGCCCCCTCTGACCACGTCCTCGTGGCCTGCGGCGCCGCCCAGATCTTCCCTTCACACCGAGGCTCCGCCGTCTCCCCCGTGCCCTGTTCACGCAGTGTTTTCTACGCCAGCCACAGAGGCGTGTTCCCCTCCACAGCCGGGAGCTCGTCCCCACACTGACGGACTGAGGCAACATGGAAGCTGATCAGGACACTATGTTCATTACTTTAAAGTCTTCAAGTAACTCATTTTGTCTTTGGTGGTACCACCCTTCCAAGCAGCCCTCACACTTACGGCAAACCTAATGGAGATCGGCCTCATGATAGCAGCGGAAACCACTTCGGTCACCCATTTCCTGCTGCTCTGAGAGCAGGCGCTTCCCGGCCGTCTTTCTGACGGCCCAGTGAGGTCCTTCTAGGAAGTGCTCCGGAGACTGTCCGTGTGGTCAGCGCAGCGAGAGCGGTGCCGTGGAAACAGTCTCCGTCAGCAAAACAGATTTAAAGTCCACACAGCAGCCGCCCTTGCACATCTGTGCAAGCCTGAGGGCCCCCCGGCAGCAGCGACCATGGAGGCAGTCAGGAGGCGGACCCTCCTTCGGGGAGCCCCACAGCGGCCTCTGCCCTCCCCTGTCTGGTCCTCGGGCTCGCCTGTGCTCGGGAGAAGGGACACCTGTCCTTTTCCTTTCTGAGTTCAGCACGAGGACAAGACGTGGTGTTAAACGGGTTGTAACAACCAGCGTTGTTCAGCGCTCACGGCACAACTTGGACTGGGCAGCTAAGGGCCTGAGAACTGCAGGACGCTTCTCCGACGGACGGAGGGGGCTGAGAGCAGAGCCCTTGTGACCACCTGGGTCGCCGTCTCCTGCAGAGCAGAACCCAGACCACCGGACCCCAGACTCTGCTTTCTGGGCGGAGATGAGGGCAGAACCTCTGTGCTGGTCTCATCCCAGCAGGTCGGGAGTGAAATCCCGTAGGGCCCGGCATGCCCTCACTCCTGGCCTGGGAGCCGGTCCTGGAACGGCGGAGAGCCCATGGTCCCCCCATTCTAAAGCTCATTCGACAGTGGCCTCCGGGACGTGAAGAAGCTGTGAGTGGTTCCCGGCAGCATCGGGATAGAGAGCACAGCTTTCCTCACCTGGAAGCACCTGTACCCCTGCTCTGAGACCCGCTGCCTTTCTGGGACTGCACAGACTGTGCGGTTCTCTGGGGATGCGTTCTGGTTCCGTTTCCATCACTTATCCTGTGACGGTCATTATCAGTCTCGGTGGGCCTCACGTAACCAGCATGGACACAGGGGCGGCGCCCAGAAAGAGCACTGTGCCCCGGCCCCTGATTACAAAGATACGCTTTGTTGTTTTTTCATCCTGACTTTGGGTCTCCCAGGGCACCAAATTTCCGTAAGTGCTTACGGTCATAGAGCCCCATCCCATGTTCCCTAACATCTGCAGGCAATGTCCAGATCTCTTCGGAGCAGGTGTTCTAGGTCCTGGAGTTCTGGCAAGTTTTATCGAACGAAGAGGCTTTCTGCTCTCATATTAGTGGAGGATTTTGCCGCTGGCTTCTGCGAAGGAGCGATTTCAGGTCTGTTGTCCTGGGCAGTGTGTGGCAGAGCACACCCCATGAAGACAACTCAGCATTTTGCCTCTGACTCAGTCTCTCTGTTGAGAGTTTTGCCCTTTGTAGGGGACGGAGCATTGGGACAGAGACACGGGGAGGGCTGGAGAGACGGCAAAACTAACACGGCAGACGTGGCTTACCTCGTGTACAATGGCCTGTTCACTTTGTCTCGCTGCAGTGTCCCCCCGGTGATGTTCATTATTTCCAGAGTAAGTCTGGTTTATTGGAGGATATAAATTTTTAAACATCATTTTGCCTTGGACCAAATCCATGACTACCCAAGGGGCAAACGTTCTTTGGAAGGAGATGCACATAAACAAGTAATTTTTATAGAGCCTGAATAATGACTCAATTTTGATGCCCCATGAGCACGGTCAGGGCCTTGGTGCTCCAAGCTCATGCCGCAAGCTCACCTGTCCTCGCTCTGCCTTCTGCAGGGCACTTGGGATCACATCTGCTCTCTGCAGGGCACCTGCACCTGCAAAGCTGATGGAAAGTAAAAACAGCAAGGTTGGCCGTAGGTCTGCTCCCTATTTTATCTAATTAAAAAAATTGTCTTGCCACCGTGAATCTTCCTGTAGCTGTGAAATAGGCTCATCGCACTGAATATGAATTCGTTACATTAGAAAACCAGCAACGATCCATTATTGTGTTAAACTGAGGTAATAAGCGGTTTATGTCCTGTCCCCAGTGTGAGTTACATATGAAAACCGCCTCCTGGAAGACGGAATGAGTTTGAATCCCCGCATTCGTGTTCCAGCTGACAGAACCCTATTAGCCATCACACAGCTCAGTCTTTGCCAAACGGGCTTTCTGACGACAGGTCCGACCACACAAGCCCATCACTGTTACGGAACAAGGCTCTAGGATTTGGCAGTGGTTGGATCTCTCCCAAGGTAATCTAATTACTCTAACATCTCAGGACCTAGAAATACATTCAGTATGCAGTCCGCATCATAAGTGCATAATAAATGAGATGCAAATCTAGTAAATTTATCTATAGCTCGTTTTATGGTTATGAAGTTCCCAAGGGGTCATAACTGACTTATTTATCAAGGATCTCCAGAACCTGGCATGACGACTCCGGCAGGCGCTGGGACACGGGATGCTTCTTCACAAGGGACATGAAACAGGACTGTGAAAGCAGGTAGAAAAGGTGATTTCTCTCTCCGACCCCACTGCCCCATAGCCTCACCCCCCCAACCACCGGAAGACGAATTAAACGCTCGTCTGGTTTAAGTGCAAGGGTTTCCGGTCAGCATCTGTGAGGTTTCTTCATTTCTCGTGAGTTTCCTTTGACAGCCAAAGTTGAAAAGGTGACATTGGGATTTAACAGGATAATCTGGTAGCTAGCTAGCAGATTAATTTCTCCCAGCTTAACAACTAGGGTCGCTTGCTAAAAGCTACTGAAAAATAAATCTGTACTTTGTAAAGCAGGACTGTAGCAAAACAGCGAATGTGAGGGGTAAAGACAGATGCGCAGGGAGGGAAGAAGCCGAGTGGTGGTGAGTCTGACCTGCCCGTCCCCCTCTGTCCCAGGTGAGAAGGGAGCTGGCCACCAGGAGGTGAGTCTGTCCGGCAGCAGACGAAGGTGACAGAGGCTTTGGTGGCCCCATGTGCATGCACAGAGGAGGACTGGCAGGGGGGGAACTAAATCCAGTGAAGGGCTTCTTCGAAAATAAAAAGCATAGTAGTTCGCTGGTATTTACTTATTAGGTTAAAATATGCAATTAATTACAACTAATCTATAACATGCTATTTGTAAGGCAATGGTGGGCCTTTCTCCACATTTAGTGACTGAACTGGCAAGAGAACATGACCGTGTTGTTCTATAAGCTGGATGGCTTACCCCGGGACACTCACCGGATACCACCTGCACACTCACCGGACACCTACCTGGGACACTCACCTGGGACACTCCCCCGGGACACTGACCTGGGACACTCACCTGCACACTCACCTGGGACACACCTGGGACACTCACCTGGGACACTCACCTGCACACTCACCTGGGACACACCTGGGACACTCACCTGGGACACACCTGGGACACTGACCTGGGACACTCACCTGGGACACACCAGGAACACTCACCTGCACACTCACCTGGGACACACCTGGGACACTCACCTGGGACACACCTGAGACACTCACCTGCACACTCACCTGGGACACACCTGGGACACTCACCTGGGACACACCTGGGACACTGACCTGGGACACTCACCTGCACACTCACCTGGGACACACCAGGAACACTCACCTGCACACTCACCTGGGACACACCTGGGACACTCACCTGGGACACACCTGGGACACTCACCTGCACACTCACCTGGGACACACCTGGGACACTCACCTGGGACACACCTGGGACACTGACCTGGGACACTCACCTGCACACTCACCTGGGACACACCAGGAACACTCACCTGCACACTCACCTGGGACACACCTGGGACACTCACCTGGGACACACCTGAGACACTCACCTGCACACTCACCTGGACACACCTGGGACACTCACCTGCACATGCACCCGGGATGCACCTGGAGGCCGTGCGCTCACCTGAGACACTCACCCGGGACACTGACCTGGGACACTCACCTGCACACTCACCTGGGACACACCTGGGACACTCACCTGGGACACACCTGAGACACTCACCTGCACACGCACCTGGGGCGCACCGGGACGCCGCGTGCTCAGCTGCAGAACCTAAGTTCTTGTCTTTTACTTGCATCATGCTCTTCCCTGTTTGCTTTCTTCTCTGAAATTCTCTTAAAAGACTTTACTTATTTGAAAGGGAGAGAGAGAGCATGAGCAGAGGGAGGGGCAAAGGGAGAGGAGACACAGGCTTCCATGCGGGGCTCGATCCCAGGACCCCGAGACCATGACCGGAGTGGAAGGCAGACGCTTAACAGACTGACCCCCCAGCAGGTGCCCCTGTGAGTCTCGTTCTTGATTTATGCTTGTGTGCTGTCCCCAGAGACCGCCCGGTGATGCTCGTGGGGCTTTTCCTGTGGCAGGACACGCCTGTCTGTCTCGGGGAGACGTTTCTTGATGGCCGCAGTCACGTGGAGCAGAGTCAGGGCTGTCGTGAAGCCTGAGGGGATTCATGGAGGCCACTGCCCTCAGATGCCTGAGCCCCGCCGCACGCGTGGGACAAGACACCGGTATTCGTGTCCCTTCGCCCATAACCACAGCCCCGCGCCTTAACCAGCAGGTGGAGTGGCCCTTTCCAGAGCGATGAATCCACCAACACTGTGTTGGTTCCTGCTCTTGGGATCGCACATTCTGTTGCACGTGTTCGATGTCCTCAGTAGCCCCCTGAGGACAGTGAAAATTTCACCCAAAATCAGCCTTTGCTCTGCTCCTCGGCAACAAGGATGTCGCTCGGGCATTTGACTTGTCCGTTACTGGCGTGCCGACTGTATACAAAATTACTAACCTCTACACGTCAACTGCAAGGGCAAGTGGTAATAAATTTTTTAAAAAGACTTATTTTTGTAGGTTGTCGTTTTACTTAGCTGTGGAAACAAGTGATAGACGACCCCAGGGTAAGAATCGGAAAGCAAAATGCAGAAAGAAATTGACCACAGCAGCTTTCACGTCAGGCTATTTCCGTTTATCAGAGGTTCCAGGCAAGTCATCCGTTTCTTCTGCAGAAAGAGGAAGGCCCTAGGTCTGCCCCACATCTCTCCTGCTCCCAGGTCTCTCCGCTGAGAAGAGGCACCTCCGCTCGGCCATCGCCCTGCCGCGACTCCTGACTGCGGCCCCCTCCCGGCTCAGGTTCCTGAACGTCGTTATCTCTGGACTTGCAAGACGTCGCTCTGAGCGGAGGGTCCCTTTTCCTCACGGGGTGACGTTCCGTGGCCAACAGCAGATGTGGGAAACACTGACAACTGCTCGTTCTCAGACAGAAGCAAATTAATCCACCGAGAGGACATTTGGCAGCTAGCATGGATGGAAGAAGAAAGGCTAGAACACCCCAAGGAAGACGAAGCCTTTGTCTCCACGGCGGAGGTCCCGCTCCGTTCGCCGGCTGCGGCGCCGGGGCACAGCGGTGTTCGGATTCCAGCAGCGCTGGGACCTGGCTTCTGTGCCTCTGCGAGATGTTTCTGTCTGTGACACGGACAGCACAGCAGCGGCACGAAGGAAATTGATCGACGCAATGAGTGAAGGTTTTGCGAGCCCCCCACGTGGTCACCGTCCCCACCACTCTGTTCTTGAACACTTTCCCCATGTGGCAGTGTTTGCCTGTTTGCCTCTCTGCTACCCAGAGTCAACCAGGCAGTCTGGGCGGAGGTGGCAGGGCGCGGGGTTTAGAAAGGGAACAACACTTGTGCTAGACTGCCTGGGCAGAACTCAGCAAAAGACAAAGAGGAGGGGAGGGAGCTTTCCGGGAGAGGACGGTCCCCAGGGAAGTGCAGAATCCAGAAGGGAGAGCTCGTGGCCCTTTGCGGGACCTGAAGGACATGCACAAGAAGGGGAGGGCAAGGCCAGGGGCCGATGGAGAAATGAGGGCTGCTGTGTCGTAACAGGCCTGGAGTCTACGGGACAGAGCCTGGACCTCTTCCTGGGGGCAGTGGGCAGCTACCAGGAAGGGCAGCAGCTGTGACCAGGTGAGAATCTGCGGGAGGGGGAGACCACCACAGGCACAGACACGAAGTCAGGAAGCTTTCCCCCTGGGGTGGTCCAGACTCGGCGGGGATGTGGGAGGGGAGCAGATATGAAGCCACGGCGTTTGGGAGGTGGCTGCACGGGCGCAGTCAGAGATGACCCACACCCTGTCTCCGGTGCTGGCTGACGTGCGGACACAGCAGGCAAGCATCCCGGCTTCGACTCCCGATGGGGCCGCCAAGACGCGCCCAGGAGCACTGAGTATTAGGTTCTCAGACTTAGGAAAGAACTTAGGGTTTTATCTCTTGTTTAATGAAGATTAGACAGAATCTTCTAAGATTTCTTCGAAGAAATCTTCTAATCTTCTAACAATTCTTCTGTCCTAAGAATCAGACCTGTTCTCTGCCCCTGAAACCAGGAGTCCATTTCTTGCAAGAGCACTGATGGGCCCATAGGGTTGGACAGTTCAGTGGGTCTGAACCTCTTCTGCGAAGAGGGCACCAGGGCCCAGAGCAAAAGACTGCGCAGGCTCTGAGCGGGTCCTTGCTGTCTCTGAACCCATCACAGAATTTGCCCGAATACAGTGGTCTTGTGTGCGTGAAGGGACAGCAAACCTCAGCCTTAGAAGCCGAGCTGGTTCTGCAGGTCAGAAATGACAGACGCCCGCTGCAGATGTCTTTGCTGAAGGACAGAGGTTCTTGCCCATTTGGGGATTCAAAACACTAGAAAAAGCCTGAACAGAGGTCCCCACAGCAACATCAGCATCACCCCTCCCTCTCCCATTTGCTCTGGTTCTGGGGTCCACGTACACGTGGCTGCTCTTCCGAAGGCTGACGGGTTTTAAGGCGGAAATGGTCCGTTCTCATGAGACCTCATGCCTCATGTCTTGACCTCCCTACTTCCACTTCTTCTTCGGCATCATTGAGGAATAATTGACAAATAGACTTAAAATATATTTATTTTTAAAATTTTATTTCTTTTCAGTGATCCAGAATTCTCTGCTTATGCACCACACTCAGTGCTCCACACAATCCGTGTTGTCCATAATGCCCACCACCAGGCTCACCCAACCCCCCACCCCCGCCCCTCCAAAACCCTGTTAGTTCCTCAGAGTCCACAGTCGCTCATGGTTCATCTCCCCTTCCAATTTCCCCCAACTCCTTTCTCCTCTCCATCTCCCCATGTGCTCTGTGTTATTCCTTATGATCCACGAGTAAGCGAAACCACATGATAATTGACTCTCTCTGCTTGACTTATTTCACTCAGCATAATCTCCTCCAGTCCCGTCCATGCTGATACAGAAGTTGGGTATTTGTCCTTTCTGATGGAGGCATAATACTCCATCGTGTATATGGACCACGTCTCCCTCATCCATTGGTTCAACAAAGCAAGAAAAACATCTAGTGGAAAAAAGACAGCGTCTTCAATAAATGGTGCTGGGAAAACTGGACAGCGATATGTAGAAGAATGAAACTCGACCATTCTCTTACACCGTACACAAAGATAAACTCGAAATGGATAAAAGACCTCAATGTGAGACAGGAATCCATCAGAATCCTAGAGGAGAACACAGGCAGTAACCTCTTCGATATCAGCCACAGCAACTTCTTTCAAGATATGTCTCCAAAGGCAAAGGAAACAAAAGCAAAAATGAACTTTTGGGACTTCATCAAGATCAAAGCTTCTGCACAGCAAAGGAAACAGTCGACTTATAACATATTTAAAGGCACAAGGTAGTGATTGGACGCACACGCACAGTGTGAAGGTCCCACAACTCAGTTACATGACACGGTGTAGCTCGCCTCACATATTCACCTTTATCGGTGAGACCCAGGCCAGTTCCCGACCACCACAATTCGAGGTTAGGTTTTGATGGTAATAATGTGTGACCCAGGAATACCTGGTTTCTGTTCTCTTCATGATATTTCTGACTGTGACACGTACAGTGAACAATGGCGAAAAGAAAGATTAAAAATTGAGTTTGCACCAACAATAACGCTGTTCAGGGAGCTGTAAGGGTTTCACATATTGTCTGAGCCCAAACTCAGAGCTAAGCCTGGGCTGGCTCTGTACGAGAGTTCTCAAGACAAGGAAGGAGCGATAGGACCCAAAGGTAAAGACAGACAGATGGAAGCAGAGATAGGAAGGAGGGGGCGCTCCGACCTTCTCCCCTGTGAGCTGTGCCCTTGGGCAGTTTGGCCGTGGACATGGAGGAGAGGAGAGAGACCCAGACAGTAGTTCAATCCAGCAGCAAAGCTGATAATCAGCATCTTGTTTTCTGGCCCAGCATATTCCAGTTTCTTCTTGCTAGGGAAGAATGAGGAGAATGGAGACCTCCTTCTCCCCAGAGAAGGCTTGGTTGGCAGGTGCATTCTCTCGCTGGGGTGTGACGTCACTGCCTGTAACGCGTGAGCCCCTCCTCCCCAGAGTTACTGTAAAGCTCTCCAGGGACACCGCACCTGAGTGCTGGCTGTGGTGAGCCGAGCCACAGGAAAGGGGCCGTGTTCAGGGTCTAATTACAATTACAGGCTCTCTAGAAAAATGACCAAAGATAGCAAACATCTTTGGATTAAATGGGCATTCAGGAGCTCAGATGCCGTGATTGTTCTGGCTTTTTGCTAGCCTTGCAGCACACTGACAACATTAGCAACAGCTCAGGCCTTCGGCTCTGATGTCTCCTTTTCACGACTGCCCATGCTGCAGCCCCACTGTGCTCTTGCCTCTGCTGTGGACGGACCATGCTCCGCACTCGAGACATGGCTGATGCACAGTCGGTGCTCAGAGGTGCAGTGAGAGCAATACCGGAGAACGGGATTTTAACAGAGCGTTTTTCCCTGTGCGTATCCGACTAGCGGGTTAGCTCTGGTCGGCGGCTCATCCGACTAGCGGGTTAGCTCCGGTCGGCGGCTCTGGGACGCGGACTCAATCAGAGCATCATGTAGTCAATGTCTTTAGAGTTTGGGTGCCACCACGTGACTCAGGACCAGCCACTTCCACTCTCATGTAAATTTTAGTCTCATACTTCTCCATCTTCCTGATGAGTCTCAACTGAAAGTCGACGTTTCCATTATTTGTAGAAGGAAATAGATCTTCCTGGCGGAATGTCCCCATTCGGGGCTGCATTTTGGTTCAGTGCAGTCGTGTAGCATGTGAGATTCACGCGTGGAGTCGTTGCTCTCACTAACCTTTCTGACGTGATTAATACGCGTAATGGCTGTCATTATTACGCAACGAATGCCTGAAATGCAGAAGTAAATGGTTTCCTCTCAAACGTTTCAGTAGCTGGGTGTCTGAGCACGTGACCTGCACCAGCTGGTGTCATGACACGACAGGAGACCGGCTCTTCTGAGGGTGATTCTGGCGTAGGAGGGACTGCGATGAGCCAAGAGCCAGCCCCACACAGAGGTGCAGGTGGCGTTCCCTGCAGGCCTCCCTTCCCACCCTGCGTCGGAGGCGGCCGTCGGCGGTGGCCCGTGGTGGGGAGACACGCCATTTCACTGTCCTTCCCCCAGACGCCTCCCGCATTTTGTCTTGCTCAGATTTATAGTTTCCACAAAACTGGAAGCCCCAAGCTGCCCGTGCACACTCACCCAAGCTCATCTGTGAGGCGTCCACCGGAGGGGGGAGGCCAGGGAGGGCCGACCTCACCGTCCAGGGAGCTGTGACCGCAGTCGTCCGCTGGTCTTCAGGCTCCACCACGAGCTCCGTCTGTGCGGGACCTGCGCGTGTCTCGGTCGCTCGCATGTCCGTAGAGCTCGGCTCACATCGGCGTTCAGCGAACATCTGCTGGGTGAATGACTGCGTCGTCTGTTGAGGATTCAGTAATGCACTTTTGGGGCAAGGCTAGCATTCCGGGGTGAACTACGAAATCAGCTTAAACACGCGTGTTGCTTTGTGATTTCAAGTCCTCCAGGCTGTTTCCAGAAGACTCGTCTGTACCACTCGTGGAGAAGACGTTCTAGGACCGTGTTCGTATTCTTTCTCGTCTCCAGAAAAATCCGCAGAAGAACCCGTGAGAGAATGTGGGCCTCACGACGTGGCTATTACTGAGTCTGTTCGGGGGGCTGGCGGCACAGGTGGTTCCGCCCCCGAGACCAGATCCCAGCAGGAGGTTCCACCGACCCGCTGACTCCAGGGCCGTCCGGATACGGGACAGCAGCAGGGACAAAAACCTGCTCCCTTCAGATCTGTTTGCTCCGCAAAGAATTATTTTTGTTGGGATTCAGAACACAAAATACAACTTTTTCTTTGCTTTATTTTCCTTCCCTCCCTTCCCCTTTCCTTCCTTCCTTCCTTCCTCTCCCTTTCCCTCCTCCTCTCTTCACTTGATCCGTGTGGTTTCCAGGCGAGCTTGCCGATGGTGTAGACGCACACTCCTGTGCTCTTCCTTCCCAGACGCAGCTACTCGGTTGGAAAATGTTTCAACACACGCTCAGGAAAGCGCAGTTTGCACGGCCCCGGGCTGGATGCCTCATCTTGCTCCGAGTCTCTCAGTCATCAGTGCTGGAGCTGGAATAGACAGTGGGACCAACCCTTTCAGAGTCAGATGTCCTGCACAGGCCCAGTCACCCGTGGACCTGTCACGATGTGTGTGCGCTGATGTCCCTTGAGAGGGCACGTGAGGGACGACCAGAGAACGACAAAGGCCATGAGTGAGCACACAAGAGGTCGGCGAATGTGGTACGCACGGGTGATGGTGAAAATCCATCTGTTCCCGTGGGGAGCGGCAGAAGCTGACCTAACTGGGTAAGGAGGACGGAGGGACGCGGAGGGACGCAGACGGTGCCCACCACCGTGGACGGACACTCAGCCTCTAGGGAGAGCAGCCAGCCAGGGTGGCAAGGAACAGCCCGCGGCACGCGTCTGCTCCTTCTCGGTCCGTCTGGCTCCTGTTGAGCTCAGACGGCTCAGCAACCGCCCCAGGAGCTGGCCGCGAAGGCAGGGTCTGTCCACGGGTGCAGCTGTGGGAGCTTCCCAGGGAGAGAGGAGGTGCACGGGGCGAGCGTGCCTGCGTGTGGGCACCAGGCGCCGGCCAGGAATGAGCACGGTCCGGCCGGCGGCACCGACAGGAGCTCACGTGCGCCTGGCTGCCAGCCGGGCCTCAGTCTCCCTGCGTGGGGATGCGGGGCCGCCAAGCCCGATTCCGGACCCAGGCTGTTTGCTAATTAGTGGATCTATCAGATCATCTGAGTGAGTGAGCGTTTGTCCCCGTCTTCCCTGCTCGTGTATCTTTTTCAGATCCGGGAGACTAGTTGCTCGTAATGATTTTTTGGTTTTAAATGACGACCAAGAAGAACTTTCCGTGCTCTGCATAACCAATATTCACTTTTAGAGTTATTGATTACAAATTAATGTATTTCATTTTAGAATTTGTGGAAAATAAGAAAAACCATACCAAAGGAGGAAAAACAATTTCATTAACAAAAGGTAACTCCTTGCTCACCTTTCGCATGTTTTTATCTCTCTTTCTCCATACATCCATATGTGTACATCATTTTTGCACTTTTATGAGGTGTTCACTATAAACTAGTGTTGAAGGTATTAACACTAATGCGATCTTATGTGGACGGACGTGCCGACTTAATATAAATGCAGGGAAAGAGACGCTCAAAGTGTTGCTTGAAGGCGAAGAAAGGCCCAGGACACCAGCACCCAGAGGTTCACCGAATGTTCCTGACCACCTGCTAGGGAGCCCCCAGGACACCAGGCTGGAAGACAGACGTGCAGACAGACGGCAGGGATGCAGAGGGAAGCGCGTCGTCTGGGAAGTGTCCGCACGGAGAAGGTTCCCGAAGACCCTGCTGCTGACGGGAAACCGTCGGTGTTGGGGGTGAAGAGACGCAGGCTTAGACCCGGGCCCGGAGACGGAGGGTCACTAGCAGAAGACCTTGGGGCTGGAGGCGGGAAGGGGCATCGCCAACAGCAGGGGGGGTGCCGTGCCCGCAGGCAGGGGCCCGTCCAGCAGCGACCTGGAAGGGACACCGCGCTGCGGAGGGAAGCTGCTCTCCACGTCTGCGTTTAGAATGAAAACGGAGTTTCTTGAGACGACGCATCGCACGCCTGCCAGTGTGTCTGCACATGGCCCAGGACTGCGTCGGCCCGGCCAGTGGGTCCGGACAGCGACTCGCTTGATGCTGGCGAGGGCGAGGGCAGGTCTTTGCCGTTAATTCTCACCCAGAGGATCAGTGGCTGCCAAATGTTTTCTGACTGCATGCTCCAGTTATTTTTGGACGTGTTCGTTTTAGAGCGGTTTCCGATGTAATCCTCATTATAAAAAACACAAAGAAAAGATCTCTGAAGAGCGAAGTTAAGAATTTATTCTAAACACTGTCCTATTTTCTCCTTGAAGCCCTTTCAAGCGCTGGGGATGCCCGCGGGGGGAGCGGCAGGAGGGCGGGTGCGGTCTCTGGTCCACCGGCCCCTCTGCTCTCTGGCGGGACTGCGTTCACAAGGACTACAACTCCGCACACGGGACCTCCATCAGTTCGTGTTTTTCCCCTAATTTCCCACCTAGGATACAAGCCTGTTGAGGCGTGGTCAGCTGCTGTCACTGTGTGCCCCGCGGACCCTGGACGAAACTAGCGTCTGCTGGAGGGAAAGGGCAGCCGCGAGTGTTCAAAGCCGAGTGCTGAGTCGCATGAAGATTTCCCGACCCGACATAATCAAAGGCCCAGAAAAATGAGGCTCAAGTCTGGGGTGTGCCATGTACATGAAGCAAAACCTGCACTTTAAAATACAACCTGCCGGGGCGCCTGGGTGGCTCAGTGGGTTAAAGCCTCTGCCTTAGGCTCAGGTCATGATCCCAGGGTCCTGGGATCGAGCCCCGCATCGGGCTCTCTGCTCCGCGGGGAGCCTGCTTCCTCCTCTCTCTCTGCCTGCCTCTCTGCCTACTTGTGATCTCTGTCTGTCAAATAAATAAAATATTTAAAAAATAAAAATAAAAATAAAATCCAACCTGCCAGTCTGTGATTTCTGGCTTCTCCTTCTAGCAGAATTATTCAGTCCTACAATCCTTTGACATCTACTCAGTTAAACAGGGAACCTTTCAGATGCCTCGTTGCATCGTCGGGTGGGGTGTACTGACCTCCAGTCGCGGGTTAGCAAACATTCCAACCATCCCACAGACGCCGCGGACTTCTTAACTCCTCAGGTAACTAAGGTCAGCTTTGCTGAATGACTTCACTGACCTGGGGGTTAAGGTGGCGCAGGGAAGCAGCGCATCCTAAAGGACTGAATTCGGGGCCGACAGTAGACGGCCCCCATGGAGGCCTCGGTGCTGCTAGCTGGGGTCCGAGAAAGGTCACGTCTGTGGCCCGATTTCAGTCTTTGCCTGTCCTCGGGGGGGCGGCCGTACCAGCAGGGATGATGTAATCTGGAGACGTGTTTCCGGCATCAAGTGCACAGCACCGTGGTGTATCACCCCCCCTCGCCCCCGCGCCCGAGCTCCTCTCGCCGGCAGCGCCGGCCTGTGGCAGGACCTCGAGAGTAAGACACAGGCGATGCACAGTGAGCGTAGAGGACGGGAGGAGACGCTGATCGGAACGACGGCCTGGCATCGCGAGCATCTAGGGGCTTGGCAGCTGGTTCACGCTCACGGCAACACCGTGATACACATCCCGTGTCCTTCTTCGTGAGTAAGTGAGAACGTGTTAGAATGTGTCCTAATTTACAGTCAGACCTAAAGTAAGATAACCTGACACCAAGATTTTCTGTGTAATTCTAGTTAATTCTGACCAAGAAGCAAGGGGAGGTTTTAAATATGATAAAAACGATTCTGTTACGGCCGTGCTAACAGCTGAGGTGGCACGAACTATCTTGGCACGTGGCGGTGGCGCCGACGCGGAGTTCGAAGGCTTCTTGCCCTGCCTGGGACTCGGGGGGCGCAGGGCCCTTGCGCGGTGTCCCGGCAAAGCCGTCACCACCGTGCCCCAGCGTCCCGCACACATGCGCTGAGCCCCAGACCTGCTGCTTGAGCACAGCCTGCTTCTTCAGTTTTACAATCTGCCAGACTGTATTTTTCAATTAAAAAAGCTTTGTGTTGTTTTGACTTGGAATAATCTAGATCCCAGAGGTACTGAGCTCCATATTGCAAAAAGGACACAGCGATCAACAAGCACGGCAAACCCATCTTTTCCAAGGTGGCATTTTCACTTGTTCTGTAGAAGACGTCCCCGCCTGCCCAGGCCCTGCCGCCCTCACGGCCGTTTCCTGCACACGGGCGGGGGCAGGGGCCTGAGCCTGTTCTTTCCTCTCCCCCGTGTCCTCCGCGCCCGTGGCTTCTCCAGGCTCTGGCCGGCTGTGGCCTGGCTTTCCTCGGCCGTGTCCTGACTTGGCTCTTCCTGGCTTCCTCATGCGTGAGCTGTGTTCTGGGTTAAGGGTGAGCGACGGAAAGCTCGTCGCGAGCCGCGGGGTGGAACGGGCAGCTGCTGTGTCCACGGACGCGCTCCCCGCCGGGCCAGTCAGTGCATGAGGACCGGGTGCCGGAGGCTCGCTCAGATGCCCCTCGTGCAGGTGCCTGCCTGGAACCCAGTCTCCTGAGAAAACCCTTTCCCTGGGCGCCACCGGCCGGCGGTGGAAAGCGAGCACGACCTCCCCAAACCACGACGGGAAGCCGGGGGCGCCTGACCCCACACTGGCGGCGACAGAGGATGGAGCTTGTGTGCGGGTCCCTGCGGCAGACACCGCAACACTGGCCGGGGGGCGGCGCAGGCGGGGACGGAGACGCGGCTGGGAAGGGCTTGCGCGAATCCCCTGACGCTGTGTTTCGAGGAATTAATTTTGGAGACTGTTTTCAGAGAAGCAGACGACACGCCGCCGGCCGCTGTCACGTCCCACACGCTTCAGAACGGCTGCCCCTTGTCCAGTAATTCCCAACATCACAAGCCTGAAACGTGTTTCTGGGGGATAGCTTTCATTAATATACCTCTTAAAACATTAATTTGACGTTTTCTGAATTTAGAAAACATAGAACAATTAAAAGCTTAAAAAACAAAGTTTAATCTATGTTAAATACACAGTAAATGTGAATTACGTTAACCACTGGGCTTCCGAAGCATGCTGGTGCCCATTTCTAAGTGGCGGCCGAGTCACCGCGCCGGAGTTCAACGACGGGCCTGCAGAGCTGGGATGACCCTGAGCCACGCGCAGACTTACTCAAGCTATGAGGACGGTTCTTGGCAGCCCGGGAACTGGCTGAAGGACCGTGTCCTGGGAAGCGGTAGATTTGGGAACAGAGTCAATTACCCTAGAAATCTACAGCCAGTTCCCCTTTATCGCTGCCTGGGCCAGACAGCCGCTCCCCCCCCCCCCCCCCCCACTGCCGTCTCACCTCCACGGACGAGGGTTAGGACGGCAGGAAGACTCAGGGCACGAGGAGGGTTTAGGACTGGGGAGTGACAGGGAAGCAAAACCACCAAGAGTGTGGGCAGGGAGGCCAGTAACCCACCCTATGCAATGCCGTCTCGGTATGATTCCAAACAGACCGGGCCCCAAGCTTGGGAGTTGACGAGTAACATCATTAAAAATGATCCAGAAAGAACAGTGTCTACAAATCTTTGATACTCTTACAGATAACAAGTTTGAAGCCCTGGAGAAGGAACATTATATTGTGGTCTGGAAGTCAAGCAGCCCGAGTGGGGGCTCGGTGCTGCTGAAAGGGGGTTATGACTTCAGTCCTAGCCACGGCCCAGGACTCTGCAGGGCCAGGCGGGGGCACGCCTCTGCTGTATGGAATTAGGAGACAAGGACCAGCCCACGCATGTTCCAACCCAAAGAGGAGCTGCCTCCTGTAAGGAAGTCTGGGCCAAATCCGAGGGTGCAGAGGGCCAACCAGTTAGGGCTGGGGTTGGGACAGAGAATCCCCCACCGGCGGGTGCTTGGTTGCACGTCACCTGAGGTCCAGCTGAGTCGGACCTGAAGGAGAAGCCCTGGGCCACCGAGCTCTTGCGGGAGACGGAACAGGGCGTGCGGCACGCGGCGAACAGGGAGCTCCCCCACACGAGTGCGGAGAAATGAATGAAAACAAGCGTTCGAAGAGACCGTGTGCACCCGTGGGACGTCCCGGCATGCGACGGAGCCCCAGGTCGAAGGTGTGGGCGGACGGCAGAGGTTTGGTGGGGAAGCCCTCAAACTTCCACCACATGCCCCTGCCCACCCCCTGCCCACCCTCCGCCCACACACCTGCCCACACCCCTACCATCCCCGACCGCCCCTCCCCACCCCTGCCCTCCCCCTGCCCGCCCCCAAGAGCAGCGCAGCCTCTAGTGTATGACGTCTCTGAAACAGGAAAGGACCAAATAAAAACCAAAGGAAAGGGACATGGAAATCAAAGGCAGAGGAATTTACATCAGAAGAAAAAACTGTCGTCGCTTGGTGCAGCTCCTAACATTGCTCGTTAGAGGACAGGCCTGCATCCTTGGAGCGCGGAGGACGAATCCGAGAAAAGCACGTGAAGGGGGGATGACGCTGAAGCCACGGACAGGCTGAGGAGGCCAAAGGACCCCCAAGCAGCACTCACTGCCCCGCAGGGACCCGGCAGGACGGACGCCGCGGCGAAGGCAGCTGGCGAGCTGGGTGCGGGCAGCCAGTCTTCCAGGGAGGAGCCCCGCCGGCCCCTCAAGGGCTCCCAGAAAAGAGGTGTAGGTCAATTAGTTGAGACCTGATCCACTTACCATTTGAAAAGCGAGAGCCAGAGAAGACAGTCTCACACCTGATGGACCGCAGGAGGCAGGAAGACATCTTCTTGTAAAAGTCTCTTAAAACTGAGTGAACAGCAGGAAAGTAGGACTCGCGGTTCGAGAGTGAGAACAGGCCCTTCTGGACGCAGCAGGCCTCACGCACGCACAGGGGACAGCTCCGGCCCACGGTGGCCACGGCCGACTAAACACGCTACGAGACTCGAAACAAGAACACAGCTACAGGAACCGGTGGACAAGCTGAGGCCTGCTGGTGAGCCGGTTTCGGCGTTTGTCAAAGCAGAGTTTTGGACACAAATTTAAAAGCTCACGAATTTTTAAAGAGTGTATACACATGCAAATTCGTAGGGAACATTTAAAGATGTTACTATGCAAAATCAGAAACCACTGCGGAAGGGGAGCTTGGAGGGGATGGAGGGACGGCCGTGTCGACTTAGTTGCACGCACTGAAATGACACGTCACTGTTCTAAGATAATGAAGACTAGAGGTTTAAGTGTGTTACTGTAAGTCGTGTCTCCCCGGCGGGTTTGCAGGCAATGGTGGGCTCGGGAGGACTGACTGGGCGCCCGGAAGCCCAGGAGGAAGGCGTGTGGGCTGGCGTCTGGCATCAGATGTGCCAAGTCCAGGCTTGAGGAGTGAGACTTCCTGCAAAGAAAAGAAGGCTCTAGACCAAGGAACCACTGATGAAGGACGGCCCGGCCCTGCGGCCTGCCAGCTTTAGCCTCTTGAATATCCATGAGGCCAACCTGAAGAAAATCTGTCTTGGTAGCAGCCGTGATTGGCATCAGAAATCACAAATCTGATGTTCCTAGGGACGACTTTGCGCTCGTCTGACCTCCAGGCAGATTCTCCCGCAGCTGGGGCAGAGGTGGGTGCCCCGCTCGGACGTCTTCTTGCTGGCTCGCCAAACCTCGCCCACGCAGCGGGCCGCCTTCCGCGGCGACCACCTCTCTTCTGCGTTCTTCAAACTCATCAGCAAGTCTGATGTGGTTTCTTGTCAATATCTCCTCTTACCTTAAAATTATTACTGGAAGGAAATCACAGTCCTTTGTAATTCTTCAAGAGCACCAGCACAAGAGGACTCTGAGAACATCACTTTGATGCATCCAGTAAACACCGGGGAACGCGTCCAGGCACCCCAACCCTCAGTCTGGGGCTCAGCGGCTTGGTCTGCATTTTTTTTTTTTAAGATTTTATTTATTAATTTTGACAGAGAGAGATCACAAGTAGGCAGAGAGGCAGGCAGAGAGAGTGAGAGGGAAGCAGGCTCCCTTCAGTGCAGAGAGCCTGACGTGGGACTCGATCCCAGGACCCTGAGACCACGACCCGAGCCGAAGGCAGCGGCTTAAACCACTGAGCCACCCAGGCGCCCCTTGGTCTGCATTTTAACAAACGACCCACAGTTACCTTGAAAATGGTGGTCCAGAGATCACGTGCTAAGGGTTATTTTTCTAAGGATTTTAATGTGAATATTTTTTGTTTCCATTTAAAAATGCTCTTTTGATTTCTTACAGCTATAAAGACCTTTGTGTTGCCTGTTTTTAGAAGACGTTGTGTATACCGGACCGTTCCCTCTGTGTCTGGCATCGTCCCTGTTTGTGAGGGCACCTGACCCCCGGACCACGGCCTCCTCCCTTCCTGGGGCGGAAGACCCTGTGTCTTTAGGAGTAGAGACTCCTCCGCTATGTGTGGTTTTCAGTCTAAGAATGGGTGTTGGTTATGCACGCTTGTAGGTGTTTTAAATTGAGACAAATATGCTTGTCAAGCTTGGCTGGCCGACGGCTTCGTAATGATCTGCGGTGGCGCTTCTGACTCCGGGACCTTCCCGAACGGTGTGGCCGCAGTGCCCGCTCTGGGAGCTCTCTTGTGTTTACTTCTGGTTCCCTGAAATGTTCTTATAGGGCTGACTTCAGAAGGAACTTTAACAATGTTTAATAATAAATAATGGTTAACAATGTATCTATGAAGCAATGTTCACACCTATGCATATCGAAATTTTTTAAAACGGAGTGAAATACTGGATTAATTGTATCAGTTTTCCAGGTATCCGGCTGTCTCTGTGTACTTTCCTGTTCTTATCTATTAAATCCCCTTCTTTTTCTGTTTCAATGAGAATCTCTTCCCTTGGATTTGGTTTGAGCATTAATAAACCAGCGTTTACCGTGGAGGAAAGCAAATCCCTGGACACTACAACGGGAGAAGCTGTTTGGCAAAAATCACGCATCATCAAGCCTTTCCCAGGGGCTCATGATGGTACGATGCTCCTTTAAGGACAGGCAGTGAACTGGAAAATCACAGTTTTCTTTCAAATGACTTCACGCGTTTTCTTTAATGTTAATGGAAAGCACATTTGATAAAAAGGTGTTCTGAGGCTAACGTTTTAAGGAGAAACTTTTATAAACTAAAACCTGGGAGCCCCAGGCCACTCTGCAGCACGTGTTTGGATCACTCGGGAAGGTGGCAAGGGCGGGGAGCCAACAACCCTGGTCAGGGCCTCTGAGGCAGGACCTCCGCGTGAGTTTGCACGGGACCCCATTTCAGCAGGCAGCCCGGTCCTGACAGGTGTCAGGCGTCCTGCTTCTCCGGAAGTCGGGCAGCGAGCCCCAAGCCCCGGGTGTCTGCGGGCAGTGAGCCCCCGTGTCCAGGAGGCACCCCATGGTTGGCGCAGTCCTGGCCCCCATCGGCTGCATTCCTGGGCGTCCTGTCGGGACCCTGCCAGCTCCCAGCCTCCCCGACCCACCGGGCCATGTTCATGTCCACATCCCTCCTGCACTGGTAACAGCTTCAGGAAAGGCTGACATTTGTTTCCAGCCAGGGACAGACACTGTTCGGACCCGAAGTGCCCGGGCGGTGGAGGAGGGGAGGGTTCAGGTCATGCCTGGAGACTCGGTCAGACCTGGTGAGCGACTGCGAACAGGACGCTAGGCGTGCCCTCTCCACAAGCGTGAGGGTACAGCCAGGGCCTGTCCTGGCTTCTCCTCATGGCTCTGCCTCTTCTGACGTGGGCCGGTGACGGGGCCTCCAGCTGGGTGGCGTCCTGAGAAAGCCAGGGCAGCACCTCACCTGGGCGGCTGGTTTCAGGTTTGAATGAGACCCTCTGAGCCCAGCACGATCGCGCTGGCTCTTAGCACATGAGAGCGATTGAAATGGGGTCCGCTCTGCAATGATCACGGTCCCGCTGCGGTATGTGCGGGACACGGCTGTAGGAATGCCGCAGAGCTCTAACTTCGTGTCCGTCGCCTGCCCTCTGCGGGTCCCTGATGAACCCAAATCCGCTGCTCTTATTTCCCCATATGGCCCCGAGGGGGCGGGAAGCGTCGGCCCTGCCCCCGCAGGCCCTCCAACGCCGCCGGAGCCCACAAACAGGTGTTGAGGGTCTGAATGGAAAGTGCGCAGCTGTGCTGACAACAGTTACTATTTCTAGTTGCAAAATCTGGACGGCGCTCATTTTCCGTAGCCGTCCGTATGCTCGCTGGAGAACCGGCCTCTCCAAGCGACGACGCCACCTCCAGCCGCAGAAGCCACGCGGTGAGGAAGGCTCACTTCAGGCGTGTGTCCCTCCCAGCTCGGGGCCCACTCGGCCACCTGCCCAGCTGAGCCGCGGAGCGGTCCGAAACGGACTTGAAAACGAGACCAGGGCACTGTGTTCCGTATAATGAAACGTTCTGGCTTTTGCATTTTTCACAAACGCCGTTTTATTTTTAAATCGGCTCCTGCCATCTGCGTGCACACACGTGCTACCTGACGCGGCAGCTGCTGACACGCAGCCCCACGCCCGGGACACCGAGCAGTCTCCTACTTCATCCCGAGCTTCCGTATCTTTAAAACAACTGCTTAATCATTGCGCGGAAGGCAGGAGCAGGCAGGACCCCGGGCTCTCACGCAGGCTTTGAAAGAGCAGGAATGACCGACATTTGGCTTTGAGGCCGCGGACTCTGCGCTCTAGCAGTTTGGGTCTGGCCACAGGTCCCCTTCAGAGCCGGGCGTGAACATCTCAGCTGCGTCCACCTCGACGACGAGAAAGCTGTCCGCAGTCTCAGGAACCCGCGTCTAGGTCTAGTGCGGGCCGGTGTGGCACGGGTCTCGTGACCCCAGGACTGCCAGCCAAACCCTCTGCTTTTTCTCTGTTTCCGTCTGCTCCTGACTCATAGGGCCCTCGCCTCCAGGGCTCGCACTCCTCACCGGCTGCAGGGGACGCAGCACTTCCAAGACTGTTCCCCGGCGCCCCCAGAATCTCCCTCGGTGGCGGGTCGCACACAGCCACACTTACGGCGTATTCATGGCTGGACGGTTTCTTGACGGTGGGACTCTTTCCCAATCACGTTCTCTGTCCTTCTGGAATCAGAATTTAACTTTTCCACAGGTCATCAGATCACTAGCTCACACCGTGAAAAAGTCCATGATGTAGGAAAGACGTTAGGGTTCCTAGCCAACAGCAAGAAAGAATTCTTGAGGTGTCTTTGGTGCAAAAATGTGGTTTTATTAAGGACAGGACCCAAGGGCATGCACAGGACCATGCACTGGGGCGGTGAGGAATGGCCCATTAATATTTTCAAATTGGGAGGGGTTTTGGGAAAGCGTGAGTTTCTAAGGAATTTTGGAAGCAAGTTTTCCAGAGCCTTGAGGGGGCTAGGTTTATTGTCGGGAAAAGGTCATTTATTACCGTCTACTAAAACCTCAGTCATGAGACCCTTTACACGTGTGTCCGTGAGCCATATGTGTGGGGGGTGACTGCCAACATGTATCTTGGAGGGTTTGGAGATCATGGAAGCTTCCAAAGGAATTTTTATGCATTAAAGTAGACTTATAGGGTCCGGGGGTCGGGCTAAGATTACCTTCTGCCCTCAGCAAAGTATTAACATCGAGGCAGTTCGGTCCCTAGAGGAAGGCCACTCTGCCTGTTTCAAGGACTTGTCAGAGGGCTGTAGGTAGTAAGGACATTTCATAATTTCTCTTCTGCCTTTGTTTCCCATGTCAGTCTATATTTTAGATTAAGGATTTTATTTGAAGATTTCAGGAG
This sequence comes from Meles meles, assembly GCF_922984935.1. Lineage (NCBI taxonomy): Eukaryota > Metazoa > Chordata > Mammalia > Carnivora > Mustelidae > Meles > Meles meles. The sequence goes on from NC_060080.1 coordinate 353,471, forward strand.
GAAATTCAGGAAACTGACAAGAGGCTCCAGTCACATAAGGTCGGGAACTTCCGAGTGTTGTTCCAAGCAAGTCCCGCCTGCGTCTGACCTCACAGCGGCCCCACACAGTAAACCGTGCTGGTGCTTGCTGCCTCTGACACCGGAGCGAAACCCCGAGAGGTCACACGCCTGGTCCACTTGCTCTGCTGGCTGTGGCCGAGTAGGCACTTAACTCGGCTGGTCTGGTGTCCACTTCCCGGACCGAGAGTTTTCTTAAACCGTTCAGGAAGCTTCCGTGGAAGAACCACCTTTCTTTTCTTCCTGGGGCCTTTTGACTCCGTTTCCCCACAGGCCTTTACACTGGGCCTTCTGCGCCGGCCCCTGCGGTCGGTGGGAAACCAGGACCCAGCAGACCAGACCTGTCCCTCCCCCGGCGGGTCCTCTGTCCCCGCGCAGGCAGGCGGCTTCCGGGGTCGGTGGGCTCAGCTGTCCGGTGGGGAGGGGACCCCTGCAAAGCAGCACCTTCTGGGGTCCGCGGCAGTCACTGGGCTCGCGCCCAGATGCGCAGGCTGAGATGTCGCGGATGCCAAGATCTCAGCCTGGAGAGTCTCCGACCGCGCGAGCTGCGTGGCTCTAAATGATGCCGGTCGGCACCGTGTTCGGCCTGGAAGTGGCTGGAATGGACGATCTCCTGGAAGCACTCGCCGTTTCGCTCATCCGCAGGCGCAGCAGCCGGACGCTTCTCGGGAGAGTCCGACACCCCCTGGCCCAGCCCCGAGCTCCGGAAGGTCCTTACAGCGGCTGGGCGGAGGGAGCCGGGCGGCTGGGTCGCGGTGCTGCCCTTCAGGGTCAGTCCTGTCCTTCGCGGTCGGGGTGGGAGTCGTCGCCACCCACGGGTCCCAGAGTGGGGCACAGAGTGGGGAGTCGCTTGGTTCGGCTGGTCAGTGGGGGCGGGTGTGAGCCTCGTCCCGGACACCCTCTGCTGGGGACCCCGGCGACGGCGGCACAGGTTTGAGGGAGAAGCCCCAGGGCTGGCACGGAGGTTGGTCGGGGAGAGACGCGGACACGCGACCGTCAGCCCCGGACAGGCGGGACCACGTGGGCCCACGAGAGCCGGGCCCTTGGCGCAGCGCTGCCCGCGGAGACCTGCTCTGGGCCTGAGCCGTGCGAGAGCGGCGAACCCCAAATCGACACCTGCGCCCCCAAGGCCCCACGTGCGAGCCTCCGTGTCACGACGCAGGGAGGGGACCTGGGTCCGTGCACAGCGGCCTCCCGTGGACCCGCCCCGAGTGGACCTGCCCGGCGTGGACCTGCCCGGCGTGGACCCAGGCGCGCAGCTGCCCCCCTTCACCGCACAGGCTTTCTCTACCCTGTACCCCGCTGCCCGCCTCCCTTACTCTATGTGGCAAGTTTGCCTTACAGGAGAGTCCGCATGGGCTTCTGGCTGAGAAACTGCAGAAATCCGCCGTTTATGAAACTGAGAAAAATTCGTCTGCTAATGCCAGGAATAACTGAGGATTTCCAGAAAGAAAAACAGGAATGTTTCCTCATATAAATAATAGATAAAGAATGAAAACGAATAAATGAACATAATCCAGCAGCCATCCCCTCAGGGGACAGTAAAACCCGAAACCTCCAATTTGTGTAGCAAGACCCATTAGGCAGGAAGTTAATAAACCAGACACGTCTTGTGCTCTGCAGGGAGTGACCTGATGTGGGGTCTGATGTCTTGAATAAGAAACTGCGGGAGGAAGGAAGTTCAGCATTTCACTCTTTCACATTCATTCAGGGCTCTGGTCCGGAAGGCCCCTCCGGCCCCTGGTGACCACGGCCACTGGGCAGAGCTGGGCCCTGGGCATCGTCTCTCCACTCACCGTGGCAGTGGCCTTCTGAATACTCAGCTTCGGTGGCTTAAATTAAGCTGCTTATTCTCCTTTCATAGGTAACTATTTTCTGCTGGAGGTGAGTATCTTACTGAGAAAAGAAGTCAGTAGAGGATAAGATAGGTTTATGCAAGGTTGAACTTGTATGAATACGCGTTTTTATCAAGTATTTTTCTTATATAGAAAACAAGTAAAATGCAAGTTTAAACCATATTGTGTTGTAAACTTCCCACATTTCTATTTTCGACAAGAAGAAATTTAGGAAGCTTAAATATTTATTCTCAGTCCCCGGTCATCCTAGTAATACTGTTTACCCTGCGGGAGTGATGCAAGCCTTAATCTCAGAGCCTCTAACCGACCAGCAAGCCAGGCTCTCCACGCGTAGGATTTCACACACCGCTCTCTGGATAGAAGACGCAGCACATACGAGACTTTGTTATTCTTCCTGCAATGACCATGAATTCCCCTACTATTTGTAACCAAATTCCACTGGTGGGCAGCTGGGAGAGGCCACGGGGCTGAGTGAAGTCCGCCAGCGGGGGACACACAGACGAGCAGATTTCCTCCGGTTCGCCCTGAGTCCACGCCCCTGTCCAGCCGTCAGGGTGCTGACCCGATGCAGACACTGTCCGGCTGGTCCTGCTGGGGGCCACGGCGACGGCTCAGAGGCCTTGTTCTCATGGTGCATCTGGGCTGGCTGAACGTTTGAGGTGAGATGACCAGAATAGACAGGACCACTGTATATTTTTGTGTCTTATACAATTCATATTGAATGTGCCACATTTTATAGTCAAGCTGATCTACATCTCTGCAGATTTCAAGTGCTGCCTAGATGAGGCGTGAGTCCGTTTGTGTGTGGCCGGATTGTCAGACTGTACATCTTTAACTCATTTTCTTCAAACCCAGTAGCGCACTTTGACTATCTGACTAGCTAATTTTTTTTCTTCTCATGCTTTCCTTCAAAAGATGTCCTTGGTAGGAAAGATACATAAACTTGCACTATGCATCTTTGAATAAAATCTTTCATTTACCGAAACAACTCAGCACTAGAGTTCGTTGGGGTGTATGTGACTGTGTTTTAAGAACGACAATCTTATTTCCTTATGTGTCTGTAGCATTTCAGTTGTCTCCGGAAACAGGATCAGTTCCTGTGTGTCTCAGAGGTAAGGTCTGGGTGGGCTGCAAGCCAGGCCACCGGTCAAATCTATAACAACCTTTAAACAAAGAGTTTATGACCTACTGAACACACATCTACCTTCCTTTGCCTCTGGTCCCAAGCAGATGTCAGAAAACAATCAAAGCTAAAATGAGTAAATTTCAGAAAATGCTGGAAGGGAAGAACGAGCTGTCAACATACCAAATTGATTTATTTTTTCTAGAAATCTCCCAAAATGAGAGATAGGGCCATAACTTTAGAGAGAATTAGTCCTTTTTTTTTTTTTTTTAAAGATTGTATTTATTTATTTGACAGAGATCACAAGTAGGCAGAGAGGCAGGCAGAGAGAGAGAGGAGGAAGCAGGCTTCCTGCTGAGCAGAGAGCCCGATGCGGGGCTCGATCCCAGGACCCCGAGATCATGACCTGAGCCGAAGGCAGCGGCTTAACCCATGGAACCACCCAGTTGCCCCGAGAGAATTAGTCCTAAGGCCGCTCCCTTCTTTAGCACCAATAGCAAATGAACGGTGGCTGCAGAGATAAGAGCCCTGGACAGAAGGCTCCGGGCAGAGGCAGGTGAATGGAATGAAAAGGGGGGGAATGGCCCTTCCTGTGCAGGACCAGAAAGTCCCCGCCCTGGCCCCCTGTGCTCAGCCACCCAGGAAATGAAATTTCCCTTTCCCTGAGTTGTGCTGAAAGGGGGCACCCGCAGAGCGCTCCCAGAGGATACCGTAGAAGGTGCTGGTGACGGGTCCTCGCCAGGCGGGCACAGCCATGCAAGTCTGGCTCAGCTGCCGCGTGGGCAGCAGGTCATTCTCCGTGGACTCACGATGCTCCCTTGTGCTCGGCCTGTGCGTCCACAGGGCCGCTGAGACCGAATACAATAGGGGCTTCAGAGGAGGCCGGTGTGGCCGAGACTCTGCAGGACTTTCCTCCCCAAGGGGAGTCTCGTCTTCTCAGAGGCTTCCTGGTCACTGAATCGCCTCGGACGCCACACAAGGACACACAGGGACTCTCTGAAGGGAGGGGATACAGCAGCCTCGGGACTTCAGGAATGAGCACCATCCCACGGGTGGCTCCCTCGCTGTTCCTGCATGTCCTGGGCAGGCAAGTCCCCGTCCCTGTCCCTGTCCTTATCCCTGTCCTCCTCCCTGTGCCCCTAGATGTCCCACGTGGCTGCCGCTTCATGCCTCCAGCCACGAGCACCCGTGGTCACGAACACAGAAGCTCTAAGGATGCCAGCTCCATCAGCAAAGGCCGGGCAGCCGTGCCAGTGAAGACGAGCACAATCACTTGTTCCCGAAACAGCAGCAGCCCCCTCCGGCCCCGCACGCCGCCACCACTGCCTGGTTTTAAAAAGGAAAAAACGGAGCTCAGCATCTATGTTCTCATGGCACCCCGGCCAGGTGGGCTCCAGGCCAAGCAGGGAGGAGCGGCAGTGCTGGGTTCCCCTGGCAGGACAGGCTCATGGGTCCGTCCCGGTCCAGCGAGGACAGGCTTAACCGTGCTGCGTGCGGGGGGCGGGGGTGGTCGACACTCCTGGCCCCATGACGGTGCAGCTGAACGTGTCAAAGAGGAAATCTCAAAGGAATGAACAGCACTAACCCGAGTTCTTACCTCAAGAAGCTAGAAAAGAAGAGTCGGACGGACCCAGAACATGCTGTGGGCAGGACGTAGCAGCCCCGTGTAGAAATCTACAAAACTGGACGCAGGAAAACATTGGGGAAACCAGCGAAACAGATGAAAAACTTCAAAGAAAGAAACAAAAGTCAGGATGAAAAAGCAGACAGGACATGAGCGGTTAGCAAGAGTGGAACCGGGAAGCCGGCGAGACCGGGTTCCTCAGCCACGCTGAAGTCGCCTCGGCCACGGCCACGCACGCCCCAGACAGCCCGTGCAGGTGCCGTGGGTCTGATGGCGCAGTCAAGGCTGAGAACACAGGTATCGTCCGAGTCCGTGTATGTGTGTCTTCAAGTGTGGTCCCCACTAGCTGCGCGGGCAGCACCTGGAAATCAGAATCTGGCGGATTCTCCAGCCCCATCCCAACCTTCCAGATCAGAAATCTCTGCGCACGGAGCCCAGAGGCTGTGTGTGTGCTTCTGAGCGCAGTCAGCTTTGAGTCCGGCTGCTGTGTGCGAAAGATGGATTCCTTCCACCCACAGAAGCTGGGCATGTTCTCCCCGCTGCAGCCGAAGTCCGGACATGCAGTTCTCAGGGGGTCCAATTTAGAGAACCACCTCCCAAACTCAAAGACGCGTACACATTCCTGCTGGATACAGAGTGTGGTCTAACAGGTCTGGGCTGAGGCAATGCATGTTTAATGAGCTCCCTGGGGACGCCAGTGCAGCCGGCCAGAGGACCACATGAAGCATCAAGGGTCACAGCAGTGGCCCTCAGTCTCGGCCGCATCACCGTCACCTGGGGAGAGCTGCACACCGCCCACACTGACTCCCACCCGGGAGCGTTTGCTTAACTGGCGTGGTGTGTGGCCTGAGCACTGAGATCTTTAAAACTCCCAAGGTGATCCCACTGCATCGCCAAGGTTGGAACCTCGGAAGCCGGGGCAGCAGAAGGTGAGCGTTCCAAGCTGTGAGTGGAGAGAAAGTGAACATTGACATCCAGTCACGTGAACACCGATCTCCTTCTCCAGCTCAGCTTCTAAGTGAGAGCTTATATGGTTGCTCTATGGGGAAAATTTACCCAAATGAAAAGAAATGCAGAAATAATTTTAATCACCACCTGATCAGGCAATATGTTCTATCCAGGCTTGTACACAGATTGGTGAAGTGAACACGTATCCAGGCAAATAATTTTCAGTTGTAAAGTCTAAAAAGAATCCGTTCTAAAGCATTCCCCGACGTATCTGGAAATCAACTTAACAGGAATTGCACAAGACATACAATTCTGTAAAACTACAAAGCTTAAGAACATAAAAGTTGAACCTACCTAAAGAGATAATCGTGCTGACTGGAAGAATTCACCTTTATAAAGCCGTCAACTATCCCCAAATTAATTGAATTAATTCAAGTAAAATATCCGTCTGTACCGTGATGTTCATAGCAGCAATGGCCTCAGTCGCCAGGATGCCCTATGACGCCACAATCGCACTCCTGGCTATTGACCGCAAGACACAAAGGGGCTGATTCACGCCTGTTTTGTTTGCTTGAGATACGTCTCCAGGGCGTGCTGACCACGTGGAAGTCTGTGGCGCTGGAAATAAAGGCAGGAACTGCCGGGCACCCACGGGACATTGCTGCCAGGTGACGGAGAAGGACCTATTTCCAGGAGGGTCCTGAACACCAGCGTCTTTTGGGCACATGCCCTCTGCTGTTGCTTTGCTGGGGGTGGGAGGACATATGTGGTCCGTGGGCCGGCACGTTCCAGAAGCAGAGAGGAAAGGAGCCCGGTGATGGTACGGCTTGCAGTTCAGATCCTCCCCTAACCACACGGCCTCCTTAGCCCCGTGCCCCTCGGCCCCTGGCTGTGGGGGGTCTGCTGCCTGGAACCGTCTGGCTGTGCCCCTGCGGGGCGTTGGGTCGGAGAAAGGAGGGTCCACAGCCTCCTTCCGAAGACTCGTCTTTCTGTACTTCACCCGACTTAACACTGGAATTTCAAACCAGAATGTACCTGGTGTTTCTAATCTTAAGATCATCTCTGTGATCTACAGAGATAAATGTCGTTAAATGGGTTTTTTTTCCCATATCTCGTTTGACTTAAAAACATCATAAAACAAAAAAATTAAAAATGCCAAAAGAAAAAACAATCTAACCCTTTAAAGAAGTGTCATGATTCAACTGTTAGCAAATACGAAAAGCCCAGGGCGCCCGGGGGGCTCGGTCGGCGAGTGCCTGCCTGCGGCTCGGGTCATGATCCTGGGGTCTTGGGATCGAGACCTGCGTCAGGATCCCTGCTCGGCGGGGAGCCTGCTGAACCCTCTCCCTCTGCGGCTCCCCCTGCTTGTGCTCTCTCTGTCACACTCTCACTCTCAGAAAAATCAAATCTTTAATAGTAATAGTAATAATAGTAATAGAAATATGAAAAATCTAAGGTTTGTTATTATGTTTGCTCTAATTTAAAACAAAGCAAAGCAGCAGAATTAGCAATTTTGATGCGTGACTAGTTTGATCAAGAGCTATTCCAGGCCGTCCTCACGGTCAGCCTGTCTTCCCTGCCCACACGAGCAGCAGGACGCCGGGCCACGAATCCTCATAGCCCGCACCTGCGGGGGAGAATGTGAGCACAGTGTATGACGGCCAGTGGTCTGCGAGTGAGCGGTGGCCCCTGATCTGGGGACCCTCCTCAAGGAAACTCCTTTCATCTGCATTAAATAGTGGATGATACAGCGTTATTACTCGACACCCGAGGTTTTCATGACCTTCAAGTGACAGAAATGGACACTTTGCCACGATTGGGATGGCTGACGGACGCAGGACGAGGTCATTTCTGGAAATCTGCGGTAGGACCTCCCCAGGTTCCACGTGTGGACAGCAGCTCGCGGCTGAGAGGAGCTTGCGAATCAACCCAGGTGTGTGCGCTATCGCTTCCCGTTGTACAAGGTTCTGTGAGCCCAGGAAGACAGTTTCCTACCTTCTGCGCACACTGAAGGTGCGGTGGAATGATTCTAAAGATCTTCGAAGAGGGGATGTGGTTTCCCGGACGGTCAGAGGACGTGGTGTCCTGGTCCACCAGGTTGCCAGAGTCAGGGCCCGCCTCCACCGGCGACAGAGGCTCCCTCTAGAGTCTGCGTCACGTGGACGAAGTCACTCTTCACACGCGTGATGGGAAAGCACGTTTGCTAGAAGTCCGTGGAGAGACTTTTCATACAAGTCGTTGTGTCACTTGGACGACCACGACGACGTGCAGACGTTGTGGGACAGAGGCCGATGGTCACGCACAGACCCCAGCAGCCACCGAGTCAATGTGTCAGAGTGAGCAGCGAGGCGCAGTGAGGAAAGTCCTTCCTGCCCGAGTTTCTCTTCATTTGTGGGCAAGAAGAGTGACCTGCAGGTTGGACAGACCTACGCACGGAGCCACACGAGGACGGGAACCTGGAGCACTGGGCCTGGAGGCTGCATGTGCAGGGCTGGGTGGGGCGGGCCCTGGAGGGGGAGGGGCAGGCGAGCACCCGAGGGCTGGGTGGGGGACCCGGGGAGGGGGAGGGCTGGTGGGCAGCACGTGGGACCAGCCTGGTACAGCACACCAAGGCCACAGCGCTACGTTCTGTGGGTTCGTATTTAGGTTCAAAAAGACAATTCCTACTTTCAAAGACTCATTAGTGCTTAAAATATGAATTTTCTGTAAGAAAATCAAGGAATTGCACTCAGTCTTACGGAGATGAGTCTGTCTTCCCGGGAAGATTTAGGGAACAAAATTTTTAGGACCTCAAGGACACATCATAGAAAAAAGGTTACAGGTAAAAAGTCATATTAATAATAACAATAATAATACCACAGTGATGACGGTATTCCCAAAAGAACTGACCAGAACTTCTTGGCATACCTGTGGTTACAAAACTTAGTATTTGGACACTAACTAGTGATAAACAGTAACACAGGAAGAGGGAAGCCACGAACTGAAGCTCTGATGCGTCCCCGTCTGGAATGCTGTTTTTGTCCACAAGCATTTTCATCCTAATGAGATCTCTCGGAATTACGATGATGTTACCAACATAAATAAAATATCACCAGGGCCTATATCAAGACCAGCAAGAGTAAGAGAGACTGTGTTTAAAACAAAGTCTCAAACACTCAAACAGTGTAGGTAACACTAAGACCTTTTCCCTTTAGAATTTGCCAATAAACTCATCATCGTGATTTTGAGTAGCTTTGCTCATTCATGTTAAAATCTCTTATCAGATCCGTGCAGAATGAGCCCCGTCACGCCCTGCACTGTTGGAGAAGACGCAAGTCCCCCTGTGCCTTCTCCTCCTTGGAGCCACCGGCCCCCTCACGTCCCGTGGCGCTTCCCTCCGGTTCCTTGCCAAGTCTTTGGTCAGCTTCATGCGAGTCCTTCTGGGGAGAAAACTCTGAGTGTGGACCAGGGGAAACGTACTAAAGACGTTACATTTTCTCCACTAAACTCTATACTCGTGCTGGTGTGGGCTGGAGGATACTGTCTTTTGGACGGCTGAATTACAGTGTTAAATTATGTTGAATTCCCGCTGAATAAAATCCCCAAATATTCATCACAAATACCTCTGGGAAGCGGGATGGAGCCTCTGAACTTCTCCAGCTGCAGTTTCTGGAAGCCGAGGGGTGGACCTTTCGTGCGGCCATAGTAACCGTCCCCGGATTGTGCCGTCGCGCCGTGCCGGCCGGCTGGCTGAGATCTGCCATTTAGAAGTACTCTGTAACTTCCAAACCGTATTCACACACCATCTCCTCATTCAAGGCGCTCATAAACAAATGTGATACGTACCCGGGAGAGGACTGCACGCTACGTTTTTATAGGCACCTTCTAAACATACTCATTCGGTAACGAAAACGTGAGACATTTTCACTGAGATGTGAGGCATGTGATGATCTTATAAATAACTTTTTCCCTTGGGAACGACTAGTCCATAATTTCTTAATTAAGCCAAATAAGCTGTTTGAATGTTGTAACTCAGTTACGAGATCTCGCTACTGCAATAAGACGTAACTCACCCCGGTTCCTCTCTCTCCAAACGGCGTCACGGAAACGGCCATTGCTGCTCTTTGTGCGGTGCTAGGGAGGACAGCGGGCTGGGTTCAGAGCTGTGGTGTTTCTGTGACGTCGCTGCCAGACAAGGACACTGCCCAGCCCCTCTTTGCGTTGAGGCATGGCCATGACACGGGGCTCACCAATGAAACGAGCTGAGTGATGTCGGTCAGTCTCGAGTCAACATGGTTGAGAAGAAGGGATGAGTTCCTCTGGTCCGCCCTTTGTGCTGGCAATCTGCAGAGATCTGGAGCAAGACGTTAGTGTTAGGAGAGAGTGGAACCGTAAGTTTCTGAATCACCTTGTGCCGTCCGAGTGCTGAGGACCCACGCTGAACTGTTAGGAGACAAGAAACCCACCTTTGGCTTAAGCCTCTGCAGCTGGGGGCTGTTGCAACATTGGCTTTGCTCAGGCACTTCATACGGGCTGGGGAGTGTCCCCCACACGTCTGTAGATGCGAACGGGTTTAATTCCGAATGAAACACAACCATGGGGTAGGTCCTGCCATCATCTGCAGTTCACGCTCAGGAACTCTGAAGCCGAGGAGGGACTGTTCCGGCCAAAGGACCCCAAGTGCCATGTGTCTCTGAGTCCGAGGACTGACCACGACTCTGAGCCTCTCTTGAGAAAACACTCTCGGGATCCTTGAGGGAACATCTCCATCTTTATCTATCTTCCTCTCTTCAGTTGCCAAGTCTGTATCCTCCCCTGTCCTGTAAGACCATAAGCCCGCCCGTGCAGACACGTCGGCAGCAACAACACTGGCAATTTCTACACATTTCCCTCTAAAATGCATCTGGTGGTCAAAAACACGCTGTAAGGCAGACGCAAGACTAGTGCTGAGCTGAGTGGCTTTCCCAGAACATCAGACTGGTTAAGGCAGACCGACTTGATTCAGAGCACAGCCTAATGCTCTCAGTGCACAGGGACTGAGTCTCAGCCTCCTGTGAGCAGTCCTTCCAACACCTCGTCCTTGATCCAGAAACTGCCTTTACAGAGAAGCAAAATCCAAAGTTCATGAAAACGGTTCAGTGAACACACCTGCAAGCTCTCAAAGTACTCTCTCGGCCGGCCCGTGCATAGACCAAACCAGGGAATGTGATCCTGGCTCAGATTCAGGCCAAGTGAAGTGTGTTTCTCGAGTTCGTGACCATTGGGTCCTTCCTGGCTCCTCCGTTTTCTAACTCCGGGTGCCCTCTCTACTTCCGCCATCCCCCTCGGTCCACTAACTCAAAGTACGCAGCTTCGTGTACTGTTCCTACTCCAAAATATCTTCGTGATTTCCTTTCCTACAGCTCAAAATCATTTTTTCACCCAATATTCAGTGGCTCTCTACCATGGCCAGTGTCTTTCTAGATGCAAAGCCAACATGATGGTCTGTCTTCATGGAGCTTAGCTTCTAGTGCTGGGAGACAGAAAATGGGCAGGAGAAGGCCGGTCACTTGGGAGGTAAAATCAAGCAGGGCCTCAAGGAAAGCAGGAATGTTGGGAATTTGGTAAACTGAAGGTGGGGTGCAACTTGGGCCCATTCACCTTCAAGTTCCATTTCAGTCTTTCCACATTGGCCTCCCTCTCGCACATGACTTGACCTAGAAGGATTTTTGAGTCTCGTCCCTCATTCTGGCTCCAGGTCCTCTCACCACTCTGTTCTCCCATCACCACCACCAGCGGCACCCCCCCCAATTCTTCCAGAACTCTCCTCCAATACTCTCGCACTACAAAGATGTCCTGTTCTTGAGGCGCGACATCCTGCACGTCCTTATGCTTCTCCTGCATGGCCATCCACCAAATGTGGCAATAATCTTTGTAGACAGAGAACTCCTTGGCAGCAGGTGCCGTGGAAGGAACATGAGCTCGTGCCCGAATTGCAGCCTCCTCTCCCATGACCTGCGAATAGGAGTAGAAACTACTGATGCACTCTCTGCAGCAGGTTCCTTCCCGCTTCGAGAGGGAAATCCATGGCCTTCGTGAGAGTAATGGGGAGGTTTATGTGACTTAAAATCATGATTTATGATGATCCCTGTGTAACGACTCCCACCCATTAACACAGAACAAAGGCAGGCATGTACTGTGCTCAAAAATATTTCCTCCTGTAAATGGCATCAACAGCTCTGGATTCTTAGGGAACCCCAGGAGTCAGTGCAAGCTAAGTAACTCAAAATTCCACATGGCCCATCACACATAGTGGACCCTGACGAGACACCAAACGGGGTAAGCCCTGGAGAACGAAGCTGGTGGCTAACGTTGAGTCTCTCATAGAAGAGAAATTCAGAACGTCTGACTTTATAATTTTATTACCAGGTGACAAAGAAAAGATGGCGGCGGTGGTGAGGATGATGATGATGAGAGCATATGGGTTTGTGAATGAAAGGGTCTGCGTGCTGACTGCTGAGCAGTTCAATGGCTCCTTGTGTTCTGAGGAAGTAGAAGGTGGCAGGAATTGGGTGAGGTGGGGGTTTATTTGGGACATGATGGACGTGACTGTCCCCAGTGGCCTGAGACTAACACTGATTTGGGAAAATCAACATAAGACGCTATGACTGGAAATCAAAAACCTAAAAGAGAATGCCCTCTGGGTTTTACATTAATTAGGGATTTTACTTACTTTGCTAGAAAAGAGACAATAGGTTATTTTTAATATTCACATAATATTCCCGTAGATGATGCTGGAGCTCAGACTATCCCATGAGTGGATGCTATCTTCTATCTAGGGCTGCGCGATGACTAGGCTAGTCAGGCAAACTAGCATTCATTTATTCATCAAGTAATTATTCACCATGGGTGGGCATTTAGCAGAGAGTCAATCAGTAGTTGCTGACGTAAAGCATATTCAAACCCAATTACACTTATTCCTTTTATTTTATGTTTTGCCTTATAACAGTTTCTCATACAGCTTTGTCCCACCAAACTTAATTTTCTTACTATTTCCCAAATATTCCTTTAGATTCTCATGCCAAGGCACTTTGATCGTACCATTTCTTCCACTGGAATGACTCTTTGACACCTTTATGCTGATCTGCACTTCTGTTTGGATCACGTGACGTTCATTTCTGACCTCACTTCTGACGACCCAGTTCTGTGATTTGGTCCCGAGTCTGCTGGCTCCTCTCATCAGCACCCTTGGTTCCAGTCACGGCCCGCACTCCGAGGACTCCCAGCTCAGGTGTGCCCTCTTTGCGATGCCCGTGGCACTCTGTGCCCAGCTTGAGTGAAGCACAGTGTCCCTCCGCTGCTCCCCCTCCTGCATCGCACTCTGTGACAGCACCACCCCCACACCCACTCAGCCGGGGATGTGGTACACATCCTTTACCTCCTTTCTGCTCTCAGTGCGTCTTCTGAGGTGCGTCCATCAGACCCTTGCTCCTTAACCTCCTACCTATGCCTCGGTAATGCCCCTTCCTTGCCATCTCCAGTACCAATATCAGATGATGCTTACCATCTCTTCCCTGATTCCTACGGCAGCTGCCTGGGTTCCACACTTTGGGATTGTGCCTGTAAAACTCAGCCTCTTCTCAGTTGCCAGACACATTGCCTGGAACACAAATAAGACCATAGCAAGCATTTACTGAAAACTGATAGGTACCCCCCTCACCTGAGAACAACTTCAGCCCCTTGGCATGGGCATGCAGACTTTTCTAAAGTTTCTGATGCTTACCTATCATTCCATACCCTGAAAATTATGTTCCATGCACTTCAGACCACTTCTAATTGCCTTCTTCTTCTTAATGCCTTTCATTCCTCTGCCTTTGTTCATGCTGTGCTGTCCATATAAAGTGCCTTTTCTTCCCTCCTCTGCACCCTGCACACCTGGGCAGTTCGTGCTCGTATTTGGAACTGCTCCAGAGGACTCATTTTAGAGCTACCAAGCTGTGTTAGACACACCTTCTTCATGGTCCCATTACATTTTGTAAATCTCTTTGCACTTATTTCATTCTATTATCTCTAACTGTGTATGTGCTTATCTCACTAAGCTGAATCCTGTCCGTACCCCAGGGCTGGTGTCATTTAATAGCTCTCATTCCTGTCCTAGAGCATTTATAATAAACATTTATTGATTGAAAGAGTTAAATGAAAATTCTCTCTACCTCACAGAATTTTTAGGGGGATAAAATGAAGTAATCTATACAAACATGACTTAGAACTCTTAAAACTACTTTACAAATATTAGTGAGAAGACTGATGTAATATTGATATTACACTGATGGTGATGGCGTTGATGATGGTGATGGCGTTGATGATGGTGACGGTGATGGTGATGATGATGATGGTGATGATGGTGATGACGATGGTGATAGTCATAGTGATGATGGTGATGATGGTGATGTGTTATTGATATGGACATTGATGGTGATGATGGTGTTGGTGCTGGTGGTGCTGGTGATGATGGTGATGATGATGATGTTGATGGTGATGATGGTGATGATGACAGTGACGATAGTGATGATGATGATGATGATGACGGTGATGATGGTGATGATGGTGATGGTGATGATGGTGGTGATGATGATGGTGATGGTGATGATGGTGATGATGACAGTGATGATGACGGTGATGATGATGGTGATGACGATGATGATGGTGATGATGATGATGTTGATAGGATACTGATATTGGTGGTGACAATGATGGTGATGCTGATGGCAGTGATGATGATGATGGTGATGATGGTGACGGATGACGATGATGGTGATGGTGATGATGATGATGGAGATGATGGTGATGATGGTGGTGATGGTGATGGTGGTGATGGTGGTGATGGAGATGGCGATGTGCTGGTGAAAATGCTGATGACATGAATGTAATCATGACTGGTGCACAGCACCAGGACTTGGGTGAGGCCTCAGAGCTGGAAATTTAATAATATTATTCATCAGAAGATGAGTCAGCCTGCGACAATTATAGAAGCTGAGGCACAGAAAACAAGAGATCAGTCCTCTCTGAATAGCAGCACCAAAAATGTAGACAGAGAAGAAACTGCATGAGGCCAGAGGAGCAGCGGCCAGAGAAGTTGAATGAAAATGCACCCACTTACAGAGACACTCTGAGAAAGGAGAAAGGAGCATTAGTGCGGAAGCCTACCTGCGCTTAAGTCAGAGATGAGATGTATTCCATTAGAATTTGGCAATAAGACCCCACTATTTACCTGAGTAACAAGCACATTCTTTGTGCTAAATTTGCAACAACTGGACATTAATAAAATATTTACACTAGAAATTTACTGCACTCTTTGAGGGTATGAATAGCATCTGGCTTATATCCCCCTCACCTAGCAAATATTTGACATGTAGTAGGTCTTTAATTTACAGAGTTTTTTTTAATGAAAAAAATCAGATGGGCAGTGCAGGGGCTCTTTCCTATTTGTATTATAATTAGCTTTCCTATGCCTGAATATCATCCAGTGTGGGTATAATGAGATTTTCTCTGGAACATTAAGTTGGTTAAATTTTGTGCTCCTTAAGTCAAGACAGTGCCTTGCAAAAATAAATATACATTAAGTAAGTAGCCTGTAGTGATAACTGATACCTGACAGCAATTGTGTTTCCAATTAAGGGGACGCACGCAGCCTGTTGTTTATGTGACAGTGGGTCAGTTAGCATTCTGGCGTCTCTCTCCTGTTCTGGCCCTCCTCCCTCACCCCTCCTGCCTCCTTCCCCCTCTTTCTCAGGGCAGGGAGATTTTGTCTTGGCTAGTGGAATTTAAAATGCTGATATTTCACTTCTGGGTCTCAAGAAACCCTAGAGCAATGATCATGTTTTAGATAAATCAAATGCAGCAGATGTTCCAATTGGTTAAATATGCAGTACATGAGGGTTTAATGCAGAAAAAGCAAGGGATGAGAATATCAGCCATGAAAAATGGTGACCGTGAAACATTATAATGTCCAGGAGAGATACAGCATCGGAATGCTTGCACGTGACCAGGAGAAGGTGGTCTGAAGCGGCTCTCAAAGGAGGTGACAGGAGGTGCGGACCTTTCCCCACTTTAGTTAGGAGGTGGGAGAACAGAGAAATATGGGAGGACTGGCCTCCAGCCCCAGCGCATTCTGCTGGACCTTGGCTTTCAGACCCTGACCTTCTCTCTGCTCCACCATCTCAGCCGCTGTCCCTGCACCGCTAGGCTCACAGCGGGATGTCATCTGAGCCCTTTGTGGCCCTCTCAGCCCACTGCCCCTTGCATATTTGCTTGGGCAAGCCGCCCCAGGTTAGACTTAAATCTGCACTTTTCCATCCCAGGCCTGACAGCCTTCAGATTCTTGGGCAAACCTCTCAGGGGCCTGTCTTGCAACCACATGTGCCCCTGACAGAGACAGTGCTCTCTCTGACCTCCCAGGGACCTTCTCTTTCCCCCAGAGCCACGGGAGCTCCTCTCCGTCTCCATGCCTGATGGTGACCACACCTCATGTCACTGAAGAAGCAAAGCTGCCCCCTCACTCTGCAGCCTTGCCCTCCGCCGGCCCCCACCCTGCACAGCGCTGAGCTCTCACACACGGGCTGGCGGGTTCTTCCTGGTCGGGGGCAGAGGCCCTCCGTTCCCGTCTACTCAAGGACATGCCTTCACCCGGCCCCCTTTCTGTTTCCCAAATCATGATTTTTGTTCATTATTGGATAACCCCATCCACCAGCTTAAATGATTTTCCTTGTCTTTAAAATAAGACTTCTGATGACACGTACCCTCCCCGAACTCTGCCCACTCTCCCGCTTTTCTTTAAGCAAAACCTGAGGACGACCCGTTCGCTGTGCCTCCCGCCTCCTCCTCTTCTCCCTCCTTCTCCCGTCCACTAGGGCCTCCCGCTCCCTGGAACTGCTCCTGACATCCACGAGGACCTCATCGCACCCCACGTCCGTGCGCAACCCCTCGTCCACGGCGCACCTCCACGCCAGCGGACCCGGCGTGCCGATCTGTCCTGTCCGAGCAATTCTGTCACTTGCCCTGCAGGACCAACCATCCTGCTCCCTCCACACTGGCTCTTCCCACTTCCTCCCAGCCGCCCCTCCCCCTTGCCACCTCTTGGGGTCAGCAAGCCTCAGACGAGGCCAAAGACCCTCTTCTCTCTCCAGTGTCTGCTTCCTGTCCCATATGACCTTCTTGATCTACCTGGGCACGGAGGGTGGCAAAGTCCAGCCACAGCCCAACCTCTCATGGACGAGCTCATCCGACCACCCACTTAACCCCAGGCCCACACTGACCTTGGACATCCGGTTGCCCCCTCTCCCTCCCCCTGCCCTCTCTCAGGTCACAACCCTGACCCTGTCTCTTCCCACAGTCTTCCCCTCCTCATCAGTTGGCCTACACCGCCCCTCCCCCACGTCTCCTACCCGCCTTCCTGGGTCCCCTTCAGTGTGAGCACTGACACCATTGAGCACTCGTGGTTTTCGCCCATTAACCATGTTTCTATTGTTTTCTTCAAGGAGGGCACAGCCCTTTCTCTTTGTCCATTTAGGCATTTCTAGTTCTTCAAGAAGAGGGCCCGGGACAGAACGCCCCCTCGTTCAATGTTCCTCGAGTTCGTGAGTCAGCGGGTGCTGGCGAGTTACTGTTGTGGGGTTGAGGCAGGACTGCAGGCCACACGGCCCTCGAGTCACACTCAGAAAAGAGACAGAAACAGGCTGAAGGCCAGAAGGTTTCCGAGAGGTTCAGGACTCAGCAACGACTCAGAGATTCCATTGGGTGATCTTCAGGAGGAAGAAAAACATACATGAGCATCTCCTGTCATGGGGCAGGGAGTTCAGTTTTTTGTTTTTTTTTTTATATTTTATTTATGTGACAGAGATCACAAGTAGGCAGAGAGGCAGGCAGAGAGAGGAGGAAGCAGGCTCCCCGCTGAGCAGAAAGCCCGATGTGGGGCTCGATCCCAGGACCCTGGGATCATGACCTGAGCCGAAGGCAGAGGCTTTAACCCACGGAGCCACCCAGGCGCCCCGGGAGTCCAGTTTTAATAAGCGGCGATAAGAGGGTGACAAGACCTCAACGCCGGCGTTCCCAAGGTGGCGTCTTCGATGAGGGAAGAGCCGGTGTGCCGGCGTCTTGGGGTCTTGTCACTAACTGCTTTACAGAGTTTGACGTTCTCATGGCGCAATCGCACCTTCTCCTGGGTGCCGTCACCCTCCTTGGCGGGGCGGTCACTGTGCTTTCTCAGGGCTGCCATCCCCCGCCTCCGCGCCGACGTGTCGTAGGCAAGCCGCTCCAGCAATGAGCTGTCGGCGAGCGGGTCGGGGGATGCACACTAAGCCAAGATTTGGCAGGAGGGTCCAAACTCAGAGCCATGGTATCATTCATGGGTTACAGTGACAAGATGAGACGTTCAGGCCCTGGTTTCAGTGAGAATTTGGCCGTGTGTGCGGGAAGGCCTTCCCTCTGGCCCTGCGGCTCTGGTGTCTGCAGCTTGGTGCCCAGCGCCGTCCCGTGGCCATGCGGCTGCTTTAAAAATGCTTTTTCATGAGGAACTTGCTAAGAAAACTGCTCGTCCTTTCCTTTAACAAGCCTGGACACTCCTCCGAGAGGCTTTCTTCTTCTCCTCCTTCTCCTTTTCTTTTTTCTTGAAAATAGAAAACGAGCCAAACATCTGGCCACCGAATGCCCAGAGTCTCTCGGCAGGTCCTGACGATGGTCACTCTGTGAAACAAGCAGGTCGTCAGCTCATTCGCTCGGCACAGGCCCTGTGCGCTGCCCTCAGCCCCCAGGTGACTTTCTGTCCCTCCACATTTTCCGCCACAAGGTCCGCACTGTCCTTCTGGTGGAGCGGCCGGCGCCCGGCGCTTGCATGTTAGCCGGATGGTTCGCTGTGGCTCCGACGCGGGCCGCCTCCGCACGCAGCCTCCCATTGTCACCTCTGACCGCCTCTGTGCCTCCCACTGAGCCTGGTTTCAAGCTCGCACTTGCCCCTGCCAGGCCTCTGTCCTCTTTCAGTCAGCGGCTTATCAGGCTGGCCACATGCGGCTTGTTCTGGGCCTGACACACTCACCGTGTATTTAAGGTAGACGACGCTGGGGGACCTCATGGCTGGGGGTTCGCAGCCTCCATTCTGTGCTAGCAAAGACCCGCGCGTCCTCTCCACTTGGTCTTGCACACTCAGAGCCGTCCTGTTGCTTTCCCTTCATGGCTGGAGACAGGGCCACAGAGAGACCAAACACCTCGCCAGGACCCCCAGCCCGAGAGTGACCAGCTCTCCCTGCAGACCTGCTGTGTCCGGAGGGCGGCCCGTCTCCCCACCGCTGCCCAAGCCCGAAACAGCCTCCTTTCTCAAGTCTGATGCTCACAGTCTTCCAGAGTGTGCCGTGGAAAACACGTCCGTCTGCAGGAGCCCGTGTGTGGGCGAGGGACCCATCCTTCACAATTTACCCGGATCCCGGACCCTGGCAATGCGGAGCTGGTCAAAGAAGGTTCAAACTCAGCCCCGTAGAACCTGTAGGAGCGAGACCTGCACATCCTCACAGCTCCGTACGATACGTTCGACAGAAAAGGCGTGTTGAGGGTGTAAGGGAGAGGACGGCAGTGCCCCGGGACCCTCGCACACCCTCGCACACCCTCGCACACCCACCACTGGGCCCCACATCGGCACACGGGGCAGCCAGGCGGGAGAGCTGGGCGTCTTTGCAGCATGATTTGATGGAGCGAAACCTGAAACTGGGATAAGCAGTCCGGCCACAACGAGCCACCACCTCGGGACGGCCTGACCTGTCGGACGGGGAGCGCATCCCGACGCTGAAGACCGTCCTCATTTTCCAGAGCTGGGGGTTTTCTGCCCTCACCAGGTGACGCAAGTCTCTCTTCAAAGAGCTTAAGAAGTTCGCAGAGTCTCCTGTTTCCCAAGAAACATTCCTCCCGTGTCCATAGTCCGATCCTAAATATCCAAGCCAAGGAATAGAAATGACTCCGATCTGTATATGGTGCGTGAAACACGAGCACACGCCGTCGATCACAAATACCCACACTCTGAAAGTCAAGTGAAGCTGGACAAGGGGTCCACTTAGGACACCAGCTCCTGAGATGTTTGTAAGTAACCCAAACACAGTGCTCCCTTGCCAGACCCCTGCGTTCCCGGGGACAGCACCCAGGCCTTCTTGGTAGAAGGAGCGAATCTGATGACTCACCACGTTCCCAAGGTCACGCACGTTCTGTGTCTCCCCCGGACACACGTCCCTCCGTGCATGCGTGGCCCGCTCCCTGGGACGTTAGAGACCCTCCCCTGCCCTCAGAAGCTGATGCGGGAGTTTCCTGACGGAGCGTTGCTGTCACGGCGGAGTTGCAACGGCCGTTCTTCCTGAGTCCTGGGAGTCACGGGGGTCTGGACGCAGCTGCAAGCGCCAGGTGGGGGGTGACCTTTGAGAGCCATATCCAGGGAGCTGAAGGAGCAAATTCTCTCTGCTGCTTTTGGAATAGGGCCGACAGATCGACCGTGGCTCCGCGTGTGGTCCGTGTGGGATCCTTGTGCCTGTGCCCAGCACCCGGGGGCCGCCGTGCACGGTCTGTGTCCGGCCTTCAGCACATCTCGGCTCTACCCCGAGGGGCCACGTGAGTTTGCAGGCGAGGGCATCTCTGTGTGCACAGCGGGGCTGCGAGCCTGTTCGTGTCTGCACCTGTCCACGCGTGCCTTGTGTGTCCTTGCTCACCGTCTGAGGAACTTGGGCGCAGACCCTCAGAGAGAGAGGAAAGGGCCTAGCTGGCGTCCCAGGGTTTCTCATTTATTACGATTCGTTGTTCCAGGATTTACGAGGAAGTAAAGCACGACAGGTTCGGGGCCATCTTGACCCTCGAGAGTCACTGGTCATCAGCACGGAAGACGCTCGCCCCGTCGCTCCCGCTCTCACCAGCAGGAACGCGGAACTTACCATTCTCGCTCTTCGGTGCTGTAAGGAGAGCAAAGTGTCCGTAGCTCAAGTGCCTAAGTAGCCAATTAGTTTTCAAGCAATTCCCGTTTGTCAGGGTAAATTTTTTTCTCCTACTAAAGTATTCAGTTTGGACTCTGAACAGAAAATGAGATGCGGAAAACACGACAGAAGTTAAACCCAGATGTTCGGGTGCCTGTGCCGATGTCCAGTTGGAGAAAGAGGAAAATACGCTAAGAAATCAGCTTTGCTTCGCTTCGACGATGTCCTCTTGCGATTGCACTCGTGGTAGGAAACCGTCCTGGTTGGAGCCGGTCAAAGCCCGACCGGTGCCTACAGAACCTCATGGTTTTCCGGCAGAGACCTCGGAGGAGAAGCTGATGACATCCCGGGGCAGAAGGTCAGGACGGCAACATCCCGGAGCCGCAGGACCGGAGGCCTTGAGGATGTGGCCCCACGTGGACACGGGCCAGCCGCCCCTCCTGCTCCCAGACACCAGAAGCCATCGGGACGTCCGAAGAGAAGGGGCTCAGTGAGGACGTTTTGGGGGAGGAAGAGGACTTTCGTGTCCCACTAGATTCCTCCAAAATTGGCTTGCACATTGGGCACTTTTCAGACTATTTATCTGAATTACATTTTAATATAATGACAGATAATTCAGATCTGACTTTTTATAATTATTGTCCAAATTCCTATGCGTTCTTCCCCGATGTTTTAGCACACGCACAGGCTGGAGTGGACATGACGTTCCGTCGTTCCCGCCAGCTCTGGAGGCTTCGGTCTGCTCACGCGCACATCGCCCACGGGCCAGGCCGCTCCCGCCGGAGATGTTCCTCCTCGAACAAGGAAACCTCGCTCCCTCCCAAAGGGGTTCAGAACCTCGGCCGGACGGCGAGCATATCGCGGCCCATGCTGATGAGGACCCCGAGCCGGTGCTCTTCAGGCGACAGCGAGCGGGAGACAGCCCCGCGCTCGTCTGTCCCGTCACTAACTTGCTAGTAGACGCTGCTCGGGAAACAGCTTCCAGAAGAGTTCAGCGGCGCGGCCACGCATGAGCCACGGAGTCTCCGCTCACGGGGCCGCGGGGACACAGCTGTGACGCTCAACACCTTTGCTGCCTCGTGAGGCGAGAACAGGATTCGTGAAGCGGGACCGGGGGCTGACATGAGGCTTCCGGGCAAGCGTGAGCTCAAGTCAAGCCGCGACTGCACAAAGAATAACGTCCAAAAGGCGTATGGCGGCGGCGAAGCATGTCCCAAACGTCTCCGAGTAGCAGCCTCCGGGAGGTTGGAAGACGCTGTTCCAACTTCCCAAAAATGCAGCTCAACTCCCCTCGGCGTCAGGGGACATGCCGCCACAACATGGGACCCATGCGTCGGCTGCTTCTTGCGGATGGGAACGGCTTCTGGAATTCTCTACGACTCTTCCGTGTGCTCCAGTCATGCTTGTGCACACACCGCACTTCTCTCCTATCCGGCACCCACTGCGGAAAACACGCCAGTCGGTCGCAGTGGAAGGCGGAGCTCGCCGGCTCCTGTGTGCTCAGACAGCTCGCTCCCCTCCCGCACCCCCTTCCCCACACTTCCTGTCCCTGCCCCCTGCCCTCGCCCCTCCCGTGCCCTTCCTCGCCACCCCACTCCCCTCCGGGCTATCCCTCTTGCTGGAATCCTCATCTGAGCACGCTAATTGGGTTTTCGGGGTTCTTTGACGTGGGGGCTGAGACCCGACTGCCGGGAAGTGCTCTGCCCAGATGTCAATGTCCCGTGACAGTTCGCAGTCATTCACCGATCAGACACACTCATGCACACGCCCATGGGTCACCATCCTTCTGTTGTTACTGGGCTGGGTCCTGCATGTGCGACGGTGAGCTCTCTCCTCCGGCTTCACACATCCGCACCTGCTTCCGTTCTTGTCCCTCTGTGGCGGCGGTCCCCATCATGTCCCTGGCCTGGTGGTCACGGCACCTGAGTGAATGTTTCCCCTGAGAACTTTCGATCTCTCCCTCTTTCAGCCTCCTCCATTTCAGGTGTCGCTCCCGAGTCTCTTGGAAATACGCTTTCCTTTCCTGCCACATGCGCTTCCCTCCTTGCCCAAGGACAACTGTCCTGCATAGAAAACCCTGGCGTTGGGATGCCTGGGTGGCTCCGTGGGTTAAGCCGCTGCCTTCCGCTCGGGTCATGATCTCAGGGTCCTGGGATCGAGCCCCGCATGGGGCTCTCTGCTCAGCGGGGAGCTGCTTCTCCCCCCCCCCCCCCCCCGCCTGCCTCTGCCTGCCTACTTGTGATCTCTGTCTGTCAAATAAATAAAATCTTAAAAAAAAGAAAAGAAAAGAAACCCCTGGCGTTGGGATGAAGGTCTGGTTAGAGAGACTTTATGGAACTGCTGTTGACCCCGGGAGGGTCTCAGCTTCCTCAGCCAGTGTCCCTGTTAGATACTTGCAGACACGTCCACTGCGCAGACGCCTCAAGATCCTCGGGAAGAAGCCACGGAATGCCACTGCCATCGAGGCAAGATTGTGTCGTGATTGTCCTATTTCTGCTAAACCCGGAATGCTAATCTCACTCCCTCTTTCAGCTCTAAATCTTTCCATTTATCTTTGGTTTAAAATGCCACATTTTCCACAGTGACATAAAATAAAACCAACTGAAAGTCATGTTGCCCTAATTCGAGGTGGGATGGCACTCTGCACCTTGCTAGCCAGTCTGGTCTCCTGTGTGAGGCAGTGACCCCGGAGCTCGGCCAAGCCCCTTACACTTGCATTCCTGGAGTTTTGCGGGGAATCCTTCCAAAGGGACGGTCCTCCAACGACACAGTCCTGCTCTGCGGGTCGGCAAACCCCCCACGTTCACCCGCTCCACACGCAGGGAAAAGGCACTGTTTCCAGCACACGTCGAGTCAGGTCCCGCCGCTCCGGGCTCCTCTGATTTTTGGTGTCCCGGGGCTGGCGCTCCCCGGGGACGGGACTAACCCTGCCAACGGTGCAGGTGCCCCACAGGAGCCCCAAGGCCGGGACAGAACCCCGGGGCGTTTCCCACTGGACCCCGGAGGCAGCGTCTTTGCAGAAGAATCTGTGATGAGCAGGCAGGCCGGCCGGGGTGTAGACGCACGCGCGGGGACGGCACGGAGCCAGCCCTCTCTGTCGGCTTTCCAGGGAATGGTGTCGGCGTGGACGGGTATACGCACAACCGACACGAACGGACCATTCGGGGTCAAAAACTTCCTGACTTCGTGTGTCGTGAAAGACCCGCGTCTGCAGGGGTGGGCGGGGAGGGTGGGTGAGGGGCGGCGGCGTCTGGTCTGTGCGGCTTCCGTGGAGAACCAGATGAACGCTCGCTCTCGAAGGAGACAGAATTTATCGGGAACAGACCCAGGTCTCCATCGCACGTCCTCCTCCGGAGCCCGGGCCCGTGAGCTGGGCTCGGCGCTTGTCTTGTCCTCACACGGCTCGGACGCTGCTCCGTCTTCCCTGACGCGCTGATGGGACGCATGCGCCGTCTGAAGGGGGTCCATGTGCTCTTCACATCGGAGCCCTGCGAAGCGAGATGTTCTTTTCCCCACTTTACTGTATTTTGAACTGAACGCTGCGATCCTGTGTTTTATGGTTTTCTTAGCCCATGACTCCCGGCTGAGGAGGGGAATAACTTTGTTCTGTGAATTTGATTTCAGGTTTTCCTTCAATACTCGCTAGGTCATTGCAGCAAAGGCTCTGTGGCTCGACAAAGCCGTGGCAGCTCGGTCATTGCACTGAGCGATCGTCTGGCAGCTGTGGGAAGTCTGCACGAGACCCAGTAACATGCCCAGAACCGAAGCATTTGCTGGACGTGGTGCAGAGGCAGAGGACGTCCAACGGAGGACGGAGCGGCACGGGCCCCTCGCGGGGACGTGAACTTAGCAGCTGCAAGAGTTCGAGACCCTCTCAGGGGTGTTCTGGGTGCTGGGAGGTCTGGCTCCCATCTGCTCGGCACACTTGGAGAGAATTATTCTTTCTGGAGAAGAGCGTGGGTCACTGAACCGTAGGGCCTCGTAATTAGAAGGGATAGCACCGGTGGTCGTCCTAACGCTACGACTGGGAACTTAGATACAGTGTCTGGACGCTTCCAGTGGACGTTTTCTCTACGTTGGACTCTCTGCCCACCTGCCTGAGCATCACCTGGGATCTGTCAAAATTCACCTTCTGGGGCACCTGGGTGGCTCAGTCGTTGAGTGTCTGCCTTTGGCTCAGGTCGTGATCCCAGGGTCCTGGGATGGAGCCCCGCATCGGGCTCCCTGCTCAGGGAGGAGCCTGCTTCTCCCTCTCCCACTCCCCCTGCTTGTGTTCCCTCTCTTGCTGTGACTCTCTCAATCAAATGAATAAATAAAATCTTAAAAAAAAAAAATTCACCTTCTGTGTCTCCCCCGCAGGCCGCCTGCTCTGGAGACTTGGTCATCATGTCATCTGGGAGAGCGCCGTGCCGCCCAGATGGAAGGACCCTGAACAAGGACATCCATTTCATCACGGGCAACTCTAGCTGTCGGAGACATATAAAGGTACACCCAAAACAGTGAGGAAGAAAGAAAGAGAGAGAGGGAGAGGAAGAGAGAGAAGGAAAGAGAGAGAGGAAGTTCCCATCTGTGGAAAGTTGTCCCTGTGACCCCCCAGTAGAGCTTGAATCTGCGGCAACAAAGGAGGCAGGTCTGAGGTCAGAAGCTGCCGCTGCCTTTCCTGCGTCTTCATCGGAAAAGCTCCGCTCCGATACCTGAGCCCCCGAGATCTCTCTGGATGAGAGCCCCCACGCTACTTCTCCTGCTGCGGGAGGGTGCGTTGAGGCCTGCCCTCGTAATGCCTACCCGTGGTCTGCGGTGCTATAAGAGGGACCGTTAACCCCTAACTGACATCCGAATTCGAGATGCGGCAGCTTGGATCCTCGTGTGATGCATCACGTGGAGACAGTTTTCGAAGTTCATAAAATCAAGAAGAGAAGTAGTGGTACAATGTGGGAAGCAGGGATGCGTGCGTCTGAGCCCCATCTGTCGTCTCAACAAGTGAGGACGCCAGATTTGTGACTTAGCTTCCGAAGTCTAATGATCACCAAATGTTTAACCAGACCCCTTGGCTAGCTCCCCCACAGCAGGGACATGCAAATGTAACCCAACAGGAAAAAATGAAGGCTTTCTCGTTCTCGTAACAAAAATCAGCCCTCCCTGTCTTGCTTTCTCCTCCAGAAAGGTCCCTTTGAGATACCACACGATCCCTTTTCCTCGAGATCCTGACCCTGCGTCAGACGCACAGGGGCGTGTCCACGTGCAAACAGCAACACGGGAACGTGCACACACGTGAAAGCGTTAATAGGCAGAATGACGCTGGAACACGGCTGTTTCTCTGGGACGGCTGTGGCTTGTGGATAAGCCTGACACAGATTTGTCTGGGGGACCATTGAGATGCCCCTTATTTGTTGCCATTTAGTTTTGTTTTTTTTAATTAAGAGACTTTATTTTTTAGAGCACTTCTCTGTTTGCAGAAAAGCTGAGCAGAGAGAAATGAGCTCCCATCTGCCCCCTCGTTCCCTACCAGCACGCTCCCCTCGGAACGTCACGCACGAGCGGGCCCCTTGTTACCGTGGATGAGCCGATGCTGACATGGCTTTGTAACGCGTGCACATGGTTTGTGCTGGGGCGCGTTCGTGCTGTGACGCGTGACGCAGGTGCCCTGCCACCTGTCTGTCACCGTCCCGTCACGCACAGCGGCTCCACGGCCCGACGGGTCCCTTCGTGGGCTCTATTTAAATCCAAGTCCAGGCTTAGACACTGTCCCTTCTCTCTGCAGAATTCCTGTAACAGGGCAGGGCTACTGGCCAGGATCGATTTTTGTTTGTTTGGTAAAGTCTTTGTTTCTCCTCACTTGTGAAGGATAATTTTGCTCAATACAGAATTCCAGGGCAGCAACATTTTCTTTCAACATGTCAAAAATCTGATTCCGATCTCTTCTTGCTTGTGCGGTTTGTGAATAGAAGTCTGATATAATTCTTACCTGTCCTCTCTAAGCGAAGTCGATGTGTCCCCCTCTGCCTGCTTTCAAGCTTCTCTCTGCATCTGTGGTTTAATTGTGATATGCCAAGTGCACATTTTATGGTATTTATCAGCTTTGGTGTTTTCAGAGCTTTCTGGGTCTGTGGTTTGGTGTCTGCCACTAATTTTAAAAATGCAGACATTGTTACTGCAAATATTTTTTTCTGTTTCTCTCTCTCTCTCTTTTTTTTTTTTTTTGGTAATTGTCTGACAGTACTTGGACATTCTGTTCTCCTTTTTTCTTTATTTTTCTCTTTGCGTTTTACGTAGAAAGTTTCTACTGACGTCTCTTCAAGCTCACTGGTTCTTTGACTGGCCGTGATCCGTCTGCTCATGAGCCCGTTAAACAAGTCTTCGTTTCTGTTACAGTGTCTTTATTTCCAGCCTTTTAAAAATTCTTCCCCAGAGTTTCTGTTCCCCTGTTTCCATTACCTCTGTTTTCCCAATATTGCTACTTTTCCTATTAGAGTTGTTGGCGTATTGATTATAAGTGTTTTAGATTCATGGTCTGGTGATCTGAATTCTGGGTCCATCTGAGTCCGGTCCGATGCTTGCTTGTGACTTCCGACTGAGTTTTCGCCTTGTAACATGCCTTGTAATTTTCTGTTGGAGAGTCAGACACGACGCGCTGCATCCGAGGACTGAGGCCTTCGCTGTGAGGCTGTTTGTCTGCTACGTGGAGCTGTGTTTGCTGTTTGCTGCGCTGTGGCCTCAGGCCAGAACTCCTTCCTGCTCTTGGTTTTGTTTCCCTCTTATGTCGGGGCTGGTGTCCCAGACATGCAGGTCTTCCCGGTGTGACATTGTACCCAGCAGATGCCAGGATCTGTGGGGTCTCAGGGCTCCCTGGTCCTGTGACCAGCCTCGTCCACAGTCAGACTGTGTTCCGGCTTCCGAGCCTCTTGCTTCCGCCCCACGAGGGGACGTGGGAAGTCAGAGCCCACTCGGGTTGGCTTTTCCTTTCCCTAGGGAGGCAACCTCCGACAGAGCCCGCCAGTCCAGCTCCGTGAAGCAGTTTCCCCAGGAGGCCACCCTTGCAGGAAGGACAGAGGGCTCTGGGCCTAAATCAGAACAGCCCCCTCTGCCCTCCCACTACTGTAAGCTGGAGGGAAAGTCTGTCTAGTCTTTACTCTGAGAACCTGGGGCCCCTCCTGGAGGTAAGACCCACCACAGCCGTGGGCCTTCCAGTGGTGGGCCCCAAAGGGGTTTTTTCAATCTCTCAAGCTTGTCTATACCATCTCCAGCAACTACTCAGTTCCCTTCATGTGTAGTAACTCACGACGAATATGACAGGCACGTCCCACGTGCCAGGCCCTGCGGGAGTCCTGGGTGCGCAGAGACGAGCGACTCTGGCCACAGCCGTAAGGAACTCAGCGCCGGGGACGGTGTAGGGTGCCTTTTCTGACCTGGTGATCCAGATTCCGTCTCCCCAGCAGAAGGAATAACCTTGTTGCTCAAGTCTCCTGTTAAGGAACGACCCTCCGTGGGGACAACCGAAGCTCCACACCCCAGACCTGTGATCAGAAGATGCAATACCGCTGTCCTGGAGGCTTCGGGAACCTGCGAGGACATCGGCGGCACCACGGGCATCGCACAAAGAGGCTGGCGGACCGGAGTTCGGCCCCGACCCAGCCCCGCCTAGAGCCCTGGGAGCCCTCCTGAGAGGCCCCCGACGCCTGCTTCTGCCGCTGGGGAAGCACCACCAGGTGGGGGCACGAAGGGCCGCGTGCCGCGGACTCCAGCAACTTTCGAGGAAGAACCCGTTGTCTGTCTGGGCTGAAAGTATTAACTCACACATCCACCGGGATGGTTAGGGTTTTGTGTCTAGGTGCCTGGGCCGCGAGGCGCCCAGACGTTTGGTCAAAGGTTTCTCGGGGGATGTCGGGGGGTTGTTTCCAGATGAAGGTACTTGTCACTCGGGGCTTGGGTAGGAGATCGCCCTGCACGGCGCGGTGGCCGCATCTAGACCCCTGGAGGCCAGAGCAGGAGGGGAACCCAGAATTTGCTGGCTCTGCCTCCTTTTTACGTATTTTTAAATGAAAATTGCACATATTTAAAGTGTACGAGCAATGAAGGGACGCACCTGGGACGGCTCCTGCCTCTGAGGCTTCCGCGCCGTCTCCCCGCGCGGCCCCCCACGTGCATCTGCCCTACACATCTCCCTGTACACATCTCCGTGTACACATCTCTGCGTACACATCTCCTGGCATGTGTCTCTCCGCACCGTCTCCCCACACGGTCCCGGCACGCATCTCCGCGTGGGCCCCGCTGGGCGCGGTGCACCTGTCTTCTCCGAATACTCCACTTGTCATACTCCGAACTTGGTTTTAAAAACCAGACAATATTTTTCCTTATACATGAAGTGTTCGCCAATTCTAAAAGCTTTCAAGAGGTTGAGAAAGCAAGTGTGCCAGCGGCGTGTATCAGGACGGCCGCGGCCACGGAGCGCCCCCCTGGCTTACCCTCCCTCCGCCCGCGTTGGCCCCTGCGTTCCTTCTGCTGTGACGGGTTCCGCGCGGCCTGGCGTCCGGGGGAGAGCGGAGCCCCACACCGCGCCTGTGAGGCCGTCTGGCTCCCGCGAGCTGCTGGCCGGAGTGTGGGTCTCCGCTGGAGGCTCAGGCTCCAAACAGCAGCTTCCGGCCGGGCTTCCCGCACCACAGGATCCTGCTGTTTTGCTGGGGCTGCGCCTGCTTCGTCAAGTGGATACCACGGGTATTTGGGGCTCGACGGCACGGTCTGTGAGCAGAAGCAGAATCTCCCAGTTTTCAAACATATTCGTGTTTCTTTGTGAAAATCCACAAGACAGTCCCCAGGCACTACCTCGGCCGGCAGAGACACGGGAAGGTTTGCACGGGGGGTGCAGCCTGCCTGCCCTTGGAAGCGTCTCCCCAGGACCGCAAGGCCCCGCTCGTGGGCAGTTCCTGTGAGAGAGGCCTCCATTGCGACCACTGCGATACTCTCCAAGTGGATCCAACCTCCACTATGTATTTCCTAATGAAAATCATCTTAAATTTTGGGCTCACGTACTTGCTTTAGGAAAAAGTATTTGATCAAGACGGAAATGTTTCTGAGAACTCGCGGACCGTAACCCCGGCCTGTGTCCTGCAGGTCCCCATGCCCACAACACGCGTCATAAAGGCGGTAACTGAATTTTTAGACCAACTTTAAAACTAATACTTGCTCCAAAGAAACTGGTGTGCCTGAGGTGAGCCTCCCCCAACGAGTGAGGACGGTTCCCACAAACACAGCACCCAGAGCAGAGCTGAGGACGGGCTGCGGCCGTCCAAGCGCAAACAGGCCGCAGAATAAAAGCCTGGAAGACAAACAAGCAAGCGTGTGCCCCCCCGAGTTACCGGCGAGGAGGGGTGAGTCTCCCCTGACCCACTTCTGGAGCTTTCTCGCCCCGTTCTATTCCAGTACGGGCTTGCTGTCCTCTGTGCACATGTCAATAAAGTGAAATCTCTGTTTCACAACCTCTAACACCACCTGGAAACAGCTGGGTGGATTTCACTAGGTCGGGGCTGTGAGTTGGGGTGGGACGGCTAGAGAGGCCCTCTCCGGACCTCCGGGCTCGCGCTGAAGGCTCCCGGGATGCCCACACAGGGCCGTGGGTGCCTCTTCCCAGGAGGCCGACACGGGAGCGAGTGCTTCCTTCCCGCTCAGGGAGACGTGTACCCGACAGAAAATGGGCAGTTTCCAGGATTGTCTCCACGTCGGAAGCTGCCTTGATTTGCAGCTAACGTGCGCCCGGGCGTTCAGACCAGGGTCCCGGCCGCGGGAAGAAACCCGGGAGCCTCAGCCCCGACGTCCCGACCTGTCCTGCCATCCTAAGACACGCCTGTGCCGTCACTGCGTCGTTTCTCTTCCTCCGCCGGTGGGTGTGATTCTGCCCCGTCCCCGACGCGTGACGCCTCCGTCTCTCCGGAGCTCCTTCCTTCTCCCTGACTCTCGGCTCCACTCTGCTCTCATTTCCTACGCCAAGTGCCAGCTTTTCCGCAAAGAGCTTCCTTCTTTATGCCCCGGTCCCAGCGAGGAGCTCAGATAATGTCTCCCGTGTCCGAGCACCGTCCACTGCCGTCAGGAGCTGCCTTCGACCTGCTTGCAGCGCCGTGTCCGTCTCCTTTCTTCTCAGGACGCCCAGGTCGTCAGACGCCAGGAGTCGTCAGGAGGTCGGACGGATCACACACCTGTGCGTGTGGGGCTCGAAGCCCCGGCGTGCACTTAGGGCTGGACATTTGGTTTTCCCAGCTTCCTCAGCTGTCACTGAGACGTAACACTGTGTGAGTCTGATGTGCTCACTGTGGTGGACGCGCCCGTGCGGTGCTCACCACGAGACACCGTCCCTGGCCTGACTACGATCCTGTGTGGAGAACACCTGCCAGCTCAGAAGGAGGGGGACCCCGTCTGGTCCCTTCCCACGCCGCGGGGTCCCTCACTCTCGTCCCCTGCACGTGACCCCCCAGCACCTGCTCCAAGTACACCTGGGGGTTCATACCTCTCGGCCAGCACCTCCCCATCCCCCCGCTGGCCATGGCCCTTGCCGGTCCACTCTCTGAGTTCGGGTACTTCAACTATTTCAACTTTTACCCAAAACGTCTCAGAGAAAAGTTAGCTTTCTGTGGAGTTCCGATGCCCTGACAGACCGGAACCTGCTGAGAGTAGTTGGTAAAAATCTGTGCTGTTTCTCTCTGAAAAGTTCTGTAAGAAACAGCCACAGAGAGACCCAGGGCCCCGTGACCTTCCGTCCTTTTCCGAAGGTCAGATGCGCAGCTCACCGAGAAGCGGTGGGCCGGGGAGCCAACAAGATGCGGGGAGGGACACAGAGGGAGCCGAAGGCAGACGACACACACAGAGACCCTCTGGGGCCGCCATGGGGGTCCTTTCGGATGGGGGGTGCCCGGCTGACGAGGGCTCCAGCAGCCTCCACGAGCGGAGCTGGGACAGGGCACAGCTCAGGGGGTGGCCCGAGGAGGGGGGGGACGTCCGCCACGTGCAAGGGGAGTGTTAGGACCGTGGCCAGAGGCGACGGAGGCAGCTCACGTTCCTCGAACGGATCCTGTTTCGGGTTAGGAAGCTACTGCCGTCTTCTCGAGGCTCCAGGGAGGGACGTGCGATGCTGCCACAGCCCGGTGACCCTGCGGGACGCGCAGCCCCAGGGAGGCCGCCTCGCAGCCTCCAGCACCGGGAGCAGGTGCAGCTGGGGAAAGGGAGCCGCTTCTGGGGACACCGTCTGGGGAGGGGAGCAGAGCGCCTGCTTCCAGACAGACCAGGCTCCGTCGGAGTGCACGACACCGGGCTGAAGAGGCATCAAGAGGATGGTGCAGTGTGTGCGGGGCTGGTGTGGGGCCGGTGTGGGGCTGCTGTGGGGCTGGTGTGGGGCTGGTGTGGGCTGGTGGGTTGAGGTGACCGGAGGAGCGCTGCACAAAGGAGGCTGGCTGACAGGTCAGCTGACCGTGTCAACGAGGTACCAGTGTTGTCCCAGAAGGGGACGGTTTGGCAGTTGTTGTTGGAAACCGAGCGCCTGAGCCGTGCCGCCGTCGGGCGGGTCCGGGGGCTGTGGGCTGGGGCTCCTGCGCACACCTGAGTTTGGGCGAAGACCAGAGGGAGAGGAGCACCGTGTCGGCAGGCGACCAGGGCCTTGGGGTAGGGTCACGGGCTGGGGGGGGGCGGCCAGGAGGAAGATGGGGCGCAGGAGGCCGAGCGGGGTGTGGGCCCGAGGCTCTGAGCTGTTGCGGAGTCTCGGGCCGGAGGTGTCCTTGGGGCCGAAGGCCTTGGGCTGTGCATGGGAGAGTCAGGAAGGGCAGCTGCCCACCGAGGACGTTTCCTGTCCCTTCTCGGAAAGACCCCAGCGGGAGGGGACAGGGCTCCAGGATTTCTCCCAGAGCCTCAGGGCAGAGGGGTCTGGGCTCCCGGGTGCTGGGCGGAGGGGCTCCTGGGGCAGGGGCGCTTGACTTTTCTTTGTTTAGTTTTTGTCACGGTACTTCCGCAGGCTGAGTGGCTCCCAGGGAGGGACACAGGTGTTTGGGGCCTGGGGTTGGGAGGGGTCAGTCCCTCGCCTGAGACCACAGGGCATGCGGTGACAGAGCTGGGATTCAAAGCCAAACACGCATCATTTTGGATCGCGTCACCTTTTCCGTGGAGTTCTACTTTCCGAAGAGGAACTAAGTTGAAATCCTTTCACTCGAGGTCACAAATCCGTCTCCCGGAACCGAGCTTTGGGGGCAGATTTCTTGGAGCCTCACAATGCGCGTCTTTCACTGAAGCACATGCAGGTCTGGGCGGCTTCCCAGCACGGTGCCCCCGGCTGTCGGCGATGACGCCCGTGGCCCCGCCCGCAGCGGCTCCCCCCGGCAGGCCGCGGGAGGCAGGACGTGCTTCCACCGTCCCGCTGAACCCGACCGAGCCAGGACACGGGTGTGGCCACGGCTCTGCAGCACGTGGGTCCCGCGGCCGCCCAGCCCCAGCCTGAGACCCGTGCACAGACTCGCTCCCGCCTCCTGCGTGGGCGGAAAGGCGGCCACGCGGGTGGAGGCCACGTGGCAGGTGTGCGGCGACTGTCCCACGCACAGGGCCCAACGGGGGGTTGTGGAATTTGGAAAAAAGAAGCCGATCAGCTTAGTGGCACACAGGCTGGAGGGAAAACTGAGAGACGGCGGCACAAAACCCTTTTTAAATCAACTAAGAGGACAGCTGTAACGTGTCCACAGCTTTATTTTCTGGAACGAGACGGCGAGTGGCACGGTTTGCACGTTCCTCACGCGAGTCATGGGTCAGCTTCTTAAAACCCCTCCTGGATCACATGTGGAACACGCATCAGCGAACCACGGCCGAGGGCCACGTCCAGACACGGACAGACCGAGACTCACTCATTCATGCCCTTGCGTGTGTTGCCTGTGGCTGCTTTTGTGACAGAGACCGATGGCTCACGGCCTAAACACCCACTTCCTACATGTACAGAAAATTCTGCTGCCTTCGGGCCGAAAGGATACGTGTTTTGGATGAAAGTTGTGACCTGGGTTACGTGTGAGATTCTCCTAACGTAAGACACTGGATGGCCTAGAATTCGTTTAAACTCGCACGTAACTGAGTCTGCGGCGCGAATTTAATCCCGATTGGATGTGAAGGTCTGGACAGTCCAGTAGGAACCGAGCACAGAAACCCAGCTTCCTCGTGATGGGGCAGCGCGACCCCTGGCGTCTGAGAAATGTGACAAGGCCCCTCGTCAAGGGGTACGTCGGGTGCAAATCAACCAGTTGCATGTGAAAAGGGCAGCCCGAGGCCTGTGGTGCCGGGGCTCTACACGCAAATGGACCCAAGACAATAAAAGCAACCAAGGCCTGGCACAGCCCTGACAAGCCCACATGACCCTGACCGTGACAAGGACCCTACATGACCCTTCATGACCCTACATGACCCTGACCCGTGACGATGATCTCACATGACCCTGACCCGTGACGATGATCTCACATGACCCTGACCCGTGATAACAACGCTGCATGACTGTAACGGCCCTACAGGACCCTGACCGGTGGCAGGTCTACAGCCCCAGGACAGGACCTTCCGTGTTTCGAGGACAGGAGAGCAATGGACGCAGAGATGGTAGAAAGCGATGAGTCAACATCTAGAAAGCTTGGCGGGTATGAGATCGGTGACCCAACCACCCCCCAAGGGAATTCTCCATCGGTGCGGAGAGGCCGGGCCCCAGATGGGCACGGAGGCACGGACCATGGGGTGGGAAACAGAAACGACCCGTGTGTCCATCTGCGAGGAAGCCGGCGAGAACACAGAGCTCCACGGCGCATGCCACGAGGCAGTCGCTGGGTGCAAATGCGCGGAAATCATCATCCAACGGCTGAGTGACTGCGGGTGTCCCTAACTTTGTGTCCACCTCTCACTGTGCAGAAATACGCTGGAATCAGAAACAACAGGTGGGGGGGCTTTCTGGCTAAGAGCACGGGAGTGACGGCTCCACGCCTTTGCGTGCTTCTGCTCCACAAACTAGTTCCACGGAAACACGATTGTGCATTAAAAACATCAACTTCAGCTTCAAGGGGCACATGATTTTTTCACCAACATGTTCATTTTATTCCTGGTTAATGATCTGTGTCTCAGCTTGTGAGAAAGAACGCCAAGTCGCGACCCATCAGTCTCCACGCTGCCTTTTGTCTGTTAGAGGACGACCTGCTGTTCGGGGCAGACACGGATACGGCCGGGCGGCGTCACTGCCGTCCTGTGCTGGCGTCGACGACGTGTGCACGCGCCTGCTTAGACGCGTGGACCCGTGTGAGCAGACGGCCGCGGCTTCGTTCCAGCGAGGCAGGGTTTTGCTCCGTCCCGGCGTGCACGCGGGGTTTTTCCTGGTCGGAGAACTCACACCCTACATTCAGCAGAGTTGATGGGGAGGTTGCTCGTCAGATAGTGTAAGAAGGTGACTCTAACCGTGTTTTGCTTATTTCTTCTCTTGTTCTTTAAAAACACCTCCTCCAAGTGTTTCTGTATCAGTGATGTACACACACACACATACCTGTGATACATACAAAAATATGCATCTTCGGGGCACGTGGTGGCAGTCGGTTGAGTCTCTGACTTTTGGTTTCCGCTCAGGTCATTATCTCAGGGTCGTGAGATCGAGCCCCATGTCAGGCTCCGTGCTCATCGGGGGTCTGCCTGGGAT
This sequence comes from Meles meles, assembly GCF_922984935.1. Lineage (NCBI taxonomy): Eukaryota > Metazoa > Chordata > Mammalia > Carnivora > Mustelidae > Meles > Meles meles. Next base: position 388,707 of record NC_060080.1, read on the forward strand.
GCCCTCTCTCTCTCTTCTGCTCTCTCTCTTTCTCTGTCTCAAATAAACCTTTAAAAAGTATATATTTGCATATATGTATATGTATCTTTTAAAAATAGATTTTCTCTTCTTTGTCCTGCAGGTATAGTTCATGCTACTCAGTTGATTCTCCGGGGAGATGACGTGCACAGGCGCGGGCTGAATGGGGCAGGCAGAGAGCCCTGGGAAGCTACGTTCTTTGACTCTTTGGTTCAGGACTAGTGACTTTGGCAAGTTTGGGTATTCTTTATTCATTGCTTCTGTTTTGAAATTTGTTATATTTTCAATGAAAAATTGATAGACTCAAAATACCGAGATAAAATGGAACAAAATCCCCAAGTAATCCCACAATCATAAGAAAATTGGAGGTTGTACTTTCTTTTCTTTTACACACGTAGAGATTTTATTTTAGAAAAGCGGGAGACGGAAAGACACCACACATCCTGGTCAGCTGGGGCTGCCGTCCCAGAGCACCACAGACCGGCTTGTGAACAACAGACCGTTTCCCCTACTTCCAGAGCCCGGGGGCTGAGACCAGGTGCCGGCCGGTCTGGTTCCTGGTCAGAGCTTCCCCGGGGTACAAAGGCTGCCTTCTCAGCGTGTCTCCCGTGGAGAAGAGACAGCTCTGACGTCTCTCCTCTCAGGAGGGCACCATGCGGAGGACCTCATTTCATGTGCTCACCTGCTCACCGGACCTAACACCTACCAGAACTAACACCTGACCTGCCCAACTGCCCACCTGCTCACCTGCCCACCTGCTCACCTGCCCTCTCTCCAAATACAGCCACACTGGCAGTAATGGTTCCAACATGAGAGTTTGGGGTAGACATGCTGTCTGTAACACTATACACACTAATCTACGAACATTTTCTTTTTTTCCTAAAGATTTTATTTATTTATTTGACAGATAGAGATCACAAGTAGGCAGAGAGGCAGGCAGAGAGAGAGGAGGAAGCAGGCTCCCTGCTGAGCAGAGAGCCCGATGCGGGGCTCGATCCCAGGACCCCGAGATCATGACCTGAGCCGAAGGCAGCGGCTTCACCCACTGAGCCACCAGGTGCCCTTACCAACATTTTCTTAACTGTGAACTGTATTCCATATTACAAAATATTCTTTTACACCATTTCTGGAGCTGCTTACTATTACATGAATGAACCAAAATTCATTTAACTACGGTTTATTGTTTTCAACTCTGTTCTGCTCATAAACACAGTATTTCAAAGCATCATTACAGATAAATTTTATGTTTATATAACTAGTCAACATTATACCATTCTTATTTATTAATGAGGCCTACGAATACCCTAAACGCTGAAATATGTTCTGAAACTTTCAGGAGTGGACTCAGGAGTCCCTCCTCCACACAGACCCAGGCCAGCACAGCCCTTCCCAGGGACTCGACAGAATCACACAGGATTAATATGATATCGAATCCGGCAACATTTATCGAAACTGCATAAGCGTTTATGGTTTTCTTTGCAACCCTCTTGAGGGAATTCCCCCTGAAGATTCGTCTCCAACCGTGTAAACACAAATGCACAACCTCACCGTTTCGTCTTCTCCGGTTGCCGCCCTGCAACGGCCCAGCGCGGGACATAACCTACGCGTCCCCACGTGAGAGGGTGCGTCCCCCGGTGAAACGCCACGTCGCTGTAAAGGAAAAGGGAACGAGGAAGATCTCCACGAAGTGATACGATTTCCAGGGTGTAAGACGAGGCAGCAAAAGGCACGAAGGGGTTGGAGCTGCACACGGTGTGCAAACAGACAGAAAACGAGATCCATGTGTCTGTGTACGAGCACCAGGGGCACGCGGACGGGGGCGTGGGCTGCGGACAGAGCCCTCCTGGGGCGGGTGCTGGGGAGCGGGGAAAGCCCAGGGGAGCGGCACGTCCTGGAGCACACATTGGCTTACGTCTCAGCGAGTACTTGCCAGACTCACTTCCTGCCTTCCTGCCCTGCGTGTGACTGCCCCAAAGTCCACCTTCTACGGCACAGTAACCAGACGTGCATCAGTCTGCACGGTGACCGCGACTCAGTGACTCGGTGCGTCTGCCCGCGGCGCTTCCCTTGGCCACACGTTCACGTGGCTTTAAGTTTCGCACGCTCAGCAAGCGGCGTGGTTGTTCTGCGCTTCTTAAAGTAACGGTCCCCTGTGAAACGCTCATTATGCAAACGCACCGTGCTCTCTCACACCGACAAGTTGTCTGCCAGTGTTGACTCTTTAGGCCGCAGCCATCTACAAACCCCGGCTTTTAAGCTGTTCAGACACGGCCCTCCTATTCCGGCGCAAATGTTAGCTCCCCTGCCATCTCCCTGTCCTCCAGCCGGAGCACGCGTCCTGATGCTCTCCACCAGCTCCGCGCGGACCCTGGACACCGCTGCTACCTCCCTAGGGCCGCGCTCCTCCGAAAACTTGAGAAGCTCGAGGTGTCCTCCTCGGCTGGGCCCACACACCGACTGCATGTCCAGTAAGTGGGTCACCCTTGGCGACAGTTTGGTGGGTTTCTTGAAGGAGACTTTCCCTCTAATTTACTGGCTTCTCTTTCCAGGGCACAGCATCCTTGTTTATAATGAGCAATTTTATCTTCTTCTAATGGTTGTTTCCTATCACAATGAGTTAATACAATATTTTGATTTTCTTAAGAGGAAAAAATAACAGAAAACTAAATACTCACAACACAGCAGGAAGATGTTCCAGAATTCGAATGAAAGCCAGGAGATCCGTGAAATGGGAGTGTCCCTTCATACTGTCTCCTCAGTCGCACACTGGATCGAAATTTGGCCGTTCACCGAGGTCGTGTTCTACAGATCTGCACAGAGACAGCGATCGGCTGTAAACAAGGGTTCCGGGGGCTGCTCAGTTCTTCGGAAAACCAGTCGGTCTCGTGAGAATTCAAGCAATCGTGTGTCCTGGTACAAACCACGCTTGGCTTTGGCTCCTTCTTGGGGGTGATTTCATCCCATGTCACTTCCCTGGACCTGTGGCATTTCTCCTCACCCACACACGAGCTTTGCAAGGAAATGACCGTCAGAAATAACTGATGACTCGCACCGACCGTCTGTCCCTTCCTCGCGGGCGCAACCCGGATTCCGCCAGCCTGGAAAGAACCCAAAATTAGACATTGCGGAGCACTTTCTGCCCCAGGAGGGTCATTTGACGCGTGACTAGGTTAGCGGAGTGACGATGGGAGTGAACCTCAGCACCCACGACAGAGAGCGCACAGACGAAGGAGCCGCCCTCCAGGCTCTCCGGAAGCCGCTCTTTCCCTCCAACTCCTGATGGCCGTTGGGCTCAGACCTGTCCTCTCCCAGTGAGGGGAACCGCTTTCTTCTGGCAGAGCAATGGCCCCATGTCGGGGAGGCCACAGATCGTCCTCATGACGGGGGGCAAAGATGAAGTCGAGCCTGGTTCTTCATTGCTCCCACATCCAAAGAGCTTCAAGACACCATTTAAAAAATGTCCATGGATACAATAGAGTCTTACAAAATACACACAAAAATAACTTAGTAATGGCAAAAAAGATAATGTGAGCTCAGTCCGGTGACCGTTCTAGAGCAGCTTCCAACAGACCATGGGTCGGAAGGGGCCCAGCGCACCGCGAGGGCATGGGAGTGAGCTGCTGACCCACGCCGAGGGGCCCGTCTCCGGCATCACCAGCCTCGCTCTTCTCCAAACCTGGTCACCAGGGGCTTGTCTTTCCTCGGGAGCCCACACGTTCACAAGTCAAAACTGTACTTACTTTGAAGAGAAACCCTGGAGAGTCTCATATTTTTTTTTTGTTTGTTAAAAAAAGGGCAAATTCTTGTAGAAATCAGGAAAAGAGAATTTATGGAGAGAAAAACTGTATAAATTTATGATATCTAGAAAAAAAAAGTGAGGGAAGGAAGCCATGGTAAGTAATAATAATTGTAAGGATACCTGCGTCTTCTTTTCCAATTTACTCCTAAATCCACGTCATTCTGGGGACGCCGGGTGGTGGAGCCCATGAAGCACCGGACCCTCGGCTTCCGCTCGGGTCGTGGTCTCAGGGTCGTGAGGTCCAGCTCCTCTGGGGCTCTGCAGGGTCCGCGACTCTCTACCCCCCTCTGTCCCTCCCTGCTCTCGCTCTCTCCCTCAAGCAACAAGTGAGCACAATCTTCCATTCATCACTTCCTTCCGCGCTGCCGCTGCGCTTGCAGTTCCGAAATATTTTCTCGTTGTTCAGTCTAAACCCATCCTGGCTGATACGCAGAAGAAATTCCCCTGAGAAGCTGGTCGGGGACTCACTGCAAAAGCCATAAAGAGATACAGAACATATAATTAAAAATACATGAAATAAGATATAGGTAAAAATTAACATAGAAAAATGTTTTAATGGCTTTTTCCAGTACTATTTTTAAGTGAAACAAAGTTTTAGAGATTCCCTTGGTTTATGAAGCGTAAGAAGGACTTTTAAAAACTTGGAAAAAATCCCCCTGAACCGCACCTCCCTATCCCGTTGTGGAAGCCTCCGCCCTCCCGTGTGCGTTTTTCGTCTTTCCCGGTTGTTGTGCCAACGCGTGCAGGAAAACAGGTGACCACGGTTCAGTTGGGTTCGGGTGAAAGCAGCCTAGAGCAAAGCTCGTCTTCTCAGGGAAGGGGACGTTCCAGGCCACACGTGCCCGTGGATAGTGACGGCAGCACCCGACGCTCCTGCGCAGGCTGGACTCGGAGCAGGAAACCAGCCGTGCACGGGCACGCACCTTCATTGTGCGGTTCCAAGTGCTTCCAAAGCGTGTGTGACCTTCTTGGGGCGGTCGCGGATGGGGTAAAGTCTGGGAAGTCTGTGCCCCATGGCAGCGCTCCCAGCAGCCCTGCAAACCCACGCGGAGACTCACAGCGCTGAGCAGGACGGTGACTGCTCCCACGCGGCGTGTGCTGCCCTGGCGGCGGGAGAGGCGTCTGCGAGGTCACCTGTCTCGAGCACCTGGATCTTCCTCTGCACCCCCCGGCCCAGATCCCACCCTCCTTGGGCCCAGCGGTTACTTCTGGGGCAGCTGGCTGGGGGAGCCTGGGTTGGTCACTCTCTTGGACACTTCTCCGGCCATCGCCGACCCACCACCCAGCCTCGCTCTCCTGTTTTAGTAACAGAGCCCCGCGACAGCCGCTGCAGGACCCGGGGGCTGGGCCCTGACGTGCGGACCAGCCTCGCAGCCCTCGGCTTATAGGCACCTGCGAGGCACGAGGCAGGCGCGAGGCTGCACTCTGGGGCTGGGCAGTGAGGACACCGGCGTGGGGGGCATTCTTCACGAAAGCCTTAAAGCTGGATGACCACGGCCAACAGCTCACAGCGGGAAGACCCGGAGGGGCCGCAGGAGCCCGCAGTTAGAGGAGGCACGGGCCGGCGCGTGGGGAAGGCCGTACAGCGCACACAACGCCCGCTGCGTCTGTGCAACGCCTCCGGGGTCTCCAGCGGCTGTTAGGTCCAGAGCTCCCGCCCCTCCCCACCCTGCCAGCCTGCCGGAGGCTGCGGGCCAGCCTCGGGTCTCATGCCGCCTGCTGACCTCCCCTTCTGGGCTCTTAGTTCATCGTCCACAGACTTTCAGGGCCGTCTGCTTCCAGACTTCTTTGTCCCCGCATCAACCCGGCAAAGCTCCACGGAGCAGGATCTCTCGGAGGCAGGGGTGCGGCGGGAGAGCGGGGCTAGGGGTGCGGCGGGAGAGCAGGGCCGGAGCACTCCTTGGAGTCCTCCTCACGGAGGACAGAGGCCCCGCCCTGCTGCTGTTTCTCTGCGCTGTGGCCAGGCCAGGCGGTGGACGTGGCCCGGACGTCCCCCAGCGCTAGGACTTCAGTTGCGTCTGATAAAACGGGGGGGGGGGGGTGTCGTTCCAGAGCAGGGGCCGCGCTGGCTTCTTACCGCGGCCGCCAGCAGGGGCGGCACATTCCCACGCAGACAGGAAGGAGCAGGTGTCTGCGGGGGCCGGGGTGACGTGGCAAGTTCCAGGCCGGCGCCCGGGCTGTGCAAGCCCCACCATCGGATTCGACGCCTGCATCCAGTCGGTGTTGGGTCGGCCCTTCCTGGATGCAGACACGCAGCTAGAAAACACTCTTGAGAATACGGAAGGGAAAGGTTCTGTGCCAGGAAGATGTCCAGACAAGCGTTTTCTGGGAACAACGTCCCACCGTGCTCTATTTTTAAAGTAGAAATGGCTCTTTGAAGAGGGAGGCAAGGGCTGGGGTGAGCTGTGGCCAGGCCCGGAGTGGGGGTCGAGGGGAAGGACCGTGCTTGTCCGCGCCCCTGCACCCTGAATCCTCCCACGCGGTCCGGCAGTTGGGAAGCAGCACGGCGTGGACAGAGAAGGCGCGGCTGCACCAGGGCCAGAGGGAAGGTTCCAGCAGGAAGCCTGCCTCCTCCGCGATCCGCACGAGTTCGTGTCCAGTTACTGCTTAGTTCGACCCGGGCGCACGTCGCAGGAAGCGTCCCGTGAGGCTCTAGAGCTGCGCGAGCGACGCCGGTGGACGCTGCACATAGCCTGGTCTCTGAAGCGGTTGAAACGGTGTTTGTGTCCTTTTCTTCGATTAGACGTGTCTGCAGTGGGACACGTGTTGACCAGACGACGGTCACTTCTCGTCTCCTGATGTTTGGTCCCATGCGCATGCTGCCCTCCGACAGCTTGTTCTAGAGGACGATCGTGAGACTCAGGGGAGAGGAAGTATTTTTTATGTAAAAACTCATTGATTGCATCGCCCTGATTTCCAAAAACGCATCGGGCGTAGTTTACACTTTGTAGTAATGCGTCGTAACTGTGTTATAATAAGGAGGAAAACGTCTACAAACGTGAAGACGGGGATGGGGACGAGGGCTCAGAAGGCAGGCGATGCACTCGGGCTGCGGGAGAAGCTCTCGCACCTCTGGCCGCTTCGTCCGGGGCCCTCGGCTCCCTCTGTCTGGACCGTCCCAGCCGCTGAGGTGTCCCTGCCTCCAGCCGCTCGTCTTCCCGGTCCTGACGCCGTGGCTCTCGCTGCAAACAGGCTTCCAGCCGGACCATTTCGCAGCGTGGATTCCCGCAAGGACACTTGTTTTCCCGGGCAGGTCCCGACTTCTGAGCGAGTCTGCGGCCGGGGGGTGCAGGCCAGGCTCCTGCCGCGGCCTCACCGTGAACCCCCGACCCTGCCGTCCTCCACGTGCTCTTTGTCTGTGGTCAAACAGCTCAGCTTTCTCCTGTGTGTATCCTCGGATGGAAAACAGTGTTTCCTTACCTGGAGTCGCGGAGCCTTCTAGGAAAGAACGCAGAGCAGGGTGGCTTCCTGACGTGTCTCCTCCCCAAAGCGACCCTGAGCCCCTTCCCCGGCACTGGCCACCTCCCCTCTCACCAGGGACGGCCGGGCCACCAGCCTCCAGAACAAGCCATTGTGTGTCCCTCAGGAAAGGGCCGTCGGGCAGCCTGGCCGCAGCCCAGCAAGGCCTGGGGCATCTTCCCCTCATGCAGTTGCCAGCCCCCACAGACACCGCTGGGCCAGGAGACTTGCAGCCGCGGACGTGTCCATTGATGACGTCACTGGACGAGCGCAGACTGGCGGGGGGAGCTAGAGGTAGAGACTCAGAGAGGGAGGAAGGAGGAGGACAGGAAACACAAAGGAATCAGCCACTGGACGAAACATTTGCAAAGGAGGAATTGTCCTGCTCTGAGTCCCAGGAGAAGCGCGGGACGGACGTGCGGGAGGCTCCCTGGGCAGTGGTTCTGACGTGCCCAGCCCTCGGCTCCGCGGTCGCTCAGCACCGCGTTGGAGGCACCTGCTGACCTGGGCCCCGACCGCTCTCTGCAGGGCCAGGCGGGCTTGTCAGACAGTGGCTTCTCTCTGATGACTCACGCTGCTGTGAGGCTGCACGCGGGTTCTGGACGGACGGAGGGCGGCTGCCCCGGAGGCCCCAGCTGGGCGACCGCTGTCTCCACTGGCCTTTTGTCGGGAGGGGAAGTGTTCCTTCAGGCCGCACGGGGCTCGCACTGGCCCGGGAAGCTCCCGTGCCTCGTTGTTGGCCAAGACGACGCTCCATGTGCTTTCGCTCTCGTCGAGGAGCTGCACCGCCTTTCATCATGTGCGGATGGAACCGGCCGCCTCTTTAAGGAAAGACAAATCACGGCCTTTTTGATACATTTCACTTCCTGGCTGGAACGATAGTTTCAAATTCCCCTTTTATATTTTCAAGGACTTCCTTTTCAGTAATAATTCAAAGCGGACGACCAAGGTTTCCTGCCCGTCTTGGCGTGTTCTCCGTCTCCCGCCCCTGGGACCGCGCAGCTCCGGGCGCGCACAGCTCCAGGCCCGCACCGCCACGGGGCCAAGGACGTCTTGCTCACCGAGAATTCTACTTCTTGTTCCAACACTGCCTGAAAAACGCATGAGGTAACGTGCAGACTTGAAGACATTTAAATCAAATTAAGTTGTTTTTTGACAATCAGGTACACAAGTGACATTAAATATTTCATTTCGGAAACTCTACAGAGCGTCCAGCTTGCTTTCCGTCCTCGAGGACCCTGTGCCTCCCACGGCCCCAGGCTGACCCAGGAGGCTTCTGTCGGGTTGGAAGGGGGTTTGACCTGCCGGTGGTCGGCCGCGTGTGAGTATTTGCCGTGCGGACGGCGTCTGCGGCCGGGCTCCGGGCAGCACACGGAGCCTTGCCCAGCACCCAAGGCTCCAGGCGCACCTGACCCCTCCCTTAACACTAGTCCTTTCAAGCTCTTCAGCAAATGAGTCTGAAAGCCGACTTGAGCAGAAGCTGGTATATTAAAAAGTATAGTTTCTCGGGGGGAAAGCGCGACAATTCCTCAAATGCTTTTCAAACGCGCGCAGTCGTCTCACGTATTCAGTGAGTGCTGGTGGTGCGCAGAGTCCGATGGCTGACATGGGAGGGACGACGCAGAGGGAACCTGCACGCAGCGCAGGAATGCTCGTCAAGTCAGTCCCTGCCCCGCTCTGCTCTTTGGGCGGCAGCCTGCGCCCCACGTGGGCGCCGAGCCTGAGGTCTTCCGCCGGTGGGCAGGCAGAGGAGCGATGGAAGCCTCGCCTGTCCACATCCCCCATGATTTCTCTAGGAACTGGGCTTAAAAACAAGCACTTGACGGACTCACCTGCTATCCCACTCCCGCGTGGGGACGTGATCCTTCCCCGTGACACCACCAGCCGCTGCCCGTGCCCGCCTCACCCGCGCTCTTCCTGAGTTAAGAGCTTCAAGAATTGGCAAATCATCTATTACTGAACTTGCACGAAAGAAAAGATGCCGTTGACTTTAAGGAGCTAGACGGTGATAAAATGATCTCCTCACACAGTGTGTTACATGGGCTGTTTCCCGGCTTCCTTAACGCAGGACAAAGCGGATAAAATTCTAAATGTCTTGTTTACAAACTGCTTTTCTAGTTGCTCACATAAAGGAAACAGTATCCCTAAAGTCTCTGAGATCTTCAGGAAAAATTTCCGTCGACCTAGAAGACCTCATTCAGCGTCACACAAATCCTCAGACAATAGCTTTCGGAAATACGACCTCTTCATAACATGCGTGTCTGTCTGCTTCCTCCCCAAATTGCCAACTCCTTCAGTGGCCGTGTTTTCCGAATGTTTGAGGAGAACGAATTATTTATACAGGTGGCTGCTGAAAATGAAACACCCTTCAGAACTGAAACTGGAAATTGTGCGAGCACAGCACAAGGGATCCCGACGCCCCAGTACCACAGGGTCGCCCGCTTTCTAGAATCGTGGCTTTTGATCTTGTCCCTTTTATTATGCTGTGTGAGGTCAGGGTTTCTGGGATGTCTCCGCAGATCAGCATCTCCCAGAAACTGTCTGAAGAAACCAGTAAATTAAAAAATGTCTTTGGGATAGAAAGGAACAGGCACATAAAATTAGTTTTACGTTAATCTGAAAACCCTTCCCACATTAACTTTGTTGTATGGATTCCTTTCTAGAAAACAAGCTCTTAAACCAAAAACATTAAAAAAAAAAATATCAGTTTATCTGCCAAGCTGTTTGGGGGGAAGGGGCCCATTTTTGCACCCACGCTCATGAGCGAGGAAGCTCCTGAGGTCTCACGGCAAGTCACTCCACACGCTGGACCAGCCCCACACACTCGGCCCAGAGCCGCCAGCATCGTCCTCCAGCTGCGGCAGGTGCTCCCAGAGCTGACCAGGAGTTGGGGTCCTTCTCCCTTACACTTCGGCCCTGCCTGGGTGAGGCTCGTGGGTGGTGCCGTCGCGCCGCCAAGCACTGGAACCCAAGACCCGCAGCGACTGTGAGGCCAAGAGCACAGGGTGTTATGGATGAAACTCTTTCTCCTCACGGGCCTGGCAGAGGGACTCAGGGGAGCCTCACCTAAGGGAACGGAAGAGGAAATGTGGAACTGCAGGGGTCCCTGTGCACCGCCTTGTCCGCCCGTCCCCTGTGAGGACGACCCCAGCCTCCAGTGGCTTAGGCCAAAGATTTTGAATTAATCATTAATGTTTTGCTTTCCTTGACACCCCAGATTCAATTGACCTTTGAACTGGGGGTCTGGGGCAGTGACCCCCACATAGTGGCGAATCTGCAGGTAACTTTCGCCTCCCCCGACGGAGCGGTGATACCTGTTGGCCTGTGCTGTGCGTCGCCGGTGTGATGACTGTCTTCTTGCATAAAGCGAGCTTCAGCAAAGAGAGTGTTATGAAGAAAATCGTAAGGAAGAAAACACACTTACAGCATGAGAAAATCCAGGTCTAAGTGGACCCGCGCAGCTGAAACTCCCTCGGTCGCGGGCAGAGGCACACTGTGGCTGTGAGCCGGTTCCACGGCTGTGTGCGGCCAGGCTGGTCTAAGCCACGTGGCGTCTTGCTGGGCTCCTGCAGGTGCCGCCGACCTGCCTCTGCCGGAGGAGGAGCTGTCCCTGCTGCACAGAGGAGGCCCTGTCTGCTCCTGGTTCCTCAGGGCGAGCGCTGCCGTCGCCTCCCGGGCCTGCGAGGGCCACAAGCATCGCCCCGGCTACCCCACTCGCCTTGTTTTCGTCTTCTTCAGCCAGACGGCTTCCCGGCTCGTCCATGGCCATGCAGGCATAGCCCAGCCCACATCAGAGCCTCTGCAAGTGCTGTCCCTTGTCTGGAATGTTCTTGCCTCACAGACGTCCCCTTCTCGGCGAGGCTGTCCTGCTGTGCTGCTGGACGCCGCAGCCTCCCTGGAACCACTTCCCATTGCCCCGATTCTCCCTTCAGCTCCGAAGCTCAAGCACGTCACGGCGCCAGCCCTGCAGCACACGGCGCTCCGCACCCGGCACGTGTGTGCGCCGCGCACCACCGCGTTCTGCCGGCAGAGGCAGCCGTCGTGGGAATTCAGTCGGCTCCTTCCGGTTCGAGATGAGCTTCAGAAGACAGTGTATAGTACTCAACAAGTACATGAATAACACGAGTTCTCTGACGTACTCTGACTTGGACAGATGCGAACGTGCCTTCCGGCAGCCCCCTCACCGCGTCATGCTCCTCCGACCACCGCACGAGCATTGAAATTCTGCACGGTAATGGGAACTGACGTAAGAGATAAGCACAGGCTTAAACCAGCAACTTCTCAGACATCCACGTGCACAGGAAATATCTTAAGGAGTCTCTGAAGCCAATTTATTACAAAAGCATGACTTCCTTCGACCTCCTACCCAGCCCCACACAGCCCCCAACGCCGACCAGCTGTCCATGCTGAGAAGCAAACACACTTAACATTAGCCTAAGGGGACATGCTTGGAGGACCATTTGGTGGCCAAATAACACGCAATCCTAAATCAAGGTTGGATCCAGGGTGTCTGGCCCTCCAGCCGGGTGCCACCCGGTGCCTCGTGCATGAGGACCGGACCGCTGAGAGAAGGGGTGTCTGATTTCCAGATCAATAGACGAGGCATTTCCCGAGAAGTGCTCCAGGAAACCTACGAGAAGGGGACTATATGTCACACAGGCCTTGTTTCCAAACTTAATCCCCACAGAAGCCTCTACTCTCTCCCAGACGGTGGTGCCTCTTCAATTTTGCAGAGGAAAAGTCGTGCCGTCTGAAGGGGGCCGGCTCTGGAGGACGAGCTGGTGCTTACAGCCCACGAGGGTCTCAGAATGATGTCACGTGTGCTCTGGACTACTGCACGAGCACCAGCAAGACAGCAGCGCTCCAGAGGAAACGTATGCTGGGCATATGGGGCTGGCTCCACACAGAGTCCGGTCTGCACACCAACCAGCAGTGAGGTTGGTTTGGGGAAACTTGCTTCTGCTGGGCTCAGCTGACTCCTGCGAGGACTGGCTGGTCTTGTCCCACGTCTGGTCTGGCGCAGGGAGGGGCGGCTGGTGCTCCTCCCCACCGATGCTGAGTTCCCACTCCTGCCTCCGCGCCAGCGGCTGCACCATCCCCGGTCGTCTGTAGACCGTGGGCCTCTTGACAGGGAAGCTTGTCATTTCTCTGGTGGGGCAGGGGCCTGGACGTGCCGCCTGGATAAAACAGCATCTTGTTCTTGCGGACGAAGGATCCTTAGCTCCCAACGGCCCTTCCCTCTTGCTTTCCTGGCTGCCGGACTTGCAGCGGACGTCAGTGGACTGACAGGCACAGCCTGGTCCACACACCCTGGCTCTTGGCACAGACCCTCCTTCTCCCTGCAGCTCACTGGTGCCCCCTGAGATCTGGTCAGAACCATCTCCAATCGTAGAGCATTCATTACACCTTTCAGTGTCATTCGACAAATACCCAGGGCTTGTCTGTGTTCCTAGAGGAAGAGACCGGTGCTGCCTGTCTGGTGAGGAGAGCGTCCCAGGCCTGTCCTGCGGGGAAGCTCTGGCAGGAGTGGTCACAACGCAGCCATGATAGTGGGGGATGGTCCCACCTCCGAGCACTCCATGGTCCACTCACAGGGAATGGCAACCCGCCACCTCCCACAGGTCCGCCAGCGTCCCAGAGGCCCCAGTCAAGGAGAGATGTCCTCACTGCCCATGCCGTCCTGCTGGGTAGTCCCCCCAGAGGCAGAGCTGGCCACGTGGGTGGACCCCTCCAGGGCCTGTGGTCACTGGTCACAACACGTTGGTGCCGGGCTTCAGCCAATGCGCCCCGCATGAACGCCTCCAAAGAATTCAAGCTGCTGACTTCCACACGGTTCAGACCCGGGGTGGGAGACAGACTAGTGCAGCTGGGCCATTTCCAGAGTGCCCGCCGGGGCCCGCAGACTCTCCACGGGAAGGGCCCTGGCGTCTTCTCTCCTTCAGAGACTTGAGTCTTTCCGTCTCAAGGAGGCCTGTTTTCACAGCCTGGAATGCTCGTGTCCCAGAAGGTTGTGGGACACTCGCGTGAGCACTGGGCGGAGAGTGGTGTCAACTCCGAGGCCGCTGCACTCAGACACGTGCGGGGAAGACGACCTGACGGGGCCGGGACCGAGCCCCAGTGCGCTGCTGTCCGAGGCCACCGCCAGCCGCCGGTCAGGCCGACACCGTCTGAGTGTCACCACGCAAATATCACGCACAGTCTGGGTCGGTACGCAGCAGCTAGGCTCTCGGGAAATATGTGATGGTTGATTGCTTATAGTTTCTACAGAATGATTCGTTGTAGACCATAATTAACGATACAATTGTTACCGTCATTAGCTAGGCCCTCCACAGCTCGGGGACTCTAGACACAGCTCAATCTGTTTCTGAATGTCCAGAGAGTAGAAAAATGTTAGCGAAACAACAGATTAAATTTTAACGGTTATCCTGTTGTTTAAAGTCACTCGATATAGTGAGCCTACCTACTTACAAGATAACGAAATTAACTTTTTTGTAGAATCTGGCTCATAATTATATGTTGTAACTACCATGTTTACATAGTTTTTGCTTTTTTTTAAAAAAAAAATTAACTTCAGTTTCCTTCCGACACTGTCCGAAAACAGCATCTCTGCGTTTGGCAGAAGCTCTCCAAGGCGGCTACACGGGTTTGAACCCCGTCGGCTGCTCGCCAGGGTCCGGTGTCCCCACATCCTCCCTAAAACTCTCACCTCTCCTCCTGCGATGACCGTCGTCCTAACCAGCGTGAGGTGCTGTCTGGTGATTCAGTGAGTCGCACCCTGACCACGAGTGAGGACAAGCATCTTCTCCCAGCTCCGCGGACCCCCCTGGTGTCTTCTGCAGGAAAGTGCCTGTTCAAGGGCTTCGTCCAGTTGGGTTGTTTGTCGTTTTGCTATCATCACTCCTGGGAGTTCGGAACACATCCCGAATGCTGATCCGCTCTCAGACGTACAGGTGGTCGACGTTTCCCCCATCTCTTGGGTTGCTTTTCCGTTCTGCTGGTGATGCCCTTGGTGCAGAACCTCCCAGCTTCGGTAGCGTCGAGGCTCCCTGCGGCACTACCCGCCCCGGCAGAGACAGAAACAGCCCCCCATGCACGGACAGATAGGTGGGTGGACTGAGGGCTGCGGGGTTCCGCCACACCACCAGGGAACACGAGGGGCTGGCCCACGGCCACGTTTTGAGGGCTTCTCACGGCAATAATTCAGAAAATATTTGTTGAACTCGGATAACCTCCTTTTCCCAAGTTTTGGTCCCAACGGTGGTGGTGGTGATGGAGATGCTCGCCTGGGTTTTTAAGCAAATATTTGCTGTGACGTGTGTCTGAAGCAGGTCAGAGAACACAAGCTTGTTGGGGTCACTTGTGGCTGTAGGAAGCACCACACCGTTTCTTCTTCAAATCCTGTAAGAGCTTATGAAGAAGGAGGACTTTTGCAACAACTTAGAGAAAGCGAGAAGCAGGCTGCTCTAAGCACATGAGCCCAGTGCTGGACACTGTTCCCAAGACATGTGTCCCTGTGGCCACGGCCGGACACTGCCCTCAGGTGAGTTGGGCCCCAGCGCCACCTGTCTGAGCTTCAACACACTGTGGAAGCGGCCGTTTTGCTGGATTTCATCAGTCTGTCATCCAGGGACGCGACCATCCAGAGACGCAGCCGCTCACGGAGCCGTGAGACTCCCTTACCTCCCGGCAGGTGACACGTCACCCGCCCAAAGCCGGAGCTCAAACCTGGTCGCAGTCATGAGTCTGCCGATACCGACGCCGCTTACCAGACACAGCCCAGACCACTCACCAGCCGTCATCTCTGCCTGGCCACCCCCGCTGTCCCCAACACAGCCCGGCAAGACCCTCCAGGTTAGACCGCGGCCCCTCCCCGAGTGCTTCCCACAGACAGCACAGTGACCTGGAGTCCAAAGGCCAGGCTCCCGTCGGACCTACCTCCATGCGCCGTCCGTGTCTGGCGCCTGCCGACCACGTCTGTCCCCAAGCTCTGCCCCATCTCTCACAGTCATTTTGCTCCTCGTCGCTTCGTGAACACAGGAGCAGAACATTTTCTTAATCTCTTCAAACCAACGAGACAGGAAAGACAGTGCCTCACCCAGGTTGGAGGACACGGACAGCACGTTTTCGTGCAGGGTGGGCCTTGTCCTCTCCCTTAGTTTCAGCTTTGCAGGGCGGGCGAAGGGTGCGTGGGGCAGGACAGAGCCGAAGCTCTGCCTCAGTCAGGGAGGTCTGGCTCGCGCCCAGCCCCGTCCATGTCATGGTCATGAGGAAAGAACCCCCGGAATTTCTTCGGCGTTGCCAGCCCTTGGCTTCACCCCAGCGTACGACCCCTGCAAGGACAGAACAACAGAACACAGGCAGACAGAAGACAGAAACGCCCCCCCCCCCTCCTCCTCATCAGGACAGTCTCCTCCATGAAGCGTTCATGCCTGCATGTTTGTAGCCAAGGAAATCCGGGTGTCGCCCCTGGGAGGATATGGAGCAAGGACAGCAGGAATATGTTATCCTTCTTCTTTTTTATGATTTTAATTATTTATTTGACAGAAAGAGAGAGCATGACCACAAGCAGGGGAGAAGCAGAGGGAGAGGGAGAAGCAGGCTCCCCACTGGGCAGGGAACTGGATGTGGGGCTCAATCCCAGGACCCCAAGATCATGACCTGATCCAAAGACAGACACTTAAACGACTGAGTCCCGCAGGCACCCTGGGAATATGTTCTTTATTTTATTATTATTTTTTTAATTTCTTTTCAGCGTAACAGTATTCATTGTTTTTGCACCACACCCAGGGCTCCATGCAGTACGTGCCCTCCCTATTACCCACCAGCTGGTTCCCCCAACCTCCCACCCCCGCCCCTTCAAAACCCTCTGGTTATTTTTCAGAGTCCATAGTCTCTCATGGTTCATCTCCCCTTCCATTTTCCCTCAACTCCCTTCTCCTCTCCATCTCCCCATGTCCTCCATGTTATTCCTTGTGCTCCACAAATAAGTGAAACCATATGATAATTGACTCTCTCTGTTCTTTAAATGCAATTACTTACAAGGCAACAGTTTAGAAGCTGAAGAGAAATAATGAATTATAAAAATGTTTAATGTGAATTTTAAATTGATGGTTTTAAAAATCCTTCTTTTTCCATGAGGAAAAGCAATTCATAATTCAAACATGGTCAACAAACCACTTACTCAAAGCAGTGAGGTTTTGGTTTGGTGACCTCCTGGGTCACCTTGCTGGACCTGATTGTATAAGGGGGTGGTGTGAGTCATTCTAGTAAGAGCCAATCCACCATTCCCTTAGATGTGTACCAAAAATAAATAGTTTTTTATTATAATATAATAAATAAAAAATAAATTAGAGAAAGAGAGAGACAGGAAAACTGACAGGAAACTAATGCTGTTCCTTTGGAGATTTGAAGGAAGTAAACAGGCAAAGAATGCATTTGGGAATCAGGACGGGAATGACGCATCACGTCCACGAATGTGGGTTTTAGTGTCCGGATCAATGTGCGTTCATCCCTGAGCTCCAGCTGAGCAGAACACATCCTACGTACTGCCTGTCTCCACCACTGACTTCGTGGTAATGGCCACGGGTCACCTCTGCTTGACCCTCTCACCCACCGCAGGACACTTAGGGCGTTCCTGTGTCTCGGCTACTGTGACGGACGCCGCGTGAAGCCGGGGTGTGGTATCTCCTCATTTCCTTTAGCTGAACACCCAGGAGTGGGATTGTGGGCCGTAGGTAGTTTTGTCTTTGAGGAGCCGCCATACATCTAACCTGCTTACGTACTCGCTGTCCGTGCCCGGAGCCCCCTTCTCCATGTGCCCACCAGCCTTTGTGTCCTGTAACTTAACGATGGCCATTCCATTAGGCGTGTGGTGAGAGTTCCATATGGATCTGCGTCCCATTCCCTGACAATCAGTGATGTTGAGCATCCTTCCATATACGTCCTGGCCATTTGGATGTCTTCTTCGGGAAAATGTCTATACAGGTCCTTTGCCCAATTTATTTTAAGATTTTATTTATTTATCTGACAGAGACAGAGATCACAAGCAGGCAGAGAGTCAGGCAGAGAGGGAGAGAGGAGGAAGCAGGCTCCCCGCTGAGCAGAGAGCCCGACGTGGGGCTTGATCCCAGGACCCTGAGATCATGACCTGAGCCAAAGGCAGAGGCTTAACCCGCTGAGCCACCCAGGCGCCCCCCTTTGCCCAATCTTTAACTGGGTCTATCTACCCATCCATCCTTCTACCCACCTGTCCTATCTGTCCATCAATCCATCCAACTGTCCATCTGTCCATCTATCTTTCTACCATCTGTCTATCTATTTTGCTATTGAGTTTCAGGAGTTTCTTGTGTATTTAGGATATTAACACTTGCCTAGATACACGTTTGTGGACAATTTCTCCCATTCTGTGGGTTGCCGTTTTACTTTGCTGATAGTTTTCTTTGCTGCAGAAACTTAACTTCAAGCCTTGACACACACTGCTTTGATCTCATGTGACGTAAGATCTCATTTTATTTTCTGTGCGTGGAAATTCAGGTTCCCCAACACTACTTAATTTTATTAATTTTTATTTTTTTATTTTTTATTTCTTTTCAGTGATCCAAGATTCATTGTTTATGCACCACACCCAGTGCTCCATGGGATATGTGCCCTCCTTAATACCCACCACCAGGCTCACCCAACCTCCCACCCCCTTCCCTCCAAAACCCTCAGTTAGTTTCTCAGAGTCATGGTTCACCTCCCCTTCCAATTTCCCCCAACTCCCTTCTCCCCTCCATCTCCCCATGTCCTCCGTGTTCTTTGTTATGCTCCACAAATAAGTGAGACCATATGATACTTGACTCTCTCTGCTTGACTTATTTCACTCAGCATAATCTCTTCCAGTCCTGTTCATGTTGATACAAAAGTTGGGTATTCATCCTTTCTGATGGAGGCATAATACTCCATCGTGTATATGGACCACATCTTCCTTATCCATTCATCCGTTGAAGGGCATCTTGGTTCTTTCCACAGTTTGGCGACCGTGGCCATTGCTGCTATGAACATTGGGGTACAGATGGCCCTTCTGTTCACTCCATCTGTGTCCACAGAATGGGAGAAGATATTTGCAAATGACAGTACAAAGGGCTGATCTCCAGGACCAAGAACTCCCCAGGGCGCCTGGGTGGCTCAGTTGGTTAAGCAACTGCCTTTGGCTCAGGTCCTGGGATCGAGCCCCACATCGGGCTCTCTGCTTAGCAGGGAACCTGCTTCCTCCTCTCTCTCTGCCTGCCTCTCTGCCTACTTGTGATCTGTCTGTCAAATAAGTAAACAAAGTCTTAACAAAAAGAACTACAGTGAAGTTGCTTGTGGTCTCAAGGCACGCGTTTGGCATGCAGACGTCTGAGGCATCAGGGGTGCCTGTCTGACACGCGCAGTGACACTGTCTGTCTTCTCGATGTTCTCCAGTCAATGAAGTTAAGTGATGTGACTTGGAGGTGTGAGGACGTGTACGGTCTACTAACTGCTCGTGAATCATACCGTCTACAGAAAGCTTCCAGAAGCCTCCAGAGGTAAGTTACTGGGCTAGTCACAGGGAGGGTCACCGGCACTGTTTCTTTTCTTTTTCTTTTTCTTTTAAATTCAAAATCAATATTTCTTAGAACAAATGGAGCTAAAGTGATTGAGAGATGCATAAAGGAAAGAGGGCTCGTGAGCAACGAGGGCAGAAAAGGGAACGTGGGCTTGGTCAGGAGATGGGGCTCCCCCTCACGGGAGCAAAGAGTGGAAGCAGTGGATAGTGGGGGCCGAAACACCAAGGGGGCTGGGCCAGGATGGCTCATCGGCCCCCGCTCCTCTCTTAGCCATATCCCCAGCACCGTCGCTGCATGAAGGCTGCCCACGGAGCCATCTTACCCTGAGCTCCCGGAGCTGCACGGCGTTGCTGTCCCAGAAACGAGGTGCTGAGAAAAGGCATGCAAGGACCATGTTGGCTCCTATAGATCGTCACCCTACAGGCAAGGAGAAGCCAGTAGACGACAGGTGCACAGGCAATGAGACCTAATGGCACAGGGCTACATGGGCGTGCCAGAGGCCGAAGGAGGGGCCCTGCCACAGACCTCCTGACTGGGTGCTGGGGGCAGAAAGGAGAAAGGGGTCAATTTGAGATCTCTTAATGTGCAAGTCTACTTGAGTTACAATTGATCTAAAATGCAGCAATCCTGACTGTGCCCCCTTGGGAATTTTGACAGTTGCACTCACCTTGTGGCAACTACCCAAACACGAGAAGGGACGGTGTCACTCGCCTGCCCCTTCACACCATCACAAGAGGTCCAGCCTCAGAAAGGAGTTGGGGAGACCCCTTCCTTCTCCATATTCCGACAGTATCCACACAAGTTTGGATGATGGGCACGACTCGCCAGAAAGGCCACATGACCTTGAGGAAGATTTGGGAGTGTGTATTAAATTAGTACACACACACTTTCAGGTTATCTGTATTTCAGCGTACCATTTTCAGCAAGCTATATTCTTGAAGGAATCTGTCCATTCCGTTGAACTCGACAAACATATTTCCATAGCGACATTCGTAGCATCTCCCTATCCCCCTTCAGTGTGTGTAGGGTCTGTAGTGGTGCTCCGTCTCTCATTTCTGATACAGGCAATAGCATATTCTCCCCCTTTTTTGAATTAGTGTTAGCAGAGAATTGTTAACTTTATGAAGCTTTTCAAAAAATTAACTTTTGACTTTGTTGATTTTGTTTTCAATTCCACTGATTTCTTGATTTTATTGTTACTATGTATTTTTTTCTCATTATTTTAGTTTTAGTTTTTCATTTAGTTTCTTAAAGTGGAAACTTAGCTGATTGGATTTATTTCATTTTTTAACTTTTTAAAAAGATTTTAGTTATTTATTTGACAGAGAAAGAGAAATAGAGAGAGAGAGAGCGAGCCCAGGTAGGTAGAGAGGCAGGCAGAGGGAGAAGCAGGGTCCCGCGGAGCAGGAAGCCCAATAGAGGGCTCTGTCCCAGGACCCCGGGATCATGGCCTGAGCCAAAGGCAGATGTTTAACTACTGAGTGACCCAGATACCTGAAGCTCATTGATTTCAAACCTTTTTTCTCTTCTAATTACACATTTCCCTCTATTCACAGTTCTAGCCTAATCCCACATATTTTCATATATTGGGTTTTTATAATCATTATCTTCCAAATATTTCTAACTTCCTTGAAGTTTCCTTTTTATTCATTATTTAGATGTGTCTTTCAAATTTCCAAATATTTCCAGATATCTTATTGTTAGTGATTTCTAATTTAATTCCACCTTAACCAGAGTATATTTTACTTATGTTTTGACTCTTTAAATTTATTGAAATTTCTTTACAGCTCAACATATGATCTCTCTTGAAAAATGTTCATTTTCACTGAACTTTTGTAGTTAGGTGGAGTGCTCTCTAGGTGAAAGTAAGTCAGGTTTGCTAATAGCATTATTCAAGCCTTTTATGATCTTACTGGATTTTTATCTCTTTCTTCTATCAATAGCTGGGGAAAACTTGTCAAAATCGTTGAATACGGTTGGGGAACTATCAAGGTCATTTTTTCTTCTTTTTAAAATAGATTTTAGTTTTTGGAACAGTTTTGGATTTACAGAAAAGTTGCAAAGATAGTACAGGGAATTTCCCTATATCGTGCTCCCAGTTTCCTTCATTATGAATGTCTCACATTAATGTGGTACATTTATTATGATAATAAACCAATATTAATACATTCTTAATCACAAAAACCCATAGTTTATTCAGATTTCTTGGCTTTTATCTCCTGTCCCTTTACTCTCCGGAGTCCCCGTGTGGGACACCATGTGGCATGTAGTGTTCATGTCTTCTTGGGCTTCTCTTGGATGTTGCAAGTTACCAGACTGCCCTGGGTTTTGGTGGTGTTGACGGTTTTGAGGGACACTGGTCAGGCAAGCATTGTGTGGGATACCCACAGCTGGAAATCATATGCTTTTATGTTCATGGTAAGAGTGAGCTTGGGTGTTGTCGGGAAGAGGACCACAAAGGGGAAGGGAAAGGACCATTTTCAAAGGAATGTACTATCAGGCCGACTTACTACCTTTGATGCTGACCCGAGCACCTGGCCAGGGAGTACTGTCGGGCTTCTCCATGGTGGCCCCTTTCCAGTCCGTGCTCATTGGAAGGAAGTCACATGCACACACCACACCTAAGGAAGGGTGTTTCGCTCTCTTTCACTCAGATCGTAACATCTACATAAATTATTTGGAATCCTTCTGCATGAAAGATTTGTCCTCTTCCGTGACTTTATTCAGTCATTTATATAGGTATGAACTCCTCAATATTTGCTAAATACATTGTTATAATCCAGTCCTAATTTATTTATCTTCTAGCTCAAACTGTCCCAGGCGTGGCCACTGAGCAGTTATACACCGACCTCTGTCAATGCCCTGTTGTCGTCCACTCATCTCTCCATGACGTCTTGATGCTGCGGGACAGTCCAGACTCATCTTGTGTCCCTCCTGATCCTGCCGCAGATCGGCCATTTCCGCAGGGAGCCCACTGTCATTTTGGAAAGTGGTGTCTGAACAAGATCTGACTGCTGGGTTTGTGGGTCACATCGAGGATGATGAAATGATGTTGTTTATTTATACTGAGCAGGGAAACATTAATCTGAAGATGCACCGATTATATTGGAGGAGTCATAAGTACTTATACATTCCCAGGGAAGTTGATAGAAATAAAATAAATCAATAAAAATGGAAAAACACCAAGTTAATGAGACCTGGGGAAACAGAAAAAAATAAGGAGGAGGGAAAGGGACGCTTTACTGGGCTCGCAAGATAGGCTAGCACAAGAGGATAGGAGGTTCAGCTGAAGGGGAAGAGGCAGGCACCAAATTCTCTTTGGCTAAAAACCTTCTTCACCTTATAATGCAAGTAACTGACATGCAGTTTACCGTGAAGGGAATATCTGCATCTTGACGAGGGACCGTGACCTCGGCCCCTCTGGCTCGAGGGAGGTCCATGCAGGAGTCTGGGGCTGACTCTGCACCAAAGCACGGAGCCACGAAGGAAAGGCTGCAAGTTTTCTGTACTGTGGAGGTCTGAGTCTCCCTCTTGGAGGCCTCCTGGTGTTGCCGACTAGCTGGACGGGGGAGGTCTTTATCGTGGGCACGACGAGTTGTAACGACTTGTGGATCGGCAGAGCTTCCCGACCTGCAGGTGAGCCTGAGAAGCTGGTGACTGAAGCGACAATTCATACTCCCACTTTTTTTTTTTTTTTTCAAAAAGTATGCAGTAAAAAAGAAATGATGTTAACCTTTATGGGGAATGACGAAGCGGAGGTATTATTATAACTGATTATTTAAACTCTGTCACTGGGTGCAGAGAACTTTGACAGATGCTCCTTTTGGATATTGACGTTCTGATTAGTTCACGTTCCCACAGTCCTGGTAGCAGCCCCGGCAACGCCACATTTGCAAGGCTAAGAGCACGACACGCACGAGGCATCGTGCTTTCCGTCTCACCTACGCACGAGGTTGTAAGACAGGTTTGTAGTTTTAATATTTCCCCTTTACAAATGAGAAAGCTGCACACCAGGGAATTAAGAGACAGAATCACAGAACACGTTCAATACAATCAAATCCGGAAACCACGTCTCCTGCCTCCCTCGGCGCTCCATCACGCTGAGCCCGTGGTCACATCCTGGATATGCCGGCAGGGACAGGGCACTTGGCTTCATCCTTTGCAGCAGAAATCCATTGTTTATTTCCAGTTTCTAGTTTTTTCCATTGCTCAAGCTCTGGGAGTAATTATAAAATTTAATTTTAAAAGAGACAGTCCTTGTCTCTTGGGTTCTAGGAAACTGACCATAAAAAACAAAAACAAAGCTGGCAGGCCAGAAACGTCTTCCTTTTTTTTTTTCCTGGACCGTATAGCAATGACTTAAGAATATTGCCCATTGCAGAACTTTAATTTCCATTACTCTCATTCTCTTGCCAAGTTGAAAGGTAATTCTCCTGTAAGTTCTTGACATGTGGTTTGTTGTGGACACTGGGAGCCTCGAGGCTCACAGGACCTAATCCCTCCCTCAGACATGTACCGTCCACCTGCCTCAGCAGCGCCAACAGACCTTAGAAAGACGGGGCAAGTAGACCCTCAGATCTTGAGCGGCATGCTGCTGGGTTCACAGGGAAGGCATTGGCACGAGGCCGAGTTGGAATCTCACTTGCCCGAGCCCCGTGCCCTGCCCAAAACATATGGCCTTGCAGCTGGTGGCTATTGACTTGAGTCCACTGTGACATCAGCTGGGCGAGGAGTCATGTTAGGTCTGACTCATGCCACGGGATGCCTGTCCCTCTGACTCACCTGCTGATTAGACAGAGCGAGGGAGGCTGTGCAGCGGCCAGCTCTGGAGGGCTGTAGGCCCCACAGCTCCAGCTCCCTCTCTCAGGAAGAACCTTCTTTAAAGCGTGAGGAGACGGGAACGCCAGCACTGGACAGGGCGCATCTCGAGGCAGTCAGAAAGCATCCCCTTTCCAGCAAGAGAACCTCCCCCTGCACACACATCTCAGGGCTCGTCCCTGCTGTCTCCCCAAGACCGTTGTATCTTTTCAACAATAGATTTTAAACCTGAGAGGAAAGTGTCTTCCTGTTATTTTAGGGGGGTGTGAAGGATGAGGCCACGGAATGCCCTGCAGTGGGAGGGCCCAGCTTGGGCAGAATGGCTGCTGGCCCGGGGAGAGACAGAAATTAGGCCTTCGCAAGCTGCAGTGAGGACTTGCACGTCTCCTGGTGGCCTCAAGCCAAGCTGCTGGGCTGGAAGCACTTAGAGCAGCTGGACACGGCATTTCCCGGAATCTGGCCGCGGGCACCGCAGAATTCCCAGGGCCCGGGGCGTTCGCATGACCAGGATCAAGAGGAACAGAGAGCCAGGAGGCAGGAGCCCTGCATCTGAGGGTAATTTGCCACTTGAGACAATCGCCAATAACGAGAAACTGAAAACCACATTAGAGATTCCTACAGTCTCAGAGGAGCAGAAGGGCAGGAGCTGGATTTCAGTTTCTGGAGGAGAGACGCGGGTCAGCAGCCGGGCCTTGGGAGCCTAGAAAGGAGAGGAAGCCTGAGCAGCCGGGGAGGGGGGCGAATCCCTCAGCCCCACTGTGTGGAGGCCCTTTATCCTCTGGCCAGGTGCATGTCAGAAGCCAGTTTAAATTCTCAGGGAAGAAGTCTTCAGCCAGAACCTCACGTTATGTCTAAGATTATTTATAGAAAATGTCTGGCGTTCAGTCAAAAGCATCCATGCACACAGGAAAAGTAAATGAAAACTAAAGTTGGACACATACGAGATGCTGGGATTGAGATGATCAGACATGGCTTTTACGATAACTACGGTAACATGTGCAAAACTGTGCTGAAATGGAGGATTTGGGCACAAAAATTGGAAACTATAAAATAAAATGAAAATCTTAGTGCTGAAAGAGAATAATGTCAGCTGGAAACTCAGTGCATACATTCACTGTCCTGGTATTATCGTTACCGATACCTGTTACTGAGTGTCTGCTAGAGAGTTCAGACACAGCTAACAAGACAGAATTAATGAGCAAAGACACACCTAATAAAGGTAGATACGCAAGCAAATGGGAGATGGTGACAGTTGGTACACGTGCCAGCGGAGCTACTGAAGGGAGACACATAAAACAAGAAGGAGGAAGTACTTAATGCAACGGCTCCTAAAACTTACAAAACACGCCGTCACCACGAGGCCCCCCAACTTCAAACAGGGTAAGATGACAAAAACCAGTCTTAGCACAGAATGGTAAAAAAGCTGAAAATCGAACCCAAACCACCACCTTACAAGCAGACAAGAATGCCCACTCTCACCACTCTTGTTCAACATAGTATTAGAAGTCTTAGCAACGGCAATCAGACAACAAAGAGAAATAAAAGGTATCCAAATTGGCAAGGAAGAAATCAAACTCTCTCTCTTCGCAGATGACATGATTCTTTATATGGAAAACCCAAAAGACTCCACCCCCAAACTACTAGAACACATACAGCAATTCAGTAACGTGGCAGGATACAAAGTCAATGTACAGAAATCAGTGGCTTTCTTATACACTAACAACGAAAATACAGAAAGGGAAATTAGAGAATCGATTCCATTTACTATAGCACCAAGAACCATAAGATACCTGGGAATAAACCTAACCAAAGAGGTAAAGGATCTGTACCGAGGAACAACAGAACACTCATGAAAGAAATTGAGAAGACACAAAAAGATGGAAGACCGTTCCATGCTCTTGGATCGGAAGAATAAACATTGTTAAAATGTCTATACTGCCTAGAGCAATCTATACTTTTAATGCCATTCTGATCAAAATTCCACCGGTATTTTTCAAAGAGCTGAAGCAAATAATCCTAAAATTTGTATGGAATCAGAAGAAACCCCGAATTGCTAAGGAAATGTTGAAAAACAAAAACAAAACTGGTGGCATCACGTTACCCGATTTCAAGCTTTACTACAAAGCTGTGATCACCAAGACAGCGTGGTACTGGCATAAAAACAGACACATAGACTAGTGGAACAGAGTAGAGAGCCCAGATATGGACCCTCAACTCTATGGTCAAATAATCTTCGACAAAGCAGGAAAAAATATACAATGGAAAAAAGACAGTCTCTTCAATAAATGGTGCTGGGAAAACCGGACAGCGATATGTAGAAGAATGAAACTCGACCATTCTCTTACACCGTACACAAAGATAAACTCGAAATGGATGAAAAATCTCAACGTGAGACAGGAATCCATCAGAATCCTAGAGGAGAACATAGGCAGTAATCTCTTTGATATCAGCCACAGCAACTTCTTTCAAGATATGTCTCCAAAGGCCAAGGAAACAAAAGCAAAAATGAACTTTTGGGACTTCATCAAGATCAAAAGCTTCTGCACAGCAAAGGAAACAGTCAACAAAACAAAAAGGCAACCCACGGAATGGGAGAAGATATTTGCAAATGACAGTAAAGACAAAAGGTTGATATCCAGGATCTACAAAGAACTTCTCAAACTCAACACACACAAAACAGATAATCATATCGAAAAATGGGCAGAGGACATGAACAGACACTTCTCCAATGAAGACATATAAATGGCTATCAGACACATGAAAAAATGTTCATCATCACTAGCCATCAGGGAGATTCACATTAAAACCACATTGAGATACCACCTGACACCAGTTAGAATGGCCAAAATTAGCAAGACAGGAAACAACGTGTGTTGGAGAGGATGTGGAGAAAGGGAAACCCTCTTACACTGTTGGTGGGAATGCAAGTTAGTGCAGCCACTTTGGAGAACAGTGTGGAGATTCCTCAAGAAATTAAGAATAGAGCTTCCCTATGACCCTGCAATTGCACTGCTGGGTATTTACCCCAAAGATACAGATTAGTGAAAAGAAGGGGCATCTGTACCCCAATGTTCATAGCAGCAATGGCCACGGTCGCCAAACTGGAAAGAACCAAGATGCCCTTCAACGGACGAATGGATAAGGAAGACGTGGTCCATATACACAATGGAGTATTATGCCTCCATCAGAAAGGATGAATACCCAACTTTTGTAGCAACATGGACGGGACTGGAAGAGATTATGCTGAGCGAAATAAGTCAAGCAGAGAGAGTCAAGTATCATATGGTCTCACTTATTTGTGGAGCATAACAAAGAACATGGAGGACATGGGGAGATGGAGAGGAGAAGGGAGTTGAGGGAAACTGGAAGGGGAGATGAACCATGAGAGACTATGGACTCTGAGAAACAACCTGAGGGTTTTGAAGGGGCGGGGGGTGGGAGGTTGGGGGAAGCAGGTGGTGGGTAATAGGGAGGGCACGTATTGCATGGAGCACTGGGTGTGGTGCAAAAAGAATGAATACTGTTACGCTGAAAAGAAATAAGAAAAAAAATTTTCAAACAAGAACAAAAACAAAAAAACCCTAAAGACATACCTTCAACACAATAAAAGTTTGAAAATAAAACCTATTTGGAACAACATGGATGAGCCCTGAGAACCCTGTGCACAGTGAAGTGAGTCAGACCCAGAAGAACAAGCACTATATGATTTCACTTAGTGAACTCATCAAACCCAAGAACAGGTGCCTGGTTACCCAGGGGCTGCGGGTGTAGACGACGGGGAGGGGTTGGCCAGAAGGCACAAGGGTTCTGAGAATCAGCTCCAGGGAGAAAATGGCTGGCAAGGTGCCACAGTAAATGGTACCGTACCACGTCCTAGAACCTTCCCTAGACGGCGGCTCGTAAGCTCTCATCCCGCGTCGCAGTACTCTGCGAAAAGCTGACGGTGGGAGGAAAGGAGCGTGTGAGTGGCCTGACTGCGGAGCCGTTCCACACTGTTTACACACCAAGCACTACATCACACCTCAAATGCGTATGGTTTTTCTCAGTCGTACCTCAGTAAAGCAAAACTAATAATAACAACAAAGGAATGGCAAATCCCTAGTTACACTGTTTGGTTTTTAAATGCAGGTCTCGGTAAGTAATTGCACCGGGGACAAGAAACCAGCAAACGTGAGAGTCACACGTCCAAGACAGACTGACGTACATCAGCACATTAGCAGAGTGAGGACAGTTACAGCCGCTGCTGCGGAAGTGCCGGCAAAATGCAATGTGTATCCACCACTGACCACATCAGCAAAGATCTGCCGAGCGAGGGAGGGAAGGGGGCTTCCTCGGTCTGCAGGGGGTCAGAGGCAGAAAACCTACCACAGCCTCACAGATGGCGAGGGAGCGCCAGCCTCCCTCCCTCTCGGAGACGGAGACGAGACCGTCTGCTACCACCTGACGTTGTACGAGGCAGGGGAGGAAGCACGCCGATGGCGTGAAAGAGGAGCTCCGGCGATCTGCCCTTAGCCACAGACAGCCTGCGTGGGAGCCGGAACTGACCACACTGACCTCACGCGCCCTATCGCTTGTTTCCGACTGGAAGAGGTTCATCACCGCATCCTTGCATCGGGGATGGACCTGGACCGCAGGTGTGGTCAGCGGTGGACCCGGCCCACAGGCCGCGGGGACCTGGAGACGGGACGGTTGCCGGCTGCCGGCGGGAGCACCGACCCGGGGCAGGAGCCAGACCTTCGCGGTCCCTGCGGCGGGCACGGGCGGCCCCTCCAACGCTAACAGCGAGAATCACGCTCGACTTTCCGTGTGCAACTGCATTTATCAGCGCGGTGATTCCAGCCCACGGGCCTGAATTCCTGTGAGCAAATACAGCGTCTATGTTTTAGTCTGAAACAGAGGAACTTAGGGGTTTTGTTTGTTTGGTTTTTGAGGTTCTCTTGTTCCTTGAGTTTTTTTTTTTTAATTTATTTACAGCATAACAGTGTTCATTGTTTTGGCATCACACCCAGTGCTCCGTGCAGTACCTGCCCTCCCTAATACCCACCACCTGGTTCCCCAACCTCCCACCTCCCCGCCCCTTCAAAACCCTCAGGTTGTTTTTCAGAGTCCATAGTCTCTCATGGTTCATCTCCCCTTCCATTTTCCCTCAACTCCCTTCTCCTCTCCAACTCCCCATGTCAGAGGAACTTAGTTTTTGTAAATTGTTAGAGATTTCAAAAGTCGTAATTCATTTCTCACGGTATGATCGAGACACAGCTCACTGCTCAGCCTGGGTCACAAGAATCTCCAAGGACAAGCGTGTTTTTTTCCTGAATCTCATCTGCAAGAAGGCGATAACTCTGCTGTCCAGCCAGATGCCTCCGGCCTCCGAAGGCCCTGGAAGGGTCGTGCCGTTCCATGGGAACAGGCCCGCCATCGTGCAGAGGAGAGCCGCCGCGGGCACACGGGGGCCCCAGCGTGCGACCGAGTCTCGGGCTCCTGCCTGGCCTTCCGTCACATTTCGCCTCCCGTCATCCCGCTAAAATCAATAAAAAGTCCCCAACTTGTGTCTGAAGCCGGTCGGTGAGTCATGCCATGATTCATTCCTCACCCTGCTAACTCCGTTACGTCCGGCCGGAGTCATCCCAGAATATTGATGGAGACCCTCTCCAGTTCCGACACATTGTACTGGCTAAATAAGGTCGTTTATTTTTTCTGACACTTGACCTATGAGGTAATTGGGCTCAAGCTGCTTCTCCAGGACAGTTTCTTGTGGGTGCGGCTCAGGGGCTGGAAGCAGCATCTGCCTGTGGAGATACTGACGACCCTGGCTTTGGAACACCTGGGCCAGACATCCCCATGCCGTGGTGACAAGGGGGTCCGTGTCCCCAAGCCCGCTGCCCCGGCGCCAGGTGTCCAGAAACACTGTCAGAGGCTTTGATGCAAGGGAAGATCTCCGGGACCGTGAGGGCCACTCTGCGACCCTGAGTGGGTGATGCTGCCCAGAGAGCGGGGCTCAGTCATCGCGGTGCGTCTGTGAAGGTGTTTCAGAGCAAGATTAACATTTAGGTCAGGAGACGGAGGAAGCAGATCACCCTCCCCCGTGTGGGTGGGCCTCATACAATCAGTCGAGGGCCTGGATAAGGGAAAAGGCTGAGCCTCCCAGGAGCCTGGGGGATTCCTCCTGACTGATGGCCTTGAGCCGGGACATCGGCTTCTTTCCTGCCTTCGGTCTGGACGGAAACATCGGTTCTCCGTGGACCTCCGGCCGGCCAGCCTTCTGGTTGAACTGCACGCTGGGTTCTCTCAGACCGTGCCAGCCGCCATTGCCGCGGCGGCCAGCTCCTCATGACAAACTCCCTCTCTGTCTGTGCACACGCTATGGGGTCTGTGCACCTGGAGAGAGAAAATGGCCGCTGCCAGGCGAGAGGGGACCAGGAGGGCCCTGACCCTGCAGTCACACAGGGCCACAGCTCTGGCCTCAATGCCCCTGGCGCACCGAGAAAATGAGGCTTGCCCAGCACCCGCAGCACGTCCGTGCACCGTCCAGGCGGCGCGGGCTTCAGAGACGCCCCCACGTGAGCCGCGTGGCAGGGGCTCTGCACAGGAGATTCCGAAGTGTGCCACGTGCAGGACGGCGGCCTGTAACACGCGCTTCCTGTTCAAGAGTCCTGGAGGCTCGTGCATCCCAGAGGAGAAGCCCACATGACACGAGACCCAAGGACACCTGGTGACACGGGAACTCACTGTCCCTGATGCAGTCTGTCACTCGCCGTGGGCCGGTGCCGTGACGGAGGCGGTGTGGCCTGTGGCCGCCCCACGTGGGAAGGTCCTGGATGCACACGACTCACCTGTCCTGGACCGCTCTCTCGGTGCCGGGTGCTGAGCCCTCACCGAGACGATGGCGGCTGGAAACCGGACTCAAACCCGTGCACAGACAGGAAGTGGACATGGACGTTTCCATGGACTCGGGGTCCAGAAAGGGTGAGTTTTGGGCAGAGGGAAATTTGGGGTTGACGAATCAGTCTGGCTGTGGTTCACCTCTCTTCCCTCTGGGCCTCCCGTGAGCAGGACCTGCAGGGTGTCAGGGCGAAGGGGTGAGGGGAGAAGGAAGGGGGTGGGGAGGGGGCAGGGGAGGGGCAGGGCGAGGAGCAGCTGCAGGCAGGTGGGGGAGAGCGTAAACACAAAGACTTGCACAAAACCCCTCGGGCTCCACCTAACGGGGGCATCCACGGCCACGAGTGCTGAGAACAAGCGAGTTTGCAGACGCCGGTCTGGGAAGGGGGGCACGGCAGGACACACCGGATTCGCCCCAGGGCGTGGGGTCCTCCTGAGACCGGGTGGAGACACCCCGGGAGGACACGGATGGGCCCAGCGTCTTTCTTCTCAGGTGGGGTGACATCTTCAAACGGCGCAAGGCGTGGGAGAGCTCCTCACGCTGCGTCGTGGGCTCACATGGCATCCAGGTGGGTCGTCACGGAGGAGACGTGAGGTGCCCTGCCTGACGTGCAGAAGACGGGGACATTGCGAGATGCACTGACGTCGCCCTGTTCTCCGAGAAACGAGCAGAAACACTTGCTCCTCTGCGGCTGCACCGAGCTCACAAAGAGAGAGATTGGATCATTTCCATGAAGCCCCATGACCGCCTCCTCCGGGGCCCAGCAGCAGCAGCACATGCCTGTGACTCAGAGTCGGGTGCTCCGAGCGTGCTGAGTCACCTGGGCCCCGAGCTCGTGCCCCGCAGAGGCTGCGCCCGGAGACATGATCCTGAAGGGAAGCCAGCTCGCCCGGGTTCTCGGCGAGTGTGAGCGCTGCAAAGCCCCCCTCCCGTCGGCAGCAGCTCACGTCCGAGTTCACGGAGCCCAGTGGCTTTACTCCCGGAGCCCAGATGCGCCAAGCCGGGTCAGACATGAGCCGTCCAGTCAGCGCGACGACCCCCTGGACGACAGAGTGTCTCCCCACCACTTTGTCCTAAGGTCGGTTAGAAACAACCTCCCTGAGGACAAAGACGCTTCGAAGGGGCCGTGCCCACGTGCAGGCAAGTGTTTTAAGTTCGAGTAAAGTAA
The DNA here is from genome assembly GCF_922984935.1 of Meles meles. Taxonomy (NCBI): domain Eukaryota; kingdom Metazoa; phylum Chordata; class Mammalia; order Carnivora; family Mustelidae; genus Meles; species Meles meles. Next base: position 420,416 of record NC_060080.1, read on the forward strand.
TGAGAGACTTGGTTCACGGTTCGTGTCTTCGCGGAGTGTCCAACTCACCAATCTGCCGGGACCCTCTTCTCTACATCCCCATTCTGGTCCAGTGCTCCGGCTCATGACTGGTGCGCCCGTGAAGTCGGCACGGTCATTGGTCGGTTCCCACCAACGAGATGAGGCTCGGGGAGTGTGAGTGATTTCAGCGCAACCAATGTAATTCAGTAGAATGAAGGTTTCTATTTTCTCTTGGTACTAGATCATTTAATACTGTGTTTAAATATGCTGTTCAAACGACACTCTTATCCTAACGGCCAAAATTGCGAGCCCAGACAGCAGCGAGGCCGGCGAGGCCGTGGTGCGGCAGGAACGCGGTCTGGCCACAGGTGGGAATGCGGTGCCGCGGGCGCCGTGGAAGGGAGCTCGGCCGCTCCTCGCAGAAGTGGACACACTCTGACCACACGATGTAGCAACACACTTCTTGGTATTCACGCAAAGGAGTTACAAAGCTCTGTGCACACAGAGAGCTCATGGAGGTTTATCCCAGCTTTGACTTATAATTGCCCAAACTTGGAAGCAACGGACACGTCCTTCAGGAGGACAATGAAATTTGCAGATCGTGGAATATTACTCAGCACAAGAGAGGAATGAGCTATCAAGCCACACAAAGACACGGAAGGAATTTAAATGCATGTGACTAAGTGACAGAAATCAATTTGAAAAGCCTACAGACTGCGTGATTCCAACTCTGCGATATTCTGGAAAAGGCAAAACTGTGATGATGGTGAAAGGTTGGGGTAGCCAGTGGTTGAGGAGAAGGAGAGGTGAACTGGCGGACACGGAGTTTTAAGGCAACGAACATACTCGTTGTGACACCAGGATGGTAGACACGTGTCTTTGCAAACTTGTCCAAAGTCGTAGGATGCCCAGCCCTGAGAGTGACCCCTACGGTGAACCGCGGGCCTCGGGTGGTTCTGACGTGTCGGTGTAGGTCCCCAGTGGGGAGGCTGCGCCTGTGTCAAGGTGGGGTTTATAGGAAACCTCTGGACCTCCCCTCCAGTTTGCTGGGAACCCAAAACTTCTCCCCAAAAATAAAAGATTTAGGAATGGCTGCCGTGGAGACCAGATGACCCCACATGTGCACGACACCCTCGCGCACACAGACTCATCCGCACATGGACATCGACACATAAATCCGCAGGCTGAGAAGCAGCAACGGTCCAGGGTCCTCCTGCACGGCTGCCTGGGCCGCCCTCCTAACACCTGCTCAGAGAAAGAAAGAATGATCTATAGTCACTTTTCCCCCAAAAGATAAATCACGGTTCTCATCCACGTTACTCCAGGGACGTGGTAAGCGTTTTCAGATGCAGAAGTTCACTGCGTCCAGAACCGTTGTTCGCGACTCTGCTGACTCGTCACGGCGCCCGTCGCCCGCGAAGCCCGGACCGTGTCACATCTGCTGATGTTGAGCCTCTAAATGGAGCGTCTCACATTGTCCCGACGCCACTTTGTTCATTTGCACATTGTTTGTGCACATTGTCCGCACGCAGCTGGCCACATTATTCTGGCGGCCCAGCTGGCAGGCGCACACACACCAAGCCCGTGGTGAGAAGCTATTTATTCCCCACAGCCCTGGCTGGCGAGAAGCTGAAAAGAAGTTAAAGCGTTACCTGAGGCTTGAACCGTGGGCAAGAGGAGAGGTAGAAGGGGGTCGAGTCTGGGCGGTTCTGAGGACAGAGGAAGCCTCGTGCGTGAATCACAGCCGTCCGGGATCGGGCGCTGCTCCTGCTGGACTGACCCACAGACGTCACGATGCGGAGAAAGGTGAACCCCAAGAAGCTGCCACCCCACCGGAAGACGGAAACCGGGGCCTCATGCGACTCAGAAACTGTCCTCGCACCCTGCCCCCTGCGGGCCTGCAGACATGACGCCCTCTAGGAGGTCTCAGCAGGGACGGTGACTCTGTTTCCCTCTTTGCCTAGTGGCCTGTTTTCACATCCTTGAAAAATGAATGTTGATATTAATCCATTGATTGTTTTTCCTTTAACGTTTGTTTTCACCCTAATGTCTTTCAATCCACAGGCACGAGGCCGACTACGAAACGTCACCCTGTCGGGGACACCCCGCTGCGGTCTCTCTCTCCTCCACAAGGCACCACACAGATCTCAGGGGTCGGCTCTGACATCAGGCAGGAGTTAATTATGGGGTGTCCACGAGGGCCTCAGGGTGAGGGACATAAAGGGTCTGGTTGAGCACAGAAGTCTCTGCCACTAACAAGGCTTCTTTCTCCATTTCTTTCTTTTCCAAGTTTTCATTGTGGGAAAATAAACATGACGTGAAATTTACTATCTTGATCATTCTCGGGCGCGCGGTTCGGCCGGTGGGACGTGAACCGGTGCAGCCGCCGCGGGAAACAATGTAGAGTTTCCTCAGAAAACTCAAGCTCAAACTTCCCTACGATCCAGCAACTCGGCTGCTGGGTTCCCACCCAAAGGAAAGAGACTCACCATCGCGAAGAGAGCCCTGACCCTCCCGTTCGCCGAGCCTTGTCCTCCGTAGCCAGGATCTGACCCCGCGTGCGAGGGACGAATGGGTGAAGAACCTGCAACAGGTAGACGTGCGACACCGTGAACCCGTGCAGTAGCACAAACACGCACATGCACACAGACACACGTGCGTAAAGAGCTCACTGCGGTGTTACTCCCCTTGTCTCTGACCCTCAGCCATGAGGGAAACCCTGCCGTGTGCAGCAGCACAGTTGCGGCTGGACGGGGGGACCCTCTGCGGGGGGACGAGCCGCACACACGGACAGATGCTGCGTGAGTCCCCGTGCATCCACGTGAGTCCCCATGCATGAACCCGCCTTTCCACGCTGCTCTCGGAGCCGCAGACGCCCCACGTTCGTGCGGGCTGGGGAGAACGGACGTGCGGATGTCGAAAGTCACTGTGCTTCTCCAGGGCTCCATCAAAGACAAGGACACGCTCGAGAACCTGTGTTCCGAAGCAGTGAGAGCCCACCTGGGTTTTCTCAAGCCAAAGGATCCCCACCGGCGTCCAGGATGCCTCCCCCTGTCCCTCCTTCCCTCGGAGCCACATCCCAGGACGTGGCTGTCTTGCAGGCGGGCGGGCAGAGACGTTTGCTACGTGAAGGCAAAGGACTGTGGGATTAAGACTGTTTAGTGATGGGCCTTTAATGTAAGGCCCGAGGTCATTAGCTTCACACCAGACAATTTCCCCTGGATTTTGCGGCAACCCTAATGTGAACAGTGACCCTTCCTGGAGGAAACTCTCTCCCACGAAGAGGGGACAGGGACGCCTGTGCCGGCTGCGGGCGCCTGGAGGGAACCCCCATCCTCAGACGAGGTGTCCGCAGGCTCCGTGCCTGGAGGGCAGGTCCTGGCTCTGGCTGCTCTCACCACTCCGGGGTTCACAGCCCTGGAGCCTCGAGCGCTGCAGCCACAGGGAGCCGGCGTCACGTGGCTTCACAGCACGAGAGCATGGCTCTGTGCGCCCAGGCGCCTTGCATTGGAAGGTGCCTGCGTGGGCTCCCAGCAGCCGAAGCAGGCCGTCTCCCAGGAGCCCACGAAGCCCTGCCCGCACGCGGAGCTGCCCCTGTTCCAGCAACCCCCACCGGGGGAGGACCCGGGGCTGGGCCGGCCCCCAGACGACACGCCTACACGCCCAGGCCTTTTCTGTGCGGAGGGTCCTTTCCCCGGCAGCTGTGGCTGAGCTCACAGTACTTCCCTCCCCCGGAGAGGACGGGGACAGCGGCCTCAGACTGTAGAGAGACACCTGGGTCTCAGGTGCGCACGGGCGGCTCCTGCCCAGCCGTCTCCGGTGCTGGGGCCATGACCTCCGTGCAGAGCCTGACCCCACGGGCAGGACCGGACCTCCGTCCTCCTGCACTCAGTGCCCCTCCTTCCTTTTGCCAGAGCGGACCCGCCGCACACAAGGGGCCCCACCACGCCCACTGAGCTTCTCCGGCCGCGTTTGGTTCTCAAACGGCTCCCTGCCGGGTCCTGTCCACCTGCTCGCTGGTCTGCATTCTCCTTTTCTCCTTGAATTTTCCTGCAACGGATTTTCTAATTCCAGCATGGACGTGTTCAAGTGCTACAGTCTAATTTTTCTTTTTGTTGCCTTTTCTTTGCCTTGATACATGTTCAGAAATGTAACGTGCCCCGAACGACACCATTCATCACATCACACCCTGTGGTTACCTAACAAAAGGTCACACATCGAGAGGCTTGAAACAACACGCACGTCCTACCTCGCAGCCTCTGCGGCCAGGGGTCCTCGTGACACCGAGTCTTGTTCCTGGGGCCGTGTCACCGCAGAGGAGCCCACACCCCGCTGCCACGGGGTTCGCAGATCCGCTCCTTGGGACTCGACGACCCAGGGCTGCGGCTGCAGCTGCTTGTTGTCGGAAAGCTTCTGGAAGGCAGCTGGGGCTCCGGGCTGCGCGGGCATCCCTCTGTGGTCCGCACTTGGGCAAGCCAACAAGGAGACCCTCGGGCTCCACTCACCGAAGTGGGTCTCCAGGCAAGTCGCCTCATCAAGGGGGGACATCCATCTCCTTCACACCGTCCTGCCTGGAGGAGAAGCAAGTCCCAGCTTCTGCCCTCACTCAGCTGTGGCCACTGGGAGGTGAAGATTCGGGGGTTCACCTAGGATCTGCCTGTGATATTCATAAAAGCTCCATAAACAACATTAAAAATGAAAATATTTATACCATCTGTTCAAATGTGGAGTACACGTAGTGCACAAATTGCTTTTAAAAAAACCAGTAAGGACCAACACAATTACCAGTAAAACAGGCAGTGTTCCCTGAGTGCGGCTCTCAGACAGGACGGCGGGAGCTGAGAGGTGAGGGGCCAGCGCCGGCGTCCAGGCTGAGGGTAGCCGGCCGCGGCGGTAACCGGCAGGGTGTCAGTGCGTGCCGGGAAGGAGGCCCCGCGCCTGCGTGCGTGCAAGGGACCTAACAATCCGTCCTTAGCGAGAAGCGCGTTCATCTCCTGGGGCAGAGAGCGCAAAGCCTTGCCATGGGGTCCCTGAGGCCTATGAGCTTCTGCGGCTCCGGGTGTCGTGGAAGTTGTGTGCGTGCTCAGAATCTAAGTAAGGTCCTTTTTACGCCCAGGGAGGACCAGTCGGTGTCCGCCTTCTGGGGCAGCGCACACACACGCACTCCCCAAGCGTGGACGCCGGCCTAGACGAGCGCTCCCGGACCACCCCACACCCACACCGGGGACGCGCCGGCCGCTTCCCCACAGCCTCGGCCTGACACAGAGCCTGCTCAGAAACAAAAGCAAATGCATTTCCCGGACTCGGGCTAAGCCCGTTCCCTCCTGTCCTGAGTCCCGGCTCCCGGCAGACGGTGGGTGTCTTCTGGCTCGCGCGGTCCTTCCTTCCACGCAGGCACGCCACCGTCATCACGGCAGGAACACAGAGACCAGCAGAAGTGCAAGAAACGGCTACGGGGGGCACCTGGGTGGCTCAGTGGGTTAAGCCGCTGCCTTCGGCTCAGGTCATGATCTCAGGGTCCTGGGATCGAGCCCCACATTGGGTTCTCTACTCGGCGGGGAGCCTGCATCCCCCTCTCTTTCTGCCTGCCTCTCTACTTGTGATCTCTCTCTCTCTCTCTCTCTCTCTGTCAAATAAATAAATAAAAACTTTAAAAAAAAAAAAAAAAGAAAGAAACGGCTACGGTCACTCGAGTTCCAAAAGTAACAGTTAAAACAAGCATATGTTCTCCCTTTACCAGCCAAACTGCCAAAAATAAAAGAGAAGGCCAGACCCTCCGGCCCGCGAAGGGAAGGACACCGGCCTCATCCTGGTGTCTGTCGGTGGGACGTCCGAGAGGAGGCTTTAGAAGGCCCGTCTGAAAACACGCGCTGCCGGTATTTAAAATACTTACAACACTTCCAGGACGTCTTTGTAAGGGAAAAAGTTTGAGAAGCAAATATGTGTGTTTAAGGACGACGTTTACCTTCGTCAGGGATGTCGGTCTGAGACTCTCCTTTTTGGGGGGTCTTTGCCTGGTTTGGGGATCAGGGTAAGGAAGGCTTCATAGAGTCTGGACATTTCCTTCTTGTCTGTTTTTGGGGCAGCTTCAGAAAAACAGGTGTTATTTCTTCTTTGAATGTTTGGTGGAATTCCCCAGGGAACCCGTCAGGTCCTGGGCTCTTGTTTCTTGGCCGGTTTCTGATCACGGCTTCACTCTCGTTACTCGACATCGGTCTATTCAGGCTGTCAAGTGCTTCCTGGTTCAGGCTTGCAAGTGCACAGGTGTCCAGTAGTGTTGGTAAAACTAAGAACCAAACGCCTGGAACAAAGACTCTCAGTAGAATAACTAAATAACAAATTAGGAAAAATCCGCAGCAGAACTCTTTGAACATCCGACGTCATGACACGAGGTCACTCAGGCTGCTGGGCACAGCACGGTGTGTGGGGGACACCAGGCCACCCGACACATACCTGACACCCGGCTCCGCTGTAGGTGACCTGCACAGGAATTACAATAAAAATAAGGATCATGATAGAAAAAAACATCACAGAGGCTGGCCTGGGAAATTGTGGGCAATCTGCTGTTAAGTGAAAAATAAAGTTTACAAAAGAGGAAATATCATCATATCTTACTTTTGAAAACTCTAATGCACACAAATTGACAAAATCTGGAAGAACACACACCAAAATGTCAATAATTATCCCTGCCGATGAGATATGGGTGATTTAAGTTTACTTTTATTTGTTTTCTGAATTTTCCACATGGAGCATAAATGGCTTTTACAAGAAGAAACAGTATTTTTCTTTAAAAATATGAACACATGTCACAGAATTGTGCATCAATTATAACATATTGTATCAATTTTTTCTGACATTAGCACAAAAAAACTGAGTCTTCATTGTAATGTCAGTTTTTCCTATTTTGTCTAAAAGAATAGCAGAAAATACCACTTTTTAGGAGAGTCCCACATAACACTGACTTGCGACTGCCTTTCGTAGTTGAGTTTGTGTCCAGAATAGTCTGTTTCCGCTGTGCCTCTAGGGGCTCGTTGGTTCAACTGTTTAATTGGACTCACCACCACCTCCGCCGGCAGCGCCCGACCGTGGTGTCCGCAGGAGGCCTCGCTGCGCTGCCTGGCTCCGCGCCCCCGTGAGGGCTCTCCGCATGCAGAGCCTCCATTTTCCCTCAGTGACCGTTCTCAGACAGCACCGTGTCCAGATGACGTAGGGACGGCTAATAGGGGTTCTCCCACGCAACGAGTTTAGACGCAGGAGAAGAAGATAAACCATCATCACACATTCTGTAACTGCAACTCATAGACAACTGGGGCGATGGGGTACATCTGCCAGGAGTCGAACCCGGGAAAGCGGGTGTCCTCAGAGCTCCCGGAACCCTAGGCTGACCAGGAGACCCAGGGAGGGACTCTGGCTCTGGGGAGGACAGGAGCGGCCCCTGGGAAGGGGTGCGGGCTCCTCGCCACTGTCCATCCCAGTCCAGCCCACGTGTGCAGAGACTCGGCCACCTGCCTCAGGGAGGCCACCGCGAGCCAGCAGCACTGGCCTGAGGCCAGCTGGGGTCCCACACACGGAGGACGGGGCCTCCGCTCTCGCTCTGGCTCTCCCTCTTTTTAGGAATGCTCTTCTCTCCGTGCCAAGAAAACTAGAGTGCGTGGTTCTGGAAGTAATCATCCCCTCCACGTTCAAGTCTGGCCTTTGTCAAGCCCCGTAAGGTTTGCTTTCGTGAGAACTATTGGAGCTTTTGCATTTGATGAAAAATGGTTTAAAGAGTCACTTTTAAATAAAAGACTTTAAGTCTGCCTAATATTTACAAGTGGGGTTTTCCCTTAAATCGTGGGTAGAATTTGTAAGGATTGCGGACATATTTCAGGGTTATAGAACATTCTTCATTCTTCTACGAGAAGGGGCGTGCGGCGCATCCTGGCCCTGCACGTCCGCGAGAGGCAGACGAGGCTGCGTGGGCCGCGGAGGAACCCAGGGTCCGGACGTCAATGTCGCAAAGGAAAGTGGACACGCGCCCTTCCATGCCACCTGCCCAGCCCCGGATCGAGCCCCGATGTCTGCTTCTGCCCAGAATGCTGCCGACCTCAGAGGCCACTCAGGCCTGGTTCGGGCACAGTGGGAGTTACTGTGGGAAGAAACCAGGAAGCCGGCAGGGACACAGGGTCGCCGCTCTCCTTCCTCAGCCTCAAGGTTTCCCTCCCTTCCGGGTAAATGCTGCACAGATCCGTAGAAACTAAGTCTTCGTAAAGCGTTTGGTGAGATGGGGATTTCTTGCAAAATGACGTGAGCGATTTCCCAGATGAGGAAATTCACTCACGTCCCTTGTGGGTTTTTTCTTTGTTTATTTCCTTCTTGGGTATTTTAAAACTTGTTGGAGGCACCGAGTCTATCGTGTTTTCTCAGAACAAGGAAGGTTCTCCCGCCTGGCCGACTGGGCGTGGAGACGCGTGGGTTCGGGTCACGTTTATGACAGCAAACCTTTCCAGCCGTGGTGTCGGGTAGGAAGGGCGCGGCTGTGCTGCTGGGGCCTGGGGCTGGGGCCTGGCCACGTAGGCTCCGTGGCCAATAGAGCTGGTGGCTGGCATAGCCCTGGCCTCCTGTGACTTCAGGGCTGGAGGACATCCCTGTCCCCTGACCCTGCCATCAGGGAAGGAATAGCTTCAGCCACTCTGTTTTAGGGTTTTGAACTTTGTTACAAGGCAGCTGCCTGTCCCCACTAGTCTTTGAAATGGTGCTGAGGCCCCAAGTGGAAAGGCAAGAAGTTAAGGACAAGCCTGAACTTGTGGCCCCCAGAGGGACATGACTAGCTCCTGAGGACAGGCTGCGGGTTCACGTGGTGAGACACAGCCATCCTCTGCGTCCCCACCAGACGGCACAACGCCACTCAGACGCTGGCTTCTCAGTGATTCTCAGCCGGTGAGGGACGTGTGTCCAACGAACGTCCCAGTCAAGTGAGTGTCCAGGGAGTGAGCTCTCTGGGCTCAGAAAGGGTTTATGCAACAACCCACATTCATGCAGCACCTTCGTAAGGACCCCGACTGTCTGACCAACATCTTCTTCCCTCAACACCTCTGTTCTGTTGAAGGTGAACGGCCTGGTTCTCGGGGAGGAATATCAGATTTGAGTTCCACGCCCTGACGCACTGTTAGCCCTTGTCACCTGGCAAGTCCGGGGTGAAACTTTGACTATGCTCTGTTGGTCCAAGATCGACTTCATTGCTTCCAAGTCTGGCGGAACCTGCGCAGTTGGGTGTGTGGCCCGGACGGACACAGAATTTCTCTTTACTGGGGTCGAGGCTGTGTTAGAAGATGGTGACTTATCCCCGTGGAGAGCAAAAATCAGAATTGCCAGAATCGAGCTCCTACTGGTCCAAGCGAGGAGCTGATGTCTTCCTCCTCCTTGAGGCCCAGGACACCCTCCTGCCTGCGAGGGTCTGAGCCCCGCGCTCAGATCCCTGAGGGAGGCAGGGCCCCTCTCGCGTTGGGAAGCTGCGGCATCGCGGATCCACAGGAAGCCCAAGGTAGGGCCGGCTCTGAGTAAGTGCTGAGAGCAGTGAGCCTCTTTCCACACTTTCTAATTTGTGTGTTTTCTTTGAAAGACGCCAAGAACGACACAGCTGCTTCCTCTTAAACGCATTTATGTCCATGGAAATGAGGGGGCTTTCAAAGTTTAATTATGGAACTCGCTGCAGACACATTTAAATAAGGGGAAATGAGTCTTCCAAAAAAGACCTTCGTTAAAAGCTTGTACAAATGCAAAAATCATGTTCTTCAGGTGCTGGAGGGCTTGGGTCTGAGTCAGGCAGGAGCCTGGATGGCACGGCCGGGACCCCGACCTGGGCTTTGGCTCCGCAGCCCCCTGGGCCCCTGGGACGGGAGCAGCTCCCCAAGCCGGCCTGGAGCCTGGAGTCCGGGTTTCCACGCGGACCAGCGTGTGGACCCCGGCTTGGCTCCCGGACCCGTGCGCGGCATTCGGGGCCCTCCTCCAAGCACGAGTAGGCAGAGTGGCCACAGGACAGTCACTCATGGCGCTCGGCAGTCGTTGCCATCGGGGAGCTCAAGGGGCTGTGGTCCCCGTGTTTTCCCGGGAAAATGCTGGGCTCTGTCATCTCTGCCCCGGGCAGAGGGGCCTTGCAGCTTTCTGTACGTGTCACCCGCCTCCCTCCTGACTGGGGGTCACTCCAGGGGCACACAGGTCTTGGCCCCACGTCCGTCAGCCAGGAACGCGCTGGGGACACAAGGGAGTACGTTTGTCACAATAACGGTGAACCAACGAGCTCGCGCCCGCTCATCGGGAAAGGTGACGTCGCAGTGCGCGCGCCTCGTCTCTGTGTCCACCGGCCGGTGGCCTCCCTCCCGCGGACAAAGCACCTTCCCCACTGGCCCTCCCTGAGTTTGTTCCGCGTGGCCCCGACGTGGGGCTGCCACGGGTGTCTCTGTCCTCCGCGTCTGTCCACGCACCTGAGCCTCCCAGAGCTGGGGAAGCCCTCATGGCCTGTCCGTCCCTGGTCACCAGCCCCTGTCCTTCAGCGAGCGCGCATGTTGGTACCACGTGACTGACACGCCGCGCGCTAATGAAGGGGCCGCTTCACGCCCGGCGGCTCCTCGGGACCCCACGCGGCGTGGCTGATGTGGACATCGGCAGCCACAGGACAGCGTGGGGTCTGCCCTGGCTGGTGGGCAGGAGGGCGGCCGGGCTCGCGGGTGGTGCCGGGGAAGCCAGCCCAGCCAGCGCCTCCCCGAGCAGGCGAGCCCGTCGGAGCGGCTGGGTGCTGTGTGCGAGGAGGCGAAACAGGAAACCCTACGGCAGTGCAGGCTCCGAGGAGGGCTGACATCCGAGTCTAAAGCGGCTTCGTGGCCGAGGCTGCGAACGCAGGAGGGAGGGCGTGCGAGACGGTGCTCCAAGCCAAGCGCAGCCCTGCCTGCTTGTCGGTGGGGCCTGCGAGGAGAGGACGGGCACGGAGGGCAGGACGGACGGACATCTCTGAAAACACGACGTCTGAAAGATTTCCAGCCAATGAAAGTAACTGAGCCTCAGAGTCGAGAATCCCGTAAATCCCAGCCAGAAAAAATGTAAAAGAATCGCATGGAAGCCCCTTGAAATAACGTTCCAGAATGAAAACTAAAAAAGACGAGCAGAAAATCTTAAAACAGCCTGAAAAGAGAAGACGTCTTTCTTCTCATAAAAGCAGGACGCAAGACCGACCAGGAACGTCTCGATAGGACGGTGGGGGCCGGAGGGCGGCGTCTTCAAGGGTGACAGGAGCCGGTGAGGATGGACACGGGTGCTGTGGCCAGTGCTCGCGTCTTTCTGCGACAAAGGAGGGTCCAGCAAGCGTATGGGAACCGGGGGCAGGGATGGAAAGAGAATGTACAAAGTCAGAGAACATCTTGTCCATCGCCCGAGAGGTGCTGAACTGGGGTGAAAGGACGTCACTGGGGGTAAACGGCAGGAAGGGGGACGGGCCAGGGGACCCCACCAGCCCGGTGACGCCTGCACGAGAGAACCGAGGGCCGTGTTGCCGTGGAGGACTGCAGGGCAGCACGTCGGCCCTGGGCAAAGCTCACAGAGCGATGGAAAGACACGTCTTCCCGTGCACTGAAAGGTGTCCCTTGGGGGGGACGGGGTGGAGACATGGTCACGCAGCCGCACAGAGCCACGCGGCCGTGCTGAGATCAAGGGATCGATGCCAGTGGGTACGTGGGCTCAGTGTTCTCACTGGGTGTTTAGATCGATGAAGAGCAAAACCCCACAGTCTTCTATAGAAGCGCGAGGTAAACAGAGGCAGCGACCTCGAGGAAACAGGCTGGTGTGGGGACCTCGGGTGTGGCAGGATTCGGAACTACGAGCATGAAGACGTGCAGACGGCGGCTCTCTGCTGTCACAGGTCCAGGTCCTCACGCCAGACACTGCAGGGGTGAGGGAAAGGAGCAGAAACCGCGTTCAGGGGATCCTTGAGATCAGTGCTTTCTTCCGCGCAGCCCTTGATTTCCCAGGGTGGCTGTTTGCACCGAGGGTAAATCTAGCATCGGGGGAAGCTGAGAACAGGAAAAGGCAGGTGCAGGGCTGGCGCGTCCCAGCAAACGGCAGCCGCGGCCCGAGGCAGAGGCTCCTTTTTTGGCGGGTCCAGGCACACAGGCCGACCCTCAGGCTCCCGGAGCAGCGAGCGTGGTCGGTTCTCTTTCATCTCGCGGGTGTTCCGGATGAGACACACAGCAGACGGGCGCATACCCGCTCCTGTGGGCTTGGCTCTCCCCTCCAGCTGGCACCCCGCGGGACAACGCCAGCCCCGAGGACCCCCAGCCCAGCGCTTGCGGTTTATCGGGGACGCCTGCCAACCCATCTTCGCCGTCGTACTCGCTTGTCATCGACGCGTGTGACTCTCCTTGTCGGCTTCCCTACACCACGTCCGTTGTCTCACCCAATAACAAACGTCCCTCCTGCGACGGGCGTCCTGATGTAACCCGATCGCCCGAATGTAATTTCGATGTAAATGTTTGTGATGTCCGCATCCCTGCACTTCCTGAGCTCAGCGTTGTCACGGGGCACGGGGCTTGTTTTTGTTTAATGTTGGTAGCGTGGGGTCCGCAAAGGACGCTGGGTCACAACTGGGAACCTCCCATAACACGCTGGTCCTTCGGGGGGCTTCCCTCTGGCTACGCACCGCAGGGCTATCGGAGGACGGTGCTGAGCCGTGGCTGAGGGCAAGTGCTGAGAGCCCCGCACGGCCCACACGGTCCCAGAGAACAGGCAGTCGCGGCCGGAAAGCAGAGAGAGCTGTCCGCGGCCGTGTCTCTAGCAAACTTCCTTCTCACCTTGGAATTTAAATCAATCAATCAAGTCATGAGGCATGAACGTGCTCAGGGAGCACAGAATTTCAGAAGACGTGTGCTAGGTGGACAGCACAAGGAGGGGCAGCCCGGGCCGGACGCTGCTGTGGGGTGCTCCGTGTCGGAGGCGGCTGCCACGGTGCCCCGAGCTGGTCCCAGGAGTCTGTGCTGTCTTCCTCTCGTTGACAGGCTGAGAGACGGTGACGAGCCCGTGATGACGACGCCGCGGGGCCGACATTCAGAAGGGATGACTAACCACAGGAGGAACACTGGCACCCACGTTCGGGAAAAAGACAAGCTAAATATAATTATTCAACTGTGACATTACAGAGAACCTGGCGAGAAAAGGAGAGACGCCTGTTCTTAAACAAATAGCCCTATTCAGCTTGAAATGGTACGAACGTGTCTTTGAACCTTGACCCTCACACAAGATGAGCAGTCGGATCCGCAAGGGGAGCAGATGAAACGACGGTTCGCCTCCATGCCGACCCCGAGAACACGGGAAAGTGCGGCTGATGGTCTTCCGTAAACGTCTGTGGTGTCGGGGCCGGACCGGCCACCCTACACAGGCTTCCAGGATCCAGGCTCAGACACTGGCGGAGGCAGGGCCTCCTGCCAGGCTGTCCCCAAGGACAGAGCAGGATGCCGGGGCCAGGCCGTCCCACCATGCAAGCTGTCTGCTCTGATGAGCCCTGGGTCCCTGCGTCGCTGCTAGGAGGGTCCCCCTTTGCTGGTCTGTGTGGTCGGTTCACTGTGTCTCCATCTCAGGTCCCACCACTCGGGTCAGAGCCTGGCCCCGGCCAAGTCCCGGCTCCCCCAGCTGCTCTGGGCACAAGCCCGTCCTCCTGCCCAACTCTGCCATCTCCATCTGGGCAGGGGGCAGACCGGTGCGGCCTGCAGGTCACCCTGGGGGTTTATCCACCCCAAACCAGTGCCGTCCGCGCCGTGGCCGTGGGTTTCATAAACGCGTTCGTCCCTAGAGCAGAGGAGACGCACCTCCTGGTCCGAGTCTGCCCAGCCCCATGCGGACGCGGCCAGACTCCCGAGGACCAGCTGGAGAAGCCGGCCCCCCCGCCCCGTCCGCCGCAACCCGGAAGCCGCAGCGGCCGTCTGCTCCTCCCCAGGGAGCGTGTTTGGTGATGGGACGCACTGCTGGGCTGACCCAGAAAGGCTTTCCCTGGGAGGCTGGCAGAGCGGGGGAGCCCGTGGGACGAGCTTAAACCACGACACTCTGGCCTCTCCAGCCACTGCAGCATGGTAACGGGTTTTCCGTCCCTCACATCCAGGGAATCTCGGGGTCTATGGCCTCCGGGACTGGCTTCTCCAAGTGCGCAGAACAACACCCTCGGGATAACACACCCTCCTAAGAATTGGTTGGTAGAAAGTTTGGAAGTACTTGGGGAAGTTTCTAGAAGCATTGCAAGCTTCCTGGGCACTCACTGAAAACGGCAGCGAGAAGTGGTCCATACTGAGACGGGCCTTCCCGTCGTCCGCCGGCCACGGCCTTGGGAGAGCGCGCTGGGACTGGGGCGGGGGCGTGAGGACGGCCGCTTCGGGAGACCAGCGTCCTCCCGCATGGAAGGCCTTCCGCCGGCCGGGCCGTGGGGGGCCTGGAGTCCACGGCCGGGGGCCCGGAGCACACTGTCCATTTCCCGGCGTTCCCACCGCCTCGGTTCGTGCTTCACTGCGGAACATCGCGGACTCACGTGATCACATGCTGCACACCCTCAACGCCATGAGCCCCAGCGACGACCGGTGGTGTTTCCTCACACTCTTCCGCACGCGGACGGACGCCCGGGTTCCCGCAGCACCCGTGGGAGGCCGACAGCCCCGCCATGGTACGTGGAGCCCGTGCGGATGCCACGCTCGGAAGTCTGGTCTGGTGTCACCGTTCTGCAGGGTCCGGCGCCGGTCCGTCCTTTCAGAGTGAGGGCAGTGCTGGGCGCGAACACAGCTCCGTGTGACACTGTCGGCCGCGCTTCCCGCCACTCGGGTCCCAGCCGACTGCCGGTGAACCGTCCACATGGCTCCGAGGGCTCCTGGGAGTGTGGTCCCTGCTCTCATTTACCTTGATCTGTGAGCTAAGCCCGTCTTCCAGGCTTCCCAGAGGACGAGCCCTGACGCGGGATCCCAACCAAGCGGAAGGCAGACACTCATCTGGGACGACCGTCAGGGCCCTGTGGGTTGCTGGGTGTTCCCGAGCCAAGGGCAATGCGCTGGCGTCACGGGATGAAGCAGGACCACGTTTGCGATGCGGGGGCTTGCGGCAGCCACACAAGTAGCAGCCACATCGGACTTGTGAGCTGCCCTTTGCTGCCCTTGCCGTGGCCGTGCACCGAGCTGGGAGGGGCCCAGGGACCTGCCTGCCCTTGAGACGGACGCGAAAGCAAGACCTCTGTTCTCTCACATCAGCGTTTCCCAGAGCCGCGAGCAGCACTGACAAGGTCCCTTCTCGGCCTGACCCCGGGGCAGCTCCGTCTCCGGGCTCCAGACAGACACGGGCGGGGGGAAGCAGGAGGAGAAGCCCACGAGGGTTCTCTAACCACGTTACAGGTTCAGTCACCGCAATGAGCCAACGGCTAAATGACAAAGAAGCACCGTAGGGACGCTCGGGGACACACGGGGACACAAGGGCACAGCTCTGATAACATGACGCTTTGGCAAATCCCGGCTGAGCCTGAGTCAGCGTCGGAGGTCGCACTGTGTCCGGTTCCAGCAGCAAATGTTAGGACGTGGGAAGTGCCCCTGAGACGGGACACAGGCATGCGCGATGTACCCTCGTCACGCGCCGGCATCGGCGTCTGTGCGGCGTGGGCGTCACAGCCCCTTACACAGGGGGACCAGGCTAGAGACCTCACAGAGCTGCTGGGACCCACGCACCCTGAATCCCACGCGTGTTCCCAAGACGCGGCCGGCCCCGGGGGAGGGACAACCGGCTTCTGGAGGACAACACGCCTCCTGCCGGCCTCCCCTGTGGCCTCTCGCTGCAGGCCTTGTTGGCCGGTTTCCGGCAACGCGCTCCTCTTCCCGGTGGAAACCCTCCATGTCCGGGGACAGGAAGGGACTCCTTCTCACTGCGGGCTGGGGGGGCCGTGCCCTCACGGGACACACTGGGCGTGCGGTGCCGGCAGGACGGCGGGGTTGGTGCTGCCGAGCGCAGAGAAGAGAGCTGCTGTGGTGTGCGAACAGCTTCCAGCAGCTTATTCATTGTTTTGTTCTTTAACGCTTTTATTTATTTACTCATGAGAGACAGAGGGAGAGGGAGGAGCAGGGACCATGACACGGGGCTCGATCCCAGGACCCCGGGGTCCCCACCTGAGCCGCAGGCAGATCCTCATCCAACCGAGCCTGCCGAGGTCCCCCCACAGTTCTGGAGAGGAACCTGTGGACAGCAGGGATCCTCGGTGACCAGCACAAGGCAAAGGTCCCGACGACAGGGTTATGGGATCGCACCTGCCGCCGTTGTCCCCAGTGTCGGTGGGTAGCGGCCCACGTTCCCAAAGGAAGAGGGCACAGCCCGGGACACGCGGTCCGTGCTGTCTGCGATGCGCCAGGACCCGGTCATCCCCTCATTGCTTGGGTGGGCGAGTCCGTGCTGGGGGAGGGGTCCCAGGTCTGACCTCGCAGACAGACACGGAAGCATCTAGTGTTGTCTCCAGCGCAGCAGCCGCTGCAGCAGAGTCGCGACTGCGAGGGGCTGTGGCGAGTCCCCGGCCCGACAGGCTTCCTCTCGGACGGGGACAACAGATTCACCACACCCCCAAATAATTGGTTTTATTTGTTTACTTTTTCTCATTTCATTTGGTGTCTTTCCATATTATCAACACAAACCCTAAAGAACACAGGATATAGGATTGTGTTGTACAAAAGCACAGAGAACACTGGAAATTAGGTTTCCCAGCACGCCGGAGTAGTAATTGAATTTCCTTACTTGCCGGCTAAACGCTGCAGGTCTCTTGGCAATTAGGAAGAGTCATCAGGTTGTCAGAGGACCGGCCTCGGGGCCGCGGTCATGGGATCCCAGCGGGAAGTCCTGCACGTGCTCTCAGCGGCCCCCAGCAAGCCCGCATGTGCTCCAGGGACCAGGAGGCCCTCGGTCGCGTCCACATTCGGCTGTCGCCTCCCCCTTCCCAAACGCTCCTTCCAAGAACCTCCTCCTTCATGGCGCCTTGGCCTGCAGCCGACCCCTCAGATGGAGACTCTGGGGTATGGGGCGCTCCCTGCCGCCTTCCTTCCCTCACCCACTGGTGGCACCGCTTGGCAGGGGACTTGAGGCCCCCTCAGTCCTCCTGTGTCTGCGCCGCATCCGGTCCGTGGGAAGCGCTGCCAAAGCCCTTTGCGCCCGGGCTCCCACCGGCAACAAAAGCGACATTTTGCTCCCACGGGTCGCGGTCTGGACGGCGCCATCTGTCCTCCACAGCGGCCATGGGGGAAAGCCGGGGTTTCCTCTTCCCCCCAACCTGGCGGGCCCTGTGCCTCCGGCCGCGGCCGCGGCCTCACCGGCGGAGACAAGAACATGTGGCCGCACGCGTCTCCTCACGGGTTCCTGTGAATGCGCGGCGGGTCCGAGTCGGGCGGCTCTCGGGCTGACTGTCGCTGCAAATCTGCGCCCCCCGCGCGCAGGGGAGGCTCCGCCGCCTTGTGAGCGGCAGGCGGGGGTGGAGGGAAGTAGACGCGCGTCACGGGCGTGACTAGCACCAGCTTCTTACTGCCCCCGACTGACTGCTGTTTGTGTCGTGGGAGCAAGGGACTCGAGAGGACGTCAGTGGAACCGCATGGAAGTACCCGAAGGTCGGCACGGCCCAACCCGAACCCGGCTTCTGGCGGGAGGAAACGGTCCGACGCGTCTCCCATTTTAAGCGAGATGCAGCCTTCCAGGAAAGCGTGTCACCCCCGTGAGCGCCAGAAATCACAGACGCGGAGGCGTTTCATGACCTGTGAGCGGTCGCCGCTGTCCGGGGGCCGGCTCCGTCCTTCCCGCTCCATCCGGAGCCATCGGCCTTGTCCCACTCGGGAGGCGTCCTTTTTCTGATCTTGCCGTGAGAAAGAAGGTGATGTTTTTGGCTTCCAGCCTGAAATACAGGAGAGAGAACAGGCCCGGCAGGCGGCCATCCTGTCCCTGCTGCCTGTCACCACGTTGTCAGATCCAGAACCTTCTGACCCCGGCCGGGAGCTCGAGCCGCCGGCGGGGGCTGGGGAGGTGCGAAGAGGGGCCGGGGTGATCAGACACGCCTTCCCGGCGGGGCTGCTCTCTGGGAGGCCCCACGGTTCAGAATTCCCCCATTTGTGCTAATTCCTCTTTCCTGACCCCCTGGAAAGGGCCGGCACCGCGCTCAGAGGTGCCGTACTGAGGACTGGGAAATGTTGTGTTTTCTAGACGATCACGGAGTGTGCAAACACCAGGGCCGCCGCTGGACGGTGAGCCGAGGCGCCTCCCGTGTAGGCACGCGCGGAGGGTGACCTGCGGCAGCTCCAGGAAGCAGGAGTTGTGCCGGGACCGCCCGGCTCCCTGAGTGAGTCCCGCCTTGAGCTCTGAACCGGAAAGACCAATGTGGTGGGCTTCTGTCCGAGGCATTGCTGTTGGCCAGTCTCCCTTACTTCCACGGTCTGGGCGGATCTGCTGCCGAGAGGCTGGCGTCGCTCAGGTGACATGGTCGGGGCTACCCACACGCTTTCCCCAAGGAGCCCTCTAGCGGGAAGGGCCAGCAGCGTCGCGGATCCGACGGACTGGGAGCAGGCGTGGCAGCGCAGGGGGCGAGAGAGGAGCGCGTCAGAGGGACCGACGACTCCCGAATGTCCGGCCTCTGCTCTATTAGTACCGGCGTGTCCTTTCGGGACATTAGCAGGTAAACACAGGGCGCCTGGGGGCTCCGTCATCAAGCCTCTGCCTCGGCTCAGGTCATGATCCCAGGGTCCTGGGGTTGAGCCCCGCATTGGGCTCCCTGCTCGGCGGGAAGCCTGTGTCTCCCTCTCCCACTCCCCCTGCTTGTGTTCCCTCTCTCGCTGTCTCTCTGTGAAATAAATAATTTTTTTAAATAAAAAATGAATAAAAAGTGATACAGTAAAAGCTTCTTACAGCCCTTCGTCCGTGAGCCCAGTGCCGTGATGTTCACGGGCCCGGACCGCTCTCGTGGGTGCTCAGGCAGGGTGCTCCACGGCCACCGGAAACCCTCGAGGGAGCCCTGTGCTATCACCGCCCTGAAGACCAGAGCAATGAGTTCTAGTAACTCCGAACTCGCGCTGGGTGACTGACCCCCACACTCTGTGTTGGATACGAGCCGAGAGGATTTCACTATTGATCACGTTACTATTAATCATAGATTGCTTTTGGCGATCCTGATAAATACAAGGACTTCCCCAAAAAATCATGAGCAAACGAAAAATCAATGACTTTAATGTATAAAGGTGTTCTGCAAGTTAATAAGAAAAAGACACAATGGAAAAATGCAGAGTATGGTCTGGTCATTCTTAGGGGAAGAGCTGGTCGCCTGGATAATGGTCAGCGTGCGGCAGTGGGCTGAGCCCAGGGTCCTCAGCCGAGGGGCCAGAGGAAGAATGCTCTGCCCCAGCATGGGGGTGGTGCTATCTGTGAGTCTGAGGCCGCAACTCTGGGGACTCGCGTTTAGGATGACCTTGGCATGTGACCCTGATGTGTGGACAGGACTGGGACTGGCTGACAGACACTTGTCATAGCTGAACACCGATAACTTGGGAAATAGCAAGAAAATGGTTAACTTTGTAAAAAAAATCCAATTAGCCAAAATTCATTTAAATTTCAAAAAAATCTGGCTCTGTGAATAGTCAGTAGAGAAAATTTTAAAACAATGAGCCTTCTCCATCGTGGGTCTGAACTCGGAACGTCATGTCCGTGAGTCCTTCTGAGAGTCCAAGAACATGCATCGAGTCAGTCCCGGTCTGTTCTGGGGTGCGACTACCTGCTTCATCGTAATAATGGACAAGAGCTTGTCAAAGAATCGTCACGGGGGACTCCATGGCCAGTCCCGCCCTCCAACGTGCACGCAGGAATCCCAACCTGTGAGGCATTTTCTAAGTCTAAGATGCATTTCTCCAATAAGGAGCCTTCGTGTTAGGAAACAGACTGTCCTTCAGTCAAGTGAGGGCACGTGTTTGAGTCCAAATAAAAACAATAATTCCTGATGAAAGGCTGTCTTAAGCCACCTATAAAAATTGTATTAATGGGTAATCCCGCTGATAAATATAACAAGACAGCGATTCCAACAACCACGCTTACCTTTAAAGGATGATTCTGGAAGTTCTGATCGGTCGAGGCAACATGAAATAGGTCTTTTCTTATATAACTTTCTTTCAGATGGTTTCTATGCGGTGACGGTCGATAACCGTGGCAAGTAACTGCATGATTGAGAAGATGAAAGTGCGTCATTTTAACTCCAAGTGCTCAGGGTCCAACCAGCGACGCGGTGACACTGTGTGCTTCGAGCGTGGCAACGGGGAGGAGGGAGCCGCGTGGCTGGGCGCGGCTGGGGCTCCCGTCTGATCTGTCCGGAGGAGAAGCTAAGTCCCTGAGGTGCCTCAGTCGTCGTCTCCTCACCGGCCAGAGACGGCGGCCGGGTGCACTGCCTGGGCGGGGGCTGGGGGACGGCCCGTCCTCTGGAGGGTCTGCCCGACGCACGGACCCGGTGTGGGCTCCCCGGGACCCCCGTGCACTCGCTCAGAACCGAACTCGGGCGTTTCCTCTGTCGGCACCTGTGTTGTGGGAGAAGACGTAACCTCTCATGACCAGAAGGGCCACGCGTTGGAATGCAGAGTCGGAGACACTCGGATGTCCAGTCTCCTTCCATGAAGAATCTGTGCGAGCAAATCTGCTGAGCTGGGAGGTCCAGGCTCACTAAAACCGATTAAAACAAAACAAAAAACCCTGGTATTTTCTCCAAGTGGGCAGCCTATATTTTAAGGAGCTACACTTCCTCACTCTTCATTTTATAACTCGGAATGTGTGGTGGAGAGAGAGAGGGACAGAGAACAAGAAACATGCTTTATTTAGGAGGAAAATGCTTGAAACCAATAGTTTTATTGGGAACAGAATTTGAAATTACAATAATTCAACGTCTTGACATCTTGAAGAATTCAGTTACGATAGCTTAGTGTCTCTGAGAAAGAGCACTACGTCCCTGGAAATCACGTATTATGACTCTCTGCAAAGGCGGTAACGTGATGTAGTTTCTCCATTCTCCTGGCGTGTCCAGTGCTTGTCTTTTACAGATGCCGTCGGCGTATTCTCCTCGGGTGTGAGACGGACTCCTCTGGCGCAGGCGCGGGAGGAGAAGGGAAGAACTGCTGTATGCACCTCGCGCGGAGCTGACGGCTTCCAGACGGCCGCTGCAGGTCACTGAACCGCGGACCCTCCGCACCCGGGCTCGACACCGCCTGTCGCTTGGACGTGCACGTTGGGGCTTCTGTGGTCTTCGTCAGCTGGTGAGTGTAAAATGGCGTCTCACCGGACTTTCGTCTGCACCACCCTGGTTACTGCCGCGGTTTCCCATATTTGTTAAAATGCTTGTGGTCATGGGGTATTTCTCTTCTGTGGACAGACGTTTTGTACGTTTTGCCCATTTTATGGGGTTTTCAGCATTTTTGTATTCTTTTATCAACTTTCTCCACTCTATAGAAGCTAATTCTTTATAGAGCATATGAGTTACTACAACTTTCTCATATATACACATGGTAGGAAAAGTTTCCATGCAATTTCCCCCCAAATTGTCTGTTACATAAATTTTTTTTAAAGATTTTATTTATTTATTTGACAGAGATCACAAGTAGGCAGAGAGACAGGCAGAGAGAGAGGGAGAAACAGGCTCCCCACTGAGCAGAGAGCCTGATGCAGGACTCGACCCAGGACCCTGGGATCATGACCTGAGCAGAAGGCAGAGGCTTAACCCACTGAGCCACCCAGGTGCCCCTGTTAACATAAATTTTTAAATAACGTTTTCAAGGTCCATCTAAAAACCTGTTGGGATTTTTACCAGAACTGCAGAGAACTTAGATTCATCAGGGAGCAGATGACATCTTATCATTATGATGATGATGATGATGATGGTGTTCAGTTAGCCAGCGTGTGGTGCCTCGTTAGTTTCTGATGTAGTGTTCAACGATTCATCACTGCGCAACACCCAGCGCTCGTCAGCACACGAGATGACGTCTTTCTGATAAGAATGTTCCTATCCATGAATATGGTATGTGGGTTAGCTGATTGCTCCTTAATTTTGTTCAATAAAAAGTGATAATTTTCCTCATTATATTCTCTTGGTTTTGTTGACTAAACAATAATCATCAAATAGTAATAGAGTTTATTTTTTTAGTCTTTATAGCTTTTTTTATCTTTTTGGTTTGCAGAATGTATTACACTTAATGTCTGATGTGGAATAGAAGGGCTGTTAGTGGCTGTCTAGGGCTGTCTTCTAAGTTTACTCTATTTTCTGGCAAATAATCTTCATTAGTTTTATAAGATGTTTAGTTCTTTTGGTTTTCTAAGAGTTATTTTTAAAAAAATCATAAATGGGTGTTTAATTACTCCAATGATGTTTCTTTTTTCTGTATCTAGTAGGAAGATCATCTGGTTTTTCTGTTTATCTTGATGGCAATTTTCACTACACTAATATATTTGTAATACTAAAACCATCGACTCCTTCCTGGGATCACCCTAAATGTGTCCTGATATGTTGTTTTGTTTTGGGGTGTGTGTGTGTGTGTGTGTGTTGTGTCTATGTTTTGGTACAGATGATTTCAGTAACAAAATTAACAATCTTAATCCTACAGATATAAAAATTCACACCCGAGATGTGGATGTATTTTCCTTAAGCTCATATGGATCATTCAAGAACTGAACTTGCATCAGACATAAAACAAGTGAAGGTCACTACAAAAAGTCCGTGTAGGACAGAACTTTCCTGACCAGGGAGCCTGGGTGGCTCACTCAGTGAAGCGTCTGCTTTCTGCTCAGGTCACAGTCTCAGAGTCCTGGGATCGAGTCCTGTGTCAGGCTCCCTGCTCAGCAAGGAGTCTGCTTCTCCCTCTGCCTCTGTCCCTGCCCTCCCCCTTCTTGTGCTCACTCCCTCTCCCAAATAAATAAATAAAATCTTAAAAAAAAAGACATTAAAAAAAAGAACTTTCTTGACCATAGCAACATTGTTAGAAATAAAAGTAACATTGGGGCGCCTGGGTGGCTCAGTGGATTAAGCCGCTGCCTTCGGCTCAGGTCATGATCTCAGGGTCTTGGGATCGAGCCCTGCATCGGGCTCTCTGCTCTGCGGGGAGCCTGCGTCCTCCTCTCTCTCTGCCTGCCTCTCTGCCTACTTGTGATCTCTCTCTCTGTCAAATAAATAAATAAAATCTTTAAAAAAAAAAAAAAAAGAAAGAAATAAAAGTAACATGATTTTAACACATAATGGCATATGTTTATAAAGTAAATGAAATCCACATATCACTCACAAATGAAAGAAATACTGAAGAAAGTTAGGGAATATGTACAGAAGAATAAAAAAATACTACGTATTACACTTTGTGAGGCAGGTAATAGAAGACAATTTATGACCATAGGTGCTTATAGTAGAGATAGTTTTTTAAACGCTGAAAAATAATAATTTAAGACTATAACTAAATGCTTAAGCCATTAGACTAATTAAAGGGATGGTTTAATCTGCAAAAACGCTAACAGGCCCACAGGTCTTATATGAATCCATCAATACATCAACGTAGGATAATCCCAGACCTGTACAAACCACTTAGGGAGAAAAGTTTTTTAAAACTGTTTGATAAGCCCCTTACAAGAGAATTTGAGTATCGACGTCCTTCTCGTATTCAGCTGAGCAAGCCCGCAGGTCTGACCTCACTTGCTTCCTGTGTGCACGTGTCCCGAAGAGAGACACGCCTGCTGGTGTAACGCGTTCTCTCGTGGCTTATGTGGCCGCAGGCTGTCTTATCTGCTCCTTGCCCGCCTGCCTGAGAATTGATCGACTCATTCCATATCTTTCCCATTTTTGTAATTACAAAGTTATTTACTGACTTCCTTTTTTTTCTCTTCTGGTAACAAGTCCTGAAACGTTGACGTGTGTCCTAACGTGCTGAAGGCGGTCCGTGCTGAAGTTTTGGTGGGAAACTGGTGAGCCCGTTTTAGTAAGTTATATTTTTCTAAGAACGTATTAACTCACTGCAACAATTTGTTAATGATATTATTTTATCCTATGATTATATTAATTTATTTTATTATTGTGCTTATTAAACAACGATTTGTTAAGGATATTAAATTAATTATTTATTGTTATAATTTAATGATTATAGCAATTATTTGATTGTTCAGTCTGCAGTTTCTATAGTTAAATATCCTTTTTACTCTTGGTATTGGCAATCCCGAGTTGGCTTTTGTAGACCAGCTCTGTAGAGATTTGTCAATACTAATAGCGTTCTTACAGATCTGCTCTTTGTCTCTGCTGCATGTGGTTCCTATTTCACTAATGGCCCCTCTTATCTTGTTCTAACTTCCCGAGTCGATGACTTGACGTTCAGCCCCCCCCTTCCTGACGCATCCGTGCAGCCCAGCAGCTGAGTCCGTGCGCCCTGGCGGCCCCACGTTTGACAGGTGATGCCATCGGTACTGTCCACGGCAGCTCTGGGGCCCGCGCTGACCCACCGGCCCTTTGGGATGCAGCAGCAGGTGGCCGTGTGCCCCCCACACCACTCGATGCACGTCCCGGGGGCTGGGCCTACCCTCCGCCCTCCCTCCATCTTCCCCTAAAGCCGAAAGGCCCGTGGCTACAGCTCTGCCCTTGGGTCCCCTGCTGGGAGCATCTCCTGGTGGCCTGTGCACTCCCCTTCCCTGCTCTCACTGCCCCGCCCTGTCTGGAGGAACCTTCTCTCTTCTCAGTCTGCCTCAGGCTGGTCTGGTTTCCACGGGGCTGCCGCCATCAGAAGGCTCCTGTTCCGTGATATGCGTCTTTGTCTAATTCCTTCGTTGAGCAGGTCTGCTCAGGGAGGGGGAAACCTTCTTTCACTCACTTCTATTTCCAGCACGCACCACTTGACGGGGGTCCAAGCGGTGTTTGTTGACTGACTAAATGCACGATTTCGAAGGCGAGAAAGTACCGGTGCAGAGAACATCGCAGAGCCGACTTCCAGGGGTGGGGGACTGAGGGTCCTTGACCCCGCCCTGATGCAGCCACGGAGCCCTTCCGAGACCGCTTTTCCTGCCCTGTGACCAGGGAGTAGCCTAATGTGACCTTGAGAGGACGTTTGCCAACCACAGCGCATGCGTAGATCACCAGGATGGTCTCACCGGAACCAGGGTGTGCTCACGCAGCCCCGGCGGTCTTCGGAGCCCCGTCAGGGCGTTTCGGGGACCTATCTCTGGGCTGTGGGGGCTCCCAGACTCATGGGCCCTGAGACGGTGGCGGTGGCGTGGACCGAGGAGCTATGGGTTTGGGCCTGGGAGCCCTGGGGCACCCGTGGTGGGGAGGCCACCCGCCCGTCTGCAGGGACCGTGAAGGGAACGTTTGGTTGGGTGCAAGGGTGTGCTCTGACTTGGGTGTGTATTTCTCCGTTTCTCCATTTTCTGCGGCAAAGGCCAGAAAGTTCCCACAAGACTCTTTCTCAGCCGAGATGCCCCGCGGCCTCCCTCACTGCCCGACTCCAGCCCTCGACCGTCGGTGACCTGGAATTCCCCTGGGAGCGGGTGGCGGAGAGTGGCAGGGAGCTGGGCAGGAGGGGAGGGCGGGAAGCGTCCTGAGGGGAACCCGGGAGCCAAGCCCTGAGCCCCCAGACCCCCAGCGGTGATCCATCACTGCGGATAATGTAAAGATCTCAGTATTTTCCCGCTAACATGGTCTCCCTCATTGTATTTCACACCGACACCCTCAAAATACCTGAATTCTTTGCACTTATTTCAATTCTTCTCTGTGGTGTGTGATTACTCAGGAGCACATGTTCCAGGTTTTGTGGCTTTCGGGTTGTTTCCACGAGCATCGTTACAGCAGCTGAGTTGTACGGAGCCACTGGCCTCCGTCTGGGTCAGAGTCACGTGAACGAGGCTGTTTCCTGGCAAGCGAGGCAGTGAGGTTTGCAGCGTGATTCAGGGGTCATGACAGCCTCTAGCCCGAGGCCCTGCTCACATCTGGGGCGACCCCCGGCTCGCGCCGCCCCTTCTGGAACATACGAGGTGAGTCGGCCCTCAGCGAACACGAACAAACCGCATCGTGCTCCTCATTCTTGACCACTGCCAAGTGCTGGGCCCCCCGCTTGCCTGTGAAGTCCCCGAACACACGACAGGTTCCGGTTGATTGTGACGCAGTGAGTGTGAGTGTCGGTATACTGTGTTTTAAAAACATCACTTTACGGACGTATATTATTTTACAATGACTGAAATTCCTTTTCTTCCATGAACTCGTTCTCGCTATTTTATGAGCAGAAGGAGCTCTACCATCCGCCCTGCAGCGGCAGGACCAGGTCACTCTCTGAAGTGAGGGTTTCGCGCAGGTGAGAAGGTTAAGACACTTGGAAACCAGCATCACACCCGCCGCCCGCGGCCTCCACACGCTGCGTCACTTCTCTGACGTGTCTGCCAGCCGAACCGAAGAGAAATCACACGTTCTCAACAGCCAGCACACGTCCACAAAACTTCCAAATGTGTGGGTTATTTTCGAGTTAACGTCACAGCCGAGACCGAAGGGACTCCCTGGTTTACAGACGAGGACTCTTCTCAGAAAGGAGAGTCTGAGAAACCTAGAAATGCCGCCCAAGGAAAGGTCACCGACATGGCACCCCCGGTCCTGGCACGTCCGGTCCTGGAGCACATGGAGATCCTGATGCCCCAGGACCGTGGGGACGCCTGGGCGCCCCCCTTTCCGCTGCTCCTGATCGAGAAGCTGAGGAACGGGGGATGGCCGCTCCTGTTGAGTGAGGACGAGGAGATTCTGGAGGGCTTTGGGGGAAGGAGGAGGGCGGTGACACGGGAAGGCCATCTTGAGCCCCGCAAGAATGTGGGGCCCCGGCATGTGTGACCCTGGAGGCCCTGGTGGGTCTGGAACCTGGGCTTTTCCAGGGCCCCAGGTGAGGCGGGTGTAGCCTCCAGACCCAGGACCCATTAGCCTCTCCGGAGCCTCGGCCGTTCTGGGGCGTCTCCTCTCTGAGGAGCTGGCGGTGGGTCCATCCTGCGGTGCCTGTGAGCTTGGCCTTGTGTGCGTGTGTGGGGGGGGGTGCCGCTCTGTGAGACCAGAAGGAAACCCAGCCGCTCCGACTGACCACTAGGTACTTTGTCCCTGTGTGGGAACGTGGGCCAAAGTCTGGGAGCTCTCCTGTCCCCGAGGGAAGCTGCGTCCTCTGAGAAGTTGCACGGCAGGGAGGGAAGGGGCCTGCACTTGGCCGTCAGTGGGCAGGTCCAGCACAAACTCAGTCTTTTTCCATGACAGCCCCTGTTGGCCGCCTCACCTGGAGGCTTCTGACAGCAGGTGGGGAAGAGCTGCACCCTGAGCCGCGTCCACTCGGAGCGCAGGCAGGAGCAGGCTGTTTCACGCGGAGGAAGCTCTGGGACCGAAATTTAAAGATGAGAAAGACGGTGCGAGCTTGTCCGGGATGGCGGCACCAGGCAGAGCGGGAAGGTTGGGAACTGGAGAATGTGGGGAAGGAAGGAAGAAACGGCAGAGGACGTGGTGCTCAGACTTGGGGGCAGCAGCCCACGGAGTGACAGGGAAGGGCTCAGCCAGGGCACAGAGGACGCGGGTGGGGAGAGGCCTTCACGGCACAAGCGAAAGTTCAGGCAGAACATCCAGAAAAAAAACGAAGGAGGGACTGGGAAAGGGTCAAGCACGGACCACGAAGAAACAGGGACGTGTGGTTTGCACCGCGGACACAGACACAGCAGGGACAGCCTGCGGTCACGGTCCCCTCCGGGGAGAAGTCACAACACCCGTTTTACCTGCAGAGAAAGGACTTCGGGTGACAGGGCCGGGACCTAGAGCCCTGGTGCCCAGGTCCCCTCCCACCCGGGGTCCCGCCGGCGTCCACTCCACACCCCTCCTCCCAGACTTCCCCAGCGCATCAGGGCCAGGGACATCCGGGGTCCCTTCACCAGCAGCAGACACAAGCCGAGGACTCGGAGTCACCCGATGGGGGAGACACGCTGAACCGGGCCCCACCACCAGCTTCAAATACGGGAATCTGAGGGCAACCTTTGACACCTACAGAGAAAGGGTTTAAGGTCAACGGAAGGATGTCCCTGAGTCCCCAGCCCACCGGACTGGGCCCATTTGAAAAGCGACTGTTCAAGGGCCAGCGTTTAGGGACGTTCCAGATCTTTCAGCGGAGGTAGGGACACTGTCCACGGGTTCCGGAGCGCGACCCCTGTGCCCCCGGGCCGCGGGCTCCGCGTTAAAAGGAAAACCTCTGGCGCCACCTGCTGCTCACGGGCGCTCGTCGCGGCTCCTGCGTGGACGAAGGTCACTGCCCGCGAACCAGCGCAGCTCGCCTGTGCCTCTCACTCACTGTGTCTCTCCTGGAGGGCAAACGCGAAACAGTGCTGCCGAGCCCAGGAGGCAACCAGGCCTTCCTAAGCAGGGAGACTTCACCCAGAAGTGTTCTCGGGGCAGGGGAAGGGCCCTGCTGAGGGAGGGGGACCCGGCCGGGGGGAGCAGAGCTGACTCTGGGCACTTCCCTCCGGGGCACGGGAGGCTCTTCCTTCCTGCGGAGGAGGAAACGGTGCCAACAGGCGAGAAAGAGCCGGTGGGGGTTGAGCCTCACGGCTGCACGTCGGGCTTGAAAGAAATGTCTCTCCTGGCAGCAGGGGACCCCGGGAAAGGATCCTTGCGTCAGGGCAACCCCACAGACCCGTAGGAACGCTGACCGAGCTCCTGGAAAGGTCAGCACGTGCCGTGAAGCAGAACGGGCCCCGTCACTCACCCAAGCTTCACCCTTAATTCGTCACAGAAGGAGCAATTTCGGGAGGTTGCGTCCTGTTGTCTGTCCAGCTCCCGGGGCAATCCCAGCATCGGCCTTCCGTGGGCACCTCACTGCGCCCCAGGCGTGCAAACCTCAGTGGGCTCCGGTGAGTGCACGCCGTGGGGCACCCTGAGGGCCCCCACTAAGCCCTGAGATCACTCTTCGCTCCCAAACACGCGAGTGTCTGCAGGGTCCCCGGGGAAGTTCCCAGAGGCAGAGGCTCAGCCCACCCCCCTCGGCTGCGCTTTCTGAGCCCACCTCGATCAAGAACAGTCGTTTTTCAGGGAACTGGTTTCCTGGACTCCTTCATGCAGCTCTTTCCAACTCGGCCAGAGCGGGTCAGCCCTGAGATGACGACGCTCTTCCTGAGGCAAGGAGGGAGACCGCAGGGAGAAGTTCGGGCCCCAAAGGGTGTCTTGTGGAGACGCAGAGGAAACCACGCAGCGATTTCACGTGCATCACTTATTTCTGCCGTGGGCACCTGGGTGGGGAGGGGTGAGGAAGGACGGGCCCGGGGCCTGGGGGCGGCAGACGCAGCTCAGAATGTGGTCAAGGGCCGGGGACCGGTCACGACAGGAGACAGAAGCTAGAGCAGTGGCAGCTGCAGCCAAACTGAGTAACGGAGGTGCACTTGATTCACTTTTTTAAAGACTTTTATTCATTTATTTGTGAGAGAGAGAATGCAGGGCGAGGAGCAGAGGGAGAGGGAGAAGCAGCTCCCCGCTGAGCACAGAGCCCGAGGACGTGGAACTCGATTCCAGGACTCCCGGGATCATGACCCGAGCCGAAGCTTAACCAACCAGCTGAGCCACCCAGGCGTCCCGGAAAATCATCTCAGTTTACCCAAATAAATGGGACCAAGTCCACTGAACTTAACTTGTGAACTATTGGCCTAAAAGACCAAAATTTTTTTCCGTGCATTCTGTCATTACTGAGCGGCAAAAGACAAGCCTTTCACACGAGTTCAGGAAAGTCAGAGACAGTCGTGCGAACGGCGTCACTGCTGGAAACGTCTCTGCCGACCGTGGCTCCCACTGCCCTGGCACCCAGCCTGGCGGAGGCCACCCCCGACTTGGGTCATCGTGTCTAGTCTGCACTGCAGAGGTGAGACCCTGGGCCACGAGTGTGTCCGGGGCCTGCTAGGGCTGCGCACGGGGGCCCCGAGGCCCGGCACCGTCAGCTCTCCGAGGAGGGGCCGCCTCCCCCAGCCGCAGTGACCGTGGAGGGACCGCTCTGCCGGGCCACTGACAGCACGAGCCCTCCCACGCCGGACAGCTCGGTGGCGGCCGAGGACGTGCAAGGTCGATCCCGAGGAGAGAGCTCTGCGCACACGGAGACAATCTGGCTCCAAACACAGAAACCACAGGCCCCTGCTGTCGTGACTCTGGTTTTCTCCACATGGAGTGTCCACACGGGCCGGGATCGCCCTGTTCCGCCAGCCTGCGGGGGACGGCCCGCACCGCCCCAGCTTCCCTCTGTGCTCCTGCCTTGCTGCGACATTCCCCTGGGGCAGCACGAAGGCCCCGGTCCGTGACTCGGTCCCCAGGCGGACCAGGTGACCTGTCAGGGTTACTGGCCCTGCCCACGTGCTAGCAGGTGTCACCGTGACCCGGGGGGACCCAGGCTCCGGAAACCTGCTGAGCTCCGTCACAAAGTGCCCCTTCTCCTGCCGTGCGGACAGAGAAGCTCACACCCCCGGCCCCCGTGCAGATCAGGCGACTGCACGTTCATGTCGCCAGAACTGACCCCCAAAACCTGCCCATTTACCTTCATCTGGATTAAATTTAATTCGAGCCCTGCCCA
Organism: Meles meles; assembly: GCF_922984935.1. Taxonomy (NCBI): domain Eukaryota; kingdom Metazoa; phylum Chordata; class Mammalia; order Carnivora; family Mustelidae; genus Meles; species Meles meles. The sequence goes on from NC_060080.1 coordinate 451,012, forward strand.
GCCAGGTCTCACAGGGACGCTGACAGTGTGGTTGACGCTGGGACACAGACCGTGTTGAGGGGCTTAAGGGCCTGGGGGCCCCAGCTGGCGGCCTGGGAGCTCGGAGTCCCAGCCACAGGCCCTGCGAGCGCCCTCGGAGCCGCCCCCGGCGGCGGAGCAGCTTGGACGGAGGGCACAGTTGGGGCACCTTACAGTTCTGCCTGTCGCCGTCCCGGGTCGGGCAAGGCTGGAGTTTACTTTTACGTGAGTTTGTACAAAAGTGCATGTAAATATGTCATTTCCGAACCCGATCCTGCGAAAGGGGCAGAGACGCGTGTCCATACCTGCCGTGACGGGATCCAGCAGACCGGTCAGGGTTCATTCACAGAGGCTCTGGTTTCCACGTCCTGGTTCCCTTGTCATCGGCAATCAAAACCTACTTGGCGTGCCTGTTATTTTAGGCAAGTTACCAAAAATGTGTGGGCAGGAATCCATCTCCTTTCAAAGGGGAAACGGGCAAACAGTCAGTGTGCTCCCTCCCCACCAACATCTTTCCTTTGAGCTTCGCACAAACTGGCTGTCTCTTCTCCCCGAGAACACCGTCCCAGGTCTCTTCCTTGTTTGACCCTCCAGTAACCGCACGGCCCCATGGCCAGCTCGCCGCAGGCAGGCTCGGCACCCGCGTGCTCCCTTCCTGGGCCAGCATCTAATCCCCAAACCGTGGAGCGAACGACTCGAATGTTAAATATGTGAATAGACATTTAAAATAAAATGAATTTAGCTTGTATCTAGCTTGTATTTCTGACAGCAAATTCCACACCAGCTGCCGTGCACACTGGAGCCCGGCTCTGCACGGCCTCCCCGAGAGCCTCAGGCCCCAGCGGCAAAGGGCTTGGTCCTGCAGGCCCGCGCTCCGGCAGCGACAGGGGCCAGCCCAGCGTCTAGGTTGCCACGCGAGCTCCCTGCCCACCAGCCCTGACCCTGCGGCCTGTGGCTCCCCGACTCCCAGCTCGGTGGGGATAATTTGCCAGCACACCCGCAGAAGTCGGAGAGACACTTTGCTTACTGCAGTGACGGAGTGAGAAACCACAGCCCCAGGTGGCATCCGTCCCTCGGGTAAAGGCTCTGAGTCGGTGAACAGGGCTTTCATACCCAGCCTGACTCACTTCAGCCTCCCCCGGAAACATGAGTCCGAACTGGTGGGACAGCCACTTTCTGACCAGCACCAGGGAGGCCTCTGTCCCCTGGGTCTTCTCCAGCCCCGGAAGGAAGACAGAGCCCCGTGCCCTTCCCCCAGGGGAAGGTGACCTTACCAGAAACAATCCTTTCTTTATTTTGCCGGTAATGTCCTTGTCCCACCCTCCTTCCCATTAAAACCTTCCATGTGGTACAAGTCCTCTGAGCTCCCCTCTGCCTTCTAGACGGGATGCTGCCCGATTCACGAATTCCTGCAAAGCAAATCATCTTCTCATTCCCCAGGTTGCATTTTGCTTTATCACAACAGGCAGATGGAAGAGACGTCCCGAGGGCAGGTATGGGGAAAGGCAGGGAGCTCCCAGCCCTCGGTGCTCACCAGCCCAGACGCTCTCCAAACCCAGTCCCTGGTTGGGGCTTCATACAGGCTTTCTTCATCACCGTGAGTGATTAAATTACTGGGTCTCGATTGAACCTCCAACCCCTTCCCCTGCCCTTGAGTCAGGAGGGTGGGACTGAACAGGTTCTAACCCTCAAATCTCAAGACTGTCCCCAGGGCACCCACCCCTACCCCAGGTGAGCTCCCAGTCACTTCACTAGCAAAGACACGTTTAACTCTTATCACCTAGGAAATTGCAATAGTTTTAGGAATTTTGTGCCAGAAACTAGATGAAGACCAAATATGTATTTTTTATGATGTAAATCATAATACCACGGTATTAAACCAGGTTCTTTGCAGTTATAAACCTAATTATAACTGAAAATTTTTGACCACTACATATATATATTTTTCAATGCATCATGTTTTTAAAATATATTTCCATGTTTATAATATATTAACATATGCATAAATGTTACAAGTAGGATTTTGCCGAGAGAAAAAGAACACAAGTATTTATACATATTGTGCTCCATTCACTGTGAGTACTGGGGACGAGCGTGTACACTCACGCAGTGCGTTCCAGAGCCGAGCTGGTGGGGAGCGCCAGCACCCGGGCCCTTCTCCCTGAGGGCACACGCCCCTGCACCGGGTGGGCTCCGCGCTGATGCTGGCCAGCGAACGGTCAGCAGAAAGGACACCACGTTCGGGCCCGTCTCTCCCCTTTGCCCAGCGGCAGCTCGGCTCTCTCCCCACCTACGGGCTGAATGTGGACACCCTGGAAGACGGGGAGCCACTAGGAGCCAGGAGCCCAAGGACAGGTTCTGTTGTCAACGACGCTCCCACTGGGGTCAGGCCCCGAAGGAGGGGTGAGTTTGTGAGAGCAGCTAGTGGGAACCGCTGGGCTGATCCCGCAGACACCAACTGCGGCGGAGGGAGTGGGATGAGTCCGCAGTTAACTCAGTGATTAAGAACAACGCTGCTGGGGAGTTCGAGAGCCCTTCTCGGCCCCGGGGAGGCTCCCTAGCCACGGCAGGAGGCGTTCTCACCGTGACCGTGGACGGGGCCATCGATCCCGAGTGGGTCAGATCCCGATATGACTGCACCTTCTGCTCAGAAATTCAAGAACACGAGGACACTTCTACTCCTGCAACAGATCCGAGCGCCCTCCTGCCTGTTAGGTGTGGGGGATGACCCTGTCCCAAGGGTCCGGCAGGCACGGCGTTCTGACTGCTCCTTTGCCAGTGCCGGCCCGGGCCACGCCGGCCACATGAAGAGTTACGTCTGGAAGAAGTGAAACTCTCCAGTTCGCCCAACAATTTACAAATCAAAACACCAGATAGAAACACCAGATAGAGACCCCAGAACACAGCTCAGACGTAAGTTTTTGGGGTGTTTTTCTCTATATGAAAAATGCAGCTAAGTAGACTAAGAAACCCTACATTTCTCCGTACAGGTTTGCTAACTAGAACTGTGGTTTTCTTTTCAAATAGAGATTTGGCAAAAGAATTTTTTCGAGGGGCAATCTGAGCTGACCAGGGGGCCAGGGTGCTCAGCAGATAGGGGGTCACAGATGAGCTAAAACATGTTCCTACTCAAAACTCCGGCCCACCCGAGTCTCAGGGGAAGCCTCCAGGAACCACAGGTGATGCTCGAGTTTTGCCGATCAGGTGGGTTCAGGCCTGTGTAAATCACACTTCCTGGCAACAGTTTGCCACATCAGTGAGGTAATATTTTCAAAATGACTCTGAAATGCATCTTTAATGGATTAAGCACAACACACCTGCAGACCATCAGAGTAACACATCCCTTCAGGTACAATCTTGGGCTTTCAGAAACCACGGGGTTGTTACGGCAAATCACCGCCGCGGTCGCTTTTTTTCCCCAAATACGGGCTTGGCGCCAAGCACGTCTGTCTTGGCAGAAAGAAAATCATTCTTGCCCAACCCCGCTGCCGCTCTGCTGCAAGACCCTTTAGAATTTATAGTTCAGGGCAAACCTCTTCATCGTTTTCCCGTAGGCTTCACGCTTCCACGGACGCATCCAGAGAACAGACTGGAAGAGCCACGTGGCTTCCCCAGTAAGTATTTGCTGGACATCACTCCAGGCGCTGCGGGGAGGACACAGAAATAACGACAAGCCATTAGAATGACGGTATTTTTTTGTAGTATTTTATTTTGTGTGTGATCTGATTCCTCCCTTCATGATTAGACGGATGATAAAACAGCATTTAAAGAGACACTTAAAACCACAATAACACATATCAATGCTCGTTAAGTCAGGTCAATACGCCAGACTCGGGATAAGACGGACGCTGTCTTTGCTCTTCTCTGATTTCTCCAGCAACGCTGTGGGGGGATCAGCCTCCCGTTTTTCCATGAAAACTCAGGGCCAGAGAGGTTGAGTATTTTACCAAAGTTTAAAAAAGCCAACAGAGCCAAGATAGAGAATTAGGTTAAGAATGAATGAAATTTCATTCCAATTCAAGAACAGGATGTTTTTTAAAAAAAACAAAAGCACAGAGCAGCTGGACAGCCAGGGTCCTGAAAGCCGAGTTGGCCTGAAGAAGGACGGGCGATGCGGGAGATCGGGGGTAGGGGTCAGGGAGGGCCCAGGCCTCCGAGAGCCCCGGGGAGATCTCCCGGGACAGCCAGTGAACGCAGGGTCGAGGGGTGGGGGGTGGTTCGGGCTGGCTTGGCCTCCAGATAGGCCCGAGGACCCATTCCTGAGGGAATGGCAGGTGCGCCCAGTCTCTCTGCCTCCAGGCCGTCCCGAGTATGCATCTTCACCGAAGACGAGGAGACCGCGGAGCCCTGTCCCCGGGCAGCTGGACTGCGTGGCCCCTCACACAGACCCCAGCTCCGCCGTGCTGATCCCGCACACAGTGCCGGTGACTGCTGCAGGAATGCCGCCGGAGGGCCCGAGGGCTGACTGAGGCCCCAGCCACCTGCTGAGCTGGTCGGGCGTTTTCTCCTTAACCTGCCGCGGCCACGGACGGCAAGTCATGTTCATCACTGCGTGCACCCGGCTGTAGGCGGCTTGGCTGAACCTCCGACCCAAGGCTGTGCAACGGAGCATCTGGGCTTGGGACTGGCAACACAGCCCTGGGCGTGAACCCCAAGGACATCTGTGTCTTCCAGGGACGGGTCTCGGGAAACAGTTCCTGCACTGAGTCCCTTTCCTGTTGCGGAGTCCCTTCTGCCCCGAGCCTCCACTCAGGTTTATGTGGCACCAAATCCCCGGAGACTTAAGTATTCAAAATATTCCACTTATTGGGGAGAAGCAACGGAATCAATACCCGTTGTACTCAGAAGTCTGGGAAGGGATTTTCTGGATTCTAAAATGTTTGCGACCGGCGGGGTGTGGGGTGGGGGTTGTCAGACATGCTGGTGAAGCCGGGTGGATTACAGAGCTGTGATCGCCCAGATTAACACCACGCGCCCAATGCTCAGGCTTCTCCACGTGCGGCCGCTCGTACAGAGACTTGACACATCGAACTCCAGGCTCTGTTTTCTCTTCCAGGGAGTCACGGAACAGAAACGGCTCTTCCGAGGCCGGGATGGAAACGGGCGAGAGAGGAAACGGCGATGCTGGCCAGTGCAGGCCCTCCCTGATGGACAGAACGCTTCCCTCTGGGACGGGGGCGGGAGTTAGCCCCCGGGGCCATCGCTCCCTCAGCTACGATCCGGTCGGTGGGGCCGGCTCACCTGCAGCGGCCCGAGACCGCCCCCCACCCCGCTCTCTTCAGTCCTGCTCCCCGTGAAGAACCAGGAGTTCAGGGTTCACAGGAATAGCAAACAGGCTGCCCACCCCCTCCCGTCCCAGGAGGCACCACACACTGTCGGGAGGCACCCGAGGTCTCTATGCAGCTGGGTTTGCACGAGAGCAGACTGAGAAGCACAGGACACGCCGTGGGCGTTGAGGGGACCCCTGGACCTCCTCCAGGACTGATGTCCTGGGTGTGGCTGTTTGGTGGGATTTCCTTCTGACACGTAGTCTGTTAAAGGGATTCCTCTCAGAACGACCACAGAACAGGTGAAGGGAGGAGATGCGGGCTGAAGACGCACCGGGAGTGTCCTCGGGACCGAGGCGGCGTCCGCACGCAACAGGGGACCGCGGAGGAGCAGGACCCCGCGTTAGGGCTGTGATGCTCATGCTCAGAGCGGTCCCAAAGGCGGTTGGCGGTGCTTCCCAGGGGGACCCATGCGGCCTCCGTGCCGAGTCCTCCGGGGCCGCTCCTGCTCGGGATCCACGGAGGGACCACAGCAGCGGCGCCCTGCTGGCCGGGCAGGGGGCTGACGCCCCTGGTGAGAGCCTCTGGGACAGCGAGCTGACCCCTGCCACTGCCCCCAGGGAGCCTGCCACCCCCCAGGACGCCCCACAGTCCCCTTAGCAGCGGCCTGGCCACACCTTCTACTCAGGGCAGATCAGAGACTCTCAAAGATCCTATTTTTTGTTTCCTTGAGTTCTGCCGGTTTCTACATGAGAAGAAAGTCTCTATGGAGAGCTCATCTCTATGGAGAGATCACCGGGCAACGCTTTGTGCGTCCAAGCCCAGTGTCCAGGCAAAGCTGCTGGGCAGTGGGGGGTGGCTGGGAGCCCTCAGACCCTCGTGAGCCTCGCGGAGCTGCCCGCAGCCTGGCTCCTGCCCTCAGGGACCCCGCGATGGCTCACGCGTTCTCTCCCCTCTCGTGGCTGGAGGTTCTCCTGCTCTCAAGTGAAGTCCTGCCCCAGAACCTCTCCTCCTCCCCGGCCAGCATCCACCTTGTCATGGACGTGGCTGGGGGGCAATGTCGTCCGGGGAGTAAGTGCTCAGTCAGGAGAAACGCGACCGTGGGCAAGGACGTGGACGTGTCTGAACTTCCTGGGGGTGGGCAGGGGGCACGCACACCAGTCCAGGCATCGCTGTGGAGCTGCCTGACGTGGGTGCGAGCCTCCGGCCGTGTTAACGTCCTTCTCCAACTTCACAGCCCACCTACCGGGACTTCCTGCTCCCAGGTCCAAGACCGTACCGATATTTTCCTTTATCACTTGATTTGAGGTAAGAGGACTGTGGACACATCATACATAGGATGTTTTCCTTATTTAGGAATTATGGGAAAGGAAACAGTCACTCTCCAAAGGGTTTGCCTGGAATTGTGCAAATCATGGCTTGCATGACTTGCTGTAAGTCTTAAAGTTTCCTTATTTTTCTTCAAAGTTGACTTTTGTAGAAATATACAGAAAATGCTAAATGGCAGTACACATAAAAACATTGATGCCAAAATGGTTTTGAGGTAATTGCTGTTTTACTGTGTGCACAGCAAGTCAAATGCAGAATTCCTGTAGGTCCACTGATGGCCGGATCCCAGCAGGATCACAAGACTCACGCGCGTCCACGTCTCAGTGGCCCCTTCCTGGGTGCCACCATCCCCCACAGGGGTAGGTTACCTTAGATACACGGGATCTCACAGACTTCCTGAAGGCTAAGAGAAGGTCACCAGGCCGGCCCTACTGCAGTATGACCATGTCTTTACAAGAAGGGGGCACGCGGACAGACTCTCCGTGGGAATTCTGCAACACCCACTGCCCTGCCCCAGGCAGGACACGGGTCCCCTCTCCCAGGCTGGGTGGTGGCTCGAAGGCTTTGTTAAAATCTACCTGCCTGAACACCTTCCTGGCACGCGAGGTAAATACTTAATATATATTTGTTCTTAATTCAGTCCCCTTGGCTTGTATCAAAATATCCTTAGCACAGTAACAAAACAGTAACAATACAGTAACAAAATAGTACCAATACAGTAATAAAACAGTAACAAAACAGTAACAAAATAGTAACAATAGTGACAATACAGTAACAATACAGTGACAATACTGTAGCAATACAGTAACAATACTGTGACAATGCTGTAATAATGCTGTAACAATACAGTGATGATACAGTAACAAACTATAACAATACAGTGACAATACAGTAACAATACAGTAACAAAACCGTAACAATACAGTAACGGTACAGTGACAATACAGTAACGAAACAGTAACAATAGTAACAATACAGTAACAATACAGTAGTAATGCTGAAAACAATAGCTCTTTGTCCTCTATATATGCATTTAGTCTTCTGTGCGCTGTCCCCAGCCCAGATTTGCCTAGACCATCCCGAAGGCCCCGAAGGGAGGTGGCCCTAGGGGTGAGTGTTCGGTGAGCACGACAACCCCGTTCCACCAGGAGAAGCTTCCGGAACTTACAGACAGTCTTTTGAGGACTGGGAACAGGCTGGCCTCCTACATAACCAATAAAGACCACAGAGATGTTCTCAACAAAGAGTCTGAAACAAGGGGAAAAAGGAGCTAAGCCTTGATGTGCTACCATGGAAAAGCATTATTTTCTCTTGAAACTGCCGTTGGGGTTGCTACCCACACTTCCGTTCGTGTGGAAACCCCACATTTTCTTTTTCTCAGTGTAGTTCTTGTGACAACCACCACCAAATCAAATTCTATTTTTTAAAGTTGAGTCTTGGGACAATTCCAATATATATGACGTCTCTGGTCATTCATCGCCTTGCCTGACTGCTGTGAGGCCATGGACGTCCGGCGTCTGGAATACTCCAAGGCTGGGACCTGCTGCCCCAGAGCGCCTGATTCACACACAACCGCCCGTCTCTCTCACCTGGTGGGACCGGAGATGAGCCCTTGTGTCCTGGGGTCTTTCTTGTCTGACCCCATGTGGTCACGACTCTGCCATTTGTCACGGAGGACACCTCGAACCCACACTCTGTCCTCCATTGTCTGCACTCCCTGTGCCGCTGCAGACCCACCAGCTCAAATTTGATTTCTTACCCTCCTTCTGGCTTATTCCATGTGAGAAATCTTCTGAGGGTCTAGAGAAAAACACTGACATTCCAGAAAGCGAACCGTTCTTCGAAATGCAAACTTAAACAGGACCTTAGGAAGAGGAGCGCCCATTTGCTGTAGCATGTGGAGAAGAAACGCGCGGGACCCGGTAGTGAAGACGGGGCCATCCTGAGACCGGCCGTGCACGGGCCCCGTCCCCTCCTGCCCTTGCCTTCTCGTGTTTGCTTGACACCAACACCCAGCAGCCAAATCGGGGCCTCACCTGAAGGGAATCTGTGTGTCCAAAGCCTCCTTCCTCACCCCGGTCCCACTCGGACCCCGTCACCAGAGGGCGAGGAGGCAGGCCGCTGAGCAGCTGACGACGTAGACGCGACCCCACGCGGTCTGTGGGAGCGACAGCTGGTGAGTCGGACTCGCTACCGTGAGAAACGCCTTCAGGCGATGAGAAGACAAGTCAGTGGCTTCTCCTACAGATGCTTTTAATAACAAGGGGCTTTATCCAAAGTACACAAGAGGCTTAAAACAAGTCTAAGAAAACAAACAACCCAATTTAAAAATGGGCAAAAGGTCTGAACACAAGCCTCACCAGAGAAGCTACAAGGCTGGCAAGGAAGCCACGAAGAGACATGTGCGTCCCACGCCCTCGGGGACATGCGGATTACAACCACAGTGAGGAGGGCCGTGGTCTGGGACCCTGATGCCAGGCGCCCGGCGAGGACGTGGGCCGCGGGGACGCCCTCTCCTTGCCCGTGCGGAGGCGGAATGGTGTGGCCACTTTGGAAGTCCACGGGGCGGATTCGGACAGAACCGAACGTCCTCTCACCAGCGGTCCGGCCGTCACACCTCTCGACGTCCAGCGAAGGGGGCGAGATCTCATGTCCCCACTCAAGCCTGCACACGGGTGTCTCGGCAGCTTTGTTCACGGCTGCCCAAAGCTGGGCGCAGGCACGACGTCCCTGGCAGGGGACGGATACACAGACCGTGGTCCTTCCGGACCGCGACCGTCTTCCGGCACTAAGCGTAAACGAGCTCCAGGCCATGAGAAGGCACGGAGGAAGCTTCAGGGCACATCGCTGCGTGAGAGAAGGTCACAGCCGTGACAATTCCTGCGGGAGCAGCAGACCTTCCTACAGTCAGTGGACAGAGCCGTGGCTGCTGTGCGTGGGGCGCTGCGTGTTGGCGCAGAGGCGACAGGTGCCGAGCACAAGCAGACGGTAAGTCAAGGGCGGGAGGCAAAGTTCCAGAGCAGAGCCTGCGTCTGACGCCAGCGGGTCTGGGGCCCAGCTGGAGGCCTTGTGTCCTTGCTGCACTGCCATCTGCGGGCTCCCGACGCCGTGCTCCTGATGGAGCGGGACATTCCGGCAGTGGGAGGGTCCCAAGGCCAGGCGAGCTCTCCCCGCACACAGGCTTCTCCTCGGTGTCTTGGGAGCTGCGCCGGCCCTCAGCCCAGACGTGGAGCCAGCGCCGAGCTGGTCCCGCAGCCCCCGCCTTCGATGATCGTCACAATGCCGTTGGGAGACAGACCTCAGAGGGCCAGGCTGCCTCCGATCTGCACGCGTCAGCGCCTCCCATGCTGGCGGCAGGTGATGAGCTCCCCGTGCGCCTCAGCCCCAGGCCAGCCACTCTTGCCACAGCAGCCTCACTGTCCCCGTTTCCCGTCACCTTTATTTAAGTCCAATCTTCAAAAGGCGTCTGAGAAATGAGGTACGTTTATGAACTCACCGGGCCCAGGGCCTGGGCACACACACGGCAGGGGCGGGAGTCCCGAGTGTGCTGGAAGGGACCCGCTGCCGGTTTTCCTGTGTGCGTGTGTGCGTGTGTGTGTGTGCGTGTGTGTGTGCACGTGTGCGTGTGTGTGTGTGTGTGTGCACGTACACGTTAGTCGGCTTCTGGAGAAGTAGAAGTTAACTTCACGACATCATTCGGACAGGGCTGGCTCAGCTCAGATGGAGACAGGAAATCGGGCTTTCCCTGACCGTTTGCCGCGGATCAGGGGGTGCGTCTCAGCCGGGAGCAGAGAGCCGCCGCCTGCGCAGTGACCGCACTTCCCCTCGGCCAGCCTCTGGGGCACCTGACACGGTGCCCTCGTGCCCTCCGCGGGTGTCAGAGAAAAGACACGCTCCCTCCCCTGAGAAGAACATTTTGGCAGAACAGAGCATTTCGGCATTTCTGTCTCCCAGCGTGGGGGATGGGGGCTGCCGAGTAAACAGCCGCTCGGGGGAGCTCATCCCTCGTCCTTCTGCATCCGTCCTTCTCTCCGCTGGGCTCCCGGCTGAGCTGACACCTGCAGGTGTCCCGGGTGTGCGTGTGACTCTCATGACCCGATCCACACCACATCCCCCGTCCCCAGCCCGCCAGGACCGTTAATGTGTGCGCTTTGGGGAAACCCACCACATTTCGCAGCCCCTGACCCTGCTGCGGCCTGACTAAGCGAGCACGGCAGGCCTTCGTGCACTTTTCTCAAGGGGAAACAAACTCAGAAAAAAACCAGCGATTTGGCCAACACTGTCTCTCTAACAAGTCCTGAGAGCGGAACATCAAAACTGACCCGCCCTCCCCCAGAGACACCCTCCGTCCAGGTCTCGCTTCCCGTAAGACCCTACTCCAGAGCCGTGCTGATTCTCTGGGTCTCCGGAAAGTGGCCTTTCGAGCCGACTCTCGAGCAGGACGCGGCGGTGCTCACGCTACAGACGAACGAGGCGCGGCCAGCATGGGTGGAGCCGGGAGCCCGGCAGGACTCCGCGCGGTGTCTTCACCCAGAGTCCGCAGTGAGACGTGCTCATCAGTCTCAGAAAACGCCTTGTTTTCCGTTTGTACGTTGCTGGGTGCTCGTGTGCGGAATTCCGCCACAACGGCGCCAGCAGTTTTCTGGGACCGAAGTGTGTCTTTTAACGTGCTGTCAAGAGATGTCGCCTCACGGGCAGGGCGGGCCGTGGGAGACCCGGGAGCTCAGGAAGGTCTCCCCGCCGCAGACACGGAATCCGGCCGGTCTGTAGCTGTGTGCGTCCTCTGTGGTCCTCAGGGTGTCCGTGATTCTGCCCGGTCGAGATCTCGGGGGCACGAACCCCCACAGCCTGCCACACACACCCCAACGGCCACAGAAAGACATGCCTCTTTCCTCACACGGCTCGAGAGCAGACGACCAGTGGCAAGAAGCAAAGGAAGCGGGGATTCGGGCTGAGAAAAGACAAACCCCACGTGTCCACTAAATATATTTCAAAACTGTGAATCTTTATAATATTATACACCAGTTACACACCAGTTCAGAGATCCCTGGATAAACGTTTACGTGGCGAATACAAACCGTCTGAATTTACTATTTTTCTAACATTGCCGCTTTTACAATCAAACGCATTTAACTTCACTCAGCATGGCCTGAACCCAAGTTGGACCGACGGCTCCGCTCCAACCTTTCTGACCTCACTACCGCCTCCCAGGGAGGATGCAAAGAGCTGGTCTTAGTCACCGTCCCGGGTAACACGAGTTCCTGTGAGCAAACGAAGCAAACCACAAGACCCTTAACATTAGCCAAAATCTATGTAAAATAAATAAGCAAAATGGAAAATGAGTAACTGCTTTGGACTGATTCATTGTTACTAGCTGTCACCTGCCTCCAGGACACGTGCGACAGCAGACAGCAGCCGCTGTTCCTGCTGGTTTGCACCCGGGCAAGGTCTCAGCCCTGCGCATCCGGGGCGGCCGCCACAGCAACACAGGAACTCCTCAAAGTTCTAAACTCTTTTAACAAAGGCCAAAACCCCAAACTGGAAAGACATTTTTGCCTTACACGTGTCATCCATTTCAATATGCAAAATTAGAAATGGATTTTTAAGGGGCAATACGGCAATCAAGAAGAATGACGTATATGGATATTCACAAAAAACACAAAATGTCAATAATCGTTTGAAAAACGTTAGCCTTGCTGGAAGTTAGACGGAAGTTCAAACAAGGGGAGTAAACGGTGAGATAAAATCTGTGCTCATTCATCAGGAAAGTGTTTCTAATGTTGTCACCGAAAGTAGGGGTCCAAGAAACACGTGCGGACACTTCCTGGCTTAACGGTGTTTATCAACGCTGGTAAGACGTTTACATGTTCTGACTTAATTTCACTTGTAAGATTTATTCCACGTCAGTATTTTTTTAATTCAATTAGCCAACATACGGAACATCAGTAGCGTTTGGTGTAGTGTTCAGTGATTCTTTCGTTGCATATGACACCCAGTGCTCGTCACGGCACGGGCCCCCTTAGCACCCACCACCAGGCTCCTCTCCGTAACCCGCAGTTTGTCTCCCGGAGTTGGAGTCTCATGGTTTGTCTCTGATTTCTTCCCATCCAGTTTTCTCTCCCTCCCCCTGTGGTCCTCTGTGCTCTTCCTCATGCTCCACACACGAGTGAGACCACAGGGCAATTGTCTTTGATTAACGTACGTCACGCAGCAGCATCCCCCCAGTTCCGTCCGTGTCCGGGCAGATGGTGGGGGTTCTTTCTGACGGTCAGTGATGCCCCGTTGTGCAGAGGGACTGCGTCTTCTTTGTCCGTTCGGGTGTTGAAGGGCAGCTCGGCTCCTTCCACAGTTTGCTATTGCCCAGGTCAATCATTCACATGCACAGGTACAGCTCTGAGGTCAGAGATTTTTGTGTTGTCGACCTCAGGAAAACAAGTCGAAAAACCCCACATCCCCAGTGCGGTAACTGGCTAAGCCACTGAAGGTGCGTGCTCGGCTACTGTGTAGTCATCGAAAATGAGGCCATATGTTGAAATAGGACTGATCAAAGGAATTGAAAAAACACTTTCCACTGTTTTTTAATAGGAAATTGACTTTCAGGAAAAACGTAGGGGCATCGAATAGACACGGGATAATCTTCTGTTCGGGACACACCGGAGACTGTGAGAGGAGCAGGGAAGACCTGGGCAGGCTGGAGCCCCCATCCAAGGTTCACGACCGTGACAAACCTCGCAAGTGGCCAAGGGCTCAGGCCCAGGGGGACCCGCTCAGCTCTCAGGGACAGATGAAGTCCACAGGAGGCCACAGCCAGAGCTGGCTGGGAGAGAAAACAGCAAAACAGCCTTAAGAGGGTCTGCCTGCTGCCTGGGCTGTGGTCATGCAGGGGCACGGGTGGGGACCGTCAAGTCACCTTCTGTGTCTGGGGATGATCCATAACTCGGGCGCACAGTGGAACGGGTGCCCCAAATGCCATCACCAGACCATCTCTGAACCAGCGCTGGAGGCCGAAGGGGTCAGTGCCGGGCGCAAGGCTGAGGAGGCAGAAAGGAAATTACAAACAAAGGGAAGCCAAGACCACGGACAAAAACGCACCATTGTGGGCAGCGTCAGCGGTTGGAGATTGAAGGTTCTCGGGTCCCATGCACGTGGGACTGGGGCTCCGACGAGCTGCAAAGAGGCACCAGGAAGGGGAACACGAATCCCAGAACATGAGCTAGGCGAGACGGACAGTGGAGACAGACGCATCGTCAGGCATTCCGGAAGCACGGACCGGCCAGAACCAGTGCAGCGGCGCCTGGCGGGCAGAAGTGCAGGACTGGGCATCTTCCCTTGGCCCACGGGGCTCTCCGGGAGCCGCTCCCCCAGCTCAGCGTCCGTGGTGTGTGCACGGAGACGGGGGTCCCTCCTGGGCTACCAGCCTGGAGCCTGGCCGGTGGGAAGTACCAGAGCTTTCCAACGACGCTCTCGAGAGAACAGCTGCCGCTTCCCCCAGGCTGAAGACAGCGGTCCATCCGAGAAGCACCGCAGATGGTCACGACGGACTGCCAAGCATCACGCGCACTCAGGGACGGGAGCTGGCAGGCCAGGCCGACCAGAGGCCACAGCAGGGCTGAGGAGGACAGAAGGTGCTCCTGCTTCTCCCACCAAGGCCCCTGGAGCGTCATGCAGCCCACGAGCAGCCCAGCGCTAGGCAGCACGTGCAAGTGTTTGCTGACGTCATTACTCCTGGGGGTGCCTGGCGGGCTCAGATGGTTCCGCATCCAACTCGGTTCCAGCTCAGATCATGACCTCAGGGTCAGGAGATGGAGCCCTGCATCAGGCATGGAACCTGCCTGGGAGTGTCTCTTTAATAAATAATATTTATTATATTTCATATTTGTTTTGTTAAAATTAACTTATTCTTTATTGTACTTTATATTATTTATTACAATAAAAAGCCACGGCTTTTTAAAAGACTGTTTGTCCTTAAGGATTGGTAAGGGTTCTCACTGCTGCTCATCTTTCCGATAATGATGCAGGATGGCCTGAAAACATTTTCTCTAAAACGCGGTGAAAGGAGGATGTTCAGAACAGGAAGTACTTTCCCAAGACAGAGCAGCTGCCAGGGGCCCAGCGGGGGACCCGGACCCCCAGAGCTCGTTGTCTGTGTTCAGTGTCGTTTCCACTGAAATTCCGTATTCTAAATCCCTACGCAATAAATACTCCAAATTATTATTATTTTTTTTACCTCTGCATGTTCTGTAAAGGGTGAGAACATGTTAGCATGTCACTGAACACGCAGGTTTCTACGCTGCTTTCTTACTCAACACGTGTCTGTGCCTGTGCGGATTTTCTGACCAAACCGCGTTTCTGGGTTTGGGGAGTCAACACCAGGGGCAGGAAGCAGCGGCCCCGCCAGCAGAGCCAACGTTGTGGAGCTCCTGCTCCGTGTGCACAAAAGTCGAAGTGAATGGACCATTTGGGGGGAAATGCTGTACATTATTAAATATGTCTCTTGTTTCCCACCAATCAAGAAATTGCAGGTGCCACAGATTTGGAATATAATGTATTTTTATCATAAATCTCTTCTTTTTTTTTTTTTTAAAGATTTTATTTATTTATTTGACGGAGAGAGGTCACAAGTAGGCAGAGAGGCAGGCAGAGAGAGAGGAGGAAGCAGGCTCCCTGCGGAGCAGAGAGCCCGATGCGGGACTCGATCCCAGGACCCCGGGATCATGACCTGAGCCGAAGGCAGCGGCTCAACCCACTGAGCCACCCAGGCACCACATAAATCTCCTTTTCTTGTCTTTGTTTATAAATACTTAAACATGTGCTTCACTCAACAGCAGGGGGACACGCCCTCCGGACGCTGCCCCGCACACCCCCGGCCTCCTCCACGCGGACCGCAAGCTGCACGCTTCCCGCTGCCCAGCCCTGCCGACCAGTCTGGCTTGCAGGATCTTCCCTCGCTGCAGAGACAATTGTTCCACCGAATTCTGGCCACTGAACGTGAACTTACAGGGAAAAAAGGTGTTTGTGTGTGTGTGTGAAGACGAAATAGAACTGCCCCCTCAACATTCCACACGCGCGAGTGGAAGACAAGGGGCCCCCGTCTCGTGTCCACAGCGCACAGGCCCCGTTCCCGACGCTGTCACTGCAGAATTCAGACGGTCCTGCGCTCTAACCGTCCAAATCATGATGGGGAGTGGACTCTGCCGCAGACCCCCCTGCCCCAGCCATGGCAACGAGCCGTCCTGCACCTGCCTCGCGTGTGCTCGCGCCGTTTCTCCCCAGGGCTGGGCCGTAGGGGCTCTCCGGGTGCCACGGCACTAGCCCGCACCTGAGGGGATCGTCCACGCACGGGCTGCAGGCACAACACGCTGACGACCGGACTGAACACAGAAAGCTCCTTTGAGTCGTCTCCCGTGTTCAACACCTAAGAAAACCCACCGAGACGGAACTGGAAAACGCGTCGGGGTAAAAACCCCGGGTCCAGCTAGAAGATTCTGCCAACTCACTTGTAAAACCATCGGAATTCACGTTTCTCTACACAAGTCCAGGAGCGTCCATGACACGTCGTACGTCGGGACTTCAGGGCCTTTCGGCGTCACCTCTGGAGCTACTAAACGTTAGTACTTTCATGAGGACATTTTTTTCTTTTTGAAATTTGAAGAACATGTTTCACTTAGAAAGAAAAATCTCGTTAAAATTTAGAAAACTTCTCGCAAACCACTGTCTTTCAAGCCCAGGTGAGCAGCATTCCCTCTACGGAGCCCCGTGCACTTACACACCAGACCTCTCCTCCCCGCTGGTCCTCCGGCCCACACCGGACAGAGCCCGGAGCACGGACGCAGACCAGGAAAGGGACTCTAGCGGCAAATCTCTTCCAGTAAAATCCACAGCATGTTCCTGAGCACACGAATTTACTTCTCTAAGAACGCAATTTAGGAAGGAACATAATTTTGCGACTTGTTACAAAACCCCACCCATGCCGGTTCCTGTACTCGTAATCGTACATCCTGAAAATCTCCCTCCAGACTCACTCACAGACGTTCCACGGAATCAAGGCCTTCGAACCACAGCACCCGCAGCGCCTGTGAGAACCCAAGGGGCCACAAGTTCCCTCCGTCCGAGGACAGCTGTGTGGGGTTCATGGGAGCCTCGTCCCCTGGACGTGGCTCCCCATGCTCTGAGGCACGTGTCTTCTCAGGACCTTGCTGCCGGGGCCTTGTGTAAGGCGGCTCTAGCCCAGGGCTTCCCAACCATGGCACCGCTAAGGTTCTGAATCACATCCTCCCCAGCGCAGACACCACAGCAAGCCCAGGAGCATCCCTGGGCTCCAGCCCTCCAGGGACAACCCAGAATGTCACGGACTTGGCCACATGCCACATGGAGGGGCACCCGCGGCCACGGCCCAGGGAGCAGAGTGTGATGGTGCCTACACAGGGACAGCACTGTTTATCACTTGGTTCCAGGTTTGTACGCTGCTTGAAGGCTCTGTAACTACGACTGATCGCACAGTGACGCCAACCGCTCAGCGAACCACGGAGCTCTGTGCAGACACCGACGGACACACGGTAGCCAGGAAGACGCAAACACCGTACGCAGATCCAGGCTGAACACACACCCACACGGACGGCAGCGTTTATTTAAAGGGCAATGCAAGGTGTGCTCTGGGGCGTGGACCCTCCGTGCAGATGTGCGGGGCGCCAACAGGGAGGCCCACGACGCCGCCGCAGAGGAAACCCGGTGCCCCAAGAAAACCAACACGACCTCCCACGTCACTCTCCTTTTCTCTTCCTTTCTCTTCTCTTCTCCTGCAGGGTTTTCAGGTCAGTCATGACGTCCAAAGTCTTCCGGACCCACATCACCTGCAAGCGATGGTTGTGAGACGTTAGGAGTGGGAAGCACACAGAACCAGGACCCAGAGGCCGGCCCGCACGTACCACGATGACCATGGCATTGAGCAGCAGCGGCGCCGAAAACACTATGGAGATGAACATCCCCCGTGAGTCGAAATACTGGTATTTCGAAAATAACCTGTTTTAGAAAAAAAGAGAAATTACTTGGTGTAGCAAAACAACGTCGTTCGTGCTCTTCTCTAGCGGAGGCCCCTGGAGAGCTCTTGGGTCAACTAAGGCACCGCCGCCTGCCCCGCGAGCACTGCCGCCCACCAGCCCCGCTGTGCTGCCCATCCCCCCGTCGGGAGCACACAGCCGGCCCCACGGCGAAGGCGGCCGGAACCCGGGGCGCCAGGGAGATGCGGCGGGAGCCACAGCCATCACCCGAGGTGTCCGGGTGAAGGAAGCACGCGCACACTCGGGCTGACGGCAGTCCTGACGCCCCCCAAACTGCGCTGCAGCACCAGCCCCCGGGCTCCCACGGGCCATCAGGTCACACGGGCTGCACCGTCCCCGTGCTTGACCGAAGACAGGGACAGAGCCAGCTCTCCGCCCAGGGGAACTTTCGCCCGCATGCCGCTTTCGCACAGGGGAGGCTCAGGGACACGGGGTTGTCCAAGCTGCCTGAAGGCAGGGCCAGTGAATCGCAGAGGCTGGTCGCAGCCGGGCGTCCCTCCATGGCCGGCACGGGCACATGCGAAGTCCCCGCAATCCAAGAGCGCAGGGACCAGGGCAGAGGAGCCAGCCGTTGGCCCTGGGGTCGTGGCCGTGAACCGGCGAGACAAGCCACGCGCAGCTTACGGTACAGGAAGGGGTTGGGTCATTGAGACAGTCAGACACACATGTCGCGGCCAATGTTCCGGAGAGAATGCAGCAGGGAGGGTGCGGGTCTCAGCACGGACTGCAGAAGGCGCCCGGCGCTCCCCTTCCACGGGGATGAAGCCTGGAGTGGCCAGCACGTGGCCGAGACCCTGCGGCGGCCAGGCCGAGGCCGCCTGCTGTCCGTCCGGGATGCAGCACGGCTGGGACCCGCTGGGGAGCCGGCAGCTGTCATCTGTGCCAGGGCGGGGCCTGGTGGTGACAGGAGAAAGCCACGCTCTCCTGTGTTCCAGAGGACAGGCTGCCGGAGCCGCGTGCCCTGCGGACAGCTCCAGGGCAGGGCGGTCTGGGGAAGCGCAACTTTCCTGACCTGCGTCAGACACGCAAACGATGGTCGGGCGACAAGGCGGAGGGAAGGCTGGTGCCCTCGGCCCATGGAGGAAACCACAGGAGCCGGTGGTTCCACGGGGGAGAGGTCAAGGTCAGGTAACCACAGGGTAACTGTGGGCTGGGCCGCACGCAGACCACTGTCACAACGAGAGCATTTCTGCTATGAGGTGAGGTGCGGGCCCAAGGGAACAGTGACCCCCGTTCGAGTCTCCTCGTGAAGGACCCTGATGGGGGACCAGGGGGCCCTTTCGACAAGGAGAAGTGGGAGCCCTGTCGGGGTGCCTGGCCGAGGAGCCGCCTTCAGAAGGGGAGAGCCGGGAGGCGGGGGAGGAGCTGCCGGGGCCGCAGCCACACCCCAAAGCAGGGAGCAGGTGGACAGGCAGAGGGAGGACGAGGTTGTCCGGTCCGGCGTCTTGCGTGTCCTCATCCCGCGGCTGAGTAAGGAGGCGCGGGGGCCGGAGGGCGAGCAGGTGTCAGTCAGCGGAGGCACAGCCGTCTGTTAGCGGTCAGCGGGCGGCACGGCCGTCTAGCCCAGCGCCCGGCACCCTCCCAGACACGGCTGGGTGTTCAGGCTCCGCGGGAAGGTCTTCAAGTCCTTCCTGCTCAGAGTCTACAACTTTTTCTCTTTTCTTCACGTTTAAGAGCATAAACAGCTCAGCACTTAGACCTGTCAAAAGCACTTCAAGGTCACGGGTCGTATAAAGACAATCGGCCAGGCGCGGCCTGTGGAGCGCTCCAGACGCCCACACGAGGGTCCCAGCCCGCGCGGGAGGCTGAGGGTCCCAGACACAGCCCATGTGGCCGCGGGGCGGGGCCGTAACCGGGGGCAGGGCCTGAACTGGAGCAGGGCTAAGCAGGGCCGGGGAGAGGAGGAGCGGAGGGAGGGCAGCAGCGCTGGATGCGGTGGTGAAGGAGCTCCAGTCGGCGCTGACCGGCTGAGGCCATGGGCACGGGGTGCAGTGGCCATCTAAAGAAGGCAGCCCGGGGGGCGCCTGGGTGGCTCAGTGGGTTCCTTCCCTGCCTTCGGCTCAGGTCATGATCTCAGGGTCCGGGGATCGAGCCCCGCATCGGGCTCTCTGCTCAGCAGGGAGCCTTCTTCCTCCTCTCTCTCTGCCTGCCTCTCTGCCTGCTTGTGACCTCTCTGTCAAATAAATGAAATATATTTAAAAAAAAAGAAAAAAAGGCAGCCCGGGTTTCTGCCAGGACGACGTTCTGTGGCCTCCAGAAGACATGGCCGACCCAGAGAGCGCGGGGGTCTCGCAGCACACCGCCGGCCGCTCCGACCACATGTGGCCCGAGCTCCCCCAAATGCCACTGCCTTCACTGGGCAGCAGCTAGAGCTACTTCACGAAAGCCCGACCTGTCTCGCGCTGCCGTGAACGGTGCTAACCGATCTTCAAACCCTAACACAGCTGACGAGCCATTCCTCAGCCCTAACCCATCCGTGCAGAGGCCCCTGGTCGGCCTGGGGCTCCGGGGACCCGCCTTCTCTCGTTTCTCTGGCTCCCGCGGTCTATGTGCGATGCCCCTGTTGGAGGAGCCCCTCTAGAGTGTGGTTCCCGACGCAGTCTGGACGAGCGGGCGCTGGCCTACCTCCAGTTCATGGCCGCAACTTCGTTGATATACTCAGCACAACACACCAAAATCACTGGAAGAGAGAGATCACGTGTCGGGACTCGGATGACTGATTACTCTTCGTAACAGAATTATGCGTTCTCTCTGCAATGATACGTTTAACATAGATATCACAGAGAAGCAAGACCTTGATGAGAAACATAACTTCCATTTTAGATAGAGTGTGAGGTCAAATTCAGAGAATATTTAACTTGTAGGACGCATCCCTGTAACAGAGAAAAGATGACGCTCAAGATACAGGACGGTCTCCACATCTCCACGGAACAGCGCGAAGCCGCGAGCGCCCCAGGCTGGTGCCTGACAGCCATCGCCCATGCACGACCCTCCGCCTGCCCTCCCACCGGCCCGGTCTTGGGTCCTCATCCAGATGCTGCACAGAACGCCCGGGGCTGTGAGACCCAGTGTGCGAAGTGAACTGCTCTCCTCCCTCGTGCTCCCTCCTGCCAGGGACGCAGAGAGGTGACTGCGGACACCGGCCCGTTGGTCCCGGAGGCTACGGCCCTCCTGAACCCTGCGGTCAGAAGCGGGCAGTTGCTGCAGCCCTGACCCAGAACCTGCCGAGCACATGGGGCTCAGACACGGACCTCCAGACGACAGGACACGGTGCACCACGGCGAACAGCAGCTGTGAGCGCCCAGTGCTTTCATTTCTTGCAGAAATTAACTAATTAACGTGCAAAACTTCCTGTTCTTGACCCAAGTCACAGAGCAGACAGCATCAGGCTTTGCAATCTCCCAACGCTTTCCTCCATGAATGGACCCAAGCGGCACCAACAGAGCCCAGAAGAGATCGAGAAGAGGGGAAGAGACGGGCTGAGACCCAGAAGGCATGCAGCAGAGCACAACTCCCACACCCGACAGTGCCAGGATCTCCGCTGAGCCAGCCGGGCGCTGAGTGGGCAGTTAGGGAACCTCTCTGTGTTTCATCCATAAAAATGCGGCAAACGATGCTGCACGGGACGAAATAGCGTCGGGCTGGTGGGACGGCTCCGGAGTCACAGAACACGCATGCACGTGCAGAGCATCCCCTATCCCTTGTACACAGGGGGCAAACTCAGCCCTCTTCTCTCCCACAGAGCTGTTAGGGTCACAGGCTGTCTCTAACCTGTCAGCGCACCTGGTCAGGCCGTCACCCTCCTCCGAGCCCAGACCACGCTCGCCACAGGGAGTGCTCTTCCGGGGCCCCACGCCACACACAGGCTGCGTGACTCCCGCCGCAGGCCCTGCCCACGCCAGGGTCAGTCTCCTGCGCAGCCTGCCCAGGCCCTTCACGGTGCAGCCGGGGCCCCTCCGTCGGCCCCCGTACTCACCACAGCTGGGAGCACTGGCAACCAGGTGCGGGAGGACTTCGTGAACGCTGGCGCTGCCCACCAAGCTCTTCCGGGCCCGGGGCCGCAGCTGACGGCAGCCCTCCGGGGCAGGAAGGCAGCGCGGACTCTACCCATCACTCGCCGCACACGGCTGCTTGTGCAACACACACTCGCTGCCTCACTCGTGCTAAGTCAAGCTCCTGCTGAGATGCCGCCTGGCGCGGGCCACATCACGGTGACCGGCGTCACAGCAGTGTTGCTTGTTCTACTCACCCAAGCACAGGAAATGTCCGACCTGCAGGCTGTGCCTCTGGGAGGACAGACACGTGAGCAGCAGGCACAGCACGTGGAAGACGGCCAGTCCCAGGAGCCATGGCTCGGTCCAGTCTGTCTGCTGCAAGACAAGCACCAGAATCACCACCTCGTCGTCCGCAGCTCATGAGGGGGCCGGGCTTCACGCCTCCTGGGTCAGGGAGGGCAGCGGCCCCTCACACCGGAGCCGTCCCCACCGGCCTTGCGGAAACAGGAGTTAGAGAAGGGGGGTTGGGGAGGGAAACTACGCTGCAACCTTGGTCCAGAGGCCGGACAGAGAAGCGTCCCCGTCCACTGCGCGGGCACCTCCCAGCGGAGGCGCCGTGGGCTTGCCCCTATACTGAACAGAGTCACATCTGTGGGTTTCTGAGGACTTGAGCAGACCGAGTGTCCCATCCAGGGGAGGCCCCTGGTACCCGAAGACGCGAAACAAGAACTACTCTGAACTCCCTCAGACTCACACTTTAGGGCTTGGGAGATCGGAGGCTCCCGATTCCACAATTTATTTTCTCCAAGCTTTCTGGCAACCTTCCAAGTGGATGGGGGTTTCCTCAACTTCACCACCGGCCGGTCCACACCCAGAGACGCTCGGAGGGTCCGCACCCGACAGGGTCCAATCCCCCCACCCAGATGCCCGGATGCTCGGTCCCCCCAGTGCTCAGATCCCCCCGCAACGTCAGACCTCCCGATGCAAGCGCACACCCATGCCCTGCCCTGCCCTTCTGTCCAGCAGACCAGGCCGGACCTGCCTCCGGTCCCGCAGAGCCCTCGGGACTCTAAGTGTCCCCGGCCGCTGTGCACGGAAAACTGGCCACCACCACCTGTTCCCCACCAACGCGCAGAGGGGGCGGAAGAGAAAGGCGGAGCAGAGGGCGTGGACCAGGCAAGGGCACCTTCTGCAGTTCACACCGCCCCACAACTGGCCAACTGCACCCGCCCTCGGTCCACACAGCCCCGGGACGTCCCGCCCACCAGCGCCCCGCCCACCGCCGGGCCCCGCCCCTGGACGTCCCGCCCACTGCCTAGCTCCGCCCCGGAAGGTGCCGCTCACCACGAAGCCCCGCCCACGAGCCTCCCGCCCACCCCCTTCCGGTGTGGATCGCGGATGCAGGCAAACCCCGAGTGGCCCCAAGTGCCATCGCCCGAACCGATGGTCAGGAAGGCAGCCAGTTACCGTGATCACGGCAGGAATGCTGACGGGGAAAGAGCTGACTGAGAAGGCGGAGGGCATCGTGCCCGGAAAAGCCCACCCTCACCACCGCCGTCTCGCTGTCCCCGCCCCAGTCGGATCGCACGGGGAACGCCTCCGGCGTCTCCTCTCGCGGGATTTCCCTTGTCGCGAAACGCGCCCGCTCCCAGACATCTCGCGATATCTCCCTGTGGGCCCGGTTCCGCGTCCACATCTCGCGGTATTCTACGGCCTTAAAGGGCTGTGCCCCTGACCGCGAGAGTAGGCTTCCGGGTGTTCGCCCGCCCGCGCCGGAGAGGAGGGCTGAGCGCGTCGCCTCCCGTACCCGGCGGCGGAGCCAGGGGCAGCTGGGCGTCCCCGCCAGCCTCCGACCCCAACCCGGGGGGCCGCGGGGGACAGCGGCCGCGCTCCGGGGCCACGCGGGGTCTGGGAGGGACCCATCTGGCACATAGCCCGAGGGCGCAGGCACATCACGGGCACTAGGTGGCCGCGGTCTGGGCACCCGGGCGGGGCCGGAGGTTCAGTCCCGCAAGCACAGGTGCGAGGTCGTCCCGGGGCGGCCGCAGTCGGGAACAGGCTCCCGGGGGTCCCCTGCCTCGGCTCGCAGGTGCCTTCGGGGCACCCGGCGTGGCCGGCGTCCCGGGACCCCGGCACTGAGTGCGGACCCCGGGCTGACCACCTCCGCCGCGCGCCCTCGGGCGGGTGAGACGCGTGTGTGCGGCCCCTGCGGGCTCTCACGGAGGCCCACGTGCTTCCGCGGGCGGCACAGCCCGCGTCCGGGGACCGCGGAGGCAGGACGCGCCGGGGCGGGGGGGGGAGCCCGGCCTCCGGGGCACTCGGCGGGGCAGGAGGGCGGAAGGACGGGCGGCTCGGCTGCGGCGTCCAGCAGACGCTCGGCCGCAGGGGCGCCTGGGGTCTGCGCCCTCGGGGACCCCCGCGCGCCCCTGCCGCGCTCCGTCCCGCCGGGACCGCGGAAAGCCCCGCTTTGGACACCTGACCCTGCTGCTGGCGCGTCCTCCCTGCGCCCCACGCCCGCGCCCCCGCGACCCCTCTGGCCTCGTCGTGCACGTTTCCCGCACGAGGGACCGTTTCCGGGGTCGGGCGCCCTGGTCGGCCTTGCCTCCCCCGCGGGGAAAATCCACGCGCAGCCGGACCCGGAGGTGGGGCCCGTGTGCGCCCGACCGGAGCTGCTGATCAGGCCCCGGGGCCGCCGGGGAAAGCTGCGGGGCGGGCAGGGCCGCGGGGCCGACTCGGCCCCAACCGCGGCTCGGCTGGGCGCCGGCAGGTGGCAGCCCGCGCCCCGCCTCCGGCCCGGCCTGGGGACCCTTCGTGCCTGGTTCCACGCGCGGCGAAGGGAGTGTCAGGTGCAGAGGCTCTCGCTACACTGTTTCCTCCTGGTTGGAGGAATGTTTTCTCCGAGCCTCACGGGGAGTCAGATCCGTTACTTTGGGCTATTTTTGCTGTTGCGGAATCGCAGCCGTTTCAACGTGGGCTTGTGGGAACCTCCGTAATCCCGGGACATGCAAGTTTCCCGGATTAAACCCAACAACTCTAGTATCTCGGCCTCGCTTTATGTTTTCTGTTTAAAAAAGAAAAGATGCACTTACTCATGAGAGAGGGGGAGACGGGGAGAGAGTGCGTGAACGGTGGGAGAGGGAGAGGCAGCTGAGCGGGAGCCCAGGGATGCTGCAGCCTCTCAGGACCCTGAGGTCGTGACCTGATCCGAAACCAGCCGTCCAGCGCTCCCGCGACTGCCTGCCCAAGTGCCGCTCCTCTCTGTCTCCTGCAACCCAGGAACGGATCCCAACCTTGGTGCTCTCTCCGCGTGGTGACCACGGGGCCACACCACACGTGGCATTGTGCCACTTGGGGTGATCCGTTTCTCTTTCTCTCTGACTGAGCCTCCCCAGGGCACTGACCCGTCGTCCCTCTGCTCATTCTGCACTCAGCGTGTGGAGGGCACAAGACCCACGTAGAGTGTAATACCAGAACACAGTGACTCCACGAAAAAAAGCTGGACTCAGGGCAGAAAGGCATTGAAGGCCATGCCCACAGAGCCTAAATATCTCCTACAACAGTACGAGTCTCTTCCCTCTTGACTGCGGGGCCAGAAGTCCAAAATCAAGGTGCCGCAGGGCCACACTCCCTCTCCGGGCTCTAGTGGGGTCCTTCCTGTCTCCTCCAGCATCTGGTGCATGACAGGGCCCGTGGGGGTCCTCAGATCACAGAGGCCTCGGGCCACGCTCTGGCCCTGCGGTCCTGCCCCTCCTGGTTGGCCTTCTCTTCTGCTCAGGGCAGTCACTGGGCCAAGGCCAGCGTGATAGCCTGTGTAAAGCAAAGGGACACAGATAGGGCAATTCCAAAGACAGTCGACAGAAAGAGGTACACGTCATTCAGGACAAGCGGGGGTAGGGCTCTGGGACTTCAGATGGAAGGGACGCCGTTCACAGGGGGATGAAACAGTTTTCGTGGCCTCTCAGGAGCAATGGGGCACAGAGAGGACTGTGATCCCACAGGTCTGGCCAGGTTCCTGCCTGTCCAGACACCCAGTTCACATGCCCGTGTGGTGACCACTCCGTTCCCGGGCCGGGTCCTCCGTCTGAACTCTTCAGGCAGGTGAAGGGGAGGTGAAGGGTTTTGCTCAGTTTGCAGGGTCCAGATTGCTTTTCCGCTGCACATGGCTTCATGCCAAGTGTCCCGCCTTGGGGTGGCGGCCCATGGCCCCCACCGTGGAGATCTTGAGGCGTTCTGGGTCTTGAAGAGGCCGTGTTGGTCTGGTCAGCGGGGCCACGGCCGTGCGCCCTGCTGGGCCTGCGGTTACCTCCCGCAGCGCTCAGTGACGGTGGGCAAGCACTTCCCTCCCTCCATCCCGGTCACCCGTTTGCCCAGCGCGATGCACTGACTGACCGAGCCCCGTCCCGCCACAGGTCATGCCGGCTTCCATGGGCTCAGACAGAAGGGGCACAGCGCGATTGCTCGTTATTTATTCCGTCCCCCTCAGCCTGTCCTTGCTCTCTGATGCCCCTAGGTTTGCTGTCTGCACCTGGCTTAAGGTTTGCGTTGGTAACTGGAGTCTCTGCCACTCCAGGACCCGGTCTGGTGACGCCCACCGTCCTTGCAGAGTCGCCCGCCCCCAGGTCCGGCCACTAGATGGCGGGTGGCCCCTGGCCCGAATTCTCTCTGTCCTCACCTGTCAGGACCCACATCTTCCCCTCCGTTCCTGGACACTGTCTACGACACCCCAGTCCCCGCAGTGATTCTTGGAGCTTCTTGTGCCTTCGTGATGCCCCAGAACAGATCACGATCAAGTGTCCCATGTGCTGGAAATGCATCAGGCGTCCGTCCCATGACCGCAGCTGACTTCCTGGTGGGGAAGCAGCCCCCGGGGGCCTGCAAGGGGGCTGTGAGGTGCTCCCACGTGACCCCAGTCGAGGTCACCCTCAGGAGGGGTGCGGAACGCAGGGGCTGTGTCCAGCTGTGTCTCCCAACCACGGGACATGCGGGTGTGACCGGGGCGTTGGTATCTGTGGTCATTACCGGCTGAACCCTTTCTGCGGAGGATCCAGACCCTGGGAGAGGGATGTGCAATGGTCAGTCCCAACCTCCCGGCTTTTTGAGGCTGAGTCTGTCATTTGGTCAAAGTCACATTGCATTTTGAGGCAGCTCCAAGGCAGTTTTGGGCCAGAATCCATCAAGTAAGGACGCATTCCACGGCAAGTTTGCGGAGCAGGAGGGCACACGCCCCGCTCTGCATGGCGGGGAACAGAGGGGCTCGGCCGAGCGCAGTCTCACTTCGCTCCTCTCCGCCAGCCCTGGCCCACTCCGAGCCGGCCACGAAGGCAAGGCTGGCCTGGGCTCTGCTGTCGCCAGACGCACACTCGGAGGGCCTCCTCTCTTTCTCTTAATCTAGCGAAGCGTATTAACAACGTCCGTGCGTCTCGACTCACAGAGCCAGGTGGAGGTTTTCACGTGATCACGAAGGGAGTGTAAGTTACGTCGTCACATCTATGTAAGTTAAGAAGCAGCCGTAGGCAAGTGTCCTGTCGGGAGATGCGTGACCACAACCCGAAAGCCGCACGTTCCCGTTCTCCACTGAGTTGTGTGTTTGGAAACGTGTCCCTGCAGCCCCGCATTACAGGCGCGGAGCCACGTGCATACGGGGTTGGGGCACATCCCTCTCTCCTGTCTCCCACAGCGTTACTTCTTTAGAGGGAGTTCTGAGGGTAGAGGGAGCCTCCCAGCATGTGAGTGATGTCTCAGCCTGTTTCTCAACCCTTGGGACTTAAAGCCAGGACAGGAGGGAGGAGGAAGGGTGCGTGCCAGAAGGGGGTGCGGCCCGCCTCCCGAGCGGAGCAGGGGGTGTGCGTGCCTAGAGTTGCACTGGGCAGCTCCTCCGCCGACTCTGGTGTTGGGTGAGAGCACCTCTGCAGGGGCGCGGTCTGAGCGGGCTGGGAAGCGAAGCACCTCTGCAGGGGCGCGGTCTGAGCGGGCTGGGAAGCGAGGCTCTCAATGCACTTGCCCTCCGCAGTGCAGACGGCACACGGCGCCCACCTGGGTGTTCTCTCTGGCCCGGAGCCAAACGCCAGGATTACAGCAAGAGCTTGGAGCTTGCGAGGTGCAGAGGAGACTGGGCAAGAATGGCGGCGGGGGTGGGGGGCCTTCGCTGCACGACCTCCCAGCGCCTGGCGGTCTCGCTTGGTGTCTGGATGCCCCCGGAGGAGCCTGGCCGGGCACCACACACTTGTTGCAGCCGGTGGCCCTTTACCGCCGCCGCACCAGGGAAGAAAACACACGTTCAGAGACTTTCATAGGCAGTAGGGTTGGTGACACGGGGGTCGGGAAGTGGAAGCCAGAGCTGGGAAGGACAGCAGGTGGCTGCCTAGACCCAGCCCGACCTCAGGGCTCAGGGAGACTTGTGGGCTTGGCAGGGGCGGCCTCCAGGCCCCCAGCCCCACAGCTCCGACCGGAGCACAGGAAGCCAGGACCCGGGGGCTGTGGCGTGGGGCTGCTTCTCAGCCCCCAACAGTGTGCGTCTCCGTGACTGAGTGAAGTGCGTCTTTTTTTTTTTTTAAGATTTTATTTATTTATTTGACAGAGATCACAAGCAGGCAGAGAGGCAGGCGGAGAGAGAGGGAGAAGCATGGTAGAGACAATGTTCTCCGGTCTCTAACATCGAGGCTGTGACATGAGCCGTCACCAGCTCGGGACACGGACGCCTCTGGCAGCAGCTGTTTCCTCTTTCAGGACAGAGCCGCACGGGGAGGAGAGAACAGCCTGGGGGGGGGGGGGGGCTGTGCCCGTGTGTTTCTGTATGAGCCTGTGCACGCCCGTGTGTGTGTGTGTGTGTGCGTGTGTGTGTGCTTGTGTGTGTGTGTGTGTTGTCTGCACATGTGTATATTTGCTCCAGGGAGTTTCTGCTGGATTAGCTCAAGGGAAGGGCAGTCAGAGACCACCCCCAGGACGGGGAGAGGAAGGAGTGGCTGGAAGAGGTCCCTGCTCTAGGAAAGGAGACATGTCCCTTGTCATGGACACGGTGACTAACTCAGAACCCTCTGCAGGGTGCACGTGGATTTCGGAGTGGACTGGAGGCAGACCCGGCCGCATCCTGCCTGCTTGTCTGTGGCCCTGACGCTCGCCGGCACTGACGTCGCTGGGGTCTGGGCACGGGGCTCCGGGGGACATGCGGCGTCCTCACCACTGCTCGCTGCCCTGTGGGGACAGCCTCGGCGCCATCCCACACACACCTTCACCGTGGGGCAGGGCCACCGAGGGCGTGGGTGACCCAGGTGCACCCCGCGGTCAAGTCGCTAAAAGGAGACCCTTACTCCTTCTAGTACTTTCATGGCATGACTGCAGGATCCTTCTTGGGAGGCTTTACTACAACGCAAGATTGAGCAGATCGATAAAAAGGAGACAGTATTGTCCAGTCACTTGATTCATTTGTGTCAAACTCTTTCTTATCTTCTGCAATTTGAGACATTTTTTAGGCCCCGGCATTTTCACTGCCCAGAGTTCGAAGGTGCTCACGGTAGCTCCGTCCACACGGACCCCACCACGCCTGCCTGTGCTGATTTCTCTCCCACATCACGTGCTTCTTGCCTGGCCATCTGTTCTGTTTTTTGTTTTTTAAACAAAATTTTAGAATTGTTTTAACACCTGGAACTCAGAATATGGGACTTTAAACTGCAAATGGAGAATTAGGTATTTCTTCCCCTATCCCATAAGATCACATTCATTCATCTCTTTGAAAAGATTTTACTTAATGATCCCTTAGATGTATTTTATTTTATTTTTTTTAAAGATTTTATTTATTTATTTGACAGAGAGAGAGATCACAAGTAGGCAGAGAGGCAGGCAGAGAGAGAGGAGGAAGCAGGCTCCCCGCAGAGCAGAGAGCCCGATGTGGGACTCGATCCCAGGACCCTGAGATCATGACCTGAGCCGAAGGCAGCAGCTTAATCCACTGAGCCACCCAGGCGCCCCCCTTAGCTGTATTTTAAGCAGCTGTTTTAAACGGTATATTCAAAAAGGACATTTCTAAGTATTTATTAAGGCACTTAATTTGGTAGGCTTGTTCCTCCTTCCTGAATGAAAGCTAGGTTTTGAAATGTGTCCTGGAAAACATTAACCTTTCATTCAGCTTTCGGTGTGAATTTCCCCCAGTGGTTCCCCGTTCAGGTGTCAGGTGCAGGGATGTCCAGTATGTGAAAATAGCCAGATTTGTGATTGGTGCATTTTTGCTAACGCTCCCCTTTGATCATGCTTCTCGCACTTTCCCCACAAAGGATAGAAAACCTCTGTGATGCCCACAAGCGGCAACATGTCTTACGATGTCCTTGAACATAGCTGCACAGGAGCCTGTGGACATAGACTGATGGCAAGACCCTCACCTCTGGGGACTGGGCAGCAGGTTGTGCAGAGTTGAAGGGACTGGATGAGCAAAGCCATACAAGATCCTGGGTCCTTAGAACTTTCATGATGAAATCCACAGAAGACCAGTTAAAAAGCAACAATAACCCAAAAAACAGATAAGTGCATCAAAAGATGGGCAGAAGACATGAACAGACACTTCTCCAGAGAAGACATACAAATGGCTAACAGACACATGAAAAAATGTTCATCAGCATTAGCCAGCAGAGAGATTCAAATCAAAACCACATGGAGATACCACTTTAAACCAGTTAGAATGGCCAAAATCAACTAGGCAGGAAACAAGAAGATGGAGAGGATGTGGAGAAAGGGGAATCCTCTCATACTGTTGGGAATGCAAGTTGGTGCAGCCACTTTGGAAAATAGTATGGAGGTTCCTCAAAAAGTTAAAAATGGAGCTACCCTATGACTCTACAATTGCACTACTGGGTATTTGCCCCAAAGGTACAGAGGTAGTGAAAAGAAGGGGCACATACACCCCAATGTTCAGAGCAGCAATGGCCATGGTCTCCAAACTGTGGAAAGAACCAAGATGCCCTTCAAGAGTGAATGGATAAGGAAGATGTGGTCCATATACACGATGGAGTATTATGCCTCCATCAGAAAGGATGAATACCCAACTTTTGTAGCAACATGGACGGGACTGGAGGAGATTATGCTGAGTGAAATAAGTCAAGCAGAGAGAGTCAAGTATCATATGGTTTCACTTATTTGTGGAGCATAACAAAGAACATGGTGGACATGGGGAGATGGAGAGGAGAATGGAGTTGAGGGAAAGTGGAAGGGGAGATGAACCATGAGAAACTATGGACTCTGAAAAACAACCTGAGGGTTTTGAAGGAGTGGGGGGTGGGAGGTTGGGAGAACCAAGTGGTGGGTAATAGGGAGGGCACGAATTGCATGGAGCACTGGGTGTTGTGCAAAAACAATGAATACTGTTACGCTGAAAAGAAAACAAACAAACCAACAAAAAACAGTAAACTAAAAAAAAATAATAATAATAAATAAACAACCTGTAACTTGCATTGTATTTGCTTAATCTTTTTTTTTTCTTTTAAAGTCACAGGGCTGGATCCCAAGCCCCTCTCTGACTGGAGTTGATGGGAGAGACCCTGTGATGTTGCCACATTGCAGGTGTTTGTTACATAATAGCACACACAGCACGGCTTGTTACATAATATCGCACACACAGCACTGCTTGTTCCATAATATCGCACACACAGCATGGCTTGTTACATAATATCACACACAGCACGGTGTGTTACATAATATCGCACACAGCACGGTGTGTTACATAATATCGCACACACAGCACGGCTTGTTACATAATATCACACACAGCTCGGCTTGTTACATAATATCGCACACACAGCACAGTTTGTTACATAATATCGCACACACAGCACGGCTTGTTACATAATATCGCACACACAGCACGGCTTGTTACATAATATCACACACAGCACGGCTTGTTACATAATATCACACACACAGCACGGCTTGTTACATAATATCGCACATACAGCACGGCTTGTTACATAATATCGCACACACAGCACGGCGTGTTACATAATATCGCACACACAGCACGGCGTGTTACATAATATCGCACACACAGCACGGCGTGTTACATAATATCGCACACACAGCACGGCGTGTTACATAATATCGCACACACAGCACGGCGTGTTACATAATATCGCACATACAGCATGGCTTGTTACATAATATCGCACACACAGCACGGCTTGTACTACAGATAAACAGATGGCATTTTACATATTGCTTTCTCTGCACTGTTTGGCATCAATCCCCCTTCATGGCACAAAGTGTTTGTATCTCTTGGGATAACACTTGCCCGGTAAAAATCTAAACCAAGCCACACATATGATTATAAATGCTCCGATAGTCACCTTTATAAGGCCAAAAGAATCAGGTGGATGAATTTTAATAATTTAATTAATTTTAATAATTTAATAATATATAATAATTTTAATAATTTAATAATATATTTTAATCCAATGTTTCAAAACACGTGTCACCTGAGTATGCAGTCACCTTCAACATATCCATTATATACGTAGATGGTCTTTGAAATCAGGTGCATGTGTGGCTCTTACAGAGCCCCGTGGGGACAAGCGCGAGCAGGAGCAGCACGACTGTGTGTCATTCCGTCTGCCCCCAGGTGGGCCGACCTGCGCTGTCCGGAGACCCGCCTCTACTGCCAGGAGCCTGGGCTGTCCCCGCGGGAAGGGCAGAGTTCCGGAGGCTGGCTGACCTTGTGGGGGGGAGGCAGGACTCACCACCAGCCTCCATGCTAGTGGGGGGCCTTTAGGGGCGGCAGAAGGACCTTGTGTGATTGGGTTCAAGCACAGCCTCTGTTCCTGCCACCATGGGCTTTCCTCCCGAGGCCCAACAGCCCAGACATGCTGGGAACCATCACCTCCTGCCTGTCCCCCGTCCCATGGGATGGGAAGGTTCTCACAACTGAGCTACATTGTTTCCTGAAATTGACACCACCAATGAAAGTTGTGAATATTCATTTTTATACATTCATGTAATTATCCTTTGATTAGTGTTTGCCTCTGGAAATGGTACCTGGAAAGGTACCATTGTGAAGATGAATAAATTCCAGCACCTGTCACCAAGAAACATGCAAAGACAAGAAGGAAGTAAGGCTGGTAAGAGCTGCTGGGTCCAGAAAGACACTTAGCCTGCCCAGGACAGGACACCTTCTGGGAACACAGCCTGTCACATGGGCAGGACTTGCCAGGAGAATATCACATGGGAGGACGAAGATGGGAGAGCCTTGTGGGTCACACACACGATCATCTGCTCACGGTCTTTTCCATCAGCCCGACGCTCCAGCTGAGAGGTTTCCTGGACTCCTCGGCACCGCCGACCATCACCCCCCTGTGGCCAAAGCTTTCTCCTGGGAGACGCATCTGCAAAAGTCATCTTTCACAAGGGCAGACCCCGCGAGCAGCCAGCCCTCACGCCCCTTCCACAAAGAAGCGGCACCTGACTCAGACGCCAGGCAGGGGTCTCGTAAGGGTGGGCAGACAGACATGGAGGCTCTCTGTCTGTGTCTACATGAACGTTCATTTTGTAAATCACTGTTCTCTTGCAGATACAGGCTACACCACAACAAAAATGTCTGAAAATTGCAAATGAAAACAGTCTCTTCAAGGCCTGACATTGAACTGAGAGGCTGCCTCTCACAGTTACGGTGATGGCCTTGCCGGGGTCTGGACCGAGGCGCCTCGCTACCTACGGTTCAGGGGCTGGTCAGCGTCCTTTTCAATCAGAAATCAACTTCTGAAAAGGAGAGTTGAAACAGACCTATTGGTGTTTCATATCCTCTTATTCCAGTAAGAAAACACAAAGGAAACGAAGGCTAATGCAGGTCAATAAATTTTGAGTGCAGAATATTAACGCACGCAGTGAAGACTTTCCAAACACAGGGTGGGCTTTTAGGATAAAGACACAACCTCGGCCTCTCCAGCTTTGTGTGGTTCCTATGCGACCTGTTATGGACCCGACGACAGGCAGTCCACGCGTACCCCGCTCAACGCGCCCTGGTGAAGTCTGATGGAACACGCACAAATCTCAACCTAAGTTGATTTTTGATGGTTAAAACATGATCTCTTTAAGGTTCTGTCATAAAAATGTCAACTCAAGTATTGAGCAGTATTTACCAAATACCTAACTGACTTAACTTATTTGGTTTATAAGATAATAGTAAATCACTAGAACATCTACAGGATTGTGTCATCTCATTAATAATTCTGGAGGAGGGGGGAGGAGTCAAGATGGCGGAGAAGTAGCAGGCTGAGACTACATCAGGTAGCAGGAGATCAGCTCGATAGCTTATCTAAACATTGCAAACACCTACAAATCCAACGGGAGAGCGAAGAGAAGAAGAACAGCAATTCTAGAAACAGAAAATCAACCACTTTCTGAAAGGTAGGACTGGCGGAGAAGTGAATCTAAAACGACGGGAAGATAGACCGCGGGGGGAGGGGCCGGCTCCCGGCAAGCGGCGGAGCAACGGAGCACAAAATCAGGACTTTTAAAAGTCTGTTCCACTGAGGGACATTGCTCCGGAGGCTAACCCAGGGTGAAGCCCACGCGGGGTCAGCGTGGCCCCAGGTCCCGCAGGGTCACAGAAGGATCGGGGGTGTCGGAGTGTCGGAGAGCTCGCAGGTATTAGAACGGAGAAACCGGCTGCAAAGACAGAGCCGAGGGCTGAACTCTCAGCTCGGGGTTACCTTGAACTGGTCGCGGGCTGGGTGAGCTCGGAGCGCGGCTAGAGGCTGGGGATACGGGAGTGATTGGGTGCTGTCCTCTGGGGGCGCACTGAGGAGTGGGGCCCCAGGCTCTCGGCTCCACCGGGCCGGAGACTGGGAGGCCGCCATTTTCATTCCCGTCCTCCGGAACTCTACGGAAAGCGTTCAGGGAACAGAAGCTCCCAAAAGCGAACCCGAGCCGATTACTCAGTCCGGCGGCGGGTAAGGGCGGTGCAATCCCGCCTCGGGCAAAGACACTTGAGAGTCACTACAACAGGCCCCTCCCCCAGAAGATCAACAAAATATCCAGCCAGGACGAAGTTCATCTATCAAGGAGAAAGCAGGTTCAATTCCTAAGACAGCAGAGCAATTCCAGAGGAGGAGAAAGCAAAGCACGGAACATGGCTTTCTCCCCATGATTCTTTAGTCTTGTGGCTACTTCAGTTTTTTTTTCTTTTTTCAATTCTTTTTTCTTTTTTCTTCGTCTGCTAAATTTTTTAAAACTTTTACCCTTTTCTTTTTTAACGTTTTTTGACTAGTTCATCTAAATATATATATTTTTTCTTTCTTTTTTATATTTTTTTATTTGTTTTATTTTTTAAATTTTTTTTCCTTTTTTTTTCTTTTTTTTTCAGAAGCTGTTTTTATCCCCTTTCTCCCCCCCACAATTTGGGGTCTCTTCTGATTTGGTTACAGCGCATTTTTCCGGGGTCTATGCCACCCTTTTAGTAGGTTATTTGCTCCTTCATATCCTCTTATCTGGACAAAATGACAAGGCGGAAAAAATCACCACAAACAAAAGAACAAGAGACAGTACCAAAGGCTAGGGACCTAATCAACACAGACATGGGTAATATGTCAGATCAAGAGTTCAGAATGACGATTCTGAACATTCTAGCCGGGCTTGAAAAAGGCATGGAAGATATTAGAGAAACCCTCTCTGGAGATATTAAAGCCCTTTCTGGAGAAATTAAAGAACTAAAATCTAACCAAGTTGAAATCAAAAAAGCTATTAATGAGGTGCAATCAAAAATGGAGGCTCTCACTGCGAGGATAAATGAGGCAGAAGAAAGAATTAATGATATAGAAGACCAAATGACAGAGAATAAGGAAGCCGAGCAAAAGAGGGACAAACAGCTACTGGACCATGAGGGGAGAATTCGAGAGATAAGTGACACCATAAGATGAAACAACATTAGAATAATTGGGATTCCAGAAGAAGAAGAAACAGAGAGGGGAGCAGAAGGTCTATTGGAGTGAATCATTGGAGAGAATTTCCCTAATATGGCAAAGGGAACAAGCATCAAAATCCAGGAGATGCAGAGAACCCCCCTCAAAGTCAACAAGAATAGGTCCACACCCCGTCACCTAATAGTAAAATTTACAAGTCTTGGTGACAAAGAGAAAATCCTGAAAGCAGCCCGAGAAAAGAAGTCTGTAACATACAATGGTAAAAATATTAGATTGGCGGCAGACTTATCCACAGAGACCTGGCAGGCCAGAAAGAGCTGGCATGATATATTCAGAGCACTCAACGAGAAAAACATGCAGTCAAGAATACTCTATCCAGCTAGGCTATCATTGAAAATAGAAGGAGAGATAAAAAGCTTCCAGGACAAACAAAAACTGAAAGAATTTGCAAACACCAAATCAGCTCTACAGGAAATATTGAAAGGGGTCCTCTAAGCAAAGAGAGAGCCTGAAAGTAGTAGATCAGAAAGGTACAGAGACAATATACAGTAACAGTCACCTTACAGGCTAATAATGACACTAAATTCATATCTCTCAATAGTTACTCTGAATGTTAATGGGCTAAACGCCCCAATCAAAAGACACAGGGTATCAGAATGGATAAAAAAACAAAACCCATCAGTATGTTGCCTACAAGAAACTCATTTTAGACGCAAAGACACCTCCAGATTTAAAGTGAGGGGGTGGAAAACAATTTACCATGCTAATGGGCATCAGAAGAAAGCTGGGGTGGCAATCCTTATATCAGATCAATTAGATTTTAAGCCAAAGACTATAATAAGAGATGAGGAAGGACACTATATCCTACTCAAAGGGTCTGTCCAACAAGAAGATCTAACAATTTTAAATATCTATGCCCCTAACGTGGGAGCAGCCAACTATATCAACCAATTAATAACAAAATCAAAGAAACACATCGATAATAATACAATAATAGTAGGGGACTTTAACACTCCCCTCACTGAAAGGGACAGATCATCCAAGCCAAAGATCAACAAGGAAATAAAGGCCTTAAATGACACACTGGACCGGATGGACATCACAGATATATTCAGAACATTTCATCCCAAAGCAACAGAATACACATTCTTCTCTAGTGCACATGGAACCTTCTCCAGAATAGATCACATCCTGGGTCACAAATCACATCTCAACCGGTATCAAAAGATTGGGATTATTCCCTGCATATTTTCAGACCACAATGCTCTGAAGCTAGAACTCAATCACAAGAGGAAAGCTGGAAAGAACCCAAATACATGGAGACTAAACAGCATCCTTCTAAAGAATGAATGGGTCAACCAGGAAATTAAAGAAGAACTGAAAAAATTCATGGAAACAAATGATAATGAAAACACAACAGTTCAAAATCTGTGGGACACAGCAAAGGCAGTCTTGAGAGGAAAATATATAGTGGTACAAGCCTTTCTCAAGAAACAAGAAAGGTCTCAAGTACACAACCTAACCCTACACGTAAAGGAGCTGGAGAAAGAACAAGAAAGAAACCCTAAACCCAGCAGGAGAAGAGAAATCATAAAGATCAGAGCAGAAATCAATGAAATAGAAAACAAAAAAACAATAGAAAAAATCAATGAAACTAGGAGCTGGTTCTTTGAAAGAATCAATAAGATTGATAAACCCCTGGCCAGACTCATCAAAAAGAAAAGAGAAAGGACCCAAATCAATAAAATCATGAATGAAAGAGGAGAGATCACAACTAACACCAAAGAAATACAGACAATTATAAGAACATACTATGAGCAACTCTACGCCAACAAATTTGACAATCTGGAAGAAATGGATGCATTCCTAGAGACATATAAACTACCACAACTGAACCAGGAAGAAATAGAAAACCTGAACAGGCCCATAACCAGTAAGGAGATTGAAACAGTCATCAAAAATCTCCAAACAAACAAAAGCCCAGGGCCAGACGGCTTCCCAGGGGAATTCTACCAAACATTTAAAGAAGAACTAATTCCTATTCTCCTGAAACTGTTCCAAAAAAATAGAAATGGAAGGAAAACTTCCAAACTCATTTTATGAGGCCAGCCTCACCTTGATCCCAAAACCAGACAAGGATCCCACCAAAAAAGAGAACTACAGACCAATATCCTTGATGAACACAGACGCAAAAATTCTCGCCAAAATACTAGCCAATAGGATTCAACAGTACATTAAAAGGATTATTCACCACGATCAAGTGGGATTTATTCCAGGGCTGCAGGGTTGGTTCAACATCCGCAAATCAATCAATGTGATAGAACACATTAATAAAAGAAAGAACAAGAACCATATGATACTCTCAATAGATGCTGAAAAAGCATTTGACAAAGTACAGCATCCCTTCCTGATCAAAACTCTTCAATATGTGGGGATAGAGGGCACATACCTCAATATTATCAAAGCCATCTATGAAAAACCCACCGCAAATATCATTCTCAATGGAGAAAAACTGAAAGCTTTTCCGTTAAGGTCAGGAACACGGCAGGGATGTCCATTATCACCACTGCTATTCAACATAGTACTAGAAGTCCTAGCCTCAGCAATCAGACAACAAAAGGAAATTAAAGGCATCCAAATTGGTAAAGAAGAAGTCAAACTATCACTCTTCGCAGATGATATGATACTATATGTGGAAAACCCAAAAGACTCCACTCCAAAACTGCTAGAACTTGTACAGGAATTCAGTAAAGTGTCAGGATATAAAATCAATGCACAGAAATCAGTTGCATTTCTGTACACCAACAACAAGACTGAAGAAAGAGAAATTAAGGAGTCAATCCCATTTACAATTGTACCCAAAACTATAAGATACCTAGGAATAAACCTAACCAAAGAGGCTAAGAATCTATACACAGAAAATTATAAAGTACTCATGAAAGAAATTGAGGAAGACACAAAAAAATGGAAAAATATTCCATGCTCCTGGATTGGAAGAATAAATATTGTGAAAATGTCTATGCTACCTAAAGCAATCTACACATTTAATGCAATCCCTATCAAAATACCATCCATTTTTTTCAAAGAAATGGAACAAATAATCCTAAAATTTATATGGAAGCAGAAAAGACCTCGAATAGCCAAAGGAATATTGAAAAAGAAAGCCAAAGTTAGTGGCATCACAATTCCGGACTTCAAGCTCTATTACAAAGCTGTCATCATCAAGACAGCATGGTACTGGCACAAAAACAGACACATAGATCAGTGGAACAGAATGGAGAGCCCAGAAATCGACCCTCAACTCTATGGTCAACTAATCTTCGACAAAGCAGGAAAGAATGTCCAATGGAAAAAAGACAGCCTCTTCAATAAATGGTGCTGGGAAAATTGGACAGCCACATGCAGAAAAATGAAATCGGACCACTTCCTTACACCACACACGAAAATAGACTCCAAATGGATGAAGGACCTCAATGTGAGAAAGGAATCCATCAAAATCCTTGAGGAGAGCACAGGCAGCAACCTCTTCGACCTCAGCCGCAGCAACATCTTCCTAGGAACAACGGCAAAGGCAAGGGAAGCAAGGGCAAACATGAACTATTGGGATTTCATCAAGATCAAAAGCTTTTGCACAGCAAAGGAAACAGTTAACAAAACCAAAAGACAACTGACAGAATGGGAGAAGATATTTGCAAACGACATATCAGATAAAGGGCTAGTATCCAAAATCTATAAGGAACTTAGCAAACTCAACACCCAAAGAACAAACAATCCAATCAAGAAATGGGCAGAGGACATGAACAGACATTTCTGCAAAGAAGACATCCAGATGGCCAACAGACCCATGAAAAAGTGCTCCACGTCACTCGGCATCAGGGAAATACAAATCAAAACCACAATGAGGTATCACCTCACACCAGTCAGAATGGCTAAAATTAACAAGTCAGGAAATGACAGATGCTGGCGAGGATGCAGAGAAAGGGGAACCCTCCTACACTGTTGGTGGGAATGCAAGCTGGTGCAACCACTCTGGAAAACAGCATGGAGGTTCCTCAAAATGTTGAAAATAGAACTACCCTATGACCCAGCAATTGCACTACTGGGTATTTACCCTGAAGATACAAACATAGTGATCCGAAGGGGCACGTGCACCCGAATGTTTATAGCAGCAATGTCTACAATAGCCAAACTATGGAAAGAACCTAGATGTCCATCAACAGATGAATGGATCAAGAAGATGTGGTATATATACACAATGGAATACTATGCAGCCATCAAAAGAAATGAAATCTTGCCATTTGCGATGACGTGGATGGAACTAGAGCGTATCATGCTTAGTGAAATAAGTCAATCGGAGAAAGACAACTATCATATGATCTCCCTGATATGAGGACATGGAGAAGCAACATGGGGGGTTAGGGGGATAGGAGAAGAATAAATGAAACCAGATGGGATTGGGAGGGAGACAAACCATAAATGACTCTTAATCTCACAAAACAAACTGGGGGTTGCTGGGGGGAGGTGGGATTGGGAGAGAGGGAGGGGGCTATGGACATTGGGGAGGGTATGTGCTATCGTGAGTGCTGTGAAGTGTGTAAACCTGGCGATTCACAGACCTGTACCCCTGGGGATAAAAATACATTATATGTTTATTAAAAAAAAAAATTTGGAAGGGGGAGGCGAACCATAAGAGACTATGGACTCTGAAAAACAACCTGAGGGTTTTGAAGGGTCAGGGGTGGGAGGTTGGGGGAACAGGTGGTGGGTATGGGGAGGGCACGTTTTGCATGGAGCACTGGGTGTTGTGCAAAAAGAATGAATACTGTTACGCTGAAAAAATAAATAAAATGGGAAAAAAAATAATTCTGGAGGAACTATTTTTTATCTTATAATTGTAATTAACTTTTATTTGACTACAAATGTATTTTGCTACAATGTATAATGTATGATGTGATATTATACTCAAAGTTGCCTGTATTGGAAAATGTCTGTAACATTAAAAATAGCAAGACAAAATAATATTTGACTATTTTAAGTTAAATTCATCAATCCTCTGAAGGATTAACCTAAAAATGGGAGTAGAGAAAACACAAATTAATGAGGTCAGTGAGATCAGTGACATCACCACAGATTCCACAGACATTAAAAAAGTAAAGAGAGGATATTCTGAAATACTCTGTGGAGATGATTCTGAAAATGTAGACGAAAATCCACGGACAACTGATGGGAACGGAAACAGCGCAATCAAACCACGTGTCGGACGATATCCTCTAGACACATCTCGGTGTGAATGCACACGTGCACATGAACTCCAGCCCCAAAGACCCACTGGTAAATAACCCCACACTAGAGGTGAGATGTCGCCAGCCCTGCCGAGGGGCATGGAGGACCAGAACCAGCCCGGGAATCCCTCGATGCTGCTGGACTTGCTTCTCTTCCTACTCTAGCAACAGAACCATGGAGAAGGCGACATTTAGAAGATACTGCTCATCACGCAAAAGCCTCGGACGGGTGGAAGTAAGTCCAAATAAAAGACACACAGCCTTCTACCCTGAAACCACAGATTACCGTGGACAAAGCCGAGAAGTCAGAGACACACAGGGGACTGGAGCCCGAGCCTGACCTGCACCCAGCCCTGGGGAGGCTCTAGAATGACCTGTGGCTCCAAGACAGTCCCGGATCCTTCTGGAAGGCTCTGTGGGCTGGACGCACCAGGACGGCCCTTGTAGCTGAAACGCTAGGTGATTGGGAGCAGAGACCCCTGTGCCCAACACCCCCCACCTGGGAATTTTGTGTGATTTTTCTCTCTTATGCTTATTGTAGATCACCACAGCTTCAGGATTCTTAGTTAATTTTGGTGATTTGGGTGGTTTTGTTCTATTTTGACTGAATTGAAATTCATTTCACAATTTTAAAAATCCAGCGTAAATTCGGGATGTATGTTAAAGGACAGTTTAATCAGTTGAGGGATGTTCGTTTACTAGTCAGTGTCACTGGGATAACTCTATGTAGCGTGTGTTGGGGTCCCCAAGGACACCCTGAGAATGGCTCACCAGGAGGACCGAAGGACCCCATGGCCCTGATGCTCACCGCTAAGCCTTGGCAAGTCAGAGAGTAAAGGTTAATGTCGGCAAAGGGAGCAGGTGCCTGGGAAGGGCAGGAGAGACCAGGTGGAGCTCTCCGGTGACTCCTCCCAGGGGACGCTCGGGGTCACGCTGAATTCTGACTCTCGATTAGGAAGACACATCAGGGGCTCAGACACCTAGGGTTGCAGTGTCTCAGAGACTAACCTCAGCTGCTCAGACCCCCAACTCCCGCGTCAAAAACACATTCACCACAGATCAGGCTGTTAACACAAAGCGTGGCCAGTCCCATGGCCTCGGGCTACAGACACAGTCTGGTTAGCCCAGCTTCAGCCGGGTCCGTTCCACAGACAGGTCCTTACGGGAATGTGCTTCGTTGGAGCAGTCTTGACCTGAAAACTGCGGGAAAAGTAAAGTAGAATTCTACTTTAAATCTTTCACAACTGTAGTCTCAGAATGAGCAAACCTCTAAATGTAAAAACAAAACAGAATTATTAAAATTCTATGAAAAATAGAATAACACTGAAAAACTTTTAAGTGATTATGACTTCCCTGAATGTGAAATAAAACCAAATAAGTCATTAAGAACTATAACACATGTCACTTAAAAAAATTAAAAATTGGGGCGCCTGGGGGGCTCAATGAGTTAAGTGTCTGCCTTCGCCTCAGGTCATGATCCCAGGGTTCTGGGATCAAGACCCACATCAGGCTCTGTGCTTAGCAGGAAGCCTGCTTCTCCCTCTGCCTTCCTCTCCCTGCTTG
Organism: Meles meles; assembly: GCF_922984935.1. Lineage (NCBI taxonomy): Eukaryota > Metazoa > Chordata > Mammalia > Carnivora > Mustelidae > Meles > Meles meles. The sequence continues at coordinate 493,415 of NC_060080.1, forward strand.
AGCTCTCTCTCTCTGTGTCAAATAAATAAAATACTTTCAAAAATTAAAAATTCTTGTGATAGAGACAAAAACAAATATTGATAGTCTCATAGAAAGTATTCTTAAAATATGGAACAAGAAGAGTGGTTTCGACAAGACATACCTAGAGATCTCACGAATAAATGAGTAGAAATCAGTGTGAGCAGTGTGTTGTAGGCGGAACGCAGCCCCGCAGACGTGGCCGCCCCCATCTCCAGACGCTGTGAATGTGCTGACTCACGTGGCAGAAGGGGCTTTCCAGCTGTGGCCCTGTGATGGGAGAACATTGCAGAGTACTGGTGGGGGGTGCCGTGGCACCCGTGAATCCACATCAGCTCCGAGGGCCTCAGAGACAGGGGACAAGTATCCCCAGGAGGAGAGACGTGCAGACGGAGGAAGGCCCTCCAGAAGCCGGGTCTGCCCTCGCCCATCTGTGACTGCGTCGGCCCCACAGCTGCAGACATCTGGGCTCTGTCCCCCAGGCCCCTGGGGCCCGCGGGCAGCTCAGCTTCAGGCCTGGACAGCCGCCGGCTCCTCCGCTTGCGTGGTCTGAGCCACCACGTATGGCTGTATGTGGTGGCCGTGATAGCAAACTCACTTCTCAGCACCAGAACCATAAGATCCCTGGGAACAAACCTAACCAAAGAAGTAAAGGATCTCTACCGAGGAACTACAGAGCACTCATGAAAGAAACTGAAGAAGACACAAAAAGATGGAAGACCGTTCCATGCTCTTGGATTGGAAGAATAAACATTGTTAAAATGTCTATACTGCCTAGAGCAATCTATGCTTTCAATGCCATTTCGATCAAAATTCCACCGATATTTTTCAAAGAGCTGGAGCAAATGATCCTAAAATTTGTATGGAACCAGAAGAGACACCGAATTGCTAAGGAAATGTTGAAAAACAAAAACAAAACTGGCGGCATCACGTTACCCGATTTCAAGCTTTACTACAAAGCTGTGATCACCAAGACAGCGTGGTACTGGCATAAAAACAGACACATAGACCAGTGGAACAGAGTGGAGAGCCCAGATATGGACCCTCAACTCTATGGTGAAATAATCTTCGACAAAACAGGAAAAAATATTCAATGGAAAAAAGACAGTCTCTTCAATAAATGGTGCTGGGAAAACTGGACAGCGATATGTAGAGGAATGAAACTCGACCATTCTCTTACACCGTACACAAAGATAAACTCGAAGTGGATAAAAGACCTCAACGGGAGACAGGAATCTATCAGAATCCTAGAGGAGAACACAGGCAGTAACCTCTTCGATATCAATGTGGTTTTGATGTGAATCTCCCTGATGGCCGGTGATGATGAACATTTTTTCACGAGTCTGATAGCCATTTGGATGTCTTCACTGGAGACGTGTCTGATCATGTCTGCTGCCCATTTTGTGACGTGATTATCTGTTTCGTGTGTGTTGAGTTTGAGGAGTTCTTTATAGACCCCCCCCCCCATCTCACAGCGAAAAGCCACCAGCTATGATAGACCTTATGGAATCGTTTCTCCAGACCGATCGGCCAACCTGGGAGGATGGCCAGCAGTTGCCCTGCACCCTGTTCAACATGGAGCCAAAGAGAAGAAGGACGAGAGAAAAAAGGCCCTACCTCCTACCTAGAGAAGCACACACCGGCGGGAGTTACCGACCCTGCTGCCCGGGCGAGAACAACAGCACCCGAGGAGCACCCCACATGGGACCTCCCCACCGATGAAGGACAGGCCCCCGTCCCCCGATACCAAGAGGCCCTCCTCCGGGGAATCCGAGCAGGAGCAAAGAAACCCATGAACATGGCCAAGGTAGCCACCGTCACTCGACAACCAGGGGAGCGCCCCACGGACTACTAAGAAAGACTGGGCAGAGCCTATCTTGTGTACACTCCATTCGACCCCGAGGCACAGGACGGCCGACACACAGAAAACACCCCCTTCGTGGCTCAAGCTCCCCCAGACATCAGGAAGAAACTCCAGAAACTGGAGGGTTTGCAGGGATGAAACCCCCCACCCCGACAAAGAGAGTTTGCTCTCAGGTCTACATGAAGAGGGAGGTCACAGCCACGAGGAAAACCAAAAAGAAAACGAAGCAAAAAGTCAGCCTCCTTGCCGCTGCCCTGAGGAAACAGGACGATGAAGAAGCAGGAAGCCTCTGACCACTGCAAAAGGGTCAGCAGAGAACCCCTGGCAAAAGACCAATGTGTCTACGGTAGGGAAAAGGGGCCCTGGGAAAGCGAGCGTCGCACGCGGGGAAGGGCTCCAGAGCCCAGGCGCTCCAAGAACCTCAAGGAAGAGACCTCCTAGGCCTGGCACACAGAGATTCAGACTGAGGGGGGCTGGGCTTCCTCCTCCTCGGGCCCGTGAGCCCATGATCAGAACGAAAGTACGGGGCTGATCAATGACTTTGATGGTTGGCATTGGGGCCGAACTCTCTGTTGTCTCCTCCCCGACGGCCCCCATCAGCACAAGAACAGGGACCATCCTTGGGGCATCCGGGAGGAAAGGAATGCAGCAACCCTTCTGCCAAACACGACATGGGATCTCAGGGGCCGCAAGGTCCCACACGAGGTCCTTGATTGGCCTGATCGTGCCAGTACCCCCCTGGGCCCAGACCTACTCCCCAAGCTCAGGCCTCAAATACATTTTGAACCCACCGGGCATACTAGCCTCCGATTACACCCAAGACGAGAAGAGGCAGGGTCTGTGGGACTAGCGGTCACCACACCCAGAGTAGAAGAATGGAGGCTACGTGGTGCTCAGGCCCAACCGAAGAGCCCGCCGGAATTCAGACTCGTTTTCCCTGCACTATGGGCCGAGGACAGCCCATCCGGATTGGCCCAGAATTGGGCCCCTATCCTTGTCAAACTGATCCCAAGAGCACTACCCCAAAGACAAAGACAATACCCCCTTCCGTGAGAAGCTACGACCGGCCTCCAAGAACACCTGACCGAACTCAAAGACGTAGGCATCCTGGCCAAGTGTGCTTCAGCCTAGAACACCCCACTCTTGCCAGCCAAGAGACCAGAAGGGGGACACCGACTAGTTGAGGACCTACAGGCCAACAATACAGTGACCATGTCTCTGCACCCCATGGCCCCAAATCCATGCCCCCTCCTCAGCCACATCCGAGGATCAGCCAGATGGTTTGCTCGCCTGGACTTCTAGGATGCCTTCTTCTGTCTCCGCCTGGCTCCCCAGAGCCAGCCAATCTTTACCTTTGAATGGACCAGACACGACACGGGGTGTCAGAAGCAAACAACCTGGACGTGCCTCCCTCGAGGGTTCAAGGATGCACCGACTGTCTTTGGGGAAGCACCGGCTGCAGACCTCACCAGCTTCCCAAGAAAGGCCACACGATGTACCCTCCTCCGGTATGTGGGTGACCTCGTCCTCACCAGTGACACGGAAGAAGGTGGCACAGAAGGCACGAAGGCTCCTACAGCTCCTGACAGGCTCGGGATTCAGGGGCTCATGGAAGAGAGTGCAGATCTGCCAAGGACAGGGCCCCATAGCTCGGTTTCCTCCTTACCCGAGGGAAGAGAGAATTAGGGCTGGAGAGAAAGAAAGTCATCATCTCTTTGCCTCGGCCTTGGACCAGAAAAGGCCTGTAGGAATTCCTGGGGCTGCAGGGTTCTGCCACATCTGGATCCCAGAGTTCTCAGCAATAGCAGAAACTCTGTAGGATCTCTTAGGAAGTCCAGATCGGAAGCCCCCTCTCTGGACTAAGGAAGGAGAAACCACCTTCACAGAGATAAAGGGTGCCCTGGGAAGGGCTCTGGCCCTGGGCCTACCAGATGTAGAGACACCCTGCAATCTCTTCATACCCGAGAACGAAAAGATACTCACCCGGACTGTGGGACCCCGGCAGCATCCAGCTGCAGGTCCGTCCAAGAAGCTGGACCCCGTGGCAACAGGATGGCCACCGTGTCTCAGGACGCTAGCGGCTGCAGTGTGACGCATCACGGAGGCAGACAAGCTCAGCCTGGGACAAGAGCTGAAGGTCAAGGTCCCTCGTGCGGTTGTGACCCCTGGGAACACACAGGGCCACCACTTCTTTTCCAACTCTCGCCTAGCACAACCCCAAGGGCAGGGCTCCTCTGCCAAAGTTCACAGGTCACCGTCAACACAGGAAAGACATTAATCCCAGCAACCTTTCTCCACGGAAGAAGGGGAAGCAGACCGTGAACGCTCCCAAGTCACTGGTGATGCTGACCCGCGCCGTCAGACGTAAGGGATCAAGCCAGAAAGGATCCAGAGCTCACACTGTTCAGCGATGGCAACAGTTCCCTGCAAGTGGGTGCCCGGACGTGCCAATAACATGCCCACCTTCTTCATTAGTGTTGGGCTTCACTTTTTATTATTATTATTCTTGGGGTGTAGAGCCTTTTTATATATTTTGAACTGATCCGTCTTTTATTGGATGGCGTGTGTGTTTTCAGGTATAGTTAGGAAAGTCTTCCATATAGCAGACAATGGGCATAGTAATATCTATTTTATTTTTATGATATGAAATGGTGTCAGTTTTAAGCATGTTCACACTTGATCAATTTGGATCTGTTACTAGCGGACAGTAATTTTTTTTTCAAAATTTTCCTCCAATTTCTAATGAACTCTACTTCCGTGAATATGTAGGGTCCCTTTGCAGCTCGTCTTGGGAACCTTGAAGCGTCTGGTCCAGTACCGCTGGCTCTCATCCCAAAGCTGGGCATCCGATCTGCAGGACTGCTCGCCTTCAGATGAGTTTGTCCCCTCTGACACCCATTATCCCTGTCCTCCCCATCTATACCTCATCTACTTATACCTTTGTCAGCCAATGGACACCGAGGCTGAGACGGCGCGGGTTATTGGTAACATAAAAAACCTGACCAATGCATGGAACGCTGGTTCTCAACCAGACTTGCTTAAGGAGCAAGTACAGGCAGATAGGGCACGCTCTTTGTGCATGGTGCCAGGACCCTGGGCATCCACAGAGAAAAACACAATGCAGGGGTGCCTGGGTGGCTCGGTCTGTTAAGCACCTGACTCTTGGTTTCAGCTCAGGTCGTGATCTCGGGATCCTGGGACCGAGCCACATGTAAGCCTCTATGCTCAGCAGGGAGTCTCCTTGCAGTCCTCTCTCCCCACTGCCTTCAGCCCCTCCCCGCATGTTCTCTTTCTTTCAAATAATAAGCAATCAATCATTTTTCAAAACAACACAATGCAGCTCTTGTCCCCCACACAAAGATTCAGTACCAAGAAGATCGTATGTCTACACGTGACATGCAAAGCCCCAGAGCTTTGAGAAGGCACTATGTGACAGGACAGTTACGACTTTGGGGAGGAAGTGGGCCTTCAAGCAGGATGCGAAAAGCCCTACGAACAGAAGAAAGTATGAAGGGATTGGAATATTGTCCAAGGAAGGCCTTCTTCCAACCAAATGCACGACAAAGGAGCTGAAAAACCAAACTGCATAGTTCAACAATAGCGTTTAAAGTTTTACTTATTTATTTTTTTAATTCCTCTGAGTCATCTCCGCACCCAACATGGGGCTCAAACACATGACCCTCGGGTCAAGAGCCTGACGCTCCACGACTGAGCCAGCGGGCGCCCCAAGAATATACTATAGTGCAAAGAAATCACAAAGGTGTTTTTTTTTTAATTTTTGTAACATTCCCCCAAAATCTATCAAGACTTTCTTTAATACGGGTGGGAGAGGTTATGGATTTCTGAGAAAGGATGCTGTAGGAAAATGCAAATAGATGGGCGCTTTGGTGAACTGTCACTGTGAGCACAAGCTCTCTGAGCAGGAAGTAAGGAGAGTAGATGAATGTTTTTCATCATACTCCGAAACTAGAACAGGGAGTGTCTACACAGCAAGGTGCAAGGCTCAGGACGTTGGAAGATGATGTGAGAAATGGTCTTCACCTCCTTCCTCTAGGAAAACATCTTCCCTAAATAAGATGGAAAATCAATAAACTTCAAGGACGAGATGACCAGGCTTGACTGTGGTGATATCAAGCTCATCTGTTGATCAAAAAGTACCACCAAGGGTTGGAAAGCCAAGCCATGTGACGTGAGAAATACTTGCTGCAGACACAGGGGCTGAGAGAGGAGCCGCTGAACCTCCAGCAGGACGGCACCTCCCCCTGAGGGCACAGGCACAGTGGACTCACTGTCACATCCTCGAGGCTGTCGAGAGAGCCCAGCGCCGCAGGAGAGCATGCCGGGTGGGTCCCTGTGTGCTGCGCGTACGGTGGAGGGTGTTGGCAGCAAGAGCAGAGTCCTCCAGTTTGTTTTCCGACCTCTTTTCTACAAGCCGGCCAAGCTTGCCATTTAGTGTCGTTACGATTTTTACATGAGAGCATGGTACTTACTGCCAGAGACTTAATCCGTGTGGATACAAGTTAGGTGTCAGAACTGGAATTCAGAATCCTGATTCTAAAGAGACTACCTGGGCTTGAGAAAATCCCAGAAGACACAAGAGAGTCCTTTCTGGAGAAATAAAATAACTAAAATCTAATCATTTGCATGTCTTCCTTGGAGACTCAGACTCCCGGAACAGGAAGGGAGAATTCGAGAGACAAGGAGTAACATCAAGCAAAACCATGTTAGAATAACTGGGCTCTGAGAGGAAGAGGAGAGAGCAAGGGGAACAGGAGGGATATTTAAGGCAATTGTAGCTGAGAACTTCCCTGATATAGGGAAGGAAACAGGCATCCAAGCCCAGGAGGCATGGAGATCCCTTTCAAAGTCAATAATGAGGTGAACGCCTCAACATAGGACCTCGAAGCTTGCAACTGTCAGAGACAAAGAGAAATTTGTAAGTCTATACGCCTCCACATTCAGAGCAGCTGATTAGATCAACCCATGAATATCAAAATAAAAGAAAAAATTTGAGAATATCCCATGATCATGGGGGATTGAAGAGCCCACTCACGGCAATGGAGAGATCATCTAAGCAAAAGATCAACAAGGAAACAAGGGCTGTAAATGACACCCTGAAGAAGAGGGACTTCACAGAGAGAGTCAGACCGTTCCATCCTAAAGCAACAGAAGACAGATTGTTCTCCAGTGCACATGGAACATTCTCCAGAATAGGCCCCTACGGGGTCACAAATCAGGTCTCTGCCATGGCCAGAAGTTTGTGATTATCCTCTGTATCTTCTCAGACCACAGTGCTTTGAAATTTGAACTGAACCATAAGAGAAAATGCGGAAGGAACACAAAAAGGTCGGAGGTTGAAGAGCATCCTAGTAAAGAATGAATGGATGAAGCAGAAAATGAACGAAGCAGTAAAAAATTCATGGAGACCAATGAAAATGAAAACAACTCTCCCAAACCTTTGGGGTGCAGCAAAGGCCGTCCTCAGAGGGAAGCACAGACCCATGCAAGGCTATCAGAAGAAACAAGAAAACTCTGAAATACACAACCTCCCCTCCCACCTAAAGGAGTCAGAGGAAGAACAGCAACTAAAGCTGAAACCCAGCAGGAGAAGAGCAGGAATACAGGCTGGAGGAATAAATGAGTAGGTTGACTCCCACCCCCACCAAAAAACAAACAAACAAACAAACAAACCCAGTTCAACAGATCGACAAAACAAAGAGCTGATTCTTGGAAGGATTCATAAGATCAATGAAACCGTAGCCAGATGTATCAAAAAGGAAAGAAGAAGACCCAAATTGATAAAGTCCTGATTGAGAGACAAGAAATCACAACCAGCATCACAGAAATACAAGCAATTCTAAGAACATATTATGAGCAACAATAGGCCAACAATTAGGCCATCTGGAAGAAATGGATGCATCCCTAGAAACATAGAAACTTCCAAATCTGAAACCAAAAAAGAGAGAGAACACCTGAATAGACCCACAACCACAACAAAGAGAAATCGAAACTAGTGACAAAACTCTCCCAGCAAACAAGAGGACAGCACTGGACAGGTTAGCATCCTGGGGCTCAAGCACCCATCGTCCCCTTCCAAGCTCCCCCGGAACTCTGGTCTCCACTGGTCAGCCCCACACGAAATTATACCCCACGTGAAAGAATTGATCCTTATCCTTCGGAAGCTTTTCCAATCCATCGGAGTGGATGACAGTCTCACAACGAATTCTCCAAGGCCCCTTGTTCCCACAGGTTTTCGGTCACATAGGTTTGCATTCCAAGGGGAGCAAAGGCTATTCTGCATGTTGTGAACCCTGGAGAAAGGGTGCCCTGCGTATGTCCTTCCACAAGTCGCTTTTTCTCAGCACGGTGAGAAACGGCTAGCAAGACGGAAAGACAAAAAGAAAGGAGACAGCATGTGGCAAGATGAGGAAAGAGAGGAAATCATTCCGGTGCATGAACACGTGCAAAGAGGAAGAAGGGAAACGGCAGACACCTCGACACGCGTAAACTGGACCTCGCCAAGGACGTGGAAGAGTTCCTCAAAGCCACACGCTTGCAATCACCTCAAAAGGCAAGAGATAATTAGAACCCTCCTTAGCGTGTGTGTGTGTGTGTGTGTGTGTGTGTCCACATCTTCTAGGAATGCACTCGGTTCTCACTGGCATGACCATGTGGCCCACCACAGGAACTCCATTCTGACTGGACCTGCCTGAGGAGAGCACCATGGAGGACCCCGGCCCAGAAGACGGCCCCCGGTGGAGACAGCGATCCGGCCGTGTCCCGTGCTGCTGCTGACCACGACCCCCTCCTCCGGGTCCATTCATTGGCGAGAGCGGCTCACGGAACGGCGAGACCCGTGGACAGAGTTGACTACGGACTTCGGCCACAGGGTGCTCGAGGAACAGAATGAACCGCCAGATCCAGAGATGCAGAGAGGGAGGTCGGCAAGGGTCCCTGGTCCCTTGCGCCTCACAGAGCTTGGGGCGCAGGGGCCCGGCATGTGGTTCACCAACCGGGAAGCCCTCCTCTTGAGTGTTCTGGAGGCTCCGACCCTCCGTGAGAGTTGGCCTGTGACGTCCACAGTGTGTTCCTCCCTGGCCCCCGGGACTGGGGATCGAGCCGCTGACGGGGAATGAAGGTGGGCACCAAGCGCCTATGCAAGGAGTCAGACATTTCCCGGGAGGCGGTGAAGCCGTCCGGCGAAAGCAGCACAGGACAGTGAGTTCCTGCCTTCGGGAGCAGCGCAGCAGGCCCTAGGAAAGGCCGTCCCCCCGCAGAGACAAGCAGGGCGGGCTGACCCGAGGCGTCTGCACGCATGCGACCGTCACACCGTGGGACAGAGAGGCGCCAGGGGCTCTAGGGGCCTTCGGGGCTTTTGCACACAGACTCACGGACCCTGCCGAGGAAGCGGGCGGCCGGCAAGCAGGCAGCAGGCTGAGCAGGGAGCCCAAAGCAGGGCTCCATCCTGAGACTCCAGGACCATGACCTGAGCTGAAGGCAGACGTTTCACCGGCAGGGCCCCCAGGGACTCCAAATCCTGCCGTCCTGTTGTGTCATCGGGAGAACGAGGTTTGGAGCCCTTGGCTATGGATCGGCCGGTGGCTCGAAGACTCCTTTCGGCTTCCATGAGGCAAGAAGAAAGGGGTCGGCAGATTCGGTGTGACGGGAGACAGTCACCCCTAACAGCCTGGATCCTAGTCCATGCCACGCTGAGGCTCAGGAATCGGGGCGAGAGTCCGTGAGTGACGTCTCCAACAACGTCCCGCCCATGTGAACACATCCAGGTTCCCTGGAACCTTAGTACCCTTTATGTCCTTTGAAAAACCGGTTCAGTGTGGTCTGTCTTTCTAGAAACTGCCAGTAAGAATAGTGTCACCGAGAACCAGTGAAACAACGCGGGTCCCACACAGCCGCCCTCACCAACGGCATCCGTGTCCTGTCGGTCCCTTCCCCCGCCCAGCAGAGCCCGTCCTCTGGCTGCGAGCTCCGTGCAGTCCAGGCGGGCAGGACCTTGCCTTCAGAGGTGGCGTCCCCTCCACGGAGGCCGGGGCCAAGCCGGGCCTGGTGAGGCGGCTCGGCACCCCACAGGGAGCCAGGGACCCGCCCCACCCCGCCCCGCCCCTGCCGGCCAGCAGGGCTCCCCGCCCCCTCCACTCCCACACAGGGCAGCCTTGTTGGCTTTGACTCCGGCTCCCAGACCCTCTCCGACACACAGGGACCCCCGGGACCCAGCGGCCCCTAGTGCTGAAGTGTCCCCGGATGGCGGGGTGGCAGAGAAGCCCAGGGCTCAGGGTCTGGGCTGACCCAGCTCCAGGGAGAAGGGGAGCTCCCTGGACAGGGCTGCGCTGAGTCAGGCCCGAGCCGCGACCTTGGGGGGCCCTGGTCCCTAGGTCCCCAGAGAGCCATGTGGGCCCTCGTTGGCCCTGCCCCTTTTGTGGGCTGGTGGGGACAAGGTCGGTAGGTCAGATGGGAGTGGGACACGGGGTGTTCAAGCTGGGAGCCAGACCCCAGTCCTGCCATGGGTGTGGAGGGGGTTGGGGGGGACCTCCTGTGGAGCAGCGGCCCGGTGGACGCAGGCCTGGGGTGAGCAGGGCCAGGGCCCCTTGCGTGGGAGCCTGAGTGGGCAGGGGAAGAAGCATGAGCTTTGCACGGACTGTGGTGACCTCAGGCCCCTGGCACCCGCTGTCACTCTCCCGCCAGCCCCGTCCTGGCTCTTTGGGCACAGGCTGGGTCGCAGTCCATTATTTCAGGGTCTGGCCGAGAGGGGAAGGGCCCCGGGTCGCTCAGCGCTGTCTGCCTGGAGGCCCCTCTGCGGGGAGCCCCGTGGGGTCTGGGGAGGCGGCCTGGGCCGAGCCGCCCTCTTCTGTCTGGGTGTCTGTGTGGCGCGTCTCGCAGAAAGTCTGGGCACCGCAGGACAGGCCGGCTTTGCGTTCAACCACGACAACACTTTATTGAACTTTACAGCAGTCGCCAGGGGCTCAGAACCAAGGGTTCTGCCTTCCCCTGGGGACGGACACCTGCTTCTCCTTTGGGGAATGCGGAAATCCCACGGAGGCCTGGGCGCCAGCGTCCCCCACTTGGCTCCTGGGCTGACTGCGGGTATCAGCATGTTTCCCAAGTTGGGGTCTTGAGAGGCAGGTGCTGAGGACGCGGACCTGAGCCGGGGTGCGGCGTCGGGCTTCCCGGACAGGGTCCCGGCACGTCTGCCTGGCCTCGGCCACTGCCCCATGGCTGCCAGGTGACTGCTGGAGAACCGGGCTCTGTGGCCCCTGCCTCTTCCTGTGGGGGAGGGGATGGCGGAGGCCACCCGCCTGTCCCTGCTGCGCCCAGGCTGGGATGACCTTTGGTCCCCAGCGCTGCCCTCGGTGGGAGTCATGCACCCGTGGGGCACACCCAGGCCCCAGGCGGACACAGAGTTCTACGTGGACTCCACCAGCTTTGGGTCAGAACTCAGGACTGGCCAAGGCCACGGGGCCTCGGATCGCATCAGTTCTCCTTCTGGTCGTTGGTGGTGGGGGGAGCGCGTGTCGTCTCGGCTCCCGCGGGCCTGCGGTCAGGCCAGCGGAGGTCCCCCTAGGTCAGTGACTTGTACCTCCTGGCCAGGGTAGCGTCTTCTAAAAAGTCCAGACTGAGGAGGCAGGGCACCGTGCTGGATGCCCAGAGCCTCTCGGCCCCCAAGCTCTTCTCCAGAGGCCTAGGGGAGTCAACGTTCCCCGTCGAGGAGGCAGTCAGAGGGGCCCGGGCAGGTGCGGGGCCCGGGGACGGCGGGCTCAGCGCTGGCCTGCAGGCGTCTTGGCTGGGCTGGTCCAAGCCCATGCAGGGGCAGGAGCTGCAGAGGCCCCAGGGCAGGAAGGCTGTCCTGGGCCCTACGGCCTCCTCCTTCCTGGGCTGGGGGGACCTCGTCCCAGGAGACCCTGAGACGTTCTGGGGCCTGGTCTGGGGTGTGCCCACAGGGGTGGCCCAGGCAGGGGCTAAAGGGAAAGGGGCCCACGGTTGTGGCCTCAAGGCCATGTCCACAGGCCCCCTGCATGCACCCCCCTGGTGTCCTGGGAGGTTGGGGAGGGAACTGCAATGCTGCAGGGGCAGCCGTGACAGAACCGGGGTCCCAGGGGCTCCCGGCGGCAGGGGTATAGCCAAGGGCTGCGTCGACCTTCCCTCCCACAGTGGCTGCTCGGCCTTGAGCACGGCCTGGGCAGGAAGGGGTCCCGGCTGCTCAGAGTGTGTGGCTGGGCGTGGGGAGGCCAGCCCGTCCGCTCCGGAGAGCGTCTCCAGGGCAGGAGAAGAGAGGAGGGCCGCCGAGGCTGGGGGCACCTGCTCCTGGCCCAGGGGCATCGTGGGGAACTCCTCAGGGCCGGCTGCAAAGAGGCAGGCTGCGTGAGCGTCTCCAGCCGGCTGCTTGCGCCCAGCTGGCTGGGTCCGCAGGGTGTGCTCCCGGCTGCCTGGGTGTCCACCCTGGCCTGCCCCTCATCCCTGATCCGGGCCGTGGACGCCCCGCCCCCACAGAGAGCGCCCCGATGCCCGGGCCTGACCTGGCTTCCCCAAGGTTGGAGCAGAAGAGCAGAGGGACAGAGACGGGGAGGAAGGTCCCCAGGGACTGGGTCCACTGTGAGCTGCCCCAGGAGGGCGAGGCGGGAAGGGACAGGGACCGGAGCCCACCTGGCGGGGGCAGGTCGCACTTCCTCCGTCGCAGATGGGTCATGGAGGCACGAAGGTGTTTGAGGACGGCCTCGTCCGCCAGGGCCCAGGGCTGGGCCATAGTGTCTTGAAGGAAGCCCTGCAGCCCTTCCAGGGGCAGCTTCAGGAGGCGCTCTGGGTAATGGGTGTTCGTCAGAGCGGAGGGGCGCCTCCCCACCGTCCCCAGATCCCGCCCGGGGATAGCGGTTGGGCGTCCCGCTGTTCCCAGGAGCACCACGGGCAGAGCCGGGCAGGGGAGGCCCCGTGCCCGCTGCTCCTCTGCAGGGGGTCCCCAAGCCACCGGCCAGCCTGTGTCCCTCCACCGAGGCCTGCCTGCTCCTCACTCCTGGGATCAGGGGCCGTCTCCCCGGCCCCCCACACCTGCATCGGGCACCCCTGGGCTCCCGTGGGGTCCCTTACTGCGGTGCAGCCGGAGGACGGTGTAGGCCATAGCTGTGAGGACGCGCTCTCCGTCTAGCATGTACGCGTCCCACAGCTTCAGGGTGAGCGCGAAGGGGGTCTGCGGGGAGAGCGGGTGTGGGAGGAGCCGCCTCAGGGGGTCCAGGGCTTCTCCGCCTGTGCGAAGGTCTCCCCCCTGCCCAGCCCCTGCCGCCCCCTGGCTGCGTCAGATGGGGCCCCGCAGCCCGTCCCGTGGGTGTCCTCCTCCGGGGGAAGATGGGCTCCAGACGAGCTTGGGCGGGAAGGGCCCGGGCCAGTAGGACCCCCAGACCTGGGGGGCCACAGACGCTGCCCCACCCTCGGTGCCCACACACCCAACAGGACTCCAGGCTGGCCGCAGAAGGGGCGGAGGGCCTGTCCGCTCCCAGGCTGACCTGGCCTTCCTGGGGAGGTGGAGACGGACAGCGCCGGTCCCCAGGACGTCCTCAAGAGGCCCTGTTCGGGGCTCCAGGACGGGTCTGGACCAAGAGACTCAGGTCAGGGCCTCTGGGTCGGGCCTGGCTGGTCTGGAGCGTGAGGCTGAGTTTGGGCTTCCCCTGGGCCCGGGGCCGGGAGCAGGTCTGGGACCGGGTCTGCCAGGGGCCTTACCCGGCCGATGAAACATTGGAGAAACCACTTGGTGGTGTACAGCCCCGTGCTCATCCCTTGCTCATCCTGGTGAAGGACACAAAGTGCTCGGGGCCAGCCCGCGGCCGCTGCCTCCCTGGCCCTGGCCCGTGCAGCCATGTGGACACAGTCCCCTCGGCCCCGCTCAGCCCCGAGGGCGCCCTGGGCCCAGGAGGAGACAGAGCCGGACACCGGGCTCTGGGCAGCGTGGGACAGGTTCTGCGGACCCCTACCCCTGCCCCGGGCCAGGAGGGCAGGGCCTCCGGGGAGCGTCTACTCGCCAGGTGTCTCTTCAGGCCTTTGAGCTCCTTCTCCATGATGCGGTCATGATGCCGCTGAAAACGGGCCAGCTTTGGGAATCCCGGAGCGAAGAACCCTGAGAAGGCCCCAGGCGCCCCACCATCAGGGCCTTGTTCCCCACCAGGTGGGCCCTGAGTCTGCCGGGGGCCCCGCTCCCATGCCCTGACTAGAGCGTGTGCCCACAGCCCCCCCCGCCCTGCTGTGCCCGCTTGGCCCCAACAGCAGCAGAGCCATCCAGGCCTGGGGGCCGGCCCAGAGACCTCCTCCTCACAGAGACCCAGCTGCGTGGGGCCCGGGCTGAGCACCAGGCCCCAGGACCCAGCACACTTCCTGCGCTGGTCGCGGCAGGGGCAAGGGGGTCACCAGCCCTGAGGGGCGGGATGTGCCTCCCACGGGGAGGGTGTGGGGGTGCGCAGGCCCAACGCCTGGGCTTGGGTGCCGGGCTGAGGGCCCACAGGAGCGGGAGATGCCACTGCCCGGGCTTCGTCTGGCCGTGGGCTGCCAGGGGGCCCCGGCGGGCAAGCTGGCTGACAGATCGGGGACTGAAGGCCCCGTGGGAAGGTGAGAATGGCCTGCACATGCTGGGGCCAATGGCCATGGCTACAGCCGTCCTGAGGAGGCCGTGACCTTTGCCGATGGGGGGGCAGGTTGGCTGGGGCCGTCCTGCAGGGAGGGAGTCCCGGGTTCCAGGTCCCGCCCAGGCGCCCTGCAGGCCCCCTACCGTGCATGGCGTGGGTGTCCAAGCTCATCAGCCGCACCAGGGCCCAGAAGGCGTCTTCCTCACCCAAGTACATCAGCAGGATTCCCACGATGTCGCTCATCCCCTGACAGTAGCCCACCTCCTGCAAGAGCCGCACCCCACGGATCGGGGCCACCTCGCTGGGCAGAGGTCAGGACAATGGGAACCGCCCTCCCCACCCAGGTCCCGACCTCCCACGGGCTCTTCAGGAACCAGCCCCGAGCGTTAGCACCACAGCTGTGCAGGCCAGAGTCCCCGGCACCCAGCGCTCAGGGACTCAGGGGCCGTCCCTGCCCTGCACCGAGGTCTGCACCCCGGCCCGGCCTCAGTCCTAGGGTCCAGGGCCCCTCCCTTGCATCTCTGGGACCACGGGAACCAGAGTCCCAACTGGGAGTCCCGCCTGCTCAGGCATCCTGGAGACAAAGGGCACCCATGGGGCAGGAGGACTAGCGGCAGGGACACTCACGGGGTCGTAGACCGAATACGCCAGGAGGACGTGGAACAGGGCTCGCTGCCTGGGGACGGGGAGAGCAGGGTGGGTGGCTCTGGTCTGACCAAGCCGCACGGGAGCCCCCGAGGAGCAGAGAGCAGCCCCGGGGCCCACGGTCTTCAGCGAGGCTCGGGGCGGGACACTTGCAGCAGGGGATGCGGGTGGTGAGCAGGGGACCCAGGGCGGGGCCGGGTGGCATTTGGGTGTTCATGGTCCTGGCTATCTTTACAAAAGTGTCCGCTGTCGAGAATACAATGCCAGTCCACGCAGAAACACGCCCAGAGGGACTGTCCCCTTGACCGTGCGCCCTTGATCGTCCATGTGTGTCCTCGCCCGGCCGAGTCCGTGCTGCCAGGCCCCCAGCCCCCCGTCGTGCCCCCACCCACGGCCCCACTCTTGCCCGGCTCCCCTCGTCCCGGCTCCCCTCATCCCAGCTCCACGCCGACCTTTGGGTTCCACGTACATGGCTTCCCCGCCAGGCCTGGCCCGGGGCCTTCCCCATCGCGGCAGCCCCGGGGGAAGGTAGTGACCCCTGGTTCCCGCCCACGTTCACCATGCGGCCAGACTGTGTCTGCTTCCATCCTCCCCTCTCCTCAGAGACCCCGCGTCCCCCGCCCAGAAGCCCCCTGGGTCGGCCTGACCCCCTGAGGAGAACCCGGTCCCCAGAGCCCTGCTCGTCCCCAGACTCACCCGACGCCATAGCGGTCCCAGAACATGACGTGGTTCTGGAAGGTCCGGTTCACGTCCAGGTCGGTTTGCCAGACATCCTTGGACAAGAGCTGGGCCCGCGCCTTCATTTCCTGGGAGCAGAACCGGGGGAGAGGAGCCAGCATCAGGACACGGAACCCCAACTGCCACCAACTGCCCCCGATGCAGGGAGTGTTCCGAGCTGCCCCGGGCCATGTCCTGTGGACACCTCCTTCCTTCCCTGGTCTCTGAGGCAGGGGCCCCCCAGGAGCCCACCGTGCCCGGGTTGCCCGCGTCAGGGACCGTGCTTGGCAGCCCTGGGCGCTGAGGCCTCTCCCGAGGGTCAGCCCGCGGGTCGTCGCCTTCCCCGCATGGAGCCGTGTCCCCCAGGGTGGAACTCCAGGCTGGGCTCCGACTCGCCTCTGTCCGCAGGGTGTCCTCGGCTCCTGCCCAGGCCTCCCCCAAGGGCCACGCCTCTGCTGAGGGTGCAAGGGCTTACCTCGTAGAGCCCCTGGTGGGTGGACTTCACCTTCTCAATACGGAGCAGGACGGCCCACACCTGACCCCTCACCTGGGGAGGGAGCCCTTTGTACAGGCGCCGACGCATCTGCAGGGGAGAAGGCCGTGCTGGGACCCAGAACCAGGCCTGTCCTGCCGAGCCCCGGGAGCACGAGGCATCTGGAAGCTTCTGGCTTTGGCTCCGTGGTGTCCCCCAAGAGGCTGGGTCTCCCCGGAGCTGGGCCCCGTCCCCCACGAGGAGGAGGGGACTGGTGCCCTGACCCGTCGCTCCCTCCGCTGCCCGCTTGGGCCTGGAGAGGCTGGGGCTCTGCCAGCAGACTGTCCCCAGAGAGGGGCACTCCCGTGGGGTCGGGGTCCGGGGGAGGCAAGGCTTTACCCCACCCCCGTTGGGGCAGATGCCGTCTGCGGGCGCGCGGCTCCCACCTTCTCGCTGGGCCCGTAGTGGTCCCAGTTGCGCAGCATCTTCGCCCACGTGTCGGCCCTGCGGGCTTCCTGGCGATGTTGCTGGAACAGGAGAAGGGGGGCAGCGGATAAGCCGCGGAGAGGGGAAGAGCGACCCAAGGGCAGCGTCCAGATGCCCTGCGGGCCGGGGCCATCGCGGGAAGAGACTGAGAGGGGCCGGAGAGGCACAGGGCCACTCCCGCTGACCGCGTCTCCGGGGCTCAGCGCATTCCCGGCCGCATGTGGATTCCTGGGACAGGTGCTTTGGTGACATAGCCCTGGGGACAGCTTTGCGAACTGGGTCTGCTGTCCTCTGGCCCCATGCCCACCCACTGTGTCCCGCCCTCGAGGGCGCTGAGGCGGGGCAGCTCCTTCTCCCTGGAGGGCAGGAGAAGCAGAGCCTGAGCACCGGCCCCGCCCCACGGCCCCCTGGACACAGGAGGGAAGTCTGACCCGGGGAGGGCGGGGCTGCCAGCGGCCCGTGGCTCAGGCGGGGCAGCAGCATCCCGCCTGGGGCGTGAGAAGCGGCTGTGGCACGTGGGCTGGGCGGGGGTCCCTCAGCCGTCCCCCAGAATCCGTTGGGAGCTGCGCAGGCCTGGCCTGGGGTGTCCCCGACAGTAACCCCCGGCCCTCGTCCCAGACCAGGCCACCCTCCCGCAGAAAGGACGCCACCGTCCCTGAGCCCCGAGCCCGCTGCAGTCCCGGCTGCACTGACCTCACCCACAGACGGACTGCAGGAGGCAGGCCCCGGGCCCCACGAAGCCGGCGTGGAGGCCCCCGTTGGGTGCCCAGGGGCCCGGCCCAAGGCCAGCTCCATTCCTGCCACGTTCTCGGTCCGCCTCCCGGGTCGCTCAGCTCCAGCCGGAGCAGAGTCTGGCCGTCAAGGACTCCAGGCCTCAGACGAGGCCCTGAGCTGGGGACACGGGTCCTGCCTCCCCCGAGAGACGTTCCTGTCAATGCATCCCTCCCCTGAGCTGGTCGGAGGAGGGCCCCGCGGACTCACCGCAGAAAGCCGTGATGGTCCGTGAGCCTGCACAGCGAGAGGTCAGCATCTTCCCGGGCGTCCCCTGGAGACCCCGTTGGGCGTGCCTGAAACAGAGAGGGTCCGTGGTGGGGGTCCCGTCCGAGCCAGGGGCAGGGGGCAAGGAGGGAGCAGCAGGGCTCCTCTCTCCCCGCATCCTCAGGGAGCCCAGGACCCTGGGAAAAGGGACAGCATGAGAGGCAGGCCCTGTGGGCTCTGGGAGCAGGCTGACCGCCGCCCCTGGGGCAAACAGGGATGCCCCCGCCTGGTTTCCCCACTCCTAGGGCCAACCACACCCCCTTGGTCTCCCCTGCGGGACTGCGGCTCTGATCTGTGCCTGGGGCATACGTGCTCTCGCTGCTGAAGTCTCCCTTTGGGGCAGACCCGCTCCCACATGCCCAGGACCCCACCTGGACTCCCCGAGCTCCCGCTGTCTGGGATCCCAGCTTGGGCCTCCCGAGCGCCTGCCGCCAATGATCCCTGCCTGGACCTCATCGACGACGGACCCCTAGGATCCCCGATGGACCCTCAGCTGCTTCCCATGGCTGGGACCCTCCCCCGCTTTGCACGTGTTCCTGAGGACTCTGGTTCTTGTCTGGGCTGAACGGGCCCATCCTTGGCTCTGGGCCCCATCCCTGCAGTGGGGGCCCGTAGAGTCCATGGGCCCCCTGTGGGCCTCACCTGATTGTACTTGGCTAGGATGTTGGCCCGTTCCAAGGCCATCAGGGTCTCCGGGTCCTCGTTCATGGTGCTGCCCACCAAAAACATCCCAAGGGGACCCTGCATGAGAAGCTCCAGGGAACCAGGCGTGTGCTCCCAGCGGGCAGATCCCCAGTGTGTCTGAGCCCAGAGTGGAGAGAACCCTTGGGCTCCAAGGGCCGCGCTGGGCCGTCGGATCCCACGTGGGCACTGCCTCCCCGGGGCACTCCCACCTCCAGACTCCCTTCCCAGCCACTGTCCCTGGCACGCGGTCACACTGAGAGCACGGACCCTTCACCATGTACCCAGGAGCACACGGGGGTCCGGGAGGCTCCGGGGAACCGCTGACCTGATGGTTGGGGTGGCGTCCCCGAGCCCGGGGCCGGCAGCGCGAGGCTGGATGGAACGGCCGGCCAGCGAGTGTCCCTGCGGGCTTGGGGGGGATCGAAGGTGACTCTGAGATGTGACAAGCTTACGCGACAACAGGGAAAAGCCCGTGAAGGGGACATCCCCCACATGAACACGTGCCAGCAAGAGTGTGAAGGGGCTCGCCAGCCTGGAGGCAGGGACTTGGGAATTGGCCCAGGAGGGGCAGAGGGGAGAGCAGGAGGGACTTCTGCTCCCTGGAGGGGAGGGGCGTGCAGGCTCCCTGCCCAGGAGGCGGGAACCCAGGCTGAGGCCAGGGGTGGGGGGCGTGGGGGGGCAGCCTGCCCTCCACGGGGCTGTGGAAAGGCTGCCCGCAGCGGCTCAGGGTCAGCGCTTGCAGGTCGGGGATCTCAGCCACAGCCCTGGAGGCCCGCGCCGCTCCCCCCCCCCCCCCGAGCCCGCAGGCCCCACAGCGGCCCACAGGGAGCAGCTCACACTCACCTGTGACCTGTCGCTGTGGGAGCCTCGCCTGCTGTCTACACAGGTTTCGCGGGGGGAGCGCGTCAGGGAACGTGTGGCAGAGCCAGGAACAGAGAGCGCGAGCGTCTCCAGCTGCCTGCGGACACAGAGCAGAGTGGGCGCCAGGCAGCGGCGGAACCCTGGGGCGCCACCGTTCCGTCCACGGCGGGTCCCGTGTCATCCGTGCGGGTCAGCGGGGTTCTGTCCGCACTGAGCCCTTCACCCTGCAGGTCTCACTGCCCGGGAGGGACTTGGTACCACGCACGGTGGGAAGGGGAGACTTGGTGCCCTCCCACCATCCTGAGCTCCTATGTGGGGGCCCTCGGGGCAACCCTCTGCTTCGTCGGCAGGGTCACGAGTATCCTCCCAACCCACGGGTTGTCCGTGTGCATTTTGTCCTCGAGCACATTAGAGGGGCGCCTGGGGGGCTTGTCGGGTGAAGGCTTGCCTCTAGATGTTGGCTCAGGTCATGATCTCATGGGTGGAGAGATGGACCCCGTGTTGGGTCCCGGACGCCGCTGGAGTCCGCCTCAGGTTCCCTCTCCCTCTGCCTCCTTCCGCCTCAGCTCTCTCTCTCTCAAATAACTAAGAAATAAATGGTTTAAACACACACTGGAGACCGTGGGAGGAATCGTCCTCGTGTCTGCGGAGATGCAGCGTCTTTGGAACGGCTGTATCGTCGCCGTTCACGGACCCGCGATGATTTCTACAGGAAGCCTCTGGTCGTTCACGTCCACTGAGGGGTTGTCCACACGCCATGGTACACGCGCTTCGGGAGTGCCACTCAGTGATTCGACGGCTGTCCCCACTCATCAGCGCTGTGCGGGAGACGTGTCCCCCCCCTCTGTCCCCGTACCAAGTTCGGACAGTCCGGTACGACGGACTGCATTCCCCACACTCACTGTTCCGGCTTCCGGGGCCTCTTTGTCTTAGCACTGGAAGTTTAGAGCTCTCAAGAGTCTTCAGGTCTCCTGCCCACCCCGCACCCACGTTCCCTCCGGCAAGCCCACCAATGCCACGCACCCCTTTCACAAGAGAAAGACCCAAGCCGTGTGATCATCTCGATAGATGCACAGAGAGCCTGGGACAAAGGACAGCCTCCATTCTTGATAAAAACTCTCCACCGTGGAGGAAGAGAGGGAACATACCTCAATATCCAAAAAGCTTTCTAGGAGACACCACCGCGAGTACCACTCTCAATGGGGGGAAACCGAGAGCTTTTCCCCGAAGACCAGGAGCACCGCAGGGATGTCCACTCTCACCGGGCTGTTCTGGGGCCTGGGGATCGTCTGGGGATCGGCGACGGCCGTATTTGTCCTCGTGACGGAGTAAACATGACTCTGCCACGTTGGCACTTGACGCCAACTCTCCTCGGTTTCGACAGGCACCAGACTCACTTGAGATTTGGAGGAACACCATTTAGTTACAGCACCCGAAATCTGTGTTAGAACGTTTTTGTTCACTGAGCTAGTGTTTAGGAACATAATCTGTGCTTATGAAGTATGATGTGACTGTCAGTCACTCCTATCAGAAATTATAACATCTTCCACGACCATAAGTAGTTCATGTTCAGCGACGTTCACACAAAACCTTGGAGGAGGAGAAAGCTTCCGGAGGTGAAATACCAGGGCTCTGGCGCATTCCTTAGAGGGAAACCAGCTTTCCTTTCTAAAATGGAGCCTGTAAGAAGAAAGGGGACCTGAGCCCCTTTCCCAAGTCTTCCCTGAGTTTGACGCACCTGAGCTGCCTCTGCCTGGTCACTGCCCACAGCTGCCTCCTGTCCCCAGCCTCCATCCGCGAGTCATGAGGGCCCCGTGCATCCCCAGACCCAGTGTGCCTGTCTCCTTCGGGCAGCAGGTTGGAACCACGGCCTGCTCGCTCCGGGCTCACCTCCCTCCAATGTCATAGCCTTGTCCCTCCTCGGGGTCTTCGGGTAGCCTACCCTCGGTTACGCTCCAGGTAACCTCACCCTCCTCCAGTTAAGCACCACACAGCCCCCTGCACTGTGCCTTCAGCCACTCAGCTCAGACCTCTGTGTCTGTACCCTGCTCGGCTGTTCAGTTAACATTTCCAAAACCAGTCTCACAATCTCAGCCCTGAGACCTGGTTCTTTGTGTGTTTACGTGTCTGCAAAGAATAGCACCATCCACTGAGCTCATGGCGTTTTCCAAGCCCTGACTCTCTTAAACTTCGGATGCACTGGTGATCTTTCTGGTTGCCTCAGGACCTTTGCTCATGCTGTTTTCCTCTTCCTGACATACATCCTCACCCTTGCCTCGGTCCCAGCCTCCCTCCCGTTAACCCGGCTAATTTCTAGCTGCCGTCGCAGCCCTATGCCTCCCCGATGGCCGCTCCTATCTTCTCTCCTGCCGAAAAAGCCCCAGATTGGTCTGGCTTTCAGTGCTCATAGGCAATATGGGCCTCATTCCTACCATCAGGTTAACATTTGAACCAATCCATGATTGCCTTTAGAGAGAGCATGTTTGCAGCTTCTCCAGTGATGCTGCTTATGAGCGGATGTGAACATTTCCCTTCCTTTCGGAAAGAGACGTAAGACTTGGCGAGTTGCCTTCGTGGTACGTAACAGCTGACATGTATGTACCCGCTGAATCCATACGTATTTATCTGCCTTAAAAGATGTAATTTTGTGAACAAGAGGGAGGAAGTTCTGTTTCTGGCTTTTATACCGAGAACTTATTTTCTATTTATCATTAAGTTATTTTGGATTTGAATAAAATTGCCGCTCTTTATTTCTGTTATAGCTACAGTCTGATACCATTTTTACGAATGAGCAGAACTATTAATGGAAAATATCATTTATTCTACTTCTCATCTCTATCCTGTTGAATGTTACCCTTAACGATCTCTCTTCAGATAATTGTCCTTTACCAAATGGCTCCTGATAACTATCTTGTTTGCTTCATGTGCTGGGAAATAGAAAATTACTTCCCACACCACCAACTGAGGACACTCAGAACCCGATGCGTTGGCAACAGGCCTTTCAGAAGGGCGTGCAGCGTCGACCCAGTCCGTGTTAACTCGGTGAAAGAAAGCCAGCCCTGGTTTTATTCCCGAATCACCATGTGTCATGACAAACACCAGGGTATGTCACCAGAAAGGCTGGCCAGGCCCCTGTCCTCCGCAGCGGGAGGGGTTTTCCAGCCTCAAGCGTTGTCTTGGGGAACAGGCACTTGGTAGAACGGCAAATGGAGGGTCACTTGGTGCGGGCGTGTGCTTAGGAGGGTTATACACGTGCACACTCACTCAGCTACTGGCCGGTGTCGAGCGGGGACCTGAGAGGCAGACCGAGCCGAGAGGTGCGGGCAGGAAGCCCCGTGCAGGCCACCGTGGACGTGAGTCCTCCCTGGGGCTCGTCGTGCATCCCTTCCTGGGGTACCGGCGTGCATGTGCTCCCAGACTGGCCCGAGTTGTCGGGTCTGCGGGGAGTAAACACGCAGGACCTGATCGCGGATCCCTACGGCTGTTGGAAGGAGAAGCGAAATGCCCGTCACAGGGCGTAGCGAGTGTTGGCAGGATTGGTTACTTCGGTGTCCCCAGACAGGCTCCAGAGCCGCGGTGCGAACACTCTGGCCCCCGTGCAGGAGAGCCTCCGGGTGGCCAGTGGGGAGCTGCAGACCCGTCCGCACAGGGAGGCCCCCCGGAGGGCCTGGAGCTCGTGTGTGAACTGCCGTGTCACCGGGCGTGCGTAACCGAACTTCTCGGGTCTCACCGCTCAGGCGGGGAGAATCACAGAGCCTCTTTACAGGGTTCTGGGGATGCCCCGTGCGTACACGACTGTGTTAGTGTGTAACAGGGCGTGTTGGTAACATCTGCGCACACGTGTTCACCCCGGGTCCGGCAGGTCTCCTTCACGGTGAGCCGTTACCATGTACGATGGTGATGCCCTTTACAATTTGTACTTCTAATTTTTTTTTAATATTTTATTTATTTGACAGAGATCACAAGCAGACAGAGAGGCAGGCAGAGAGAGAGAGGGAAGCAGGCTCCCTGCGGAGCAGAGAGCCCGATGCGGGGCTCGATCCCAGGACCCTGAGATCATGACCTGAGAAGAAGGCAGAGGCTTTAACCCACTGAGCCACCAAGGCATCCCAACTTCTAATTTTTTTTAATGCATCACTCTCTTAAGAGCATCGGGCCCACACTTGGGTCTTGCGCCGGTTTGCGGGGTTTGTGTTCATGGGACCGGTTAGCTGCAGAGCGCCCTGTGACACGTGGTGTTTCCGTGTAGCCGCACCCGTGGCAGCGGGACGACCCACCTTTCCTGGCTGGGAACGCAGCACAGCTTCTCCCGAAGGTCACGGTCGTCGCCCCGAGAGTTGGCTGTGTGGCGACTGACTGCAAGGGACATTTCTCGGAGGAGTTTCCTTAGGAGGTTCCTGGACAGAGTCCGGTTTTGCTGGCAGTCTTCCGGCTGGCTGGGCTGTCCCCGTCGCTGCTTGAGCCGTGGTTCCCCAGGAGATGCGCCACACCCTGAGAACCTCTGGAAAGTTATCTGGCCACGGTGGGGTTGAGTGAAGGGTGTTGAGAGGAGGAGCTCCCTCTGGTTATTTGCGTGGACCCCAAGGAGACGTGCGTGTGTCCAGTGTGAGGGAGGAGAGGGAGTTTGGGGGGCAGGTGAACAGGGAGGCCGAGATGGGGTAACATGGCCACGAGCCTGCGAGCCGGGAGACAGGCGAGCACCCGCCCTCATCCAGTGCTGACGGCCTGCAGGACGCGCTCCTTGCTCGAAGCCATAGAGCTTGTAGCCCTGGGAAGCCAGCGTCTTCCGTGGAGAGCACAGTTTGCAGGAGAACGGAGCCCGGATGCCGGCATTAGAACCACGTGACTGCTCGCGTGGCAGAGTGCTCTGGGTGGCCGCTCCGAGGGGGTCCCGCACTGCCCGGCGCCGGCCGCAGGCCTGGGTGTCTGCCCCAGACCCCACTCTTTGGGGTCCACATCCGCCTCCCTTCTGTGCGCCCCGCAGAGAGGCCGCTCAGTGCGGGGACTTTGAACGGTCCTCTCGCATGAAACAAAAGGAAACAAGAGGAATTGAAAATCAGGAATTGGGAGGGAGACCTGCTGACCTTGAATCGCCTGTTTTAAACTTGGGTCACCCCTGCAAGCTGGGACGGTTCCTGGACCTGAGAAGGCAGGTGTCCCCCACGCGCTCGTGGACACAGGCCCTGGCTTGCAGATAACGCAGTCAAGTAGTAAGTCGGATTTCTAACTTCTGCACCTAAAGCTGGGTTTTGCTTAAAAAATTTAAATGTGTAAATTGAGTTTTAAATATGGGAAAGATACCAATACATCTAGAAATTGATTATCAGGTAACTCTTGAGGACTAAAGTTTTTAAAGAACTTTTTTCTCTTTTGAATTTGCTCAGAACTGTCTTTCTAAGATACCTTTTATTCAGTATTGAAGATTGGATCATTTTCAATTTTCAGTTTAAAATGATAAAATATGTGGTTTAATAAACTTGGAAATGTAGAATATTTCATTTCTTGGACAGATGCCTTCATTTTCCATGTGAATATCTATGCGTAAAAAAAGCATTTTGTTGTTCAACTTTTATTCTGTATTTTACCACAGTGGTGACGGTGGTAAGAACAGAATGCAGGATTTGGAGGTAAACATGGCACATTTTTTTAATTCTGCAAAGATATGACCTACCAGTGAAGTTGAAGAACTGAGCTTTGAGAACTTCCTGCGATTGCTCTAGAAAAATCTCTAGTCACCATCAACCGATTTTGTGTTTAGGATTTGAAATACAGTAAGAACCAGGTTTTATAATTAAAAGCTGTTGTAATCTAAATAAATGGCATTTTAAAAAGAAATCAGTTCATTTAAAATCCAGAGGGTTATTTAAAAAATCACTTGAGCTTCAGAAATTTTTTCTATTTCAACTTTCTGGATGTAATACGAATTAAAGATACGTGTTTTATATTTCGATGTTAATGTGGTTATAACGTCAAACATTCTTAATGGGCACGTAGGATGATGGGATGATATTCACCTAAAGCCACTGTGTTTCTCTAAGGAGTTGGAGACTGACTGAAACAGTAATCGCAGGAGAGAAGGCAAAGACACACCTGTAAGACTTGTCCGAGTAGAGAACACGTCGTTTTAGCAACTGAGACGAAGTGGGAGAGAGCGGCTAATGACATACGGGGACAGACACGGCGCCGAGCGGGTGAGATTCATCGTATTCAAAAACTCATCTCCGTATTGGACGACACTGTGATTTGGAATCACTTCGATAGGAAACTATGTAGCGCGGTCGATGCGGTTCAGTAACAGGTGCTTGACGCACTGGAGAGGAAGGAGCTGGTGGCTGCAGAGGCGGGGACTGCTGAGCTTGCTGTCCCTGCAGGACACAGGCTGGAAGGCGGGTCGTGTGCCCCGTGAGTGCCAGGAGCACCGCCCCTCCCTCGCCGTCCTCGGCCGCTGAGGGCCAGCCCAGACGCTTGAAGATGCTCCGTGCTTCAGGCACCGCACGTCGTTCTTGGATCACATTTCATTGCAACCAGTCGACCCATTTCTCTCAGGGTGGAATCAAAATGATATTTGATGGTGATTTTCGTTCTCGTAGGGGGAACGGGGTGGGGAGGGCTTGGAGGCGTCTGCACACGGGGCTCTGCCGCATCCAGGAGGCGCCGGGACGCACGGGGTGGGGGCCCAGAGCCAGGGAGAGCGTCTGGGCGGGGCTGCCAGCCTGTCCACGGCTGCACGGGGCTCACGCGGCTCTGGCTAGGCCCGCCCCAGGCTGAGAGGGGGAGCACGCGCCGGCAGGTGACACGGAATGGCGCCAGGCCGTGGATGCAGGACAGCAGACAGGGACATCCCCATGGCCTGCGCCCGCCGGTGGCTACATCAGGGCCCCCGCCAGCCCTTCCGCGGGGCAGAAAATGTGTAAAACCCTGAGAAGAGTGAGAACGGGGAGCCCGTTGCCCTGTGGCCTGCGGTCGACGTGGCTGACATCCGATGACAGGCTTTGTGGAGTGACTCCCACGAGAAGGGATTTGAGTGACGATGTCACTTGTGGGAACCAGACCAGCCCTCGTGTTGGCTGAACACCCCACAGGGATCGGATGCCACTTTCCCGAGTTCCCCCGTTCTCCTGACTTCTCAGACCGACGGCTCTCAGTGTCCTCTACGCACCCCGAGATGCTCGGCCAGCGCAGTTCCATTGGGTCAGTGTCTGGTTATGATGTCGTCACGGCCGGCCAGGAGAATACTGTGGGACGACGTGTTCAGAGCGCAGAGGGAACCCCGATTCCATGCCTGTGGAAGTTCGTGGGAACTACAGGCACAAGACGACCTTCCCAGCAGCTCTCGCACTCATGGTGGGCTCGGCCGGCACCTGCTGCGGCGTGAGTGTCCGCATCCCCCAGCTGCGGGGAGCAGTGCGGTTCTGCCCTGGGTCCCGGGGCTGGGGTCGGGCCGGGGCCACCCTCCCGCCTCCTCCCCTGCCCATGTGCGCTTCTCCGAGCCTGTGTTCCCTGATTCCTTCTGGGCTGCCCTGCTTCCTGGGAATATCCTTAGAAGTTCCTGCGACAACAATCTCTTGGTCACTAAAATCTTGCTTCCCTGCCCCCTTGTTCTCAGCTGCGTCTGCTGCTGGCTGCGACGGGGTGCACGCTCTCCCCCGCGGCGCCAGGGCCTCCCTGTGCCGCCCTGCGGTGGCGCTCCTCTGAGAACCTGTGTGGGGTGCAGCCAGCCCGCACCCATGCCTGCCGCCCTGACCTGAGGCCCTGCGTCTCCTGGCCTGGCCGGGGTCCCCTTGGGCTGGGGTCCCAGTCTCCTTCCTTGCCCCGGCCCATGGCCGTGAGTCCTGCTCTTGTCTGCCCGTCTTCTTGGAAGACCGGGCCCGGCACACCTTGCTCCTGTCTCTTTGTCGCTCTCTGCTGTGTTCTGCTCGATGCCTTTAGATGCACTTTCACGGTCGTCAGCACCGATTAGCTGGGGTAATGGTTTCATTCCATTGTTGCACTTACAATGACGTTTTAAACGTGTTAGATCACTTGTCGGTAGTCATTTGTATTCTGCGCTTAATTTCCGCACCTGCCGTGTGTGACTGCCTCATCGGCAACTTGCTCTATTTTCTTATTTCACCTCTTGGGATATTATTTATTTTCTTCTGCTTTAAGTAATTTCTCATCGTGTTCTTTGAAACTCTGATGGTGAGGATCAACGGTCTCTCTTTGAGGGGTGTATTCCTTTCAACTTCCTCTGGGGGTTTGCAAGACTTGGGAAGGTTTTTATTATGCAGAAGCTGTAATAGGAAGGCAGACAAACCAGACTGAAGATACTTTTTAAACTCTTGTAGGTCCCAACAAAGTGTGGAACGCAGAAAATGAGTATGAAACGGTGAAATGGAAGATGATTTCCAGCACGGATGCAGCTGAAGAGCTGAATCTTTAAATTAAGAAAAGTTTCTGAAAATAAGAACAGAAACAGCCCAAGAGAAAAATGTTCAAAGGATATAAAGTCCCTTTTAAGTAAGAAGAATTTTGACTCGCCTTAAATACAAGAGAACATGTTCTTCCCGCCCCAGCCAGAACGGTGGGAGGTGCGTGGACGCCGCGTGGTCTCTTCTGGCGGAGGGACGAGCCTGTTGTCTGCAAGTAAGGACGCTGCTCTCGCTGCTCGCGGGCCGTCATCCCGGGTTACCTGCTTTTCCCTGTCGCAGTGGGCAGGCTGCCCACGGACACCGACGGACCCGGTGAGGGGGCACTGTCGCGTTTTCTCATCCCAGCGGGAAAGGAATTAGCGTTCGCCATTGCCCATGTTAACGCGTGCCTTTTGTGGACGCGTGTCCGGGTTGAGGGGATTCCCATCTCTCGGCTTACTGAGAATTTTATCAAGACGTGCAGGTCGTGTGGCTGAGCGTCTGCAGGGTTGGGTTTAGGCTCCGGTCTCTTTGCCGTCCTGGGAGCAAATCCCACCGCTGCCAAGATGCAGTTTTCCAGGTGGCGTGCACACTCTGTAACTCGTTTAAAAAAAACAAAAAACCTCTGGGGGCACCTGGGTGCTTCAGTGGGTTGGGCGACTGCCTTCGGCTCAGGTCATGATCTTGGAGTCCCGGGATCGAGTCCCACGTCGGGCTCCCTGCTCGGCCGGGGAGTCTGCTTCCCCCTCTGACCCTCCCCACCATGCTCTCTCTCTCTCATTCTCTCTCCTTCCAAATAAATGAATAAAATCTTAAAAAAACAACCTCCGAGAGGTTCTTACCAGACGTACATGTTGAATGCTATGGGATATTTTTCCATCGACTGTGACGACTCATTCTTACTATTCGTGATTAGGCTGCCGATGCGGAGAGTGACATTAAGTGGTTTTGAGCACAGACACCGCCTCATGTCCAGGGACCAACCCCACGAGGCCACGTGTGTTCTTACTTCATGTGTGACTGGATTCCGGCCGCTAACGAACTGTCAGTGGGTGTCTGTGTCTGTGTTCATGTTGGATGTTGGTTTAGTGTGGTTTTTTCTTCACGTCAAGCCTTCTTTGGGTTTTGGTGTCCGTGTCAGTCCAGCCACACCCAAGAGCTGGGGCATCCTTCTCCGTCCACAGAGACTGTCTGGGGCGTCTCTCCTTCCTCTGCCCGGTGGAAGAATGCTGGGAGCCCGGGCTTCCTCTGCGGGGTGGTCGGTCCCTGCGAAGTGGGCGACTCTTACCAATGCTCCGTCCACCGGCTGGAGCTGAAGGTCCTCGGGAACCAGCTTCTAAAATAGAGACCTTCTGGCGCAGCTGGGTGTTTCTCTCGTGCAGCACCACGAAATCATCCTGAAACTCTGAGTACGTGTAAGCCGCCAGGCCCAGAGCGCCGGGGACGGACCCTGAGTGGTTCTCTGCGCTCTCACGAGCGTGTCAACCCTCATGCCCTTTAGGGTGAGTTCCCCACGGGGTTGAGGCTGCTGGTTGGTTGTGGAGCATCACGTCCTCGTTTGGAACACGGAGCACTTGGTAGGTCACAGGCTCAGGGCAAGGCGTTGGGGGCTCAGAAACGCGGAGAGCCGGGGCCCCACTCTCGGCTCCGTTTCCTAGGAAACGCTGAAATGTACTTAAAGCATTAGCACGAGCTGGGTGGTTGGCTGGCGCTCTGGGGGCCTCGGGGAGGGACGTGAGCCTGACTTCGGGTACGAGCTGCTTGCTGGGGTGTGAACACATCAGGGGCTGATTTCAGGCGACCGGTGGTTAATCACCCGTTGGTGACATTCCCGAATACGTCCGAGTCCCGTCTGCTGTGCCGGTGCAGGGCTGCGCTCCAGGTGGATGGTAGGGACGGACGCTGGGACAGCTCTTGGGGAAACCTCGCTGACTTGGGAGGACGGGCAGGGACGCACCAACCTGTCCCGGCTCGCCGAGCGCCTGGATTCCGCGGGCTGCCTGGAGACGGCTGAGTTTCTGGGGTTGTGTGTGACTTCTCACGTCGCGATCTGTCAGGGGGCCTCCTGGGAAGGGGACGGTGTCTTTCACACGGTCAGCGGTTTTGCTGCCGAGGAACATGCCCCTCAGAAAACGGTCTGAGGAAGACCTGTCCGTGTTCTTCTTCTTTCTGAAGATGCTTCCTTCCTCGAACCGCAGGACGAGGCACAGCTCGTTCCCACTCGTGATGCAGACGGGCGGGTTTCTCTCAACAGCCGACCGGTGGTTTTCCACTCAGAGACCTCGTCACTCTTCATGTCCTGTTTACAGCTTCTCGATCTGTCGAAGGGCACAGTGTGGACACCTTTGAACAGAGGCATTGCTGAAATGTACAGAAAACAGTAATTTGATTGAAATCCTATCAGAGAAAAGAGCTTGGGAGACAATCCTACCACATTTTTGGTTATAGAGGAAGTAGGTAAAATCACCATTCGGAATTCCTCGTGGGACAAGTGTTCACAAGTCCGATCACGGTGTGGTTTCATGCTTTCTCTGGAGCATCTGTGACTTCTCCTGACTCATATGCTTGAAATAAAACCTATTTCAAATCCAGAATAATCAAATTAGCCTCTTAGGTACAGCTAATTCTTCACCACACTCATCAGTCTGAGCAGGTGCTGCCATGTTAAATGAGTCGGTCACGTCTTCACGTTACAGCTGTCTTGGGATTCTTCTCTATAGGTCAGCAGGTGAGAGGATTTTTGCAGTAGACTTAGAAACATCCCATGATCATGGAAAGTTTTCTGTTTTGTGCAGAAGGATAGTATCATAAGGGCACGGGGTATTCCTGAGTTCTGGGGACATTGCCAAAATAGAGAAAAAAGCCTGGATGATAACATCGACCTTCTCACCCTGTTTTATGTGTAAAGTGAACGGAAAGTGAAATTTTGGCTTATCTATTCCACCAAGAACACAGCAGTTTCTGCAGAGCCGCTATGTTCTGCCAGATGCGTCCCTGAAATAGTTTAGCTCCTTGAACTGCTTGATGGAAGTGTAACAAAATGGACGGATGTGATAGTTTATGTTTTAACGAATAAACATTTAACGGGTGCAGCAAGACCTTGTTTTAGTATCGGTGTCAGAAAAGGTCCTCCTTGTTTTCCTTGAAAGGAACACGAGCACGTGCGCGTGTACATAAACACACCCGCACACACGTGCACATTCACACCAACGCGCGGGCACAGCCAGTGCACGGCGGCACCTGCCAGTATGTGTCTGCATGTACGTGCGCACGGCACACACACACACTTGTGCACATGGATGCACACACCTGCCTCGCGTGCGCCTACATCGGTGTGCACGCCGGCACACACGCACATGTCTCCTGAACACCACGCTTGCCTGCATTTTTGTCCGCCTGGAGTTGCCCGTCCCGTGCGGGCGTCGCTGAACGCGTCCATGTCTCTGAGCAAGGCGGGGGGAGTAGACCACGTTGCGGTTGGGGTCCTGGTGACAGAACACGCAGGGACACTACCTGCTCGACCGGAAATGGAGCCCACGGTTCTGAGTTCCTGCGCTCGGACCTCATGCCCGCAGGTCCAGAGCTGATAGTGTTAGAGCAGAGGGGGGATTCTGTTCCCGGAATTTAACAGGGATGGACGCGAGCCTCTGAGTTCCTTCTAAAGGGTTTTCCTCAGTAACGCTCAAAAAGGGACCGCACATGCCCCACCGTTTGCCAGGAGAGATTTCTGGGCAGAAGTACACTGTATGTCATTTTTCTCCCCAGGAAACTTACTATTTTTTTTTGGAAAGCAATCGCCTCAATTTGTGAAGATACGAGATCCAATCATCAAGTGTGCCGGAAAGCCAAATATATACAGATCGCATTCATTCTTAGACACAGTCTGGTTTCTGAAGGAAAACAGTGTATCCCCTGACAGAAACGCATCCGGTCCCAGCGGACCACCTTTCCCTCGGCCACCCTGTACCGCGTCTCCCAGGACATGCACTTCCATTAAACACGAGGGCCTGGTGATGGTCTTCCTTTCTGGCGGAAACTGGAAGAACGCGCTTTCTGCTCGAAAAACTTCTGTGATGAAGATATTTCCTTCCTCCCAAATAGGAAGGTTTGTTGGCTGACAGAGTCCTCCCTGGTCTCTCGGCGGGCCTTTTCTTTCCCGACAAGTGGGAAACGCGCTTCTTGACTCGGGGCCAGCAGTGGCGGCGGCCGAGATGCTCCTGTTTCGGAGAAGCTTGCAGGTGGCCGGTGGGCTCTGGTCCCCACAGAGACCCCCCAGAGGCTCACGTCTCCCACTGGGATGGTGTCGATGTAGCGTCCCAGGGTATCTGTGGGTTAATTGTGCTTTAAAAGAGAAGCTGACCGGTGAGAAGTTGGTCCCTCGGAGCTGTGGTCAGAAATTCGGCTTTTTCTCTGGGGGACTCTGTGGGAACGGTGCTCCCCGTGGGTGGGATGGGGGATGACCCCCCAGGGCGGCCCCCGGGAGCACCCCCACGCCCCACGGTCCCGGCCACCAGCCTCCTCGGGGCAAAGCTGCCCTAGTGCGAGCCCCCAGAGCGGCTCCCTTCATGGTCTCACCCACGTCGTGAGAGCTAGGATCGGCGCGTGTCAGCGCAGTTACGCAAATAAGAAAGAAAACAGGGAAATCGTGGTGCTCAGGGATCAGACATGCTTATCCCTTTCCTGGGAATCGAAGCTCCGGCGTGGGGGTTCTGTTCGTTATCTCCGGGGAGGGCATCACTGCACTGTGCGTCTCCCGTAACATCTGGGTACTCCCTGCCAGTGAGAGCAGAACGGACACACACATCCCCGTGTGCGTGGTGAGGACACCAGGTGACACTGTGTTTCCCAAGTGTCCCGGCGCCTTCAGGTGGAGGAGTGGGCGCAGGCCGGCCGCCCTCAGGGGTGTGTCTGAGACGGCGCGTCTGGGGCCTCGGCGGCACCCCCTGGACTCTGCGCGGGCTGCGTCCGGGACCTCTCGGGGGGTCAGCGTTCCGTGTCCACTTCGGATGTTGGCAGAGATGCCGCTCTGTGCCAGCTGACCTGCACCCAGCGGGGGTCGTGTGCGTTTAAATGACGAAATTGTGCTTCCCGTGGAGAAGTGCATTTAGTGAACCTGTGACTGACGGTGCCTGGTTAGGAAACCAGACAGAGCACCTGGGAGGCACCCAGACGGCCCAGGTGAGGAGGGTGCCCCCCACAGCGACATCTCCTAAAATAGCTGACCTGCCCTTCAGGTGCCCGGGATACTGCAGACGATGCAGGAAGGATCTGTAACTGCTCTGTTAACGCGGGACACAGTTTCTTCCCGAAATAGAGGACTCGGTCACTTGGTGGAAAGACAAAACTCGGCTCTGTTCTAAGGAAAGCACGGATCGTGGTGTTTACAGAAAACGTCCTCTGCATTCCTGGAAGATATGACGCTGGAGAAACCAGTAAATGCTGAGCATTTTCAAGTGTGTATCCAGGGAACTCACTTTACAGAACATTCTTAAAATATAACAGTGTTTCTCGTATTACTAGCATTAAATTAAAATTGAAATATTACTTTCATGTACTCCGTAAAAGAATGAGATATTATATTATCATGGTTTACATATATGTGTTTAACAAGTAATTTTTTAAAAAGATTTTATTTATTTATTTGATACAGAGAGAGAGAGATCACAAGTAGGCAGAGAGGCAGGCAGAGAGAGGGGGGAGCAGGCTCCCTGCTGAGCAGAGAGCCTGATGCCGGACTCGATCCCAAGACCCTGAGATCATGACCTGAGCCGAAGGCAGAGGCTTAACCCACTGAGCCACCCAAACAAGTAATTTTTTGACCCGAGTTTTGAGACATCGATTATGTGCTTGACCTTGAGCCAGGTGCTTCGGGAAACACGGCGCTGTGGGAGATGGTGCGCAACCGCAGGGGCAGCGTGTCTCTCGTGGCAGCAGGAGACGCAGACAGAGCCCTGTGGGGAGCTCGGAGGAGGTGGAGGTCTGTGGGGCTGGAGCCGCGGCATGAGCTGAGGCTAGTCTGCGAAGGGAAGGTCCAACTACGTGTTTAAAGTCTGCAGAACTGGACGTGGGCGTCTGTGTGTCCTCACCACAGAACCTGGGACATGTCCCTTTGAGTAGCCAGAGTGTTGGCCACAGCGAAGCACTTGGGGACCACGACACGGGAAACGATCGATCCCGGGGCTGTACGTGGCGGTGGGGTCTCTGGAAAGAGGTGTCGGGGAAGGGGGCTCAGAGGGAAGTCGCCGCCAGCCAGGGGTGCAGGCAGCCCCCGTCCGACACTGGGAAGCTAGGAATTCTGTGACCAGGACAGAAGGCTGGTCTTTGAGGACCCCTGGGTGCAGGGACAGGGGGACAATGTCAGCAGGACAGACATCCCTGAGAAATAGCCTGGAGAGTGATGGTCATGAGTGTGCTGGCTCGGGGTACCTGGCGGGATGGGAGGCACAGAGGACGGTCGTCCCCCCAAGAACGAGGCCATTTCATTGCAGACCAGCATCCCACACTGCCGCACAGGCGTGCCCGTGACCGATGACACGTCTCGAAGTGTCCAGTTTAGCATCTGCTACTGACATTCGCGCCTGCGTCTCCCAGACACGGCAGCTGTGTGGGACGTCCCGCCGGCTCACCCACAGCGGGGCCCGGGTGTCACCCATCTCCCGGCCGAGCCT
Organism: Meles meles; assembly: GCF_922984935.1. Taxonomy (NCBI): domain Eukaryota; kingdom Metazoa; phylum Chordata; class Mammalia; order Carnivora; family Mustelidae; genus Meles; species Meles meles. Next base: position 527,875 of record NC_060080.1, read on the forward strand.
TGCCGCAGAGGGCTGGGTCATGGTCATGCTGACGATGAGGCTCTCGTCCGAGCGTCCCCGTCCCGACTTCTGACGTGAGCTGACGCCCGTGTTCACGGGGACAGACGTGTTGTTGTGGAGTCCGTGTGCGGAAACACAGACATGCAGTCCCTGCCTGCTCTTCCCGGCTCTGGCCAGCGGGACGGCGCCCTGCTTCCCGCAGCCCGCGTTCTGCCGTCCTTGCAGGGAAGCCCGTCCCGGCTGCCCGACCCCCAGCCGCTGCTCACCCTCATGCCCCGCGGTGCTGCCTGCGTCCGCGTCATGTGAGCGGATCATACGCTGGCCCCTTTGTCTCCGGGGGCTTCTTTCCCTGACGTGAGGCTCTTGAACCGCGGCTGCAGGCCCAGGACCTTGGTCTTCGCTGTCGGGTGTTCGTGGACTGGAGGCATCTTGGGGCTCAGGCTCCTCAGCTCTCCCGGCTCGGGGCGGGCACGGATCCCGCAGAGGGAAGGGCCAGCGCACAGCTGCGGCGTCTGCGGTCGTGTCTCTTGAGCGAACACGCAGGGGTGCGACCACAGGGTCTCGCGTCCAGTCATTCTCGGGAGGGTCCTGCTGCCATGTGCGCCCCCAGCCATGAGTGACAGGCCTGGTGCTCCAGGTCCTCGTGGTGCTTGGGGACACGGGACGGGTTCCTGCCTCTTTCCACGCATGTATCTCCCTTGTGGATGGCGTCCTTCACGGTGCTTTCCTGAGGGGTTTGCGCTTGTTTCTGTTGTTGGTTTTGTCATAAGTTAAGCCATAAGGTCTCCTTTTCCATTCAGGACAAAAGCCTTTTGATTATGTTTTACCCACTTTTTACCGAGTTGTCTTTCCTCGTAATACTGGGCGGTAGAGGTTTATGCTCTGGAGCAGCCCTGTTATCAGGCCTAGGACACATAATTTTGCAAACGTTTTTCCCCAAGCAGTTTGCTTTCTCGTTCCAGTAACTGCCGGCACAAGGCAGACTCTGCTCATTTCACTGAACACTACTTCCCCAGTTTTCTTTCCTGCTTTTTGTTTTCACCTCTCTGCCTCCTCGTTCTTGTGCTGAACCTGTGGACATGGTTTCTGCTTTGTTCTTGAAGTTTGTAGATCTTTTAAAATTTTATTTATTTATTTGATTGGGAGAGTGAGAGAGAGCATGAGAGAGGAGAAGGTCAGAGGAGGAAGCAGACTCCCCATGGAGCCAGGAGCCCAATGCAGGACTCGATCCCAGGACTCCGGGATCATGACCTGAGCCGAAGGCAGTCGCTCAACCCACGGAGTGATCCAGGTGCCCAAAGTCTACAGATCTTAACTCTCCCATATGAGTCTGGGGTCCGTTTTGGGTACTCTCTGTGGAAGTCGTGGAGTAACGATTGGGATTCATTTTTTTCACAGATGGTTCTCTGACCATTCCAACAGTGCTTTTTGAAAAGACTGCCGTTCCCCGTTCAACTTCTTTGGCCGTTTTAGTAGAAATCCGTAGGCTCTGTCTGGGGGTGATCTCTGCGGTGTCGTGCGTGCGTAGGTGCACACGCGTGTATGTGCGGACACACACACGTGCATCTCTCCTCTGCCAGCCCCACACTGCACCGATGGCCGTAGCTTGCGGGAAGCCTCAAGGTCACCTCCGTCCCCCTACACTGCGGTGACCCCCGGACAACGCAGGTTCGACCTGCACGGACCTGCTTGTATGTGGGTTTGTTCTTTTGGTAAACACAGACCAGAGCTGTAAGTGTGTTTTGTCTTTCTCGTGAATTTCTTAGTAACTCTCTTTTCTCGAGCTTCCTTTGTTGGGAGAGCACAGCGCGCCTACGGCTACGACGTCGTGTTCACTGCGTTTGTGTTTTGGGTAAGGCTTCGGTCGGCAGCAGGCTCCGTGGTTACGTTTGGGGGCGTCAGAAGTCGTGTGTGGACTCTGGACCGTGCGGAGATGGTGCCCTCGCCCCCCACGCTGTGCAAGAGGAAGGGCTTACGGAAGCCTCGCTCTTCATCCGCACGAGTCTGCCGCTAATCAGAAAATGCAATACCGTGGACAGAAAACCAGATGGCATTGTCATTGTTCCGTGACTTTAGGGACTGTAGCTAAGTCCCCCGCAAGTCTGCCACAAGTATTAAGATCTAGTGGATTTCAAGGACGAGTGCCAATCCCTCAAGTGATGTAATTTTCCAAGTCAAGGGTGACTATTAAAAATAGTCTATGTAAGTCACGGCTCTGAGCCCGGTGGAGAAGGTATAAGTCCTATAGTATGGGAAAGAACAAAACTATGACTTTAATTCAACTAAAAGTGCACACTCTAGTTATTTTTGTCCCAGAAGGACGTGCCTTCTTATATTAGGATGCTTATATTCACTAACTCGCTGGAGTCCTTTTGTTTATTTTATTTGCCATAATCCTCTGAAAGCTTTGACGTCCTAACCCCATGTTGGGGTGTGAGGCACTTTTCCCCCAAATAATGCCTGATGGTAATGCGGACCGATGTGTAGTGAGAAAATGCGTCCTCCGCATGGAACGCAGAACCAGCCAGTTCCACGGGTGGGCTCAGGGCTGCGTTAGGATGTGACTCCTTCCAGCGAGGAGACCCACTGCTTTCCCAGGAATGAGTTTCTTTGTTGTCACCGTGAGACCCGACGGCAGCGGTGGGGATGGATGCCCTCACAGTTCATGGTAACCACCAAGAAATAAATGGCAAGAAGTTTCCTGGGAGACCGTACGCATCTCGTGGCCGGGAGGCGGATTCACTGTTCTCAGACGGCAGGGATTGACCAGGAGGTCCGTGCCACTCCGGGGGACCGGAGCAGCAGTGACGTTACTCAGCCGGCGTCAGTGTCTGTGGCAGGGCACACTGTACAGGTGAAGAGGACGTTCATTAGGCTTTCATGTAGAACACGGCATATTTTTGTGGAAATTGCCAGCACCCTGTGCCAAACTGAAAAGCAAACATTAGGCTGTTTTATAGAACAAAAAAACCTTAAACTGCATTAGCAGAAATAAGAAGCAGAAAACAGGTGTAGAAATTGAATTAGTGATATTGAGAAAACCATGATTTCTAAGGATACAGAGCCGAAAAAAGACAAGAAAAAAGATAAAAAGGATAAGAGATATGGAAGACAGAAAGAATTCTAGATATTCCTGCAGAAGAAATCAGAGAAATGGAAGAGAAACCGTCGTCAAAGTACAATCACAAATTCCCTTGGTACAGTATTTACTTCTGGCGTCCTCAGAAATATACTATTGACGTTAGGAATTTCTAAAGTAAATGGATTTAAAGACCAGAAATTCCTGGGGAGAAAACAAAGTAAGTCAGTAAAATAAAATCTGAAAGAGGAGGATGGTTAACTGAACAGAGCCGCCTCACAACCTCCAAGGGTCACTGGAAAGAGACTGTGACCTGGTGTGCGCCAGCCCCGTTGCCTCTCTTGTGTCCGGTCCTGGAGGTGTCGTCCGGTCGGCTGAATGGGCTCCACGGCGCCTGGGCCTGGGGCAGAGCCTGACCAGGTCTTCATTCCTAGCCCCTCCGTTTCCTCTGCAGCAGACTGTGACTCCCGTGCCACACTCCTGACCCGCAGGGCGCAGTCCAGGGGGTTGTAGGGCCTTTGGAGCTGTGCTTGCGTCACTACAAGCTGCGTGAAGAACTTCTCACGCCCAACAAAAGGGCCCCCGGCCGCTGAGCAGTGGCTCCCCGTGACCGTCTCCCCAGGCCCATGGACTTGCGACACGGATCTGCCCGCGGCGGACGCTGCACCGTAGTGGAACCACGTAGTGGTCTGTGTGACCGGATTCTTTCCCTTGTCGCCATGACCTCAAGGGTCGTCCACACTGTAGCAAGTTTCAGACTCTAGTTTCTGTCATTGCAGAATGCGTCCCATTGTGTCCCAGCCCGTTCCCGGATGTTGTGTTTCTCCACGTCACGGATAAGGCTGCTGTGGACATTCATGAGCAGGTAGCTGAGGGGACCTCGGGGAGGGCTTGCTGGGTGTCGTGGACACTCTGGCTTCAGCCTGTTCGAGGGACGGCCCAGCTGTTCTCCAAAGATTTCCAGCTATTTCGTGAGTGTTGAAGTCGCTACGGTCAGGTCTGCATCTTGGAGAGCTCGGAACAGAGAGCGAGTCATGCGGGTCCCATCCTGACCAGCGGGACAAGAGACCCCGCTTCGGCACGTCCTTGCAGAACTCACCGGTGTTGCTGCTGAAGAACTTACAGTCACCGGGTGGGTGTGGAGTCTTTGTGGTTTTGACTTTCATGTCCCCAGCTAGTGAAAATGTTAAATGGCTTTCCATGTGTTTCTTGGCCATCCGCATATTTTTCTAGGACAGTTGTGTGTTCCGATCCTTGACTCCTATTTTAATTGAGTTGTTGACTGTACTTGGTTATAAGGTCTTTAAAAATATTCCGCATGATACAGTTGCAAATATCTTGCAGAATGAGATGTGTGGTTTGCAGGAATGTTCTGCCTCTGTGGGCTCTTTGTTTTCTTCATGGCATCCCTGACTGAGTTTTTATTTTGGTCTTGTTCTTTTATTACATATTCTTTGGTGTTTTATCTGATAAACCAGTACTTTTCCAAAGTCCTGACGGATTCATCCTCTTTTGTCCTAAGCCATCTATAATTTTAGTTGTCACTTTTTAAGTAAAGGGTCCATTTTGAGTTAAGTTTTGGGAATAGCATGAGGAAGGAATACAAGTTCATTTTTCTAGATGTGGATGTCCAGGTGTCCCAGCAGCATGGCCAAAAAGTCTATGCTTTTCCCCACTGGACTGTCCTGTCCAGTCTTGTTGAAAATGAGTAGGTCACACACATGAGGGTCTATTTCCGGATTCTCAGTTTTCGTCCATTGGTCTGTATGTCTGCCCTTGTCCTTTTGCCATCTGTTCCTTGTGGGAAGTTTCAAATTGGGAAATGTGAGTTCTCCAATTTTGTTCTTTGTCAGGATTGTCTTGGCTATCCTGGGTCCCTTGAATTTCCACATAACTTTAGGATCAGCTTGTCAGTTTTTGCAAAGAAGCCACCTGGGATCTCGAAAGAGGTTGTACTGAGTCTGTAGCCCAGTCGGGGGATGGTCACCGTGTTCGGCCTTCCCATCCAGGGGCATGGATTCTCTCCCTCGATTTGGTTCCTTAATTTCCTGTAGCAATGTCGGGTAGTTTGAGTTCTGTGTCTATTTTGTTAAAACTATTCCCAGTTATTTTATTCCTTTTTTGCTCTTAAAAATGGAGTTTTCTTAATTTCAATTTTAGATTATTCACTGCACGTGAACTGAGATACAACAGAGACGCAAATGGTCACGTCCTGGCCTGGACTCCTGCCACATTTCTCAACTCATTTATTGGTTCAGATACTCTTTGAGTGGATTCCTTAGGATTTTTGGTTTGTAAGATGATATAGTCTGCAAATAGGCGAGAGTCTTAATTTTTTTTTAAAGATTTTATTTATTTATTTGACAGACAGAGATCACGAGCAGGCAGAGAGGCAGGCAGAGAGAGAGGAGGAAGCAGGCTCCCCGCTGAGCAGAGAGCCCGATGCGTGGCTCAATCCCAGGACCCTGAGATCATGACCTGAGCCGAAGGCAGAGGCTTTAACCCACTGAGCCACCCAGGCACCCCGAGAATCTTAATTTTTAATATAGCTGCTCACTAGTTCTTTCATAATTATTAAGACTTTTTTTTTTTTTTAGAGAAGTTTAAGACTCACAGCAAAATTGAGGGGAATTCGCACCTCTGCCGCTCACAGGTGCACGGCCTCCCTGATGCTGACCATCCCAGCCGAGCGGACCGGAGGGGCCGTCTGTTGTGGCTGATGTTTACGGCTACATCGCTATCTCACGAAGTCCACAGTGTGCCCTCGGTCCGTGTGGTGTCGTAAATCCTGAGTTTGGGCAAATGGCCCGTGAGAGGTGCTCATTGTTAGAGTGTCGTGCGGAGTAGTTTCACTGCCCTGAAAACCTGCTGCGTTCTGCCTGCTCGTCCCTGCGCTCAGCCCCAGAGAGGGTGCAGGAGGAGAGGGCAGGGGAGCGTGAGGAGCCCCGGGCAGCCGGTTCTCGCCAGCGGGCGGAGAAGGCAGGTGAGCAGGGGTGCAGGCTGCGTGTGCCCAGGAGGCCAGAGCCCGAGAAGCGAGGAAGCACTGAGAGGTGTGCGGTGTGGGGCTCGGCAGGACGCGAGCATGTTTGTGTTTTAAAATCATTTGGGAGCCCGTCGGGGGGAGATGGGAGAGGAGTCTGTTAGCTGCCAGGGCCCGAGCAGAGCTCAGCAGACCCATGCAGACCCTGCGCCAGGGCCACGCTGTCGAGAAGCAAAGGCCCCCCCGGCGTGGGGAAGTCCTGTTTGCAGGTGCTGGCGCTGGAGGGCTGCAGGGGGGGGGGCTCTCACTCAAGGGAGGAGGCGCAGAGGAGAGACACTTGCAGCAGAGCCTCCCTCCGCGTGGCCTCAGGCGGCCTCCGCCGTCACCACGGCTGTGTGGCGCGTGACACCTGGGAAACCGCTTCCTTGCTCACACTCTGAGACGCGACATCTCGCTTGCACTCAAGTGTTCAGAAAATGTTCAGAACAAAGCTTAAAAGGATTATTTAAAGGCTCACAGGAGAACAGGAGTTTAGAGCAGATTACAAAACAGAAACTGTAAAGAATCAGATGGAAAATTTGACTACATTACAGTGAAAATATCTACATACACATAGATATATTTTTACCTTTTTTCCCCAAAAAGACAGCAGAGCTAAGCTTAACTGACAAACCATATGCTGGAGAAGCATGTTTTCAATTAATAGACAAAGGATTTATTTCCATAGTAGAGAAATCATTAAAAATTAATTTAAAAACACCCAGTGGTGTGAACAGGAAGTCCAGCACCCGGAAGTCTCCGAGGACAATGAACGTGGATGAGGCTCCGGTGGCTCACGGGGACGGGGAAGGGCAGATTCTCATGAAGGATGAACTACTTCACAGCGACGAGATTGAAAAACAAAATGAAAACATGTTATTCCCAAATGTCGCCTCCCTAATGGGTTGCTGGAAACTCGAACGCTACTTTGTAAGTCTTTGCGAGCGTGTGCGGAGCAGTCTGGCTGGAGACTTGGAAATGCCGCCGCCTTGCGATGCGACAGTACGTTTCTGCGCGGGTGCCCAAGAGGTCCCCACGCTCAGCAAGGGCACGTGTCAGACGGCTCGTGGTCACATCATCTGAAAACCATAACGTTGTACGTGCCCTGGGGGCCAGCCAGTGCCTGTCCATCAAGGATCAGAGCAGAGTAGTTCCTGACAGAAATCGCTCCGGATTACAGTCCAGGAGATGGTGCACCCGGGGCCAGTCCGTCAGGGAGGTGCTGTGGGGATGGCAGGACCCTAACCTGTGGGAATGGCATGTCCTTGCCTTTGGGGATGGCAGGACCCTAACCTGTGTGGAAGGCACGTCCCTGCCCCGCGGGGATGGCAGGACCCTGACCCCGAGGGGATGGAGTACCACATGGACGTGAGAATAGATAGGGCGGGTCTCCTCTGGCCGCACGTCTGCACTGAGGTGGCCACGTGGACGGCAAAGGTCGTTCTAGTACCGCATCCTTCCTGACACTTGAAGGTCGTGTTACCTACCGTTAGGGATTTATTTGTCCATAAATATGCAGTTAGAGTATAAAAACTTTCATTGGGTGGAACATTTATTACTGTGGTTAGTCTGAGGAGGAAAGGGAGTTGGCTCCCAGACGCGTTTTTGAAGGCGTGTACGTGCAGGGCTGCCTGCGTGACTTGGCTGAGCGTCCGCCTCTTGATTGCGGCCCAGGTCGTGAGCTCACAGTCGTGAGCTCAAGTCCACATCGGGCCCTGCGCTGAGCATGGGGCCTGCTCCAGAGTCTCTCCGTGTCCTTCTGCTGTTTCCCCGCTCGTGTGCACGCTCGCTGTCTGTTTCCAAAGAAAAAACAAATGGAAAGAAATAGCGAGTGTGTGTGCGCACACGGAATGAGTGTCTGCACACGGAGAGATGTGAGGTGAACACGCAGACATAGAAATGCGTACATGCATGGACGTGTGAGCGCACATGCAAATGTGTGTGTGTGAGCACACACGGAGACACATGAGTACAAACACGTGACACGTACGAGGATACACACATGCAAATACTGGAGAGTAAATGCAGATGTGGACGTGTAAATCATACGCACGAGCACTTAGAAACACGCCAAAGTATACAAATGTTTCCATAAATAAAGGTTATAAAGTAAACAAGAGTATGGGTTAAGGTTATGTACATCTTGTGTTGGACATAGAGATGCACAAAGTATTCTATTTTTAATGAGATTTTCGCTTTAATTCCAGTGCGGTTGGGTGCACAGAATATTTTACATTTTGCCCGTGAGCTTACACACACACAAAATAAAGGAAGACGGTGGGCGGATGTTAGTTAGAACGTTCCGGGTCTTACCGTGCTCGGCTCTTTCCTGGCTAACTCCGCACTCGCCAGCCAAGTGCTGCCACGTGGGTGGTGCCAGGCCCGGAGGTTTGGGACACAAACAGGCTTCTGGGAACGGCAGGTTTTCAAGTCACTGGTATCTTGTATCTGGTCAGCTAGTGCTTTCAAACCATCCTCAGCCTCGGCGTGGCTGGAGAGAGTGACCCGGCCGCTGGACTTGGCACCGACCCGCAGGGCTCTTCTGTCTTTTCTGGCGTCCGGCACCCACAAAGATCCATACGTAGATATGCTTTGGCCAATGAGTTCTTTAGAAAAACGTACGAACTTGAGTACAGTTAGGAGCCTCTGCTGATGGCCACGTACAACTGGTAGGAATGTAATAATTAATAACTTAACCGGGAGGAACTCACAGCGATGTTTAGAATCCTGTTAAAGCAGCTGATTTCTGAGGTAGCTCTTAAGTCCTGGGGAGAGGGGGTGCAGGGGAGGGGCCGTCCTGGGAGGAGAGGCAGGGACAGGCAGCTGTGGGGGCTGGACGGTGACTTGGTCTCCCGGCTGCTGCTGCAGGGTTCCCCAAGGGTCAGGGCCCACCCCACGGGAACACCTGCTTTCTGCGGTGAACACGGAGGGTCTCACGGTGGCCAGGACGGGCCGTGCTCAGAGCGGACCCGAGAAACCGCGCAGCAGCAGCAGCAGGGGACACTGGTGAGGAGAGGCTGACCCGCGGGAGGCTGGGGAGGCCCCGACGGTTCCGAGTGGGCTGCGCAGACTTGACAGATGGGGGCCCAAGGTGAGTGATGGTCTGATCACGGCCCGCGAGGTCACAGTCCTTCTGCCACACAGTGACGGGACCCCTGCACCACCATGCTGGCTGCGGAGGAGGGTGTCTGTGACGTCACCGCTGACCAGGCCTGCCGGTGGGACCTCAGTGTTAGCCCGCCGTCCACCACGGGACTGACCATGGCAGACCGCCAGCCAGTGTCGGGGTCCCAGGGACATGAAGACACATGCTGTGTGCGCTCGTTCCGAGAAGCTGCACGTTCTGTGTGAATATACCGCTGAGCCAGGCGGCTCTCCACGGTGGGCTTCAGGGCAGTCCGAGGGAGGCGGCTCTGTGGGCTTCAGGGCAGTCTGAGGGAGGCAGCCCTCCGCGGTGGGCTTCAGGGGGGTAGCAGTGAGGTAGCTGAGTCTGGGCCTGCAGTTAGACTGAGGGAATCAGACTGAATGCTGGGCGCCCGGCTGTCCACTGGACCCACCCGCCGGGTGACAAGGAAGGACAGAGCAGAAACCCACCGTTCAGAGCAGCGTCCTGATGCTGAGCGCCGAGTCGGATGTGCTGATCCGGGTCTGGTTCCTTCCATACGTGACTCCGTGACTATGTTCCCAGTGGGAGGCAATCACTGGTCTTCGTCTGACGTTTTATAACCGTTGGCCTGGATGTCGTGTGCAGGGGTAAGTGGATAGGAGGCAAGCCAACGCGGGGACGGGTGTAATCCCTCTGTGGAGGGGTGTAGTGGGAAGGGCATGGGCGAGCTGGAGGGATGGAGTTGATGTTCCTAGCAGAACGCAGGCGGAGGGTCAGTGTGGCACCAGACCCCGGAGCTGGTCCAGCGGCTCGGGGCGGGGCGGGGGGGGGGGGGTGTTTCCTGACCAGTCACGCGGCAGCAGCGTCTCCTCAGTTAAGGAGACGACTGCGCGTGCGGTGCTGCGGGTCCCGGAGGAGCGACGGCTCCTGGAGATGCGGGGGTGGTCTCCAGCACCCAGAGTCACGGACAGGGGTCGCCTGGGGGCAGTTTGGGTGACTGTGTGTCTGCTGGTGAACAGCAGCTGCGTTCCACATCCGCGAACCACCACGAGTAAAGTCCGGCGTCCTCCGTCCACACGCGCCGGAGCCCTCCGGCCCCATCTCTCATGCTGTCACCCGGGGTGGGGAACGCTGCCCTCCTCAGGGTCCCCCACACAGCAGAAGCCGTAGGGGTTACAGGAGGGGTTTACTCTAAGAAATAGGCTCATGTCGTTATGGAGGCTGAGAAGATCCCCAAGATCTACCCCGGCCAGCTGAGAGCCAGGTCAGCCCCTGGCGTAAGCTCCATGCTGCGTCCGAAGGCCTGAGAACCAGGGGAGCCCGTGGTCCGCTTCAAGTGTAAAGGCAGGAAGAACTGAGGTCCCAGTTTGAAGACCATCTGGCAGAGGAATTCTCTCTTGTGCAGAACATCCCCTTCTTTGTTCCACCAGGCCATCAGCTGATTGGACGAGGCCCACCCACACCGAGGGGAGCAATCTGCTTTCCTCAAAGTTCACTGATTTGAAAGTTACTCTCATTCAAAAACATTTTCACAGGGCAGCTGGGGGGCTCCGTCATTGAAGTGTCTGCCTCCAGTTTAGGTCACGATCCCAGGGTCCTGGGATTGAGTCTCGCATTGGGGGGGGGTCCCCCGCTCAGCAGGGAGTCCACTTCTCTCTCTCCAACTGTCCCTGCTTTGCTCTCTCTCTCAAAATAAACAAATTTCTCTAAAAAAAGAAAAATATGTTCACAGAAATATCCCAAACAATGTCTGACCAGGTTCTGGGCACCATGGCCCAGTCAAGTTGCGCACAAAATGAACCATCACAGGGGCCAGATGAAGTATGTGAGTTGGTTTCTGGGGACAGAGAGGCGAGCCGAGTTTGCCGTGGTGGCCCCTACTTCCACGGGGAGACGGGACACCCTGGAGCACCTGGGAGGTCAGGGCAGGCTCCCTGCACGGCAGGGTGTGAGAGCTGAGACAGAAGAGGAGAGGGGGGCAGGGAAGGGTTTCTCAGGCAGGTGGAGTGTGCGTGTGAATGCTCAGAGGCAGGAGCAAACGAGGCCATTGGTAATCGGGGGCAGGAGATGAGGCTTCGTAGGGTCTGCTAAGAAATTCAGACTGTGCTCAGTGCAACAGAGAACGTCCTGTGGGAAGTGGGATTATTGGTTTCAGTGTGTTTGAACTCATTTTTCAAATACCTATAGGTCTGGTCGTGACACAGACAGTGTTGTAGATACTCCAGTCCTGGAAGCTGCGAGGCGGGTGACGTGTTCATCGGAACAACTTAGGTGAGAGGGGATGCTCTGAGTCAGGAAGGCGGCCGTGCGGTTCAGAAAGTGGAAAGATGGGGAAGCGCCAGGGCCTGGCTGATGACACAGGGACATGGGGCGAGGGGCCACAGAGTGACCCCAGGTGTCTCACGTGGGCCAGACTGGCGAGTGGTGGGGCCAATCTCAAAAGCATGGCCAGCAACCCGCCAGTCTGGGGTTCGGGGCTGGTTCTCCCCCGTTCCTATGTCTGTGCCTTTTCTCCGAGCCTGACGCTCGGTCACCAGATGGTGACGCAGCGGAGACCGGCTCCAGCAGACGGCAGCTGGGCTCGGGAGTCATGTCGCCAGGAGGCCCCCGCTCCAGGAGTGACTCACATGTACGAGAAGGGTGCCGTTCACAGAGTCGCTCCTCACCCTCTCCATCAGCTTAACCCAGCCCTCAGCCCTCTGGTCCATAAGGCCCACCGCGTCTCCACCCGGCGTGGCTGTGGGCTGTGAAACGGCCCAACTAGACCATGCACGAGACGAGAACCGTGAAGCTGTGGGTTTCGAGGGTGAGCACACGGCGGGGACCGGGCCCCGGTTGGAGAGGCCTCCTCCTTCCAGAGGCAGGTGAGCCCTCAAGACGCCGTAAGCCCCATGCGCTGTTGCGGCCGTGGTTTTGGGGGACAGCGTGCCGGCCACGTTCCCTCCTGTCTGGAGCTTGTGGATCTCAGTGCCTTGTGGCGGGACCGTGCTGGCCGTGTCCTCCGGGACAGGCTCACTCCACCCAGCACCGTGTCCCAGCGCACGTCCCTGCAGGATCCCTTCCTTCCTCAGGCGGATGGTGCTTGCTGTATGACAGACCACATGTCCCTTACACGTTCACCAGCCGAGTGGGCCACCAAGCCGCCCCGTCTCCACAGTCAGGCCAGTTCGAGGGACAAAGCTGCCGATGTCGTGCTCAGATGGAGACAACACGACTGACCCTGTAAGGGCGCCCGGAGCCCCCGTGACCCGCGCCTTCTTAGTCTGTCTCTGAAGAGTGAGAACTACTCCGCAGCGCCCGTCAGCATCGGATGGTTCTGGGAGGCGCTGCTCGGGGACTCCCGTCACTTCCCACGTCTCTCTCGCCCCGCGTGGGGGAGTCTCTGTGTCGGGCTTCATCGCCCGGCGGGCGTGCGGTCAGAACTCAGCAGGGCCGCCCCAGCAGGCAGGTGTCACAGTCTGCCGTCACCCGGGCCCGGCGGCACACATGCCTCCCAGAGAGCCTCGCAGGAACCCGTGGCTAGAAGCCAGCTGCCCCACGCAGCCCTCGGTCTCGGCCTGAATCGACCGTGTTACGTGAGCTGCTCTCAGGGGCCCCCCTCAGCGTCTGGAAAAGATGGACTCGGGGCGTTCGGTCCGTTCTGGGTTCAGTGCCGTTGCTGGGTGTGGCCACAACCGCGGGGTCAGCTTGCCTTGACTTCTGGCATGGGGTCAGGCAGCTCCTGGGTCCTGCCGGGGACGGGAGGGCCGCCGGGTAAGGTGGTTCGGCAGCAGCCGGGACACTTCCGTAGGAGGACGCACCTCAGCTGCTGGAACTCATCACTCAGAAAATGCAAAAATGAACAGTGACCGGCCACCAATAGTCAGTCCGTCCTGCAGCTGTCACGGTCGGGATCTGTTCTCACGCGAGGCAGGAACTTAATTCAAGGTGGAACACAGTGAAGGGGTTCCTGTGGCTGTACCTGGTGTCAGGGTGGCTCGGAGCACAGGGACCGAGGTCACCCAGGGTCCCCCGTCCGCCCCTCTGTGAGCAGGTGTCTTGCGTGCCGGACGCGCCTTCCTGCTGACTCTGCATGTGCCGGCAGAGCCGCTGTCCCCACACCCGACGCACCCACGTGGACACCCTGCCCCTCCCGGGGTCCACGTCCGCCTCCCCAGGACGCCAGCTATGCACCTGCCTCCTGTCCCCATCCCACAAAAGGAGCAGCTTCCAGAAGGAAGTCTCACACCTACACAGTCCCAGGAGGGCACTGAGGTAGGCGTCCTGCTTAAGGGAACTGCGAAGCCAGTTTTGAGACGTCAGATCTCGAACCGCCAAGAGAAGAGCGGAGTTGGGCGTCGGGCAGGATGTCGGGCACGGGCGGGGCGAGTGTGCTCTGCGGTGGCCCAGGGGTCCTGCCCCCAAACTCAAATCCCAGAGATCCTGCCCGTGCAGGCGCGCACAGGAGCACGCCCGGGACGAGACGAGCCAGCTGGCGGTCCTGGCCGTCACGACACGGCTCTCCTGACGTTCGCGCGGCAGCTCAGAGCACAAGGCGGTTCGGACCAAGTTCAGTTAAGCTGTCAGTCGGGTAGCAGTTCTCCTAGGAGGAATTCCGGTGGTTTTAACTACTTTGGAGATTTATTACGCCAGAGTAGAAGAGAAGGAAAGAGAGTAAGATGTGAGGCTCCTTCCCCATGGCCGGGCAGGGTGGCGGCCGGACAGGAGTCTCAGCTCGCCGTCAGGCACGTCAGGGCACCAAGGACCCGCGTCTGCTCCCGTCCGTGTCGGCGGCGGGTCCGCACCCACCTGCTCGCGGACGCGTCGTGGGCAGTCGTGTGGGGTGTGCAGGGAGCGGGAAGACCGTCTGTGCACATCACAGCCTCCCTGGGGCGCTGACCGCCGGCGTCAGTGGGCTGGGGCTGAGGTGTGGACCCCCGGCCCGCACAGACGGGGTTACCTCTGGGAGACGGGAGATGACAGGGTCAGGCGAGCCTGTCGGTGTCCATGCGAACCAGGATCTTCGTGGCTGTGGTCGTGTTGACCACAGGACTCTGCCTCTCACTTTAAACCGTCCTCCGTCGAGGGTATTTGTACCTGAGTGACTTTCTTGGAGCTCGAAAAGCAGAGAATCCACTAAATGTTTCATAATATGCTTTTCTAAGATTTACAGCATTTTATGTTATTTTTCCTTGCAGGAACTAGAATTCCCAGACCTGACGGCCGTCCTGCACTGCGTTCACGCCTTCCTAGCAGCCAAGGTGGCCTCCGTGGACGCCGCATTCATGGACAGCCAGAGCATTGCAAGGAAAGGGTTTCTGTTGAGCGCTGACCATTAAATTATTTTCTTAAGGAATGACTTTCTCCTGCAAATGTTGCAACTCTGTGATTTTATAACGAGCCTGTAGTTGTGACCAATAAAATACGTCACCAGTTTGCAGAGACGGGTCATTCTTAGAGCTGGCAGGCCGGAGTGCTGCTCACGCAGAGCGGGCATATCGCTGGGGGTTCCCCGAGCCCTGAGAGCAGACTCGGCACTACACGCTCCTCCTCCCGCATGGGCACAGCCGGGCCGCGTTCCCATAAAACACGCGGTAGGAGATCATGAGAGCCCGTCGCTTGGAGTCCCCTCTGCAAGGAAGCGTTTCATCAGCACTGGGTCATTAACGTCCCCTTTCCCTCAAGGAGGGGCTCAGTAAGGTGTTAATTTGAGAAATGAGTAGGAGAAATAGGTTGGAAAGAAAATTAATTTTAATTACTTAATTTTAATCCTGAAATTTTATAAATTATTATAAAATTAAGTAACATCATGTAAGGGCTAATTTAAATGACTTTCCCAACTCATGAAGTACAGCCTTTACTATAGTTTCCCGGGTTTTGTACTGTTTACCACTTCTAAGAAGGTCGTCTTTCCGTTTTTGTCATTAAAAGTGACTCATGGACTCCTGAATCGCACAGAGACAGACTGTGGTCCAAGATCACGTCCTCACGTCTCATGGCTGCGAGGACAGGAGGCGCGTGACCCTCGGACTGTCTGGTTCAGGAGAACAGGCAGATGGTTCCTGCAGGAAAGCAGGTGCACGGCGCCGAGCGCCCAGCGTCCCTCCAGGGCCGGCTTTGGCGACGACCGCCTGCCCCCTACGGCCCACGCGGCCCTTGTCGGTCTGTCGGGGAGAAGGCCTGTTTGGGTTTGTAGCATATCAAGTACTTAGGATCACTTACCAGACACGGTGATGTGGAGAGGGCGTCTGCAGGTAGCGTGGGTGCCGCGCGGGATACACGGAATTCCTGCTCACGTGGTCCCGGCTGTTGCGGAAGGCTAGCCCGGCAGACTGAGGGGCTTTAACCGTGTTCCAAGAGAAGGGGCTCACGGAGCGTCAGGCGGCGGCGTCCTCTGGAGCTGTCTGTCCTCTCCCTTGAAGCACACGCCCCGTCAATGTCAGGGTGAGTGGCAGCGGGAGCAGAGCGGACACCCAGGCCCCAGGCTGGTGACCCCCGGCTTTGCTGGCGTCTCCGGGTGCGGCTGATGCCTCTCCGGATCTCGTGGGGTCTCAGCTTCACCACGTGTTATGCCGAAGAGCCTAACTCGCTCTGCCGTAGGAGGCCTTCCTCTGCACTCAAGAGAAAAGAAATCATGATTATTCTTTGTTTGTTTTCACGGAAACTGTCGATTTTAGAAGAGTGCTTTTACTAGATCATAATGAAAACAGTAATATTTTCCCAGGAAGATTCGATACCAATGTTTACGTGTGTACACATACAGTTTTTTCAAAAGATACACAACGTTTTTTTAATTAAAAAACAGCAAGAGTCTTTTTGTGTGAAGTGAACAGCGGCCGCGCATCCCTTGTCCTTCCCTGTGCACTCCCGCGGCACCTGTCCTGCCCCCACGGGTCCGGCTGCACCCCTCGGACCCCGTGCAGACCGGGGTGGGGGGCAAAACGACACGCACTGCCCCGGTTCGGAAGCTTGTCAAGGGCCTGGACGGTGTCTCCTGCCAGGCTCTCAGGGTGCTGGTCGGAAATTATTTTATTTTCATTCAGGAGATGTGGTTGATCCTAAAATCTCAGTTTTGCATTTTAATTAGGCGTCAGTAGGACCCACCGCAGATCTCTTTGACTGGAAACTCGATGATGATAGAGACTGTGCTGAGGGCTGGGCCCGTGGGACCCCTTTCAGCTCACGTCCTACCTGGCGTAGAGGCATCTTTGTTCCTCGCCACGCAGGTGAGGAAACATGCTGCCGAGCCTCTGCCCAGGTCTGAGGCCAGGCTGGTCCTGGCGCTGGAGGAGCCACGGGGGGACCAGACGTGAGTGAGCTGAGCTCGGTGTGGGGACAGGGCGGCAGGCAGGATGCCGTGCGGCCACCGCCCGCCCCTGCTGCAGGGAGCGATTCTGAACATCGGGAACAGCTCTCCAGGATTCCCGTAAACTTCGTTTTTCTTGTCTCCGGGTCGGACTGTCCGCCTGAGCCCCAGCATCTCCACATCGAAGCCGGGGACCGGCTGCGTTTGGTCTCCGGCCGCACAAGCACGTTTCTGACAGCCGCTCGCTGTCCGCAGCGGAGCTCCGTGGTGTGGACATGCGGCGGTTCCCACCCATGGAAGCCTTTCAGAAGCAGCAGACTCCTGACGCCTGCCAGGACCGAAGTGGACATCCGGGACGTGTCCGTGGACCCCAAGGCTCTGGTCCTGCTTCTCTGTCCCTGCGGACGACGTGTGGGAAGCGACTCCGAAGGCGTGTGGTTTGGTGGGTCTGCGAGGACCATCTACATCCCCTGCCGGACGCCGGGGGACCGCGGCCCTGTGGTCGTGCATAGGGAGGAGGCTGGGTCCCTCCAAGCAGATGGGACCTGGCAGCTCCTGCCGGTTCTGGTCGTTACCACCATCGTCTCGCTCTGCGCGATTTCGGAGCGAGAGAACCAGTGGAGACAGCCGTAACCCACCCCCCATGGTTCAACAGGATGGGTCTTGGAAGTCAAACGATTTATTCAGCGCTGGATCCAGACTCTGTTTTCTCATGGTTTGACAGGCAGATGATGGATTTATCGAGTATTTACTTCTCATCGGGACGCAGCTGACACACGATGTCACCTTAGTCTCAGGTATAGTCACAACAACGTGGCTGGTCCTCTGTGCTGGCGGGCGTCCTCTGCACCGCCGTGGAATGCCGCCATCGGGCCTCGGTGGCTGCGGAGTGCACGCGGGATAGAGCACCGCGCCGGCCCGGACTTCACAGCAAGCAGAGCTTGACCCCTGAGAGAAATGGCCACTGTGTTTTCCAGGTACGGAGACGAACGGCCCCGAGCCCCATCCTGGGCCCCGGCCCTCCGTGAACCCTGTCAGGCCGGATGCATCCAGCCCAGGGCCGGCCGTGCTCTGTCCACTCTCGCCCTCAAACCATGTGCCTCCTGGGTTCACGCATGACGTCCATGCACACGGCTGGGACACACAGCCGTGCGGACGGCCGGGGTGAGGCCGTTGACAAAGAGCTCGTTCTGTTGGAGTAAACGTTCTGACGGACGTGAGCGTGCCACGGGCCACGAGTTCTCCGTGTCTGAGAGGCACCGGGTGGTCAAGCCCCAGCTCGGCGGGCCGACTGTCAGGGCCGGTGGCACAGGCTCGCAGGAAGGGCACCGCGGAGCCGGATGGAAGTGCCCGGCTATCGACGGGTACAGCCTGGGACGAGCGAACCCACATGGATCTCCGACCACACCACGTCACCTCAGGCCCGCTCCGTCCGCAGATGCAAGGAGACCCGAGCTAGGCTCCCCGGTGGCTTCCGTGAGCAGAACGTGGACGATCGAGGCAAACACTGGATTCCTTCATTCAGCAAAGATCTGTGGAGGGATCGGGTGCCGGGCAGCGAGGGGCGCCCACGGCTAGAGGGAGCGGAGGGGTGTGCGGTCAGGACGCGGGCACGGAGGCGGTGGGTGTCCTGCGCAGGTTCATGCCCGTGGGGTCCGTGCTCAGGGGTGTGGACGTCCAGCCCCGGGCCGCGTCTCTGAAGGACACGGACCTACCGGCTGCAGGTAATGTCCCCTCGTGTCAGGGGCTTCATGTGAAACACGAGTCTGGGCTTCTCTGTTCCACTTTCTCTTTCTCTTCTGGGGCTGGACTTGGGGCTCAGCTGACCTGCTGCCGACGCTCAGACACAGATGGCGGATGTCCCGCTCTCAGAGACGTCCCCGCGGCTTGTCGAGGAAACGACTCTCGCTTTGCTCAGTGGCGTCTAGTAACACGGCACGTTGGCCCTTTGGGGTCGAAGTGTTCACAGAAACTTGAACATGTTTGTGCAAACACGCGGACAAAGGAGTTCCTTGAAAAGAGCACCGCACCTGAAAAGGTGAGACCTTTAACTTGTAGGTTTGTCTTTGAACTGGACGTTACTGAGTTTTAAAAATTCAAACAAAAACTGTGTTTTTTTTCCTTTTTTCCTCATTTGAAATTTAAAAAAGGAAGAGTCATGAAGAAAAGTGGAGCACTTTTTCCTGTGTCCCTAACGATAAATATACACCAGATTATAGAATATTAAATAATATATATTTATCCTGAGAAAAACCGTTCTCCTGTAATAAACTTTTCCTTTAAAATTGGAATCAAGGGGGCGCCTGGGTGGCTCAGTGGTTAAAGCCGCTGCCTTCGGCTCAGGTCATGATCTCAGGGTCCTGGGATCGAGTCCCGCATCGGGCTCTCTGCTCAGCAGCAAGCCTGCTTCCCTCTCTCTCTGCCTGCCTCTCTGCCTACTTGTGATCTCTCTCTGTCAAATAAGTAAATAAAAAATCTTTAAAAAAAAAAAATATTTAAAATTGGAATCAAGGCAAATGCAAACCAAAAAAATCATCCAGAATGTTCCCTGGGGGAAACCAGCATTGCCGTGTTCCTTCCGGTAGACAAGTCTGGCTCTGTCTAACCTTGACTTACACCCTGGAACAGAACCTGACCCTCGTAGACGCGATGGTGGGTAGATTCCGAGAACTTTACAGATTAAGGTGTGAGAACCACTGCCCGTCACGGCTGCTGAGATCAGCTTCAAGGTGATCCGGGGGTTTCTGTGCAAAACCTCCTCTCACTGAAGCCTGAGAGCCAAGAGGCTTGCTGGCGGCGTTATGGAATGTTCTTTGAAGAGTGAGGGATTTTCTGTGCCTTTGTAAGAGCTCACTGTGAACCCAGACCCGTCTGAAAAGGACCAGGTCGGGCCCCAGGCCTGGGCCACGGTCCCCCACTAACTGTTTTTAGATCCTCCGTCCTCTGGACCGGCGAAATAGTGCCGGCTTCAGCCTGAGCCTCTCTCCTGCCCTTAAGGAAAAGCTCCAGAAGGTGGGCTGGACCCACGGCTGAGCACTTTGGGGTCGTGGCAGGTGTCATGTAAATAATTGGCCCAGCTGTCTCTGCTTTTTTAATGGAATCTTTAAGTTCTTGAAAGCAGCGGTCTGCAGGCCACAGACCATGGGCCGCATCTGGTCCGGGGATGGCTTTTATCTGGGCGGCTTCATTAGACCTGGGCTGGTGGGTTCACGGGGGCCTCGGACACCCGGCGCCGGGGGCTCGGCGCTCAAACACCGCGGACGTGTTCCTGCTTCGTCAGAAAGCGTTTCCTGAGTACGTGCCGTGCGTGGACACACTCAGGGCTGGGGACAAAGAGGTGCCCTTGGCGCCCGCTCACCCCCGGGCATAGTTAACAGCGAGCCGGAGCCTCCTGACCCTCGTGGCCCAGGGAGGCTGCTCTGTGCTGTGCCCGCAGGGGTCCGGGGGGCAGGGAGGCCCAGGGTGGTCCCAGGGGCTCTAGAAATCGGCGGAGCCTCGGCCGCGGCACGGAGCACGGGGCTGCTCCTCTGGCAGGTGCATGAGCGCGGACGCGGCGGGGAGGGCAGCGGGGCGCGAGCGGGCAGAGAGGGGCAGAGCCGTGGGCGCAGGCCAGTCCTTGAGCCTCTGCAGACGGAGGATGCAGCCCTGTGCATCCCAGGTCTCCAGAGGGACAGAAGGCCCCCTGGACAGGTGGACACAGAGCAGGAGCTGCCTGTCCCGGCTGGGGGACCCCCAGGGGCTTGAGGAGGCTCCGCGCTCCTCCCGTGAGGGCCGCACGCTGAGAGCCAGCTGGGAGCCCCGGCGCGCCAGGGCGCGGACCCCGGAGCCGGAGCCGGGAAAAGCCGCCTCCCATGCGCATGTCAGGAGACTGAGGGCCGCGGAGATCGGGCGTGCGGACTGCGGTGGCCGTGGTGGACGCGGCCCGGCGCTCTTGGCGCAGCGGGAGCCCAGGAGTGCGGCTGTGGGGACGAGGTCGGGAGGAGCCTCAGGACAGCTCAGGAGCCGGGCCATTCGCCAGAGCTCGCGTGGCCAGAAAGGCCGGCCGTCCCTGGCTGCAGCCCACCCGAAGGAGGACAGACCCCATCTGGGGCAAGACCTCAGTCCCACGACACGCTGGTGCTGCCGTGGCGAGCAGAACGGTCGCCTAGAACCGGGCACGCACGGCCGGCTGTCGTCTGTCCCCAAGCACGAGAGCCGGGAGGCCGCGCAGCTGCTCGCCCCAGGGGTCCCAGATGCGCCTGGGGCGTCACCAGTGGGCAGAGGCGCGGGGCCCGCAGCAGCCGCAGCCGGAGACCCCAGGCCCCGGGCGCCAGCGGCCGCTCTGCCTCGACAGTGGGTGCGCAGTCAGTCGTGGGGCGTTTGCAGACCAGAGGCCGACGCGGAGGAAGAGGAGTTGGTCAGCCCAGGCCAGGCTGCTCCCGGGTCAGCCCGCGTCAGGCCGTGAGCGCAGGAACCGGCGTCTTCTCCCAGACGGGACTGGACCGGCGCCCACCTTGACGAAAAGCGTCAGGAACGCCTGAGTCCAGCAAGAAGTCACTGAGCGCCACTGAAGCATGGGCAAAGCCGCGGGGCAGCCTCTGACCCCGGAGGCCGCGGAGGGTGAGTCAGCATGAGCATCCCGCGGGTGGCCAGGCTGCCCCACACGCACCTGCTCGTGGCCAGCGTGTGCGGGAAGACGCCCGGAGCTGGCGAGATGCCCGCCCCTTGCCCAGCCCTTCCCGCGCACAGACTCTGACCCGAAGGGTGTGGAAGCAGCCCCAGGCGCCCTCCCACAGGCTCCTGCAAGGGCCACCGCGGGTCCACCCGGGCACCTCCTGCGTGGTTCTCTCTCAGCACTGGCAACACGCCAGCGGGAAGGTCGGGGACCTCAGAGAGGCTTTCTTAGAAGAAACAGAATGTTCTGGAACACAGTGATGGCATGAAAAGAAGGGTGTGTGCCACTTTGCAGGTGGACGCAAGCCAGCCCTGGGGGCATGGGGCACTTGGCCTCACTGAGCCTGTGAGTGGCTCTCGTGATGAAGCTTCTGGAAATTCATAGGAATGATGACGCATAAAGGACAAACAGACCGTAAACAAGCAAGGAAAACAACGTCCTGGAACACTCTTGGAATTCCTGTGAAAGACAAGGGGCTCTTACCTGAGTAAGAATCTCTCTCTCATTATTTCTCATTATTATCCGACCTTCCCCGTCTTCCCTGCTCCCTGGTCCTGCGTCCGTCTGTCCGCGTCCGTCCGGCCACTCCAGCTGCACCTGCCCACGTCCCCCAGCCCCGCGTGCTCTTGTCCTCCCTCTCAGCTTCCGTTCTGTCCCTGCGGCCAGTCCCTCCGTGTCCTGCTCCCTGACCCCCGTGGCCTCATGACACAGCCCGTGTCCAGCCGCACACACGGGCACACAGCCCTGGAGTGTCCCTTCACTCGGCACCATCTGCTTCGAGCAGGCAACGGAGGGGGACACCTCCAGCGCAAAATGAAATGAGGCCGGGCACCGGTGGACCATTTCTTGTACGAAGTCTAGCATGAAAAGATCCGAGGAAATAACATACAATTTTTGACAGACTTACGAAGCTGATGATTTCATTGTAAGGAGGTACAAGACGTAACAGGTGGTTTTGTCCAGGATGGATCATGTATCGTTGGGCAGCAAGAAGAGAGTGAGTTCGTCCGTAATCTGAATATTTTATGTTAATTGCTTTTGAGCTCTTCTTTGATAAAAAATATGTTCACTAGTTAGAAAACTCACGGTGTCCGTAAGAGAGCAGCCCATGGGGGTCTGCACGGCCGGTGCGCCCCAGACCAGCTCCCCGGCCAGGCGGACGGCGGCTGCGAGACCCGCAGGAGGAGGGGCGGAGGAAGCCAGCATCCCGGGGGTCTGGAAGAAGGTTGGATGACTCTCCCAAAACCAGGCAACGGCGGCGGCTGAGATCCACCAGGCGTGGGTGAAAGTTAACATTCCGGAACACCGAAGCCCACGGGTTCCGGGAGTGGCAGGTGCACGAACAAGGCCCCGCCTCACAGACAGCGGGAGCTCGGGACCCGGACCCCAGGACGCGGCGTCTGAGGATGGCGGCCTGCGCTGTGCGCGTGACCACCCCGGTTCCCCTGCGGCGCCGCTCCCGGCAGGAGGAGCCCCGGAGGCCTGCGCGGGTACCGTCCGCGGACTCTGCCATGCCACATGCCCCGTCGGCGGTAGGATGGCTTTCCACCCTGCGGGACCGGCCGATTTCGGCAGCTGGCCAGGACACGGCAGTCACAGCTGGCCCTCACATGTGGGGGCAGCTGGACGGTGACGCTCTGCAGAGGCCACGGGACGGACGTGTGCAGAGCCCACAGACTCCGGTCATCTCAGAGGCTGTCTCTGCGCACGGAGCCTGAGCCCCGAGCCTGCGCTGTGTCCCACCCGCGAACGAGGAAACACACACCTGACCACGGGGCGAGGCGAGATGCCCTCCCTGCCGGACGCACAGACTTTCCTTCCCTCCACGTTGTGTCCTACGTTTCTCACACTCGGAAAACTCATTTTTGAAATATTATTAAAAACCAGCAGGGAGACTCCTGGGATCCAGAACTCGCACAATGTTGTGGTTGGCTATTAGGCAAAACCCCAAAATATCTTGACCCGAGCTTGCACGTGTCTCAGAGAAAGAGCCTCCCTGCCACGAGGCGTGAGAGCAGCCACGCAGACCAAGAGAAATGCGTCTCTTCAGTCGCGAGGGAGCCGACGTGCGCTTTTGTGAAAGTGTGAATGGACTCGGCGGTTTCAGAAGAACTGAGTATTGGTTCCATGTCGAGTCTTCATGTCTCGGCAAGTCAGTCATTAACGACTATGCGTGCAGGAGATCTTGTTGAAATCCCTTTTATCGCTTACAAAAATATAGACGGTTTTCTAATACACACCCTCGTGGCTCAATTTTTAAGCAATCCAGGTAAAAAGAGAAGCCCTTTTGGAAGGTCTCCTTTCCCTGCCCCCTCATCCCGACCCGGCCAACTTGCACACCTTGAAGGGACTGGCTTCTCCTGCTGGTCAGCAAACACCTTCCTCCTCCTGGTTTGCAGCGGGGAGGGCAGCGCGTACAGGCCCCTGCGGGGAGCGGGGCACAGGGCCAGTCAGACACAGCCCTCCCGAGGCAGTGTGCACCCCGGGTCCTGGCCGGCGGGTCTCCCCCAGAGCTGAGCCTGCACAGTGGCCCTTCCCGAACCCCCCGTGTGGGCTGGGTCGGGAGGGACCTGGGAGTCCAAGTCAACCACGGGCACGGAGACCCCAAGAGGAGCAGATACAGCAGCTCATGTGGACGGGCAGGCGGCGAGGGCCTCGGGCACACGCACATCAGAGCCTCCTCCCGTGAACCTAGGAGCCTGGGGTGCACGTGAGAAGCCCCCAGCCCTGTGTCCACCTGGGGACTCCGGTTTGCACTAAGCGGCCCTGTGGGCTCTCGCCTGACAAGACCCCCGGTTGTGGAGGTCCCAGCCTCAGCCGGAATGGAGACTCGGGGATATCCCCTACAGGCTGGTTCCCGTGGGCCCGCGTGCGAGGGGGTCAGGCAGAGCAGCACCGACCCCGTGTTCTGGTGGAGAAAGAGGCCGGGCAGCCCCTCGTTCCCGAGGGACGTGAGAGCAGCTGGAGGGGGCGGGGAGTTCAGGGACGGGCTGGGGCGGACGCATCGCTTGTAGGAGAAAGTGGCAGGAGTCGAGCACCTGTCCTGACGGCCTGGGTCCCTGGATGACCGTGAGGGCAGAGCCCACACGGACCCCACGAGAAGGTCGTGTGGAACGACCAGAAACTCCCCAGTCAGAAGCCCCTTGTCCTCCAGCTCCTCGCCAGTCCTTGTCCTCTCTCTGCGCAGCCCGCACGCCGCCGGCCTCGGCGGATGGTCACCGCTGGGCCTCCTAGCACGGCGAGTAAAGCTTCTGTGTTTCTCCTGTTCATCTGTCTCACGTCCATGTGATTCCTCGTCCTGCAGGCAGACCCTGGTTAGAGGAGGACGTTTCCTTCCCTTCATTCCCAAAAGCAAACTTTCTCGACCTAAGTTCAGCCCTTGTAGGTCTTTAGGTCATCTGACAGCGTTGCTCAATGCTGCGACTTACGTGTGAGCTCCTTGGGGACGTCCCCAGGCCTGGCCTTTTCTGCACTGGACCCTAGAGTTTCAGGACACGTCTTCCCCCATCCCCACATGCCTCGCTGTGCTAGAGGGAAGCTGTCAGGGTCCAGCGGACGAGCCGTGCAGAAGCCGTGCACGGGGCCGTGAGTGTCCCGGGACAGCTCGACAGGACTCTGCTCCACGGCCGCCAGCCCCAGCCAGCCACCCCGCGGAGCGCCTCTCAGCAGGGCTCACGGCACGTCCAGAGGGTTAGGGACTGCGGCATAGACCCAGGTGATCGTCACACACGTCTCAGCCCCTCACCCGCTGGCAGGTGATATCCGCACAGCTGGACGGCGGAGCTGACCTCGAGTCTGCCCGCGCTCCCCCGCTGGGACCGCGGGGTGCTGGGTTTCTCGAATGCGAGCCCGGGATTTCTGCTAATACTGAGTCTCTAAAAAGCACTGGACGAGCTCTGAGTATAGTGAGTCCCAAATACATCTGACACGTGTACCAAAAATGTGCTGTTTCTCGGCCGGCCACACTCCTCCGGGTGCCAGCATCTTCTCTGAAAGTAGCTTTCCTGGTCTGAGCGTGTCGAGTGCCGTAGCGTCCCCGTGGAACCCCAAAAGGAAGAGCCTGGCCCCGGGGAAAGGGGTGCCCTCTGGGAGCCCTGGGATGGGGCCCAGGATGGGGGCCCAGACCCACGCTGCCCCGGCCCTTCAGTGCTCGCGCTGGGAAAGACGGCTCAACGCCAGCCAGAGCAGCTTGTTCCCCCGCCACTGGGCGTCAGCTCTGGGACCCTGTGACGGTCACAGGCGACGCTGGTTGGCTTTCGCTGTGGGGGTGGGGTCCCGGGACTGAGTCCCTCCTCACTCAGCCCTGCTCTAACCCCCACCACTTCCCACCTCTGCTTTGTGTTTCACCAGGAATTTCCTTGTCTCCCGTGGAAATTCTTGCCTGTGTTTTCCTTATCGGGGGAGGGGGCTGCGCTCCTGGAGAAGGCGCCGTCCTGCCGGAGCAAATGCGAAAGGAGAAAAGGGAGAGAAGGAGAAAGGAGACCGTTTTCATGTAGTGGAAACCCGAGAGGCTTGGATGGGGACTGCGTCTGCGTCTCCGTAAGACAGCCGGGACGGAAGGCTGGACAACGGTGTCCTCGCCAGCCAGAGAGCCACTGTGGACTCGGCCGGGCTGACCGCCTTCCCGCCGAGACGCACAGCCTTAGAGGAGGCTGACCACGGAAACCCTTCCTCCCTCGGCGTCCACAGGGAGCCCCGTGCCCGTCTCTGCTGGTGGTGCAGACCCGCTGGGGTCGGCGTGGGGAGCCCTGCCTCCTGCACATGCCTTGCTCGCCAGACCCCGGGACGGGCGCCTGTTCACCATCAAGGCAGGAGGAAATAACGGCCCCAGCGGCCAAGCCCCAGGGTCCACCGAGACCGGCATGGTTGGGAAGACTCCGAAGGTCGAGGTCCTATTCTAGAAGGGAAGGAGAGGAGGGGTGACTGAAGCTGGCTTCTTTCTCCTCAACACACACGCCTTTTCCTTCTTCCTGGCGGGGGCGGGGGCTCCACTCGTGAGGACCTGGACGGGGACGCTTGCTCGTGACAGCATCCTGGAGGCTTGGTGCCAACCCAAGGGCATGGGAGCCGCCCCGGCCGCGGACGCTCGAGCAGGCACGGAAGTGCAGGAGGGTTTATAGGGCAGCAGCAGCCGTCTGGGAGGCTGGTCAGAGCCTTTGGCCTCAGACCCAGCTGGGGGGACGCTGAGTGCGGTGCTGGACGCGTCGTGAAGAGCCCGATAACAGCGTGTCCAGCTCACAAGGTCCCAGAGAAGCAGCTTGCGCAGACGTCGCCCTGATGGGCCGCTTGTTCTCCGCCGGTTCCACCATCAGAAGGAGAGCGCTCGCCATCCTGGGCGTCACGCTGGCGGTGGCCTGCGCACACGGCCTCTTCCCCTTCCTCCGGAGAGGCCAGGACCTCCTGTGGGGTGAGTAACTAGCAAATACCGTCTCCGGCCTCGGGAAGCCACTATCCACAGCCACGGAAACGGCGGCGTGGCCGCGCTGAGAGCCAGGCGAGGCGCGTGCCGTGTTTCTCCTGCGTCCCGAGAAGGGAGCCGTGGTTCTGGAGGGTGGACGGGTCGCAGCTCGATCCTGTCTGAAGAGTAACTCGGGGTCTCTACCCACGAGACTCTCCATTTCACCTGCTTGACTATTTGAAAAAACTGTCTTTGGGAGAAACCACTTGTTCCTTTTCCTGGGCATGGTGTGTGTCGGGGACGCACGGTGCTGCAGTGTGGAGTGTGGTCGGAGCTTGCAACGGCCTCGCCTCAAGCTCTGCATCTGTTTGGCTAAAAAAGAAAGAAAGAAAAAAAGAAAAGGCACCAAACACGTTGAAGGCATTTGCCTTGAGCAGAATGTCGGAGGTGCCTCTGGCTGCCCCCCCAGGACGCACACTGGCCCCAGCAGGCTCCTGCGTCCCCGCAGCCCGGCGGGGCTATCTACAGACTCGGGAGTGGGAGGACCCTCACGCTGACCGCCCCGTCCCACCCCTGCTGGGCCCCACGTCTCCCAATTCCACTGGGCTCGGGGCTTTGTGACTATGTGGGAAGTTGCACCGACGTCCCTCACAGACCCCCGTGCCCCTGAGAAAGCGCCTAACGCGTCCCAGGCAGCAGGAAGCCGGAGGCGAGCGCTGGGCTCAGAGAACACGGGTCTGCACGCGCCCCTCCCCTCGCCACGCCTGCCGCACGCAGGAGCTTGGGAAGTCATCCGTGGCGGGGACCCCTGACATGCCACGCCGTGCCGAGCGCCCTGCGTCTGGATGACAGCGGGAAAGGACAGCAGACGCGCGTTTCAGGCACCGCGGGGAAGGTGGCCTCATCTCGCCCACATGAGCCTGCGGTCCCCGTGCTGTCCGGCATCTGTCCCGTGAATTAACTCATCTGTCCTTCCGTCTGGTAGTCATTAAGGCCCCACCTGTGTAAAACCACGGTTCCACGAGTTAGGAGTCGCGTGGCTATTGCGGCCGAGTTGTCATGGGTCGGGGGCGCCCACGGACCGTCACGCACACGGTCAGCTGTGGAAGTCACAGTCCACAAAATCGGGGTGTGGGGTCTGCTGCTTCGCCGGAGCCCCGCATGCCACCGCCCGTCGGAGGGCTCGACTGGCGCCCGCTGGGGCTCGGGGCCTGCACGCTGATCGCGCTCGAGGACGCATCCCGTCAGGCTCTATCCGGGGGCGGTGATGCCACGTCGTGGGCGCTTTAGCGTCAAGGGGAGCATTTTGAGGCTGGCTCGTTAATCGTCTACAAATTACTTATTTGGAGACTATTTCTCTCGCTGTGTCCGTCTCACGCTCATTGATAGAGGACAGCGTTCTCCCGGCCGCCCACCAGCTCGCCGCAGCTCCGCTGAAAGATCGCTGTCACGGGTCACGTCTCACAGCCCCCAGTCCAAGTCGCAACGCCGCTCTGTGTTCTCAGGGATCTGCATTCTTGTCACGGCGCCGGGATCCTTGTGGGGGTGGCAGCCGGGAGGGGGGGCCGCCGGCGGGCTCGCGGCTGGCCCTCGCCCCGGCATGTCTGGCCAAGGCTTGGCCCCAGGAGGGCCCCAGAGGCCTGCGTTCAGGGCCTGGTCACCCCCGGGAGGACCCCAGGATCCCAAGGTACAGCTGTGTCCAAGCTCACTATCCCTCCGTGTCCTTCCGTGAAGCCCCACACTCCGGACTGGAGACTGGATGGGGCACAGTCGAGGACACATGTAGGTCCTGGACATGCACACCTGACGGTCAGGCTGCGGCCTGTAGTGGTCCTGTGGGGGGCGGGAGCAAGGCCAGGGCACCCTGCACGTCCGTGCCGCTAGAGTCTGTCTCACTCCAGAGTAGGGTCCCGGGCCTCAGCTCAGGGAGGAGCAAACGGAGGCAGCCGGAGGCTCTGGGTCGAAGGAGCTGGCCGTGTTTGCGGACAGATGTGCACGTGGCCCTGAGGGTCTACAAGAGCAAGGCGGGGCCCTTCTGCGGAGCCTGAGGTCCTCATGGAAGCCGTGTGCTCGTCAGCACGGAGGGGACGCGTGTGCACTGTTTGTGCAAAGCCGAGACGAACGCACAGGCATCTTCACGGCAAAGGTTCCCACAAGTTCCAGCCCCTGCGGAAAGTACGCGGCCGAGGAGCGTGGGAAGCGGGGACTGGCCTGCAGACCCAGACGTCTGGGCCCAGCCGGGCGGAGACGCACGGAGCGAGGAACGCTGGCCGACTTCACTCCTGGTGATCAGGTTTCGGCAAGGGGGTCAGGCACATCAGGATCCCAGCACAGGGCTCCGAGCAACCAGCTCTGCAGTCAGTCCGCAGGCCCCCGGGGCCTGCATGGTTTGTGGCCCCAGGGGAGGAAGACCCGGCGTTTGTGTGTCGAACAAGGGCTCTTCGGAGACGGTGGACGTGCGGCTCTTTCACAAGCGTGTGCTCACCCGCCGTGGGACCGGAAGGTCGGAATTTTCAGGGCGTCCAGCCCGGCCTCGGGACAAGGGGAGGGCGGGAGGTTGATCAGATGCCCACTCCAGGGTCTCCGTCTCTCTGCCTCTGTGACGACGCTTCCGTAAAAGCCCAGAAGCACTGGTTCCGAGAGCTTCAGGCTGGGGAGCCCGAACGTCCCCTCATGCCACGGAACCGGCCCCATGAGCCATGAGGACAGACGCGTGTTGCTTGTGGGTCTCGCCCCACACGTCTCTCCTTCGGGCTATTGGTCTGCACCTTTAAGTGAACCCGTAAAGGCCGTGCTCCCCTGAGCTCCCTGGGCCCCTCTGGACGGCCAAGGAGCTGAGGAGGGGGTCCTAGAACCTCCCTGGGGCAGCCTCTGGCCAGAAGGGCAGGTGCCAGCCCGGGGCTTGTGACCCTGGGTATGAGGCCACCTGGGGCGGACCGGCTGGGAGTGGAGATCTCAGCCGCTCGGCGTCTGCCCGGTGTTGTGTGCAAGGAGGAGGGGACAGCTTCAGGCAGGCTCCACGGCGGCCTGTGTCCCGAGCCCTGCGAGCCACCTTGGGGCGCAGAGTCCGTGAGCAGGGCCATGCTGCCTCAGCGAGGGAGGGCAGTGCTGGCTTCGGGGGTAAGAACGCGGGCCATGAGGTTTGGACTCACACGTGCCCTGTGCCCCTGCTTTCGTGGGGTGTCCCTGTCCCTGCGGGTCCAGGAGAGACTCTGCGAGCCCAGCGTGGTCCTTGGAGCCCTGCCTGTTGTGAGGGTTTCTGCCTCCTTCCTGGGGCTCCTCGTGCGCATCCCACAGGGAGAGCCCCTGAGCTCGCGGGCCTGGGCCCGGGCAGAGCGGCACCTGCCCCGTGGCGCACTCCCCAGGCCCTTGCGGACAGAGGTCCCCCAGCGCTCAGTGGCCAGTCTCGTCTCCCAGAGTCCCGGGACGATGCACGGGATTGTGTCTTTCCCGTAACACACTCAGAGGCCGCGGGGGGCGCGGGGGGCTGGAGAGGGCGCGTGGGGGGGTCTGTGCCGGGCTCCGCCCCCCAGACCCGGGAGGCGGCCGGCGTCTCCGCCTCCAGCACCTGTGGTCTCGGCCGCGTAGACGCCGCTCCCCGATCAGAGACTGGTTCTTCCTGCAACGGGGTCGTTCGCGGAGATGAGGACGGAAAGGACAGAAGAGCTGGGAAGCGCACTCACGGCGTCAGTAGATTTTCTGGGTTTTCTTGTGCTGCTGCCTCCTAATACGGACGTTTCCATCCCAAACAGCTGGATTCCTACAACGCTGTCTGTGTTTGAAAGTATTCTGGGAGTCGATTATTTTTTCAAATTGTGCATTTCCGTTCATGAAGTATCGATCATGCAAGATTCCTTAGTAACAGAAGCTACTCGGGCGCCCCTAGAAGCAGGCGCCCGCCTTGCATCATTCGTTTGGAGCCTCACGTCTGAACCCAGGAACGCGACCTTGGGCTGCGGGTTAGTCTGGGCCACGCTAACAAGCCGCACGACCGCAGATGGGCGCGTCTCAAGCTCCGGCCGCCGCAGGTGCAGACCCGGAGCCCGTGCGTTTCGTGTGGGGTGAGGCGGCGGGCAGACGCACCGGGCCGTGTCCTGCCAGCAGGGGCCCTCGGCCCGTCTTACTCATCCCACCACGGGGTCCCCCCAGGGCTGTCCTCGCATCGTCCCGCTGGGCGAGGTTTCCGCGTACGAATTTCGAGGGAGGTGAACGTGGGACCTGTGAGGCAGTTCAAGCATGAAATAAAATTAAGCGAAGTCTTGTCATTGGAGACTGCCGGCTCATTTCAGTAACGTGTCCTTTGTTAAGTGCACAAGGTAAAATGGGGAGAGTTTACGAGCTTCTGTGTCCTGGTTAGGGAATGGAGGACTCGGCTCCTTGCAGTCACGGAGGGGGTCTGGGCCAGGGGAGCGAGACTGCGCGGGAGGCGGAGGGAGCAGGCAGGTCCCTGTGCTCCTTGCGCTGCGCGGGCAGCTCTCGGGGTGGTGGGGACTCATGCCTGCTGTGAGATGTGGAAACCAGGCCTGCGGGGCAGCCACCCAGGACCCCCAGATGGGGCTCAGGGGCCATGGCTTGTCACTGCCTCGCGCTGCCCTTGGAGGACACTGAACGTGTCAGCGGCGTCCACGCTCGGACGGGCTCACCGTACCGTCTTGTGCCGCAGGATGGAGCGGAGACCCTCCTGTCCTCAGCGTCGTGGAGGAGACCAGACGCATGGTGGACCGAGCCATCTACCACACCGTGAAGAGGTAGGCTTTCCGGGGGACACAGGAGGGCAAGTCACTAGGGGCTGGTGCCCGGGCCTCGCCGCCAGCCTCGCCATCTCCACTTTACCAGTCGGGAACTCCTGTGCGTTTCTCCCTTTCCTGGTTTCCAGGGCAAGATCCCGAAAGAACCGGTATCCAGTCCCAAACTCTGTCTCTAGGGAAGCCCAGAGCAAACCACGGTGATCTTGCCAGGACACAGCTCTGCGGTCTCGGTGGTGGGGGTGGGGTCCCGGCGGTGGGCTGGGGTCCCGGGACAGGGGGCTCCTCGTCCGGGAGCAGGAGGGAGGAGCCGAGACCAGAGCAGGGACAGAGGACACCACGGACACAGACATTCGGTGCAGGACAAGCCCACCCATCCTTCTGGCTTCAGTCATGAGAAACCCCTGGTTTTAATACCTAATTGACCTCAGTATTGAGGACATGGTGGTCTCGCATGAGATGTGTGTAAAGCAAACAAAACAGCTAAAGAGCGGGTTGTGTCCTCACAAGCTCATCTCGTTGGTGGCTGACTAACGGTTACAGACGCTTTCGCTGGGGACGGTGGCATCCACGTGCAGTCCCGGGAGCCAGATCTGCAGAGACCCGGGCCCAGGACGATACCTGCCTTTCCCTGGACTCCTGGATGCCCCGCAGGGCGTCACCACCCAGCACTCGTGGACCCACACTTTGTTTTACAACAGACCCGTCCTTGGTCCGCTTGCCGGGGAGCCTTCCCTCGGGCCGTGCGCCGCTGAGCGTGGCTGGTCCGCGTGCCCCCTGCTGCCATGGGCGGGCCGTGCGGGGGGCCCGGGCTCCAGGCCCTGCTCCGTCTCAGCTGCACCGTGGGGTCCTTCTCGTCTGGAATGGCGGTGGGCGCAGTCACAGTCTTACTGTCGCTCCCTCTGACGGTTCTTTCCCGTTCTGCTGGATCGTGCCTGCCAGGGAGGCAGCATCCGGAGTCCCCAAGGGACTGTGGTCCCCGTCGCCTAAAGCTCCTGCCCCTTCCCGGACCCGCCACTGGGCACACTGGCCATGGGGGCGCGGGACCCACGCCGGTGTAGGGAGGGTCCACGCCCTGTCTTTTGCCCTGGAGAGGAGGGCGTCCGTGCCGTGCGGGCAGTAGGGCCGCCCTACGGAGGGAGACACCACTCCGGCCTCCCGCAATGCCCCCTTTCCAAGCAGACTCCACGCCCAGCGTGCCGCTTGGACTCGGGACCCTGGGAATGAGAGCGGGGGCTTCTGCCGACAGCCCGCCTGACGCCCTCAGAGCGGCCCCTTCAAAGCATCCTGGAGGGTGGACGGGAGCAAAGACAGTCAGCGCCCTTTGTCTCACGAGGTGTCAAGAAATAACCCAGAGCCGTGGACATTGCCCCCCAGTAGTATCTGCCCCGTGTGGACGCCACGCTGGCGTCTTGCAACCTTTTCCACGACCCCGTCCTTCCAGGGACCATGGTCAGACCGTGGATCTGACCTGCAGGGCTGGGACCACATCCGTTTGTCCCCATCCTGCTCCCCGGGGTCGGCGGCCGCCCCCATGACTCTGGGCTACGGGTGAGGCCCTGCGTGTGACATCCTCCAGCACAAACCAGGTTCCCCGAGGTCTTCCTCAGGACGCCCGGGCTTCTCCCTGGATTCTGAGCTGAGCTCTGCCCTCGGCCAAGGCGTCACCCGGGGAGGGGATGGTGTCTGCCGTCTCAGGGCCCCCGACCCGGTAGTCTCGTCCACGGGTCTGCCGGCGAGCTGAGGCTGGCCTGAGGCTCCTCCCGCCATCGAACTCTGAGGACAAAGAAACGGGGTCCTCGGTCAGGGTCAAGGCCGCGGGTCTCCTGGTTCATGAGGAGCAAAAGCCGAAAACGAGGCTGCAGATGCGTTTCACCCCTTGGTTTGGTGGTGATGTTCGTGGAAACGCAAAGACGAGAGAGCCCATCAGGAAGGTCGTCGGTGAGGTCTTCTGAGGTTGTTTCTAGAAGTTTCTTCAAGAGACCTTCGAAGACCAGCATCATACAAGGAGGCACTGAGGCTGCGAAGCAAACCCACAGTTCACTGAGGTCCTTATGGTTCGAATCCGGGAGACGCAGCCTCTGGAGGCGTGCTCTGGGGGTGGGCGGTGGTTATGGGTCGAGCCCGCGGCCCTCCTCGCTCGCCGGGGGAACGCTGACCAAGTCGCCGCCGTGGGTCCCCCAGGGCGGGGCAGGGCGCGTGCGGGGCGCTGGGCTGCAGGCCGGAGAAGTAAGCCGCGTGCCGGGCCGTGTGGCGCAGGCTGGCGGGCACCACGAATCTCGCGCCCGTCCGGGCCAGGCGGATGCCGTCCCGCCTCCCCAGCAGCCTCCCTCATGGATCCGCCCCGCCCGTGAGCTCCTGACCTCGCCTCCCAAGCCGCCCTCCCCCTGGAAATGCTAAGATGTGTTCCCCTTACGTGTAATTGTGTCTCACTTAGGATTAATGAACTAGTGAACCATTTGCTATTTGCTTAGTAATCATAGAATGAATTACCACATTTCTTTTTTTCTTAAAGATTTTACTTGTTTATTTGAGAGAGAGACAGAGCGAGCACAAGCAGGGGAGAGGGAGAAGCCGAGCAGACAGCCCGAAGCGGGGCTCGATCCCAGGACCCTGAGACCATGACCTGAGGCGAAGGCAGAAACTTAACCCACTGAGCCACCCAGGTGCCCCGGATTATTACATTTCAATAAATAATTAAATGTCAGCAAGAATCCCCAATAATTGTTCATTATTTATGAAATAATAAAACCTGCAGTTTCTCAGTATTTTCTACCCTGGTCGCTGAGAAGGTCGAAAGCACTTCCCACTCCAAACCCGGTCCATGGAGCACGTGGTGCCTGCTGCTTCTCTGAGTTCTTCTAAAACCAGTCTGTGGGGTGCACGGCAGCCCCAGGCGGGTCGCACACCTTCGAGATCTTCACTCCGCGAACGTGCACAAGCCCCGTGGCCCGGATGCAGGAGCCCCGGCTGCCGTGGGGCCACCTGGAGGACGGGGGAGCGACTTTGGCCCCGCTGGTTCGAGGCGGACAGAGAAGGACACACAGATGGAGGCAGACGGAGGGGAGAGAAGGCAGAGGGGAAGACCCAGAGGAAGAAGGAAGATGCCGCGAACTGACCACGCGACCCCTTGCCCATGGCCAGGACCCCACGTGCTCAGGGCTGTTTCCACATATGTTCTGGGCTGTGACCCACACACTCGGGGTTATGACCCCTGGACTCAAGACGGTGATGCCACCTCGGGGCTGTGACCCGTGTCCTGAAGACCGGGACCCCACGTGCTCGGGGCTGGGATCCCTCGTGTCCGAGCTGTGAGCCCGGACGGTTGGGGCTGTAACCCTGTATCCTCAGGGCTGGGACCCCACCTGCGCAGGACATGGCCCGTTTCCCAGGGTGTGACCGCGTGGCCTCTGGCCGTGGGGAGCCCCACCCCTCCCTCGGGGGCTGGACGGCACTGGCCACATGCAGTGGCGGGGAGGCCCCGGGGGTCCGGGCGCAGGCCGCAGGCAACCGGGAGTAGGACGGTGCTCGGAGTGGTCTCTGGGATGTGGGCCGGACGTCCTGCAGCAGAGCAGGGGCCACGTTCGGGGCCACGTTCGGGGGCCGCGTGCTGGGACGGAGTGGGGGGGCTGCCCCAGGGCTCAGCAGATCTCTCCTGCCAGGCGGGGAAATGCTGGGTCTCAGGGTCCGGGGTAGGCGGGGACCCGGGCTCTGGCCTGGAGGTGCTTCCGGAAAGGGCCAGATGAGTGAGAGGACGGGGAGCAGATGGGGGCCCAGAGGTGCTCATGTCAGGGAGAAGCCCTGCCGGCTCCCTGCGGGTCCTCAGATGCTCCCGGGGGTGGGGGGGTCCTGGGTGCCTCCAACGCTCACCGCCTTGCCTCTAAGGACTGTTTCCCCCTCACGCTCCCAGGGTGAGCCTGTGCCTAGCCGGTGTGCGTGAGCGGCCCGAGCGGCCCGTGTGCGCTGGGGGAAGCCGTCCTCGCTCCTCGATGCCTCGGCAGGGCGGGAGGCGGTGACGCCGGGCAGGCTTGTACGAGTCCACACGGCGCGGTGCCGGGGGCCACCACCGGTCTGCCACGGCTCTCATCCCGCGGCACCACATCCTGCCGGTCCGGCCATCGGGCCGTTTCCCACATTCGCGGCTCGCTGGGGGCTCAGCGTGTGCTACCGTGCCTCGGCACCCGCGTCGGCACCCGCCCTTGGTCCCGTCTGCTGTGGACGTGAAGACGGTGCTGGCAGTGCCCGGCGCAGAGAGGACCGAGGACGCTTGGGGACGTCAGGAGCAGATGCTTCTGTGTCCCGGGCACCAGGGAGATGGTGGGAGCCAGACGGGCTGCGAGGCGGTCATCACGCAGGGGACGCGGAGCCAGCGAGAGCCAACCTTCCCGTCGGAGCTCAGAACCGGCTCTTCTGTGCTGCAGACGAGAGCGAAGTTCTGTCACTGACCTACAGCTGAGGCCTCGGGACGCCCTGCAGCCGTGGCCGGTGGTGTGGACCGTGAGCCGTGCAGGGATCCCCGCCGTCCTCGCCAGGTGGCTCCAGGGGGAAGGTGGCCGCAGGGAGAGCCTCTCTGTGGGGAGACCCGTGTGCCCAGAGCGACCCGGGCCGGCTGCTCTCCCTGCAGCCGTCACCAGCCGGCCGTGGCCAGAGCTGCCAGCCCGGCACAAGGGTTCCCAGGCGAGGGACCACCCGACCGGAGCCCAGGCTGGGGCGGGGGAGGCAGGCGTTTTGAGATGCAGCCCCCGGGAGCCAGGGCAGGCAGGGAGGAGTCCAGAGACAATTCCCGTCCACGGCTGCTGCGCCTCTGACGACTCCTGGGATGTGCGGAGCCCGGGGTGTGGAGGCCGCCGGCCTGTGTCGGGCCCCGGGGAGCGGGAGTCGGGGCCGCCCGTGTTGCTGGGGTCCGGACACTACTGGGCCTCTCTGGGCTGGGCCAAACTGGGGCGCAGGTTGCCGTCTCTCATGGAGACCAGGTCCGTGTGGGAACCTCCTGGGGGCCTTTCTCCCCGGGGGGCTGGGCCCAAACGCGCGTGTGTCCCCATGCGCCCAGGGCTCACCCTGGGGCACAGGGGAGGAGGAGAGCGCCTGCTCACACCTGGGGCTCCTGGCCTGCCGGCCCCAAGCTCAGGGTGCAGAGCCCCCACCCCGGGTAGTCCTCAACCCCAGCTCTGTCTCCCTCGTTCCCTGGAGGACCGGGGGCTCAGCCTCGGGCGCCCCTCCCCTGCTCGCCTCTGCCGCACACCTCCACGGCTCTTCCCGCAACGACCACCCTGGTTTCTGCACGTGAACGTTTCTCCTGGAGCGGGCATGAGTCGGCGGTGACGGTGTCTGTTTGCCTCCGAACGGGCCGCCAGGTCGCTGGGTCTGGCCGCGGTGTAGGCCTGCTCCTCGCTCTCTGGAGGGGAGACCAGGAGCCCCCTCTCACCTTCTCCGCGAGCGAGAGAAAGGAGATGGGTGTGCGCGCGCTGTTCTGGGGGACTGCGATCGTCTCTGTTCCTCGCGGGAAGAAGCGCGGCCTCGTGCTCGAGACGCTGGCGCCGCCGGATGCAAACCGGGCCGCGAGCGGGGCCTGCTTCCCTCCCCGTGCACGGCGGCTCACGCGTGCTGGGTCAGGGCTCCGGACGTCTGTGCAGCTCCCCACACACCAGAAGACGGAGGGAGTCGTTTACGGTGTTTAGAGACGTGATTCCGCAAGTCCGGCCGACCGTAGCCACACAGAATACCGTCCACTGATGTCACGTCCGGGGTCCAGACCTGCTTAAAGAGCCACGCGGACACCGACACGTGTCACTGCTGTGCACGCGTGGGAGGCACCAGGCTCCGCGGAATGACGGGCAGAGGGGCGTGAAGTTCGGCGCCTCGGACGGCAGCCCGTGCGGCCCACTCTGCCGGTGCTGGGTCCAGCCCCGCGCCCGTGGGGACGTGGCCCCTCATGTGGCCGTGTCCATGAGGTCTGCGGCCTCGGGCTCCATCTCAGTGGTTCGTGCTGGGACGTCCACACCACAGGCTGCGGCCCGGAGACCGCGATGCGGAGGTCTGGGGCCCCGGGAGGCTCTGCTCACCGGCTTGTCTGTTGGCGTAACCACGGCGAGAAGAGGCACCAGCTGCCTTTACGGCGAACAACGTTCCAAGGACGTTGGCAAAGCGGAAGCTAGGGCGCCTCCCCGCACAGAGGGGGAGGGTTTGCTCCCTGTTGACGTGACAGAGGAGGGCCCCTGGGGTGCCTGCTCCCCTGTTCCGAGGCGGCCACACGGGGCCCAGGGCCTCCGTGAAGACTGGGGTTCTTGCCTCC
This sequence comes from Meles meles, assembly GCF_922984935.1. Lineage (NCBI taxonomy): Eukaryota > Metazoa > Chordata > Mammalia > Carnivora > Mustelidae > Meles > Meles meles. The sequence continues at coordinate 565,453 of NC_060080.1, forward strand.
GAGAGCTGCTAGAGCACGTGGCCCCAAACCCAGCAGCTTAACGCAACACCCGTGGTTCGTCACACCATCAGGGGTCATGGGCCAGCACGGACCTCGCTGGGCCAGAGTCGCCGTCCGGGGACAGCGGTCCTCCCAAGACTCCAGGAAACTTCCCTTTCCACCCCCCTCCCAGGTCCAGAGAAGCCCGTGTTGCCGGCCGGCCTTCCCCTGTCCTCAGGCGGCGACAGATCTCTGACCACGTCTCCTGTCCTCCCTACCCTCCTCCTCCCCTCAGAAGACCCGGTGGTTGTGTGGCCGCCCGGAGGGCTCGGGAGTAGCCCCTGTTAGCCTCCGCCATTAGCCATCCCCGTCCTGCCTGCAGCCGAATGCCCTCGCCGCGCAGCCAGGCCTGCTCGCGGCGCCGAGGATTCGGACACGGACTTCTTTGGGGGACTGTTCTCCTGCCCCCGCGGTCTCCGGGAGCCCCAGAAAGGCCGCGGCTGGCACTGCGGTGGCCGTATCTGCGGCCCTGGTCCCGTGTCTCTGCCGGCTGGTGTGGCAGCTTCTACCAAAAGTTCATGACGGGGACACCTGGGGGCTCCGTGGGTTAAAGCCTCTGCCTTCAGCTCAGGTCGTGATCTCGGGGTCCTTGGATCAAGACTCACGGCAGGCTCCCTGCTCGGCGGGGACCTGCTTCCCCTCTCCACTGCCCCTGCTGTGCTCCCTCTCTCACTGTCTCTCTCTGTCAAATGAATAAATAAAATCTTAAAAGAAAGGAAACTTCGCGTGTCGGTCCCTGGCTGTGCCCCCAATGCCAGCTAGCAGGCTCTCGACGAGGGATTGTTGTCAACTGAGCGTAATTACGGCCTTCGGCAGCCGAGGTTTTCTCGGGTGACAGCCTGTGGTGAGCGGTTCTCGTCACAGCACCGGCCGCCCCGTTCCCTCGGTGCACACGCGGGCTTCTTACTGACACATGGTGGCCCGCGGCGTCGCAGCTGGTGGCAGGAACTTGGCTGATTCCGCCAAGTCGCCCGCGTCGTGAGCCGCACATCTCAGGGCAGCTGGAGGGGCTTCCTGCCAGCTCTGCCTGAGGCCGCGGGTCCACTCTGCAGCTCCGCCCGGGCAGAGGCCAGTTCAGACAGGGCACTGGCCCCACAGTGCCATGGGCAGGGGCCTGGATGGATCCCCTGGGCTGGACCTGCTGGGATGCACGAGGCCCGGGACGCAGGGCGCTGGCGACCCAGGACGGTGCTTTCTGTCCCACCACAAAGTGGTGCCCTGTCCTGCCCTGCGGGGGCCGGTTCTCTGACAGGGGGACGGGGTGGGCCCGGGAGCAAGGGCTCACCCGGGAGCTCCAGAGGCAGCACACACAGGGCCCTGGCCCACCAGCGGGAGCACCGCGCAGGCGTCTGACTCAATGCTGACGAGGCTTATCCCCCCAAGTCCCGTCGGGCTCATGGCCTCCGGATGTGCCTGTCCTCAACCCGCACGGGCAGGCCCTGCACATACTCTGCTGAAGTGAGTTCTGGCTCCTTACGCGAACAGCCCCAGACGAATAACCCTCTTTACGTTTCCCCTTGTGCCGTAGAGACCTCAGCCAAAGAGGGATCCCGTCTCCGTCACAGCTTCTGTCTTTCTCCAAACGCCCTGAGCCGACCAGCCGAGCCGTCTCCCGTGCGGCTGAGATCATGGAAGCTTCCGTGCAGGCCCTGAAGACCAGAGTCTCCGGGAAGCTGCGGGGATCTTGGCCTCCCACCGGTGAGCCCCCCGAGGGGCCCCCCCAGCAGTGGCCCCAAGGGGCAGACCCCAGGCTGGGAGGGAACTGCGCAGAGCGCTTCTCACTCGCCTCCCTGCTCACTCCTGGCAGACGCGGTGGGTCTGCACCGCTGCTCCGACAGGCGTGGGCTGTGTCCGGGTTCACTTGGGAGGTAACGGTCCCTCTGCGGTCCAGACTGAACCAGGGGTGGCCGCTCAAGCCCTTGGCAGACTGCGTCATGGCATCCAAGAGCCGCCGTGCCCTGGTGGTGAGACCGGGCGGCCAGGGGTGGCGCAGACCGTGGGAGCCGTGCGCGGGGCTGTGCCGGGGAGGCCCGTTCCCGTGGCAGCAGCCAGCAGCCGGCAAGGACAGCAAGCCCCTCCCTGCTGCGTGGCCGTGGCCTCCATGACTTCCTCTGGGCCTCTGAGAACCAGTTTGCTGGACTCTGAACGGGGACGGCAGTGGCTGCTGGCGGAGCGGCCCCCTCCGAGCACGGCAGCCTGTTGGGGCAAACGCAGTGCGGCCGGCCGGACCTCGGGGCGGTGCATGAGCCCTGCACGGGGCATGGGAAGACGGGTTTGTGAGAAGCAGACTAACCCGGGCGTTTCAGCGCGGCGTCACGGGCCGCGCGGTCCCCGGGTTCCTCCCCCAAAAGAGCCGTAGACACGTCGTGCCGACTGAGCCTTGTTTCTTCTATTGAGTTTTACGTTTTTGATTTATTTCAAGTTGTTATTTGAAGTCTGCGTAGGAGACACGTACGGTGAAAGTGGTCTCAGGAGTAGAACTTAGTGATTCTTCACCGACAGCGCCCGGCCTGCCCCAGCAGGGGCCTGCCCGATGCCCTCCCCGCTCTGGCCCATCCCCCACCTTCCTCTGGCAGCCCCTCCCCCCGCGGCCGTGTTGTGTTTCGTTTCCTTCTCTCTCCTCCCCGTTCCCATGTGTTCATCTGCGTTTTGTAAAAGATTTTATTTATTATTTGTCCGAGAGACCCAGCAAGAGAGGAGCACCAGCGGGGGGGTGGGGGAGGGGGAAGCAGCCTCCCGGCCCAGCAGGGAGCCCGACGCTCATCCCGGGACCCTGGGACCGTGACCCTGACCCGAGCCAGAGGCAGTCGTCTAAGGATGGGCTGCCCGGCGCCCCGTCTGTTTTGTTTCGTAAATTCCTGGCGCGAGTGAGACCACACGGTGTTTGTGGTTCTCTTGCGGACTCACAACATGAAGCCCTGCGGCTCCGTCCACTGACCGGGACACTCGTTCGCTTTCTCTCTGTGTCAAACGGAGGCGTCCTTCCCAGGGCTCCTCTAGCGACACTCATCTCCCTGGTCCCTCCTCGGTCGTCCTTACGGCATTATCTCCGAGATCGTACAAATCGTCTTGGAGAAGTGACCCAAGTTTCCTTCTAGAACCACACAGGGACGCAACAGCCTTGGGGAAATACAGAAGCTTTCTGGGCCCCAACCCGGACAGAGCAGCGAGGAGGGAGCCAGTGTCCAGCTGGAGAGAGCCTGGCCCCGAATGCTGCCCGCACCCCTGACCGGCCGGGGGCTGGAGCCGCGGGGGCCGAGCTCTGCCGGCCGCCCCGTCTCACCGCCAGGGCGCAGAGGCTTGTCGAGGACGCGACCTCGCGGGTGCCCTGTCTCCGGGGGCCCAGAGCGCTGACCGTCTTTCCTGAACGTCACAGCAAACATGGGTTTTAAAAGCCCATTTCCTCACGTGGAGGGCGTGCGAGGGCATTGTGGAGAGCATTGGTTTGAAGGAGAAGGAAGCCCTGGCCCCGGGGCAGACACGGCTGACGTGGTGGGTGCCGTCTGCGACCGCCTTGCCCCGTGTAGGGCAGCAGGTGGGCTCGTCCTCACACACGGCTTCCTCCCCAGATGTCCTGCCGGAAGATGTGCTGACCACAATCGCGAACGTGTCCGGATGCCTGCCGTACATGCTGCCCCCCGAGTGCCCGGACACCTGCCTGGCCAACAAGTACCGGCTCATCACGGGCGCCTGCAACAACAGGTCAGCGTGTCCTCTGGACGGGCCCCACCTCGGGGGGGTGGAGGGCAGTGGCATTCCATCCCGAGGGGCTGCAGACCTCCACGGGCTTGTCCCACATCTGAGCACCCTGGACCCCCGACCTGCCCCGCTTGTCGGCAGGTGTGTCCCCGACGTGACCCAATGCACTGGTGTCCCCTGGACGCTGCCCCAACCCCTCTGCAGGTGTCCCATAGACACCTGTCCACGCCGTCCGTGGGCATCCTCTGGACACTGCCCCTCCCCTTCCACAAAGTGTCCCCTAGAATCGGGTTCTGGGAAGGCCCAGGAGCCGTGGGTTCGACTGAGATCAGAACGCTGAGAAGGCTACAGGCCAAGGAATGTGGCTCCATCAGGCCCGGATGTCCGTTGGGCCACAGGTGGAGGACGGCCACGGGACCCGCGACACAAGTCTGCACCAGAGCAGCCGCCCGGGTACCAGAGGGCAGAACAGCTGTGGCTGTGCCCGCAGTGGGGTCCGGGGAAGAAGGCCGTCGTCCTGCCCGCCCGCCCGCCCGCCCTCCCGCCTGCTCTGAGCCAGGAACCATGACACGTGTTGGGGAACGCGATAGCCCCGTCCTCCCCCCGCTGGTGAGTGGGACCCCTGGCCCAGTGCATCCAGCAGAAACAGGACTGGTTTCCATTTTTGTTACAAAGAGTTTCACAGTCTGAAGGTTAGGTCCGGTGATGACCATAGTCCCGGACTGAACAGAAACGTGGAGCAGATCTCAGAGGACCCAGAACGGTGCTGGCCGCGTGGTGGTCACGGGGCCCACAGGACTGGTCACGGGGCTGGTCACAGGGCTCATGGGGGCTGCTGCCAACAGGCAGGAGCGTGTGGTCTCATCTGTGGTTCAGGACAGGTAATGCCTGAGTGAACCAAACCATCGGGATGCGGGATTTCCCAGATGCCCAGACTTCCTTCCTGCACTCTGCTGAAGCCGCTGCTTGCGCCAGGAGCGCGTCCCCTCTCCCCTCCAGCCGCCTCCCCAGGAGGGCCTGGGCCCCTCAGCTCAGCCGCCCAGGTCCCTTCGGCAGGGGCAGGACGTCCCCTGGCCCAGACCTGGGGAGCCCCGTCCAGGGATTGTGTCTCGGCCCCTCTCCCGGCCGGGCCCGTCTGCTCTGTCCCCGCCGACCCTTGAGGCCCAGGCGACAGAGGGAGGGAGTCCCCTGTGCACACGACACCCCGCTCGGGGCTGCTCCTGCGCCGTGTCTGCGCGACACGCCACACACGTGTGCTCTCGTGGCCTGGGGCCCGCCCACTCGCAGGGGTCTGTGCCATGCCCCCCGGCACGTGTACCCGGTTCGTGCTGATCGAGGGGCTAGAGACAGGGCAGGGGTTTCCTGCGGATGCACATTTTCTCCCTGAGGAAGAGCCCGTTCCTTCCGGAGAGTTCTGGTTGTTGCGCTGAGCAGCAGCGGCACTGCGGGTCAGAGGGTCACCTTCTGCTCCGTTTGGAAGGTTTGTCCTGGGCCGGACGCCGGGGTTGCCGCTCGTCCGAGTCGCGCCCGTGGTCAGACGTCTTTGCAAAGTTCCCAGGATTCAGGCTCCAACACGTCGGCCTTTACCACCGTGTTGTTTCCTACGTTGGACTGAGTGTCCACCAGCGCTTCTTTCTGATTTCCTGGGGCTTGTCTGTTACCGTCTTTCTTCTCGACGAACGTGGACGCACAGCGGCTGTTTCCACTTTCTTTCCTTCCCGAACCGCGTCCCTTCTTAGCTCGTTGCTGCTCCTGCCGCGAACTGCGGGGTCTGGCCCGCCTGTCGGCTGCATGTCGGCCGATGTTCTGTCTTTAAGCAAATGTGATTTGGAATTTGACTGTGTAACGTCTGAATTTCCAAATGCTGCATTGGAAGGAGACCATTTCCGCCGGTCTCCCTGCGTGTGGGGTGACAGGCGGGCGTCACGGCTGCAGGATGTCCTCACGGCCCTTTCCCCTTCGCTGAGACGATGCCGAGTGCTGGGACACAGCCCGCGAAATCGGGTAACCGGAGTGGAGAAGGATCTCTGCGCCCCACAGTCCTTCCTGTCGGGAGGACGGGATCGGCACTACCCGCGTGGCGCATGCGTGAAGGCACGTGGGGCCTGTTTCCGGGCCGACGCCACTCTCGGGCGCGTTGCCCTCGATGGTCCTCAGGCTCCCACATCCGCCCGGGTTTCTGGGCATGAGTACATGGGCGTGCGTGCTGCTCTCATCCATCACGGCACATTCGGGTCTCGGCGGGGGCTGCCGGATGTGACGGTGACCATCGGACGACTGTTGTCGGCATTCTGGGCCCTGTTTCTGCCTCCGCGAGAGGGAAGGACGCTCCGCAGACAGAGCCGTTCCTGCCTTTTCGGAGGATTCGTGGAGGCCCCGCGTGTGGTGTTCGATGCCGCGACGTCACCGCAGATGACCGGACAGTATCTGACCTCTTGGGACTTGCTCGGGGCCTTAGCCACAGAGGACGTGAGCAGAGCTCCAGGCACCTCCTCCCCGAGCAAGGCTCCCCGCTCAGGCCGCGGTCCGGGACTCCCGTGTGGAGACGCCGGACTCAAGAAGGCAGCAGAGTTTCCGCGGCTCAGACAGCTGCTCGCCAGCCTGGCCTGGCCGTCTCCGACCTGCACCCCACAGAGGGAGACGCAGGCGACGTTTGCACCCACAGAGTGACGGGCTCACCTGCCTCAGGAGAAGCCGCGGACTCAAGAGCGGAGTCGGGGGGAAACACATGCCCCGCCTGCCCCCACGCACGCACGGCGCTTGTGGCGGCAAAACCGTCCTCCCGACAGGAAAGACCGAAGGCCGCGGAAATCCTCCTGCACTTCCGTCAGCTCGTGTCGCCGGCGGTGTCCGGCACACGGCAGTTCTCGGCGGAGGGAAAGGACCGCGGGGCTGCCAAGCTGGCGTCCCGCGTGGACACAGGCAGGCTAGGCATGGCCTTGCGGGCTGCGGGACGTGGCCCGTCTGCACCACGGCGTGATTCTGCGTGGAGCCTCCTCGCCCTCGGAGAGTCTCTGACCTCAGAACCCGCGAGCTCCTGGAGGAGGCAGCGCACTCCGCCGGCAAAATCTGGTTCTTGTGTTTGATGTGCCGCAGAGCCCCTGGCCTCCGTGGGTTTAGTGTGTAACTCGCTGTGCATAACGTTCCCTGCATTAATTTGTCAAAACTCCTGCCCAAAGCCCAACTAACTGTGGGGTCAGTCTTCCAAAGCTGCGAGAACAGGCGTATGTCCACCGGCTCCCGCGGGCTCCCTGGAAACTCCTGTTCCGTCGGGACACCCGCCGTGTCCTCTCATTTGTGTTTTGATGGAGTGCGGGAAGCCATCCGGCAGAGATGACCCTGCAGATCCCACTGGAGGGGACGTCCTCCGCACGGTGGCTCCCGTGGGGAAGCCCGCGTTTAACCTGCTTCGAACTGTCATCTCCAGACCACAGACAGGGGCCACGCAGAGCCCGGGCAGCACTAAGGTCGTTCACAATTCTGACACCTGAACAGAGACAAACGGGAGCCCCTGATGGGTGCACGCGGCCCCCAAGGCCCCAGGACGCTCGCGTGTCTGAGGCAACCTAGATGCTGCTGGGGTGGTTCTCCTGCATGAAACACACAGACCACAACACGGGCACGAATGACACCAGGACAGGGAAGTTTCCAGAGTTCTTGGAGCACATGGCGTCCAAGCCCATGAGGGAAAAGCACAGCATTGGTCAAACTGCGTCGACCCGGGTCTGCGCCGCCTGCTGTCAGGGAGCTCCAGCCGTGACTGCACGCCAGGGGCTGAACGTCCTCATGCTCCCGGCCAGCGGATGGGGCATGGGGCACGGTCGGAGCCACACCAGGTCCCGGGCCACGTGGGGACCTCCTGGGGATGGGGTGTGGGAAGGACGCGCTACCATGGAGCTCTGAGCTCATTCTCGGTGACGCCGCAGCTCCTCGAGCAGACCCCACACACAGCCCCCGCGCGCCCACATCCGTCCGCAGCCAGGAGGACACCCACGGGAGCCACCCAGCCTCCACCGTGGACTTCCATCCACAATCCTCTCAGGCTGGACATTGGACGCGCCTCTCTCAGCATCGGGTGCTGGAGCCTCGGAGAGGAGAGTCCGCGCTTCCGAACATCGCAGCAGAAACGGCTGCGTCCCCATGACCTCTTGTCCAGAAAGGCTTCCGTCTGCTCACCCCGTCAGCTCCTGACCTTGTCCTCCCCGCAGCCGAGAACCCAGTGGACAGGTGCTACGGACCTTAATGTCGGTCCCACGTTGGGCCGAGGGTCTTCTGACACGACAGTGCGCCAGGTGCCTCGTGGGGAGGCCGTGCACAGGCCCCCGACGGCACCGAACACCAGCCCTGGCCCCGGCTGCTCTCCCTCCAGGACTCCCGCCAGGCAGGCCGACGGCACACCCTTTCCTGGTGTCCACACGGACCGCAAGCCCCTGGGCTCTGGGGACAGTCTATAAGCTCCCGAAATGCAAGTCAGTCAGCAGAGAAATCGTGGCCTAAGCAGCTGAATGAACATTTCGCTATTTTTCACGAAGTCAATTTGCACCTCCCCCAAGCAGTGGAATTTCCACAGACACAAACCGACTGTAAAGATTCCTACCGTCGGGGAGAGCACACGGTCTCCCCACGAGGACCTCCTGCCGCTAACGAGATACGCCGTGGTCCCGCGTCATTCCACACACGGGGCCAGGCTGGCGTGTGGGAGCTCTCGGAAGGATTGATGACAGGACCCACCCCGTGGCCCTGCAGACCCTCCCAAGTCCCTACCCCGCCTCCCGCTGGCAAGTCCCCCGGGGCTCCTGGCCGGGGCAGCGGCGACATGAGTGACCGCGTTTCCCCGTCTCCGGGGGCTGTGGCCCCGCTAGGAGCAGCGCGTCTGTTCCGTCTTTCCGACGCCAACACGGCGTCTCACCCTCTGGTGTGCGGATGTGTCGTGAGTGTGGCCGTGGTCTCGGCAGCTCCCGGCCCTTCCGTGCGAGGCAGAGTTTCTCCACCAGCCACGCTGACGGAGGACCAGTCCCCGTGGGCGGCGTCCTCAATCGTGCTGATAATGTCTTGAAACAAAGCAACGGATCTTCAAACATTTATATTTTTGAACGCTCCAAAGCCGTCACGAAGTCATGCGGCCTGTCACAATTCTCTTGGATTTCGTGACTTAGACGTTCCAAGTGTCAACACTTGGGGTATGTGGGGGCTTGTTGGAGAGTGTAGACCTGACCTTCTCCAACTCTGACGCTCGTCCACGGCAAGCCTCCGAACCGGCCTCACGCACTTTGCAAAGACCCTGCAGACGCCCGTGGCTGGTGCCCACGTGGACGCGGCGCACAAATGCCCAGAGAACACGAACACCGTCAGGATTTTATGCCCAAATTATCCGTCAAAAAAAAAATTCCCAACAGGAGATTCTCATTTCTTTTTGCTCTCAAACGGATATTTCCATTCTATTTTTCCCCAAATGTAGGCTCTTACGGTTGAAAGTCTCTCGTCTGTTTCCGCAGAGACCACCCCCGGTGGGGAGCGTCCAACACGGCGCTGGCGAGATGGCTGCCACCGGCCTACGAAGATGGCATCAGTGAGCCCCGGGGGTGGAACCCTCACTTCCTGTACCGCGGCTTCCCGCTGCCCCCGGTAGGTGTCCCCGCACCTGGGACATGGTCCCCACAACACTGCCAGACCGCCCCCACCCGGGAGGATGCCCTCAGCTGCGCCCAGGCTCCGGGCGGCGGGCTCAGAGCCCCGTGCTCTCCGTCCCCACAGGCCTGCGCCTGGTGGCTTTGCGCCCCCCTCCCCACCTCGGGGGCTGACGGGCGGAGAGATGAGCATCACCAGCAGTGACGGGAACAATGCAGACTTAGATTAAGGCTCAGCTAACTCTCGTCTCTTCGCAGTCATTTCGGTCTTTGGGGTTTGTTTTGTTACAGATATATTCACTTTGGGGGGAAGAGTAGAGAGAGTGGATCCCACACAGACCCCGCTGGTCCCGGAGCCCAGCATGTCCTGTGACATCACGACCCTGAGATCACGACCTGAGCCGAAACTGAGGCTCGGTTGGTTGATCACCTGAGGCACCCAGGTGCCCTTTATTTTGGCTTTTTGATACACATTCTTTTACCCATTGGCAGAGGAGGAGGTCTAATCAAAGATACTTAAAAGTTAAGTAATTCACTCATTTATGCAAAATGATGGCTGCTGCTTTACTCCCAGAGGCAAATATTTGCTAAGCAAACTCGTATCCAATCCACTGATCAATTTGGTTAAAAAGTGGATATTTTGCCCTCAATTTGCCTATTTGATTTCGTGAATAAATCAGACTGCCGGGTCTTAAACTATGTATGACAATGGGATTCTCCAGAAATACGATAGTGACAATCTGTTCCGTGTGAACATGCTCAGGGACCGGTACTCTGTCCCCAGACCCCTACCGAGGCAGTCGGCTTCCCTGGGCGGTTCTCGTGGACGGCGCCGAGCAGGACGACAGGTGCCCCTCGAGCTGGGAGCAGCATCAGAGCTGGTGGCCGGGCCCTGGGGGGAGGGCTCAGTCCCCCCGGCTGCACTCGTCCCCGTCCCCTCCTGCAGGACACTCTCGGCCTCCATTGGACTGTCCCTAACAGACAGAGTAACACCTTCCCCATCCTGCCTGATGCCCCGAGGCTCTCTGGGCTCCATGGGAAGGGACTAGATTCTGTAAACCCGTGTTTCCCAGAATCACGTGGCTACTTGCAGTGACCGGTGCTCAGACATCGTCAACATGGGCTGCTGGGTTCCTGCACAAACTACTCCACGTCGCCACCCTCCAGTTCCGGAGGAGAGATGGGGGTTACCGGGCTGCTGCCACGCGTGGGCGAGACTGTGGGGTATCCTCTTCCCTGGCCCCCAGGTCCACGTCCCCTCTGACCACAGGCAGGAGAGGCTCTCAGATTTTAAGAACCATGTGATTGCATTGGACCCACTTGGAACTGCAGAAGAGCCCCTGTGTCAAGGTCTGGACAGTAATCACATCTGCAGACCTGCGGGGGCCTGAGCACAGCCCCATGCCCCCGGCCCCGCCCTCTGGGTCATGGCCCTTATCACACCAGCGGCTCCCCGTCCGTGAGCGGGCGCCCTGACCCACGGTCTCCCCTGTGTCCTCCTTCTCTGCAGATTCCCATCCCACATGACACGCTGGTCTCGCTCACAGGTCCGGGAGGTGACAAGACAAGTCATTCAGGTCCCCAACGAGGCTGTGACTGAGGACGAGCAGTATTCCGACCTCCTGACGGCGTGGGGACAATACATTGATCACGACATTGCGTTCACCCCCCAGAGCACCAGCAAAGCTGCGTTTGGGGGAGGAGCTGACTGCCAGCTGACGTGTGAAAACCAGAACCCGTGTTTCCCCATACAGGTAAAATCCGAAACTGTTTGACTCCTCACTATGAAAGAAACAGATGTCATTTTAGAAATCAAACAGGGGAGTGAAAGTGAAGGTCCACATCCCCATCGTCCTGTGCGGGGGACGGGGAGGTCACCGCCATGAGGAGCATCTTGTGCGTTTGTCCAGGAATTGTCGTGTGTGCGTGTGCGCGTGTGCGTGCTCTGACCCCTACAGCTGACGCATCCCGCTGTGTGTCGTTGGGAACCTGTTGTAATCAGCCAACATCGTACATATCGTTAAGTGGACAGACATTTGACATCCTAAGGTCTGCACGGTAACGCATTAACCCATTTGCTTGCTCACGAGCATTTAAGTTTCAAGCTTTGCTGTTTTCGCACCGACACAGACAGCGAAGCGAAGCTTGCCTCTGGACATGAGCCGCAGCGCCCCTGTGTCTTCCTGTCGGGCGAGGTGCCCGGGACTCGGCTGCAGAGCTAGAGGGCAGTGTCCATGGCGGTTGCCGTGGATACTGCAGAACGGGTCTCCCTAAATACGGTTCTCATTTCCCTCTCACCACGCTGAGCCCGGCAGGAGCCCGTGGCAGGCTAGGACTGAGAGCAGGGGACAGGAGTGGACGGGTCAGAGAATGCCCCCCAGGCCGATGACTGTGGTCAGCCTGGAGCTTCCCGGGTGCCCGCAGAGGCTGTGACGGCGTCTCCCCTTTCCCGCAGCTGCCCAGCAACACCTCGGGGAGCGCAGGCGGCTCCTGTTTGCCGTTCTACCGGTCCTCTGCCGCCTGCGGCACCGGGATGCAAGGCGCCTTCTTCGGGAACCTGAGCTCGGCCAACCCGCGACAGCAGATGAACGGGCTGACGTCTTTCCTGGATGCGTCCACGGTGTACAGCAGCTCCCTGGCCCTGGAGAAACAGCTGCGCAACTGGACGAGCCCCGAGGGGCTGCTGCGGGTCAACACGCGCCACCAGGACGCCGGCCGCGCCTACCTGCCCTTCGCACGGCCCAGCGCCTGCGCACCTGAGCCCGGCCCCCGCGGGACGGCCGCCGTGCCCTGCTTCCTGGCGGGGGACAGCCGAGCCAGTGAGGTGCCCGCTCTGACGGCCCTGCACACGCTGTGGCTGCGGGAGCACAACCGGCTGGCCTCGGCGCTCAAGGCTCTGAACGCACACTGGAGCGCCCACACGGCCTACCAGGAGGCGCGCAAGGTGGTGGGCGCCCTGCACCAGGTGCGAGGCCCCGGGGCGCCGGGGGCATGGGGGCGGGGTCGGAGCAGATGGGGGAGCCCCACAGGCAGACAGGGCGGGGGCTTCCGGGACACAGGCCGCAGCCTGGATGCGCCCCTGCGAGTCGCGACCTCGCGTCCCAGGGGAGCACACATGGGGCCGGTGAAGCAGAAAGGGGACGGCAGGGACGTGCGAACAGGGTTCCGTAGGGCTGGAGGGCAGGAACCTGTCCCTATTTCAGACAGCCCGTCAGACCCGCTCCGAACTCCAACGAGGTGGCCGGGGCCCGGGCGGGGGTGTGGCTCCCGGGGTTCCCTGTGGGGGTCTTACCCCTCCCCCACCGTGGGGGGCCTCCCGGCTGTGTCCCCCTGGTGGCGTTGTGCTTGGCTGGGCTGTGCCCATGCCCCTCCCCCGAAGAGGGCTCCGGGGACACATGCTGTCCAACCTCGCACCGCGCTCTGGCCACTGGACCGGACCGCGCACAGTGGACGCTCGGGAGTGTGTGCGGAGGGCGTGTGTGCCGTCCAGTCCCGCGTCACCCCAGGAGCCCTGCCCTCGTCCGCCCAGGACGGGGCCGCATTTCTCGGCTTCACTGTTCACTTTCAGGTTCTCTGGAGTGTTTTTTCAGTCAATAGCTTCTCTTCGGTGTTTTTTTGCAAATATCTCGGAAACCCCAAAACAACGAGAGGTTGTGTTTAGGGTTGATAAATGCTTGCCGGGAGGTGGGCTGCATCGGAGGGGTTCTCGCAGCCGTCCATCTTCCCTGCTTCTGCGGTCTGGATCTCTCCCTTCCTGGAAAGCCTCGTGGCATTGAAAGAAACATCTGCAGGTCAGAAGATGGAGAGCACGCCCGGTCCCACGGCCGCGGCCTCAGCTCTGAGCAGCCAGGCCCAGGCCTGGCCTGGCCTTAGCTCCTGCCCTGAAGCAGAGACAAGCCTTCTGCCTCCTGACCCGCGAAGTCCCACAACAGCCCCGCTCGGCCCGACAGAGCCCCATGGTGCTCCCCACCCAGGCAGTTACCCCAACTTCAGCAGCTCATCCCCCGAGCCCCCTCTGACCCAGACAGACAGCCCTATATGGGCAAGTCCCCAGGGTCTATGTCTACACTGGTGCCCCTACGGGTCATGACAATGGGCCCTACACCCCCTGGGACCCCGAGGCAAGCTTCAGAGAAGGGGGGAGGGAAGCAATCTCTTGCACTGGAATTTAAATTTAAAGCTGTCTCGCGTTCCTGGCGGGGAAGAGGAAGGCCATTTCCCTTGTGGGAACAAGAAGCAGACGTGGAGCCGCACCCACACCGGGCAGCAAGCCACACTGAGCTCCCGTGCAGGCAGGGCTGCGGACACGGCTGGGGTCTGGGCTGAGGGCCGGGTCATCCCCACTCCATGCCCACCAGTGGCCAGGTGCTTCTCACTCATCCCTGAACCGGCTCGGGGATGACCCGCCAGAGAAGGAGCACTGACCCGGCTCCAGACCCCAGAGCTGAAAGCAGGCTCAGCGGCAGCCCAGGGCTCCGCGCGTCTGCCATTCCGCCGGCTTGGAGGCCGCACAGCCGCTCCCCGCTGCGCGCCCGCGGAGTGCAAATCAGAAAACACGTCCCGCTCGGAGGGGACCTGTTCTGAGGGCACAGGTGGGAGCTTTCTCCCAGCGGCCGGAGAAGGAGCAGCTGCACGGAGAGCTGCGAGCAAAGACCTTGTGTTCTCGACAGAACTGTTCCTGTCGGCTTTTACCTCATCGGACGCCACGTATCGACCCAAATCCCTTTAATCCTGGAAGAATTTGATGCTGATTTTTACAGCAAAGACCATGACTGGTAAACCTCCCAGCAGAGCCCTTGTCCCTGACCTGCAGGGGGCACCGAACAGAAACCACAGGACGAGGGTGGGTGGCCTTGTTGCCGCTGATGGGGCTCCGCGGAGGCACCGGCACGGGAATCAGAGACCCAGGCCGCCCACAGTCGTGCCCCCGGAGGCCTCGGATCGAGTAGCCTCTGGGAGGCCACAGCCCCACCCCCGTCCCTCGAAGGGCCCGCATCTGACTCGCAGACTCCCGAGGACCAGAACAAACGGACCAGCACCTTTCTGAGAAGTCACTCGGAGGCCCTAGCGCGGGGTGGGGCGACGACAGAGAGCCGATCCCGTCAGCAGACCGCGGGGTGCTGCCTTCAGGAGAGATGCTCGCTGCGGCCTGTGGACCACGCCCGTCCTGTCCCTTCAGAGAGCACGCTGTCTCCTCCAGGCTGAGACCAAACCGGACAAGGCCTCGGTCACAAAACCCAGGGCCAGTCTGGGCTCCTGTGAGACCCCCACCAGCCCCTTTCCTTCCCGTCTGTTTTGGCGAGCTCACGAGCTGGCAGACACGCATCGGGGAAGAAGGAACAGCACAGGGTCCCAACGTAACTTTCAGTCTTCCAGAGCCAGGCAGACGACGGGTGCCCTTCAACAGGGGGCGTTTCCGTACAGCTTCTGGGGAGGGGACCCACCGGGTAAAAATCCATCTGCCATACGGAGACCACACAACAGACCCAACAGAGAAAATCCTGTATGTTTTCTACTCTCACAAAAACTCCGTGAAAAAGAGTTTTCCAGAAAAGGAAGCCAGATCCGAGAGGCCACCCAGCTCCGCACGCACCAGAGTTGCACAGCCACGGAGTTGGGGGGCTTGGAACTCCCGGGTCGGGACCTGGGCCTCCACGGCTCAGGCTCCTTGAAGCACCGGGATCCCTGACTCCTGAGCTCAGGCGTTGCTGGGCCCGCGGCGAAGGGGGCGAGGAGGTTGGGGGAAGGGTGCAGCATGGCAGCCAGTCCTGCATGGTGCACCCAAGCTGTACGTGCCCTGCCCTGCCCTGGGGGTGTTTGGGGGTGTCGCTGACATGCCCTCCAAGCCCCATAAGTCTCAGAGCTGTGAGGGGGTTCTTGGGATCCATTCACCTGTTCACCTGTTCCCTGACCAGGACACGTGTCCTTCCCGGGACAAGTCTGGCCCCCGCGGATATGCAGGAGAAAGTCCTTCCCTGTCGCTGGACGTGGCCCAAGTCTGGAATGTGGGCTCTGCTGCCAGCCGCCGCTGCTCACAAGCTCTGCTGTTCTCCTCTCTCCGTAGATCATCACCATGCGGGATTATGTCCCCAAAGTCCTGGGCCCCGAGGCCTTCCAGAAGCACGTGGGCCCTTATGAGGGTTACGACCCTGCTGTGGACCCCACCGTGTCCAATGTGTTTTCCACGGCTGCCTTCCGCTTTGGCCACGCCACTGTGCACCCCCTGGTGAAGCGGCTGGACGCCCACTTCCAGGAGCCCCCGGGGCTCCCCCCGCTGCGGCTGCGGGACGCCTTCTTCAGTCCCTGGAGGCTCCTCAAGGAAGGTGCGTCTCCCTTCATGCCGGGGCTCGGCCTCCCTGCCGTGGCTGCCCTGGACCACGCCCCGACCCTGTTTATCAATGGCCCTGGGCCACCCCGTTTTCTCTCTGGGGGGTCCCTGGAGGCCAGACAGTCATGATAAAAGACCCTTGTGATCAGGGTGGGAGGGAACCGAGAGCTGGGCTTCTCCATAAAGGGTCCGTGGGGCAGGCTGGTCCTTAGAGGTGAGGGAGCAGGTGCCCCGACTGACCCCCGTCCAGCCCCACCCCTGCCCGTTAGACTCCAACTTCGCCTCCTGCAGGCATCCGCTGCGGGAAACAACACGAAAGCTTCAGGACTGCTGCGCTCCTTCTCTGGGTTCCCTTTGGACCCGAGGCACCTGCTGGTCTGTCCCCGGGAACCCAGACTGGAGCTCACCCATCACCACGGCAGAACCCAAACAGCACCCAGAAATCCTAGAATCGTGTAAAGTGAAGTCGTGACCTTACATGCGTGATCTTGAAGGGTTTTCCGTTAAGGACAAGCACAGTTCCACCAGGACTCGTGGGACGACCGCCTCTCGTCCCTGGTGTTTTCCAGGGGGTTTGGACCCCCTGGTGAGGGGCCTCCTGGCAAGACCGGCCAAGCGGCAGGAGCCGGAGCAGCTGATGAACGAGGAGCTGACAGAGAGGCTGTTTGTGCTGGGCAGCTCGGGCGGGCTGGACCTGGCGTCCATCAACCTGCAGCGGGGCCGGGACCACGGCCTGCCAGGTGCGTCCGCCCCGTTCCTCCCTGCTCCCGTCCTGCGTGGGCTGCGGGCCGGCCCCCAGAGCCTCTTCTATCGGAAGCAGTGTCTCCAATCCCCGGTCACCTTCCAGGGCTCTGGTCCGTCCATGGCGAGCCCGATCAGTGTTGCTTAGAGGACAGAGACCCGGGGGTGGGGCGGGAGCGGTTCCGAACAGGAGAGGCGGCGGTCTGGCCGGTGCGCATTGGGAAGTCAGAAGGCCCGCTGTCCCGCCCGTCTGCCCCCTCACCGCCCCCAGGCCAGCACACGCCTCTGGCTGCCTCCAGGCTGTCTCCCACCAGTGGTCCCATTGCTGGGCCACTCTGGGAGCTGGAACCTTCTTCTCGGGCCAGTCCCCACTCCTCCTCCCACTTGCTGTGCCCACTCCAACCCTAACCCTCCGTCTGTCCCAGCACTCCCCAGCGCTCCCGGAGGCCGGCCCTCACGCCCCGCCCCCGTGGCCTTTCCTCCCGGGGCCCCCGCGGCTCAGCTGTCTGGTCCGCTTTGCCAGCCCTGCAAGGCCCCTGCCGGCTGGTCCACGAGTGCAGACCTGCCGGTCGCCTGGGGCGCTCCTCCAGGTCGGGGCGCACCCGCACATGCCCCTCACGGACCCACCCGGGGATCCAGGCGCTTGGTCAGGACATGAGCTGCTCTGGCCTCCCCCTCGGTCAGGAGGTCGAATCCTGACGCCGCACAATGCCGTGCCTTCCTACTGTGTCTCAAACAAGCTCTCCAGTACGCCCCGGCCGTGGTGCTGGAAACTCTGGCACGTTCCGCTCTGCTGGGCACGAGGTAGCGGGGTGGTTTCTGCAGGCTACAATGCATGGAGGGAGTTCTGCGGCCTGCCCCGCCTGCAGACGCCGGCCGACCTGCGCACCGCCTTCGCCAACACCAGCATCGCGGGCCGGATGATGGACCTGTACGGGCACCCCGACAACATCGACGTCTGGCTGGGCGGCCTGGCCGAGACCTTCCTGCCCCGGGCGCGCACGGGTCCGCTGTTCGCGTGCCTCATTGGGAGACAGATGAAGGCCCTGAGGGACGGAGACCGGTAGGTGCCTCAGCCGGACACGTCTGCGGCCCCCAGCCACGCAGGCCCCAGCACAACTGTCGTGGGTGCTCACGCGGCCCGGCTGTCTCTGTTGGGCTGTGAGCCCGGTCTCGCGCCTGGGCAGCCATCCCGTGGTGACGCCCAGAAAGCCCCTGTGTGTGTTCTTTCACGGGTCTGCCAAGTCGGGCAGGGGGGCCGCTGACGAGGAAGGAGGCCCAGGCCCAGGGACGGCGTCCGAGCGCGGGTGGGTTTGCTGCCCTTCTGTCGGCGTAGCCTGGCCGCCGTCCCGCGAGGGCCCCCGAGGGAGTCAGGAAGTCAGACCCTCGTTCCTGGCCCGTGGGTCAGGAGGGAAGGGTCTGGGAGCACTGGGACGTGGGCGACAGCTCGGGACACGCCGTCCGACCCGAAGGGAGGCGCCCTCAGCCACGGGCTCTCCGCTCCCGCGCAGGTTCTGGTGGGAGAGCGGCGGGGTGTTCTCCGCGGCCCAGCGGCGCGAGCTGGCGAGGCACTCCCTGTCCCGGGTCATCTGTGACAACACGGGCCTCCCCAGCGTGCCTGCCGATGCCTTCCAAACCGGAAGCTTCCCGCGGGACTTCGAGGCGTGCGAGAACATTCCGGGTCTGAACCTGGACGTGTGGAGGGAGCCCCCTCCTCAAGGTGACGTGAAGCCCTTTTTACATTAGGTCGTAGCGTGTGGTCGTGTGCCACAAGGCATGCCCGAAGGGGGAGGTGAGCCCCGCAGCCGGGACCCCCGAGTGGGGGCGGACAGGTGTGTGGATGAGCACGCGGCATCGGGGCACAGCGCTTCCGCGGCCTCCGTGACGCTGTCCGCGGCCTCCGTGACGCTGTCCGCACAGACACGCCCGGTGCTGAGAAGCCGTGTGCCCACGAGGCTGCGGGAGAGACGCCCTGGCTGACAGTGGGGGGAGGCAAGAAAGCGGGGGGAGGTGAAGGAAGCGAGGGAGATGGGGAGGTGAGGGGGAGGAGGTGGTGGGTTCAAGGGGGTGAGAGGGTGGGGGCGACGAGCAGGTGAGGGAAGGGAGAGGTGAGGGGTGAGAAGGTGAGGGACGTGAGGGGTTGAGGAGGTGGGGAGGTGAAGATCAGAGAAGTAGGGGGTGAGGGGGTGAGATGAAGGGGGAGGGGTGGAGGGTAAGGAGGTGAGGGGTGAGTGGGTGAGGGGGTGAGGGGTGGGGGGGTGAGGGGTGAGGAGGTGAGGCCCTGAGGGTTAGGCAGGAGAGAGGTGGGAGCAGGAGGAAGGCACGGGCTGGGCAAGGGCGGCGCCCGGAGGGGTCGCTCAGGGCAGGGAGGGACGCGGGGGTCGGGGTCCCCCATTGCCACTGCTGCCCGTCGTGCGCAGCCTGGACGGGTCCACGGGACGTGGGGTCGCTGCGGCCGGAGGCCACGGAGACGGGGAGGCGAGCGGGAGTGAGTGCCCGGTGGGGTCTGTCGCCGTCTGGTGCAGGTGACGCATGCGGCCTCCCCGACGGCGTGGACAACGGGGACTTCGCGCTCTGCGGCGAGACCGGCCGGCGCGTGCTCGTGTTCTCCTGCCGCCACGGGTTCCAGCTGCAAGGCCGGGAGCAGGTGGCCTGTGCCCCCCGTGGCCTGCTCCGGCCGCCCGTGTGCCGAGGTCAGTGGCTCCACAGACGCCGGCTTTACTGCCCCCAGATCCGCGGTTTGCAAACGGGAAGTGGGAACGAGTGTCGTGGGGAGAAGGGGCCCGCGGGCGCCGTCCTGTTCCGCGGAGCCGCGCTGGCTCCGAACTCGGCGTCCCCAAGGCCGACACGCCCCGCAGACCTCGTGCCAGATAACGAAGCACCGAGACAGTCGCGTCCCAGCGCGGCCATCGGGGTGACGCCGGCGGGAAGGGGACGCGTTAGTGACTCACGGAAAGAGCTTCCAGAGCCGCCTTCTCCGATGAAGCCCAAGAGAACGGCTTCGGCTTGGACCGGCCCGGAGCAGGCTCATCCCGGCCGCGTCCTCATCCCTGCAGGTGTCCGAGTGTGTCCATGCGGCCGTCACAGGCACGAGTGGGCGCCTCCAGGGTCCGTCCCAGGGGCCCCGTGCCTCACTCTGCTGGTTAGAACGGTGTCGGGGGTGGGGGCCGCTCAGGTGACGGGCCTGGGTCCCCAAGTCACTCCTCCGGAGAAGCGGGCAAAGGGACGCCCCCGGGGGCCCTCTGAGCACCAAACCCTGAGGTTGGGGTTCCTGGCGAGAGAGGCTGGGACCCACAGGAAGGACCCAGGACCAGAACGGGTGACCCTGAGAGCGGCAGGAGGTGGAGGCCAGGGAAGCATGCTGGGAGCTGGACGCGCGCCCGACTTGCAGGCCCACGGCCACGGCCACGGCTGTCTGCGGCAGAGCCGGGTGTCTGCGGAGACGCGTGCGGCGGGGCGCAAGGGAGAGAGACGCGCCCACGCCGGGGCTTCCACGGAGGAGGATGATGACTGTCTGGTCACGGGCGTGGTAACAGCTGCATGACCGTCACCACACGCCCAGTTACAGACGCTTCCGCCACTCTCCCCTCAAGTGGGCCACAAGTGACCAGGTGCCAGCACGTGCCTGGCTCGTACTGACCGCTAGCCCTGAGCCTCCCGAGCCTAACGGCTGCTTCTGACGGTGACGGGGTGACGCCGGCGGACGGCTGGGGCGCAGCCCGCGCGTGGGCATGGTTCCTGGCTTCTAGGGGTTCTGGCCGCAGAGAAGCAGCTCCGGGTCCCCCGCACACCCAAGTCGGGACCTGCACGGCTACGAGACGGGTTGGGCGGGTCGGGCCTGGGAAGGCTGGCCGACCCGCTCTCGCTGGACCTCGTTCCCCGCTGGCCATGACCCGGTCCGTGACCCCGCATGCCTGGCCTGGACCGCCTCAGAGGCTTCCCCGTCTGCCTCCCGAACCCACGGCCTCTGTGACTCCGCGTCATTCCTCGGACACGGGACGGCCCAAGAGGGCTGCTGGTCGTGTCGTCCAGCACGTGCTCAGGGACCGGTTAAATCCGGCATCTGTTGACACTAAGACCTCGGTGTTTCCTGGAATTGGCCAGAAAAGAAACATTTTATCTGAAGGAAAATGGACTCGGCGAGTCACCAGGAAACAGGCCTCAGGAATCCAGGGAGGGTCCCGGGTTTCAGGCAGAAGGAGACGTGAGGGCAACGCCCCTTTCTCACCGGCTCTCTGGCCCGGGAGCCTCAGCTCCAACTTGGCAGCCTGTGCTCTCCTGAGGGCCAGGGTCAAGGGTCGCGGCGTCGCGGCCCGAGGCCTCACATGGGCTCCAAGGCTGAGCCGTCCAGTTGGAAGCGTCCGCGTGGATGCACAGACCCAGCCCTGTCCTGGCCACCCCCCTCCCACCCACCCTGTCCCACACCAGGCCACGTCCCACTGCGGGGGGGGCGGAGGTGCCTACCTCCTGGGGACGCTCTGGCCCCGTGTGGAATGAGGCGCAGCTGCCCAGTGTGCCCCGCTCGCCGTGAGCTGCCGGTGGCCCCACGGCACGACCCGCCCACGCCTGTCACCTCCGCTTACGCAGGAGCCCTTGGCACAGAACTTGAACACAGCTGTGAATGGTCACGGCGTGGCCGACTGTGTGCCGGGCTGACCTCAGCGGGCAGCCGCTGGCGGCAAGGAAGCGGGTGCTCGGGGACGGACGTGGCCCAACAGGGACACGGCTGCCAGGGGACTGGGGGTTCTCGATTCTCTTGCCCACAGAGCAGGGAGAGGACAGGTGCCTCCAGGGTGAGGGCTGCAGGGGTCCAGGGAGGACAGGGACACGGCCTGACCTCCGTGTGGTCTGCGCAGATGTCAATGAGTGTGAAGACGTGACAGCGCCTCCCTGCCACCCGTCGGCCCAGTGCAGGAACACCAAGGGTGGCTTCAGCTGTGAGTGCGCTGACCCCTACGTGCCGGCGGAGGACGGGACGGCGTGCGTGGGTAAAGCTCACTCCGCGTGCGCCCTCCGCGGGACGGGAGGGCGGGTCGGTGCATGCCTTACGGATGGCAGCAGGGTCGTCCTCCCCACGGCACTGCGCCCATCACCGTGTGTGTCCCGCCACCGACGTGCGCGGCTGGGCGTGCACGGTGCTTCCCGGCAGCTCCTGACCCCTCGCACCCGTGAGAGCTCGTCTGGGAAATGGCTTCTCCGGGTAGTCACCGGCAGAGGCAAGCCCCACGGGACCGGGCTGGCCCGGGGCTCGGGGCACGCTGGCCGCAGCCCTCCGCAGGTGGGCTCACTAACCCGCTCCCTCTCCCCAGACTCTGGGAGGCTCCCGAAGGCTTCCTGGGTCTCCATCGCCTTGGGCGCCCTGCTGGTCGGCGGCCTGGCAGGTTTCACCTGGACGGTGGTTTGCCGGTGGTAAGTCCTCCCCCCAAAGCTGGCAGAGGCCGTCTCCTCCCCTGTGGCAAGGCTGGTGTGTTCCAGAAGCCAGTGCAGACGCTCGGTGCCTAGAACCCCTGTAGCCCCAGAGCGACTTTGCACAAAGCTCAGGTTTCTGGCTCTTTCTTATGCCTCGAGCCCACACACCTCGGGGCGTCCGCGGCCTGTGGCTAGAGACTCGGGGCGGGGGCTTGGCAGGGCAGTGGGTTGCCAGGGACGCTCCCGTTAGGAGCCAAGATTGTCCCCAGGTGTCTCGGAGAGTAAAGGTCTCCCCGGGGACAAACCGGCCTATTAGCCACCCGGCCCCGGCGCAGAGTCCTGCAAATCGGGAATTGGGGCTGACGTAAAGCCGGACCTTCACGTCAGAACCGGCCACGGGGTGGGCCCTTCGGAGCGGACCCGGGCGTCTCTGCAGACGTGGGTCTGCGCCCGTCCTCCCGCTGCCTGACCAGCAGCTCCGAGGACTCGAGCTCGGAATCTTGCTCAACCTTCCCGGCGGCGTGAACTACAAGACGCCGTTGCTAGCCCCGTCTGGCCAGGGCCAGCCCACACCCCCCGCCCCTCTGCAGCTGCGACCGGATGCCACACTCAAACCCAGAGCCCGGGTGGCCAGCTGTCACCACCAGGAGGTCACCATCACGTGGTGTCCCCAACCACGGCTGGCCGCAGCCTGGCCCCTCTCCGAGCCCCTGGGAGCAGCGGCTCCGGGACAGGACGGCGTGGAAAGCCGTCACCCACATCCTTTGGACTCCAAGAGCGCCCTGCCCCCACTTCTTCGCCCGACACGTGGGTATCTGCCTGGTTAATGGTATTTAAGTGACACTTTCAACAGACTCGGGACTTCTGGCAGAACCAACGCACACCTCAGTTCAGACGCGAGTCCCTTCAACCTACCAGCTCAGGGGATCGCGCGATGGCCGCGTGTCTCACGGGCTTGTTGAGTCGTGATGTCGTTAAACTCTCCCTTCGATCATACGAGGTCTTTGTTACGAGCTGAAACACGTCCCCTGGATTCACATGTTGGAGACCCAACCTCTGGGACCCGGGCATGCGGCCGTATTTGGAAGCTGTGTCGTTGGGGAAATAACGAGTTGAGATGAGGTTGTGTCAGAGTAGGTGTCCCCGGTCCAACAGGATGGCTGTCCTCGCAGGAAGGGGGAGTAGGGACAGACGGGGACACACACAGAGCGAAGCCTGGGTGAAGACCAGGGCAGAGACCGGGGGACATGTCTACCGGCCAAGGGTCCCCAGCAAACCCCCTGAAACCTCAGAAGGAGCAGCCCTGCTGACATTATGACCTCACACGTCCACACTGCAGGAAGGGGAGAGAACAGGTTTCTGTGGCCAAGCCCGTGGGGCCATGGCACGGTGTCACTGATGCCCCAGGAATCGCATACAGCCGTGCTGGGCGTCTGCTGGTGGAAGGTGTCACCTGCCTGCGCTGGGAAGAGCAGCGACGAGACCCGGGCTCTGTCAGGTCTGGGGCCTGGCCTTGGCCACTGCACCCCTGGCCTCCCCCCAGGTTGCTTTGGCCCCGAGTGTGATTACACCGTCAGGACCGTCACCGTCTGGACCGTCGGGACCGTCACCGTCTGGACCGTCGGGACCATCCTCTTCGGGACAGCCCTACCGACTGCCGGGCCATCACACCAACTGCTGAGCAGCGTTTTCGGCGGGGCTGGTGGCAGGAAGGAGCCCGTTTTACCGCCTGGTCTTAGAAGCTCCGACACGGGCGGCAACCGAAACCCGTTGCTGGCCGCCCAGTGCACAAAGTGGTGAAAACGAGCCAGGCCACGGGCACGCACCACGGAGGGGCTGGGAGCTGCGATCCCGTGGACTGAACGTCCACGCTGTGTAAACCCAACATCGCCATGACTTAAGTTCACGTGACGTCTCCGTCAGACCTCGGTCGCCGTACCGTGATGCAAAGATGCCTCAGGCCCCACACAAGGAAAAGGGGTTCTTGTTAAGACAGACGGCCATGGGCACTTGGGAAGACAGTGTCCACTGCCCTGGAGTCTGGACTCTGGAGCCTTCATGCCCGCCCCGAAGCTCGGCTGGGTCGCTGGTCACCCGTGGCGGCGGAGAGCAGAGCCGTCGGGCCGCAGAGGCGCTCAGAGTGGCACGGAGAGGCGAACACTGACTTGCTGGCCCACGGCCTCTGTGGGGACAGACGGACAGCACCTAAGCCCTCGGGGAGGCGAGCCTGCAGTCACGCCCAGAAGTGCCCCCACGCGCCCCGCCCGGGATCCGCTCCCCCCACAGCAGAAGGCCTTTGGTCTTGAGTTTGGTCAAGAGCTTGAAGCTTCCTGGTTGTGGGTCCTCCCAGGGAGAGGGACGCTTGGGAAGGGAAGGAATTTGTCCTCTGGGATTGGAGGGGCACAGGGTGCCGTGGGAGGGGACCCGGCCCTGGTGGCCGCCCCGAGGGACTGCCCTCTGCGGAGCTCTCGGGGGACAGCCCGTGGGTGGGGCTCCCCGGCCCCTCGGCCCGCTGTGTCCACACCAGGGACTCCGCGCCCACAATCCACGAACGCCCTGGCATTGGGACACCCGCTTCCCGCCCAGCCCTTCACTGCGAGGCCATGTGGCTGCATCCGAAGCACCCTGGTGGGCTCCTGGGAGGATGGTGCACGCGCCCGGCCGCTCTCCTGGCTCCGTGGCCGACGCGCCCGCTCCCGCTCCCACGGGGCACCGACCCCACAGAGAGCGGGGTGTCTCCCGCTCATGGCCACGGGCGGAGGTGGAGGCGGGGCGAGGCCAAGCCGCACCCCTGCGTCCCCGCTGCTCCGGAGTCCCTGTCCTTCTCCCCGCAGCTCGGGCTCCCGCTCCCGCTCCCACTCCCACGGCTGCCAAGTTACGTGGTTTAGCCAAAGTCTTTCTTCTTTTCCACGCAGACGCGTCGCTGGCTCATCCCCTCTGCGTGTGGCGTTCGGTGCGCCCGGGGGTCCCGGTGCATCCTGTCCATGTCCGCTCCTCCCGTCACGTTTCCTGACTTCCCTTCTGGTGCCAGGGTCGCCCTGGGGTGCCGCTCTCGCCCTGGGAGCCCCGCTCTGGGAGGGTCTGGTGAGGGGGGGCACAGCCAGGACCAGCTCCCCGGACAGGTGCACAGCGCGCTCCCAGACGGCCCTGGCTCGGGAAATCCGCGTCCAGACGCCACGTGCGTGCAGTCGCTGGAAAACAGGACAGGGACAGCGGGCACGCGGCTGCCCCAGTTCAGTTCTCCTCCGGGGGATGGTGACTCTCCGAACCCACCCGCGCAAATCAGACATGGGAGCAGACGCGTTCGGCGGGACCGGGGCAGGGGTGTCTCTGGGCAGGGCGTTTGCGGGCTGCGGCGGGCTCCCGGCGCGGGACGGGCTGCGAGGCCTCCTGACGTCCGGCGGAGAACGGTGCGGGCCGCGCTGCACCCGGCGCTGTCTTTCAGCTCACAGCGGCCCCAGGTTCCCCCGGGTGGATCAGGAGACGCCCGGGGTCCCAGCACCGCCTCCAGCCACCATGACAGCATGACAATGCGTGTGACCGGCCCTGGGCGTTCGCTGAGTCACGGCCTCTGTCCGCAGGGCACACGCCGGCCGGGAAGCCTCGCTGGGCATCGCAGACTCGGGTGGAGGAGGAGCCCGCCAGCCGGGTCTCGGCACGCGCCGGGTCGCGAGCGTGTCACAGTCTGCTGCCGCCACTCGGGGCGCAGGGCAGGTGGGTGCAGCCTGGGTGGGCGCAGGGTCCGCATGCGTCCACGTTCCCGTTCAGACCAGGAGGCCCTCACGGAGACCCTGGTCCCCTGACCCCGCGTGGCTGCCCACACCGGTCCGGTCCCTCTGTGCACATGCTCGCGGTGCGTTCACGGCTCGAGCAAGCTGCGTCTTCCAGGAGGGTGACTTGTGACAAGTGTAACCGACTTTGTCTAGAGAGTGCAGGCGTGTTAGAACGAGTAAGCGGGCAGGAGCCGGGACGATGCTTCCTGCTTGTGCAAACCGGCTCGGAACTGACTCCATGGCAGACGCTGGCCTCCGTGTCACCCCAAGTCTCGGCCGAACACGACAGCCAGAAACGGAAAGGAAATGTTGACTTCCAGAAAGCACTTTATATATATATATATAATTTCTTTATTTGACAGAGATCACAGGTAGGCAGAGAGACAGGCAGAGAGAGAGGAGGAAGCAGGCTCCCCGCCGAACAGAGAGCCTGATGCGGGGCTCGATCCCAGGATCCTGAGATCATGACCTGAGCCGAAAGCAAAGGCTTAACCCACCAAGCCACTCAGGTGCCCCCAGAAAGCACTTTTTATAAAAAAATGGCGTCATCCCAAGTAGTGTGGAGACAACGGGTCTAGGCTGCGCGAGGCTGTTTTTACTCTGTGTGTGGCTGCAGGGCGGGCAACACTGAAGTCGGGCGAGCGCACGCCTGTCCCAGTCCCAGGTGGGCGGCCGGCCCTGGGACGCTCGGAGCTGGTGGCCCTGACCCCGAAGCGTCCCACCATAGAGCAGGACCGGCGTCCACCCCGAAGCAGGGAAAGGAAATGCCCCGGTGGAACGCACACACGAGGACCCTTCCAGCCACCCTGAGACCCTGCGTGTCCCCGGGCCCCCGAGTCACCGACTGAGACGTGGGCCCCGGGGGGTGCCCAGTCTGCCCACAGCTGAGAGCCAGTTCTCTCCCGCAGGACCCGGCCGGCGGATCCCAAATCCTTCTCTGCCAGTAGGAACCGCAGTGACGCGCGTGGAAGCGGCTGTGACAGGGCGGCCGCGGGCTGATTCCTTCTCGGGATGGGAACCCCCTTCCGCACGACAAGGGGGAGGAGGTTCACTCTGGAAACAACCTCGATCCTGGCGTTTCCTTCCTGAATAAAGTGTGCGCTGCTCCCCGAGCCAGAGTCACGTGTCCTTCATGCTCGCTTTCACGGGGGTGACAGGGTGGACGGCGGCGGCCCTGCCTGTTGTCGGACGCCAAGCAGAACGCCCTGACCCGGGTCCCTGCGGGACAACAGTTCCGTGTTTCCAAAATCACCACTGAGGCGGTTTCCCAAATCCAGGCTGACCTAGCGCCTGCTTGAGTCACGACCCGGCACCAGCGAGTAAATCCTAGGACACGTGGCCACGGGCTGTGCGCACCCGCCTGACCCGCTCCTCCCGGGGCGGCCCCCACACGCGTCCACGCGCTGACAAGCCGCTCCATCCCACCCAACATGCCGAGACGCGCCGTCTTCCTGTACTCACGTCTGTCCTCCCGGGGTCCTGCCGCTTCTCCTCCTCCTCCTGTTTCCTGCCACCCACCCCCTTCCCTGCGTCCTGCATCTCAGCCACCGCCGAGCCATGGACGCTCCACACCCGTGTCCCCTCCCCGCTGTGTCCCCTCCTGGAGGCGTCCCCCCCAGCAGTGTCCCCTACAGGCAGTCCTCCTTGCGGCAGCGTCCCTTCCTGGCTACGTCCCCCCAGGCAGCCGCAGTGAGGGAGGTTGGCTCTTCGGATCTGTGTGGCCCCGAGGGGACTGTCCCGCTTCGGACACCCGGCGCATCCCTGCTCCCCGCATGCAGGTCACAGCCCCTCTGAGGGTTTCTGGCCTCAGCGGCATCGAGGGACCGGAACCCCCCAGAGCAGCGATCGTCGTGGCCCTAGTTTTCTACACAAATGACCAAGTGGCCGGCTGGGTCCCCTGCCCAGGTGGCCTGTCCCTGCCAGCCCCGCCGGGAAATGGGAAGATGGGAGACGGGAAGCCCGCCCTGCCCCGGGACGCAGAGCGCAGTTAGCGACAGAGACAGGCTCCAGCTGGGGCTGCTCTTCCCGACGCAGCAGGAGGGAGGACGTGGCGGAGGAAACGGGAACGTCTGTGACACGGGTCCCACTGCTTGTGACCCGCCCACAGCGCTGCTTCGCACAGGAGCTGGGGACCAGATCTTACTTCTGTCAGTGTGACAGTCACAGCGACTGAATGGCCGCCAGAGGCTCCCTGGGGAAAGCCCACGGGTCCCCTCGCCGCGAGGAGCCCACGTCCCCCTCGGAGCCCGCAAACATCGCGGCGCACGTGCTCCAGGGCCTGAGGCACGAGGCACCCAGGCTCGGACTCCTGGGATTTCCGGAGGAACGGTGGGAATGGAGAGAGCCCTCAGGTCTGTCTCCCTCCGCGGCCGGTCCGACCCCCACCGGCATCAGGGCCAGGACGCAGCGTGGCGGCGAGTCCCTGCGCTGC
This sequence comes from Meles meles, assembly GCF_922984935.1. Lineage (NCBI taxonomy): Eukaryota > Metazoa > Chordata > Mammalia > Carnivora > Mustelidae > Meles > Meles meles. The sequence goes on from NC_060080.1 coordinate 593,500, forward strand.
TCTGGGAGCTGGTCTTTCGTGCCGTGGTGCCCACGTGCTTACTGTGGCCTCTTAAGCTCCTGATGACCAACCAGGGACCGGAAGGGACAGTCCGGATCGTGAGGGTCCCAGGATAATTAAGTACCGACGGGCCACGACCCCAGGAACCCCGAGCAGGACCTTCTGTGCCCCCCTGTCACTTGTAGGGAGTCTTCACTCTCGTGCAGTCGGATTGTTTGGGCTTTGCCAGCAAAGTCCGGGGACGCGCGGTCAGGACTGACGACAGGGTCGTTGTGATTGAAGCCCTTGGATGGAGCGTGCTGGGGTCCGTCCACTCCCTTCCCAGGCCCCGCGTCACTGTCCCCGGCTCGTTGCCCTTCCTCCTTGGCTGTTCCCAGGAGGGTGACCGTGCAAACCGGCGGCCTCCTTGGGATACTCAGCCTCATGCAACGTAGCCCTGGCCGTCCCCCCCAAGGTCACTTTGTGGAGCTCCTTCATTGCACAGCAGAGCAGTGGAGTCCTGGATGCGAGCTGGAAACGCTCTGCATCGCGAGGGGCTCGTTGCCCGTCCACCTGCCCGTCCACCCGAACCAGCCCGCAGCATCTCCAGCTAAGCCGGATTCCCGACGCTGCGGGAGCGGCTGGGCCATCAGACTGCACCACGCGGTGGCAGCCAGGTCCCCCTCGCTGGGCGTGCCCATCGCGTGAGCCTCACCCCGGGAGCGCCCCAGCGGGAGCCCAGGGCTGTGGGTGGGGCACGACCCCTGCTTAGACCTCTGCTTGGGGACACAGGCCGGCGCAGCGCTGGAATGTCCCGCTTTCCTTGGCCGACAGCCCCACCTGCTGGGCACAGCGAGAAACACAGCCCATCCCCCTTGCTATCTGGGACCCTGCGCGGCGCCTTCCCAGCGGGGCGGCGTGTAGGACAGGTGCAAGGCAGCCACTTCCTGGACCTGCTTTGTTGGGGGGCTAAGTGCCTGGGGAGGGACAGACTGTGGCAACCCTCACCCCGGAGGCGACCCTGGGGGACAATGACAAAAACTGTCAGAAAGGGAAATAAAGGACTTACCAAAACAGCCTGCAAAGTGTTTTCACAACAAAGTACATCTGCCCCTTCTTGCTTCAAGTTCACCTTGTAGTGGCTTCTGGCCAAGGCAGCGTGCCCTGAGCGGTGGGGTCCAGCCGCCCTGAGGACAGCGTCTACCCGCGGCCTGGGCTGGCCCCACGGAGACCACGTAGCGTAGCATGAGGCGCGAATCGGTAGGATTTCACCTGCCCAGCGGAGCAAATATGTACGACTCGGGCTTGACACCCATTTCTTTTCAAAATGTGATTCTTGGAAAGTTTTGCTTTTACTAATGTACATTTTTTATAAACTAGAGGAACGAAATCATGTCTATTGTAGACCTATTTCCAAAGGTCCGGGCAGACGAAGGGTTTGGTCTCCAGCCTCAACATGTTTGACTTTTGTTGCAGCTGCTTTTGGTGCAAAAGCAAAAGAGAAGGAAGCTACGAGGCCACCCTCCCCCAGCCGGACAGCAGAGCCTGGCGGGGCTGGAACTTCTCGGAATCTGGAAACCAAAGATCCAGGAGAGTCAGGTGCCTCCGCTCAACCTCCCCACGCCCTCCTCCCCTGCCTCCCCGCCCGGAACTCATCTCTCTAGGATACCCAGCTGGGGCTTGGGAAGGAGCCCGCCCACCTTGCCCTTGTGGACTACCTGCCCCTGGCTGAGCCCGACACCGGCCCAGGTCTCTGAAAGGAGCAGAGTGTGTTTCCCAAGTTCAGCAGCAAGCCTGGGTGACAGAGACCCACCCCAAGGAAGGTCCTCACCCCCACGAAACCTGGAATCCCCTAAGAAAGGAGTCCCCCAGCCCACGGTCGACAGGATGGCGTGTTCCACACCGGCCAGCATGCTCCGAGCTGGGCGTCCAGGACTGAGCAGGACTTCTCGGGCAGGCCAGCTCCAGCCACCGATCGCAGTAATCGGCTGACTCTTTCCATTTTTTTTTTTTTTTTAAGATTTTACTAATTTATTTGACAGAGATCACAAGTAGGCAGAGAGGCAGGCAGAGAGAGGGGGAAGCAGGCTCCCTGCTGAGCAGAGAGCCCGATGTAGGGCTCGATCCCAGGACCCTGAGCTCATGACCTGAGCCGTAGCCGAGGCTTTAACCCATTGAGCCCCCCAGGCGCCCCTACTGGACTGACTCTTGAGGCCGATGTAGTCCCAGACGTGCACACAGCTCTTCTGGAGCAAAGCCTGGTTCGGACGTTACCTCTGAGAACAGCAGCTTGCACGTCACAGGAGCGCAAGGGAAGCACGAGCTGATCAAACCTGTCGCCGTGCAAGGTACCAGGTCCCCCCACTTCTCTACCCCGCCCGGGTCTGCCGGGACATGGGACAGACTTGTCCCTAGATGTCCCTAGTGCGGACTCACCTTTTCTCCAGTCTCAGGGCTCTAGCCGGAGGCCTGAGGCACTGAGCCCTGGAGAGCTCAGCATGACCGGGTGAGGGGGCACATAGTGACCAGTGTGCCTCCTGGGCAGGACCAGACCCCTGGTCAGTGTGTGCTCTCAGTGCCGATCCCACACGTCCAACATCGCACTGGTCACCCCACCCGACCTCCAGCACTGACCACCCATGGCCGCACCCACCATGGGAACAAGGCTCCAAACCTCTGGCTGAACAACCAGACGACGTGGTCTGGGCAGAGCCTCCCAGCTCATTCCTTCCCCATCTGACCAGGGAGCAACCGGGGCACAGACTGCTGCTTCTGGCCGTGGGGCTGGAACCCGCGCTGCAGCAGCCGCACTGAGGACGCCGGCGTCGGTCGGAGACCCAGGGCGCGGCCCGTCCGGTGCGGCCGCCTGCAAGGGTGGGACCCAGCCCCGGTCCAGCGGCCCCTCCCGGTCCAGTGGGTGGACACAGCTGCGCGCGCTGGGGACCCGCGGGGACCGCCGCCGCCTCCGTGGGCAAACCAGGCGGGGACGGAGACTCACTGCACGCCGACCCTGACCTGACCTCCAGGTCCGCTGACCTCCGGGCACCCCGACCTCCGCACGCCCCTGGCACCTGGAACCCCAGGGCAGGCCCGCGGGAGGCTCCCCGTCTCTGCCGCTGCCCAGAGCTCCAGCTCCTGCTGCACCGGGTCCTCCACGCCGCGCAGCAAGTTCGCGCCCCCAGGAACTCCCGGGCCCTCCGCGGGGCCGGGGCCGGCGACCAGGAGACCAGCGCTGGCCGGGCTCTGCGCGCGAGGGACCCGCGGCCTCTGGGGGGGGGGGGCGCCGGGAGGCCACTGGGCGTGGGAAATGCGGGGTGGGGCGGGGCTGTGGAGGCCACGCCCAATGGGGGGCGTGGCTGGGATACTGGGGCGGGGCTGGGCGGGGCGGTCACTGGGCGTGGGAAATGCGGGGGGGCGGGGGCTGTGGAGGCCACGCCCAGTGGAGGGCGGGGTATGGGGAATGCGGGGGCGGGGCTGGGAGGGGCGGGGGTAGGCCACGCCCCAATGAAGGGGGAGGGGAGAGGAGAGGGAAGGGAGGGAGAGGGGATTCCCAGCCCCAGCAGCAGGCTTGTTTTGGGTCCCGGAGAGGAAGGGTGGACTCTCCGGGGCGTGCGTGTGTTCACAGGTTTGGCAGGAATTTGGGTGTGACTTGATCTGGGGTTTGCGCCCGGCGCCCCCAGAGCACGGCCCGTGTGCGAGGCTGCGGGCAGGTGCCGGCTGACCGTTCCGGAGGTGGTCCCCGCGCGGCTGTGCTAACAAGGGAAGCGACAGCACGTGGGCAGACGGGTGTCCAGGGCGGCGTGGTCGCGGGCCCTCCCCACGCCACGTGCTGCTGAGCCGGAGCAGGTCCCCCCGCGCTCCAGGCGGGACCAGAAGGTGGACTGGGCCTTGGAGTCTGAGCAGAGCCCAGCTGCAAGCCCAGATGTAAGGTCACCCACCTCTGACCCCATGAACTGGCCTCTCCCCGTGAGAGGAGGAAAAATGACCGGTTTGGGCTCCACCACGAGGCGCTGCCCAGGCCGGTGAGCAGTTCGCTCACCTCACTTCATCAGGGCCCAGGACGGCGGCCGGTCCTCTACCACGTCGGCCCGGCCGCACAGATCCAACAGGGGAGGCCGCACCTGTCGGGTCAGAGCCTGCCCAGCACCCGGCCGTCCCTGTCCTGACCGCGGGGTGGCCAGCATCCGGCTGTGAGCGGCACGCATGTGTCCTGCCAGTGAGGATGTCCCCATCGAAGGAACGGTTGCTGTCCCTCGCCCCCCCTGGGCTCTCGGCCGCCGCCCGTGGGAACAGGCAGGTGAACAGGAGGACAGGAGACCTTTGTCAGCACGACTGCCTCCTGCCCACCCGGGGCCGCCTAGGAAATGAGCACCTCCCGGGGCTTGAGGCTCAGATTGGACGCACAGGTAAGGTGGGAGGGGCCGGCGAGGCCGTCAGGACGGGCTGGGTCAGCGAGGGTCCCTGTGCCCCCACGCCGGGCCTTGTGTGATCCGTCGTCTTCCGCCTGCTCTGCCAGGGAGAGCCCCTGACGCCCCGGTCTGTCTGCAGAGCTGCCGCAGGGCGAGAGGCCGAGCTCCCACCACCGCCACCACAGGGGCTGTGACCTCCCCGGGGCTCGCATCCTCTCCTCTCCTGATCCTCCCCACAGACGAGGCGGGACGGGAGCGCGTGCTCCTCCAGCCATGGAGGCAGGGGGGCCGCGGCAAACACCACTGCAACCGCGGCAAGGGGGGCTTTGTTCTGGAGTCGGGGCCTCTGCCACTGGTGGCCCTCGGGAAGGACCCTGGCAGGAAGGTGCCGAGGCGGGTGAGGGGGGCACCCCATGCTTTCTTGCTCAGGGGCGGGTCGCTGAGTGGGGCTCCTGCTCCCACAGGGGCTTTAACGTGAGCAGGCAGGTGGGGGCGGGGCGCCCAGCACTCACCCTGGTCCTCACCGTCCCCCTGTTCACGGCAGGAGGGCGAGGTGTGGGGTTCCGCGTGCTCCCTGCTGCTGCAGAGGCCCCGCTCTCCGGGCAGGAGACGCACACAGAGTCGCGTGCCTCCCCGTTGGCGCAAGAGGAGACTGAGGCACGGGAAGACACGTGAATCCCAAACCCCCAGACCCCGCTCTCAACACCTCACCCTCCCTTCTGGAAGGTTCTGCAATCAACGCTGAGTCCTGCCCACTCCGGGGAGTGTAAGGGGAACCCAGAGTGGCCTCGAATTCACATCTGCCAAGACGGGAAGTGTGTGGTCCCCAAGGCTGGCCCCGCGGAGCCCGCTTTGCTGTGGAGGAAGAGCTCCGGGCACTTTCCTGCTGGGAACCGTTCTCCCTGGGGCCAGTCACGCCCACCGGCACGCACCACTGCTCGGAGAAGCGGGTCCTGGTCAGGGGCGGGAGCGTCCACTGGAGGAGCTGCGGGGGCCCCAGGACTGAGCGCCCTCTGGTCCCGACGCCCGGGGTTTCTCTCAGGACCCCCCTGTCCAGCACGTCCTCCTTCCCTTCCTTCCCTGGGGGTCCGGGACGGCCTGGAAGTGTCCCATCGCACCTTCTCCCGTGTGACCTCCCCCCAGGCTGTTTCTCTGTTTCCTGCAGATACTTTGTGTCTCCTCGAGGCATCGCGGGTCCGGCGTTCACGTATCTCCCTTGCTCCAGACGGTCAGTCCTCCGGCACGCGTGGTCACTCACCGGGCACTCCAGAGTCCTGTGCCCAGAGTGCGGCCGCGGTGGGCACGCCGATGTGCTGCTGGCAGAGCACAGAGTGCCTCCGCCGCTCTCCAGAGCCGCCTAGGTGTCCCCTCTGGGACGCGCCTGCTTGGTGCTGCTCTGGGCTTCGGGTGGAGCGTGGGGTACCGACCATGGGCTTCCCTCCCTCCCGCCCCTGACTCCCACCACTTCCCAGGCCTGCCGGTTGCTAACAAGCCAAAGCAGCTGGAACTGAGCCCACGCCCTGTCCCCAGGAGACACGACGTCCACCCCAGGTCCCACGGTTGTGGCCGCGGCTACCCCACAGCAGAGGGTGCGGAAAATCCACCTGCATGCCCGGGAGGTCTTCAGGCTAGAGAGGTCAGGGGCAGGCAGCGGGCCTGCGTCTGCGCCCACCTCGGCCTCCGCTGGGAGTCCCCAGGGCTGAGCCCGGGGTCGCAGAGGCCTGCATTTCCGGGGCTGGGGTTCCGGCCCGCAGGGTGAGCTGCAGCTGGACTTCTAGATCTGTGAGCTGGTCGGGCAGACTGAAGTCGGAAGCCGCCACAGATCAGACCCCATCCGAGAGCCGGCCGTGGGCACGGACCAGCACCCCCTCTGTGGGGCTGCCGCCTCCCAGGCTTGGGCCTCGCTCGGGCCGGACGCTTTGCTTTTCTGCGTGTGGTTCGCTCGTCTGCAAAACCCAGGTGCAGAGCCGCAGTGCAGGGGTGTGTGGGGCCGAGCCCGGTGCCTATGGAGTACTAGCCGGGGCTCAGGGCAGGTCCGTTCCGCAAGCGCCACCTACGGGCCCTGCTGCAGCCTCTCCCAGGCACCCCGCAGTGGCCCGCGGCAGCCGAGCCGTCCTACGACTTGGCCCTGCTGAAAATGAAAACAGAAGCTGGAAAAGCTGTTTTCTCAGAGGGTGGAGAACGCGCCACGAGATTTCCGCAGGCCTCCGGAGATCGGTCTGGCAACCGCCGGAGCTTGCCCCAGAGCGTGCCGGGAGCCGGAGGCTTTCATCAGAGCGGCCCCCACTCCCCGGGACTGTGGCTACATTGGCCACGCGCTGACCTCTGGGTGGCCAGGTGGGGCCCAGTGCGCCAGGCCTGGGGCGGGGACCAGGACGGCTTCGTCCTCGGCAGAAGCGTCTCCGCCGACCCAGAACAGAAGGGAGCACTCAGGTGAGCCACGAGGCTGGTGTCCCCCACAGGGTCCCAGCATGTCTGAGGCAGTCGGAGAGGACAGGAGCTTTGCAACGTGAGGCAGGACATCCTAAGGCCCGGCTGCAGAGCGCGTGCGTGTCCATCAGTGTGAGCGGGAGGCCCCGGGTTCACCCATAGGGAGATGCTGATCGTGGTGCTTTTCCTCAGGTCACCTGCCCTCCAGGGTCACCTGCCCCTCAGCTCTCACGGCCCTGCTGGTGACCTGCCTCGTGCCACCTGTGCCCACCAGCACCCTGCGTGGACCGAGCCCCGTGTCCACGGTGATGCCCCCTGACTCAGGCATTTGGGTGTCTAATTGTTAGGGAAAAAATCTATTTTTTTGGTGAAAAAAATGTTCCTTAAAAAACAGCAGCAGCGAGCACGAGCCCCAGAAACTGAGGGACGGTGAGGAGCTAAGGGTGCGGGTTTGCAGCCGGAAACACAGGGCCGGGCGGACGGAGCGTGGACGCCAGTGTACGAACGCCCATGTCCCCCAGGTCTGGAGTGGTGCGTGTGTCACGAACGCACGAGGAACCCACACGCCGGTGGGAGGTGAGCGGCGGCAGGTGGCCTCCCAGGACCCGCCCGCTCGCCCATGCACCTGCTCGGAACCGGGAGAGGCGGGAGGGCGGGCGGCCGCGGGTGAAGCTACGGCGTCGCACTTGATGGGAGAAGACGACCCGCGTGAGCGAGCGTCATTTTGCTTCAGGACGCAGACAGCCGCCTCCTGGGAACCGCGGAGCGGGGCGGAGAGCGCTGTGCCCGCTGGCGGGGTTCTCGGGTTAAACTGGCCCCGCATCCCAGGGCTGAGATCCCGGCGGGCGGCTCCGGGCAGGACGGCCATGCGGTGCCTCAGGAGAAACCCATGCGTCAGACGCGCCTCCTCCCGGTGTGGGCGCCGCTGGCCGTGAGCCCGCGTGACGCGTGACGGTCCGCGCTGGATGAGGGCCTCAACAGGGACACGTCTCAGGCAGGTGCCGTGTCAACCTGTGGGTGAGGCAGAAGCCGAGCTCGCCGGCCTTCATCCCCGGAGTGAAGCTGACCCGCCCTCAGAAGGTTCTAGAATGTGGGCTCGCTGTGTGCCTGCGGTGAAGCTGTGGGCGACGGGCCGTGCGGCGCAGAGTCAGTTCACGGATGGGCACACAAGTGCCCCTTCCCCCAGCGGGACTGACCGGAGGCTCCACGTGGAAACCGGGGCCGCGGGAAACCACCAGGGCCCCGCCCTGGTCTGGCCCACCACACCCTGCGGGCTGCACCCTTGGCGGAGAAACCCCGGCGGAGCTCAGGAGAGTGGGGTCCTGGGGACAAGGACACCATGACCTTGGTCACCCAAAGGAAGAGGAAATGTTCAGTTTCTCTGCTCAGTGTGCACGGGGGTTCCAGGGCCTGGGCATGGCATCCTCATCAGCAGCGTGACACCGTGACTGTCCCCGCGAGAGGTGGCCGTGACCCCGGGAACAACATGCTTTCCCAGCTCTCTTGGTTGCTCGCTCTTACGGGTTTCACGTACAAGACCCGGGGAAGGTGGGTTTGATTTTGTGGAATTAATACCAAGAAACGAGCAACTGGCACAAGTTCCTGGAAATTCTGAGAAAGAGAATGAGTAGAGCCACAGCAGAGACGCAGCCCCGGACGGGCGGGAAGGCGGACGCGGGGCAAGAGCGTTGGAAAGGGAAGAGTGCGCTGGACATGGGGACACAGGAGCCCATCGTGTGGGAGGCAGACGTGCAGAGCCCCCCAGACGCGGGCCGGAGGGATGGGCAGGGCAGGGGAAGGGACCGTACCCCACACGCTTCCCTCAAAACAAACGAACGGCATCACCGGTCACAATTCTAACCCCCTGGGACCCTGGTACCCAAGACAGATGTGACGTCCGCGAGCTCACGGGTCCTAGAAAAGCCAGAGACGAAATGAGATGCAGCTGAGGTGACTAAATTCCAGGGCGACCAAATCACAGGAAAACCCGGGCATGGACAGAGGAAAGAGAACAGGCCCCGAGAGAGAAGCCCCCAAACTCCAGGGACACACAGGGGAGGGAGTCACGGTGACAGGAAATTCTACGTGGGACTTTTTGCTGTTTGCCGGGAGGATGATGGACGCAACATCTCCAACTGGGCGTAGCCAACATGTGTTCCCGGGAAACGGGAAATAAGTCACCAGGAAAACCACTTCTGCCCAAAATCAAGGCTCAGTTTTCTGATAAGGATGATTAAAACCAGTAGAAAAAGGACTGAAATAACGCAAATGTGGAGGACTGTCAACCGAGAAGACACATCGAGTCCAAGACTTTTAAACTAGGAAATAAACCAAAACCCGCAGCCGGGACAGGGGAGAAGAGTCACAGAGCCCCCCCGCATCTCCACGGGGCCTCGCTGGTGCTCGCTCGGACACGCAGGCTGTTGGCACCTGTGTGAGTGTGAAGCGGCCGCCTGAGGTGCGAGGGGTCACCGAGGGAAACGTGCCATGGAGAGACCACCGGGACCAGCAAGGCACCCAGCAAGGCGAGGGGACTGGAAGCAGACAAACACAGCTGGCCTTCCAGACAGAAAAGACCGTAAACATGGGAAACCTAAAAGAATACTTTTAAAAGCCATGAGGATCACTAACTGAATTTATCAAGGTTGTTGGACACCAGTGTCTGAAACTGAACTGCATTTCCATATACAGGGAGCACACGGCTAGAAAGTTAATTTTTTGAAAGATTTTACTTATTTATTTGGCAGACAGAGATCACAAGTAGGCAGAGAGGCAGGCAGAGAGAGAGGAGGAAGCAGGCTCCCCGCTGAGCAGAGAGCCCCATGCGGGGCTCGATCCCAGGACCCTGGGATCATGACCTGAGCCGAAGGCAGAGGCTTTAACCCACGGAGCCACCAGGCGCCCCTAGAAAGCTAATTTTTTTAATAAGCAACATTCGCAGCAGCACAAAATAGCAATAAAGGGAAATTCTCCTGACAAAAATGTGTCAAACGTTTAGGAAAGGTAGAAAAATCACTGAAACCTATAAAGAAGTCATAAATTAATGTAGGATGTTTTCGTATTTATGAACGAGATGATTGAATGTTGTTAAAAAGGTCGGTGGAGCCCACACTGAATTACAGACTTGGTGCGACAGCAAGTCAAAGTCCTGGCGGACCTTCCTCCCTTGCAGGCAGTGACAGGCTGACGGGCAGCAGGGACGGGACCGAGAACGGCCAGGACCGTCTTCAGGAGGACACGGCCGACGGGCCCCACTCCCAGACACGACCACGACCGTGTGGTCTCGGTGCAGGAAACCAGGTGAAGCAGCCCCTCAGGGACCGCACGTGTCCAGCCCCCACTGAGACGCGGCGACCCCCGACCAAGGGTCGGCCAGGTCAGCTGTGCACACGTGTGGACAAGCGCCAACCGTCCCGTGGGCGTGTTCTACCTAAAACTACTTTCCAGGAGTGCCTGGGGGGCTCATTCGTTAAGCGTCTGCCTTCGACTCAGGTCGTGATCCGGGGTCCTGGGCCCTCGGATTGAGTCCGCGTCGGGATCCCTGCTCGGTGGGGAGTCTGCTGCTCCCCCTGCTTGTGCTCACTCTCTCTCTCTCTATCTGACAAATAAATAAAATCTTTTTTAAAAAACAGTCGGGGAATGAGGTTTCTGGAGGACGGCACATGAGGATACATTAATGGTCCTCAAGGCGCCTCCAACAGGATGGGAACAGCCCGTAAAGGGAGGGTTGGTAAGTAGGACTCGAGGGAAACCGCACTAGAGACAGGTGCGGAGGAGAGGCCGAGTGAGGGAACGGGCCTGGGCACGTGGCCCCGAAGGAGGACTGCTGTGCGGAACACGCTCGGACCCAGGAACCGCCGACGAGGGGTGACAGACCAGACCGGCTACGTGAGGACAGGCCCGGGGGGAGGGCGCTCACATGACCGACCATGACCACGCTAGTGCTCAGGCCGCCCGAGAGGCCGCGTCCCCCAGCTGGGGACATCCGGGGACCCGGGGACCTGCCGCTGCCAGCAGGATGCAGACTGGCAAAACTGGTTTGGAAAACCTTCCGGCAGTTTCTGACGAAGCTAAGCCCGCGCCTTCGACGTCCCCGGCCACATGTGCATGTGGACCCCAAGTGGGGCCCAACCCCAGGAGCCTGGTGGTGGACGCGCCGTCTGAGCCAGCATGCGGCCAGCGCACGGTGCCGTGGGGACAGTCACCGACGGCCCGAGTGCAAGGGGAGCCCGCAGCTGGACGGCGTGATCCGCGGGAAGGTCCGACCCAGGCCCCGGCTCTGCGCCCGCACACATGCACACGGCGGCCGCTCCGAGGGGGAAGGCCGGTGCGTGGAGCCTCCGGCGCCCGCCCTGGTCTGTGTCCCAGCTGGATTGCCGCGCTGACAGCACGCGGCAGTCCGGGGAGCCGCAGGCCCACGTCTGCGAGTCGGCTCTAGCGGGAACGTCAGGAAGATTCCCAGAAGTCCTCCTGCTCTGGGGTCTGCCGCCCCGACGCGGTGTGATCTGTTGGAGGAAACTCTTCTGGCAGGGGAAGCCCGAGCTGTGCGTCCAGGAGGCTGAGGTCGGCGTAGGGCACGAGGACGAGCACAGGGGTGCAGAGGGCCTCCCTCCCCGCACTTCTGGCCGTGGTCGTTCTGCTGGAATCCCGGGCGCCCGCGGGGTCACCAGAAGGCTTGCGTCCCGGCGTGGACCCCGGTTGACGGAGCAGCATGCTTCTGCCGGGGGCTGACCACTGCAGCCGGACGCTGTCCCAGTGACACTCCCACCAAGCCCAGGAAGGGCCCACAGCCCCAGTGCACCTCCTGGGCAAGGGCCTGTTCCCAATCCCCTTGAGACAAGCCACCCTGCGACTCTGTGGGCCGCGACGGACCGGTGCTTGCAAGGATCGGGGACGTCTCCCGAGGAGGCACCGCAGCTCCTGCCTCACGTCTCGTCCCGCTCCCCGGGGACGCCTGACCTGCACGGGAGACGCTTCACACCCAGGGGACTGACGGACCCGCTAACCGGAAAAGCATATTTTACCAGAAAATTTGGTTATAAAGCTGTGCTCTCGGGTGTGGCGGTGGGGGGTCGAGGTGACCTCTAGTTACAGGAGGGGGCACTCGGCTCCTCCTGCCGCGAATCGCTGCACACACGGGGTCGGGGAGGCGGCCCAGAGGCAGGGCCGTGGGCCCGCACAGCCGGGGCTTCTCCCCTCCCTGCTCCCCGTGGCACCCCCGCAGCCTCTGCCGGAAGGGGGACGAGCTGGGAATAACCCCAGAGCGACGGCAGAGGGACGCGTCCTTCAAGACTGCGGAAGAAACAGCTCGAGTGAGACTCTGCTTCCTGCGGGTGAACCGAGTCACATCCTCAGGCCGGCGACTCCCATAGCCGGTGCAGAAGCCGCCCCCCAGGGTGGAGCCTCCCCGACCCGCAGGTGAGCAGAGAAACCCACTCGCTTCGCCACATCACACACACGGGGCTGGACTCGGCGCATCTGCTTTTCCGCGGCTCGACGCTCAGCTGGCCCCGAAGCCATGTCCGCGTCGTGCGTCGGCAGCTGGGACACACGTGGCTCAGCCCGGCTGTGTGCCGGGCGGGCATCCATCTGCGGGGCCCCGAGTCAGCTCCCAGGACACCGCAGACCCCGGGATGCCCGTCCTGGACGAGAGGCGCCCTCGGCTCCCGGCACCAGGCCCTTAGCTGTGGGCTCAGTTCGAGGGGGCACTGCCTCGTGGCTGCTGTGCCCAGGGTTGTGTGGCCCCCCGAGGCCGTGGCCCATGGCCCACGCGCCCCTGTCCAAACACTCTTCTCAGCAGTGGCGGCGCTGCCACAGACCAAGAACCCCAGGGTCGTGTCTCAGGCCGTCGCGTCTGCGACCCCGAACCCGCGTTCCCAGGAGTTGCAGGGGCACCGGGATGTGGGCCTCCTCCGGACTCTGCTCCAGCGCCCTCCCCACACCAGCCCCAGCCTCCCCTCCGAGGCCCTCGAGTCCCACAGTGGGTCATGGGGAGGGGGTGGAGCACTGGCCTCACAGGACCAGGAATGAGGCCCGAGATGGGCGGAGGGGCGCTCCACAGGCCCAGGGTCAGCAGCCGAAGCCGTGGGCAGCTCGTGTGAGCGGGGCCCCCGCCCATCTCCCTGTCCCAGAAGGACGACAAAGCCTGCCCCCAGGGGCTGCTCCAACCCCTCCCGTCGACATGGACATCCCGCCAAGGCACCCGGCACAAAGCCCCCCGCCAATGGGTGGAGGGCAGGTCTCAGCCAGGAAGCTGCCCAGCAGCCAAGCGAGGACCTTCAGCCCGGAGCCGCCCAGGAGGGCATCGGTGGAAGGACCACAGGTCCGGCTTGCAGGGGTGGCTGCCCGCCCCCGTTCGCACCAGCCGGCGATGCCTCCACGACCCCCCGGCCCACGTCTTCCTGCACACTGGGCACGTTTGCTGCGGACGCTCCATCTGCAGAGACTTTTCTGGCCCGAGAGAGCCCTCAGCTCCGTGGGTGCCTGCGTGCGACCCAGGAGGAGGACGTCCGCCCCGCGGAGGCACAGGCGGCCGGGTCCTCAGAGCCATCCCTCCTCGAAGGCCGGGGTGCGTGTGACCGAGGAGTCCCTCACAGCCGGTGACGGAAGAGCCTGGCCCACAGTCTGGGTTCTGAGGGGCTCATCTCTATTCTACACGTGAAAGCCCAGGTGACCCCAGGAATTAAGTTTCAGAAAAGCTTATTTTGTTGAAATGGACATTCACGTGTTTGCAGCTGCTCTCGAGTGTTGAAGGCCCGGGGAGGCTTGAGCTCCCTGTCGTGGAGGCATTCGAGGGGAGGCCACGGTCGCGTAGAATCCAGCCGCATGGAAAGCTCTGCCCACTGGGCGCGGGTTCAGGGAGGCCTCTGCAAGGGGCCGGCTGTGGCTGCGTGGCCGGGCCATGGCGGGCGAGACAATGGCTGTCCCCTCTGGTGGGCCAGTGCCCATCCCCACACGTCTCTCACGGGGCTGGTCCTGCGCTGGCCTCGTTCCTGACTGTTCCGGCAGCTTCCGGGCATCTCCGGATGGAAGCGCCCCCGCCCAGCAGCCGCAGACTGTGGGGACCGGGCCGGCCCAGCCTGGCCCAGGCCCAGGGGACGCAGGACTGGCACCACGGGGTGGGGGGTCGATGTTCCAGAAGCGACAGAGCCCCCCCTCCTCCACCCCAGACACGTGTCAGAGACCGTTTCCGCCTGCTGCCTGGGTGGAGACAGCTGTCACTCCGTGGCAGGTTCCGGAAGTGGGACCCAGGTCCCCGGCTGCCAGGGAGACGCCCCACCCGGGAGCGCTCCGCACGGACACTCGTCCCATCCCATGGCTGCAACCATGGCCCCAAGGGAGCCCCGGTCCTCTGGCCACCTCCGCTCCCTGGGAGGGAGGCCGTGCGGTCCGAGTGACTGCGTCTGCTGCATGGCGGGGACGAAGGCGGCTGCCCCCCAGTGGGAAGGAACGGGGCGTCCGGACGGGGACGCGGCCTTCCATCCCCATGACGGGCTCCTCTCCCAGGCCAGGAAAAGGACACGGAGCTCTTCCCCAGACGCCTCCAGGCCGGCCATGTAGCTGACTGCCTGGTGGCCAAGCTCCGAAGGGCGGGATGGGACAGGCACCCACGGACGCGCTCAGACCAGGGAGCCTCGGCCCCGAGGCGAAAACACGGGGCTCTGAGTCCTGAGAAGCCATGAGGCTCTCATGCTGCCCAAGACAGCAATCCTGGGCGGTGCCCCCTGTGGGAGACAGCCGTCCGGCCAGCGTCCGGGGGACCAACCCTACATCCAAGTCCGCAGAGCGGGCCTGTCCTGCCCACGCCATCATGGGAGCAGCTGTGGGGGACGCCGATGCGGCCTCATCCAGCGGGCACCCAGGCAGCCGCCAACCTACCTCCCCAGGGTGCGTGTGGCGCAGGGGAATCTGCCGAAACGACCCCCCGTCCTGCACCCGTGGCCCAGAGCCACTCGGGGTGGGGGTGGCCCGTGACCCACGGCCGCCAGGAAGTGCCTCCTCTTTCCCCAACGCTTGAACAAGCCCTGCAGGCTGACGGGGGGATGCCTCCGAGCTCAGTGCTGTGTCCTCGTGGCCGCCGTGTCCTACGCCTTGTGACCAGGGTGGGGTGGGGGATTTCTCTGGCAAGTCTCGGGACAAACCTTTGCTCCTGGCCCTAAGTTCTTCCTCCTGCTTGGAATGAACGAACAATGGCAGGAGCCCCAGAAGCCACCCTGAGAGCATGAGGAAGAGGACGGCCCTGCTCCCGACTTAGGAGAGAAAAACAATTCCGTCTTTGGAAAGGGACTCATATCTGGATTTCCTGTTGTGATTTTCCACCCTCGCAGGGAACCCGGCTGCTGAACCCAGCCAGCGACGCAACACCAGTAAGCAAAGGGCTCTGAGGTCCGTTCAGGATGACAGCCGTGCCCTGAGGTCAGGAATAGAGAGGCCACAGCAGACCTGGAGCCCCGGGAAGTCAGCGGCCGGGGCCACAGAGGAAGAGGGAGCAGCGCGGGCCCCTCTGGGTGAAGGAAGGGGTGTCATGCAGTGCCGGTGAGGGGACGGGGAGCCCGAGAGGGCAGGAGAGGATTTGAGTTGAGTCCCCGCAGGGCTTTGAGGGGACGGGCCGATTGTAGCCCAGGCTCCCGACCAGGACACTGTGCGGCTGCCGTGGGCAGCGTTGGCTGTCCACCGGCACCCTGTCCCCACTGCTGCCGCTGCCCCCCGTCAGGTGAAACCACTGCCAGGGTCTGCAGGCACGTCAGTGTCCCCAGGGGCGACAGGCCCCACGAGAACCACGGCTCTGACCCGTCCGCACGGACGGAGGCCTGTGGGGCGCCAGGGGCCAGGCTACGTGACAGAGCTGCGTCGGGAGGGACTCACCGAGTCGTGTCTTTGCCACCCCGGGCGCGACCCCGCCAGGCGCAGGAAGGACCTTTGCAGGTCGCGCAGCACCCCTCATGTGACTGCGGGCGGGGTGCAGCTCGGGACTTGCTGCTCGGCACGGGGGGACCGTCGGGACGGCAGCTCCAGGGGGTGGCCGGAGACCGCCTGCGTGGACCAGCCCACGAGGCCCAGGGCTGGCTGGACCCAGGGGAGACCTCAGTGCCGGGCGGATCACGCACTTGCTGTCCCAGGACCAAACGTTCACCCACAAGTGCCGGAGCGTCCCTTTAGAACTCAGTTGACAGAGGTGGCCTGTGGCTGGGGAGGGACACGCGCCTACGTTCTCTGGGGGATGGTGGTGCGTGGCGCGACCTCAGCTCGGGGGACGGGTCTGGGCTGGAGAAACACCTCAGGGAGCCGTCCGCGTGGCCATTCCAGGTGTCACCGCCTCTGCTCCGCGAGGAAACGTGGCTTTGGCCGATGCCCCGTGGAGCCAAGGCCCCATCGGACTGGTCAGTGAGCCACAAGATGTGGGCACATGGTCACGGCCAATGAGAAAATGGCCCGGCCTGCTGGCGTGAAGGCGGCTGCGGGACAAGAGAGCAGCACACTCTCGTCTGGTCCCCAGAAATTTCTGCCGCGACCTGACAGGCCTCGGGGCTGGGAGAGCGACGATGACTGGAGGCGCATCTGGGGAGGGAGGGAGATGCCCCCGATAAGACACAGAAGCACCTAGAAACTGGCCCGAACAGCCCACAGGGGTGGTTCCAGGATTAATTTTAGGCCCAAAGTGCTCCATCTGTCCCTAAACACAAACGCTTCCCAGAACTCACAGGCAAGGCTTCCTAACAGAAACGGCCCCGGCCGGAAGATTCCAGAACTTGAGAGGAACGGAGACATCCACTCCTGGTTAATGGAGAATTCAGATCACCGACGAAGACTGAGTAATAATTCCAGGAAATCGGATTTCCATGCAGGATCCTCCCGGCGAATCTGGAGGAAACACCTTGGTTGGGTCAGACTCACTGGACGTCGTCCCCAAGGCAGATGTCACGTTAAAGGCAGCAGAGATGAACGAGAAAAAGGTTCAGGCTAAAAGAGCACACGCCTGAGGTCACGTGACCAGCGGCGACCGGGTGCCTGACAGACGTCGGACGGCGTGCCTGCTGCTTCCCTGCGAGTCGGACGCAACGGGGCTAAGCGTGCAGGATTCCCACCCAGCACGACCCCTGAGACGCCGCGTGGCGGGCACCTGCGCACGTCCCCGGGCCACAGCGCCCCGAGCACGACCGGCCGCCTGGTGCCTCCTGCGCGGTGAGGACGGGCCTCCTCCGGCTCGGGGCGCAGGTCTGCAGAGAAGCTGCCGTTTTCCCCAGACCCAGCAGGGGCTGCCCCGCGGATGCAGCCCTGCCTCACGCACTTTGTCTTCCCTCAAACACGCGGTTGGATTTTAAAAATCAGTTCTACTGAAGGTGGCATGAGGGGCAGGGGCGGGGTTCTTCCCGCGTCCCCAGACTGTCCCTGATGCCTGAAGGGGCTCCAGCTATGTGGGCGGTCTGGGGGGGGCAGCGGGAGACCCCATGGACAGATCCCCAGCCCCTGGCTGGAGGCTGACGCCAGCGGGAAGGGACCCGGTGGCTGGGGAGCCCACAGGCCTGCCCCTCCCACGGCCCTCGTTTCCTCAACCCTCATGGGGGTCTTCTGGGCCTGCCTCATGCCCAGGCCCAGCCGGCCCCTCCTCCGTGCCTGGTGGGACGCTCCTCTCCTGGCCCCGCCCCCAGCAGGCCCCTCTCCCCAGGCTCAGCCCAGCCCCCTTCTGGGCGGACAGACCCCATCCCCGGCCGGGCCCCTTCTCACTTCTGGCACCATCCTCCGCAGGGCCTGTGCCCCTCTGCGGGGGAGGGGCAGTGCCCTTCAGCACCCGGGCCTCAGGCGGAGCTCGGTCAACATTTGCGGGAGCGAAGAACACAGCTGCCCCGTGAAGCTGTGCCGGGGCCGGAGGAGCAGGAGAGGCCAGTGGGGACGTCCTCACGTGCACACGCGCGGCCAGAACTCCCCACCCGGCCCCTGCCCTCGGGCCTGCGACTCATCCTGCCCTGGGGGCTGGGGGTCCTGTGTCAGGCAGAGAAGGGTGGGACTTGCCCCGGGTCTGGGGCCGCCGCAGGGGAGGGCGGAGGGCCTGCTCAGGGAAGCTGGATGGCATCCAGTCCCTGTGCTCACGCGGCAGAGACAAAGTGTTCCCAGGAAGACGGAAACTATGCCCTGAGGACAGCAGACGTCCCTGAGTTACAGCCCGGGGGAGGGAGGTGCCGGACAGCTGGGGGCCCTCCGGGTCCACCAAGGGGGGGTCCCTTGGCCTGGGGGGGGTCCCAGGCAGACTCTGAGCGAGGTGCCCTAGGCCCCCCGTGCCCGCCACTGGCCCCTCCCCCCTT
This sequence comes from Meles meles, assembly GCF_922984935.1. Classification (NCBI taxonomy): domain Eukaryota; kingdom Metazoa; phylum Chordata; class Mammalia; order Carnivora; family Mustelidae; genus Meles; species Meles meles. The sequence goes on from NC_060080.1 coordinate 611,618, forward strand.
GGGGCTGGTGTCACCACTTGGCCTGCAAGGGGTTCCCTGGTCTGGTCACCTTTCCGGGCCCCATGAGAGCGAGGAGGGGGCCAGCCCCAGCCTGGGGGCCTCGGGGGGTCCCTGACCCAAACAGAAAGTGAAGGCACCTCAAAGCCGCCGTCTGAAGTCAGCCGCGTCCCTGGCCTTCCTTCCACCTGCGGCCCAGCTGGGGGGCCTCCAGGGCCGTGTCCCAGGGGCTCTGGGGGCTTCGCTACCTGCGGTGAGGGAATTGGTCGGGCCGGACGGATTCACGGCCCCTTGGATGTGGGGAATCCCAGCAAACGACGCCGTGACATCTTCACCTACAGGGAGAGCACTGTGTGCACGGGGGCCATGCCGGGCCCTAACTTCTCACTAGGACAGACGCCAAGAGGGGCCTTGGGACGCCGGAGCCCCCACGTCTCCCCCGGACCTAGTGTCTCTGTGAAGAGGTGAACTGATTTCGACATCCAGGTCGCTTCCATTGCTAAGAGTCTGCAGCCGGGCAGATTAGCGGGATGCGTAAGTAAGAAGCAAACTTGGGTCCGGAAACGCGTCTGAGAGATTTTATACTTTTTTAGACTTTATACAAACCTCGCCCCACGAGCGTCACACCCGCCCCACCAGGGAGGGACACGCTCATCCTTCCTTCTGTGACCAACCCCACATCCGCCCACGGAACGTGCCTTCTGCTCCACCCGTAACCACGAATGCGACGCCCACGCTCACCACCGTTGGGAAGACGAACCCGACCACAGGCACATGGACTCCACACACAGGTTTGACCCCGAAAATCCAACAAGTGATCTGATACCGCGTGTCTGCCTCACGGGAGCAGCCTGGGGGGGGGCAGGGACGGCGATGCCACAGAAAGGGCCCCGTGCCTGTGCAGCCCTTCCTCCGCGACCTCCCCGCTCCGTCGGCACAGAGCGGCAGCCTCGACGACACGGTGGCTTATCCGTGGTTCTGCCGGAGGCAAGGTGTAGCGGGGGCCAGCGGTCCTGGGAGTCTGTCACGTGGCGGGAGACACCGAGGGCCGGGAACGAGAGCTCCCCGTCAGGACACAGAACCGGGGGAGCCCCGAGGACAGGGTGGTGCAGCAGGGCGGGCCCGGACTGGGGCGTGGGGGCGGCTGGCTGCACGCGGCACCCTCCCCGCTGGGGCCGCGCTCCCCCAGCAGCTGCCTTCCTGCCCAAACACGCCGGCCAAGTGTGGTCGGCCCACAGCGTGCAGGACAGCACCCCTCCTTGCCAGGACGCCCCCCACCCCACCACCACCCGGGTCCAGCTGCAGGCTCTGCACCCCACCCCCCCGCCGTCCACTGTGGATTCATGGCACAGGATTCGTGGCCAGCTGCACGTCCCTCACGCGGGGGCGGGTGCTTCAGGTCCAGGCTCCTGGACGGTCCGTCCCACAGGAACCGCTTCCCAGCAACAGGGGCCTGAGATGCACGTTTCCCTCCAGCGCCGGCTTGTGGGGAAACTGAGGCAGGAGCTCTGGACAGGGTCTATGGCTCCGCTTGGGTGTCTGCGGACACGCAAGCCACTCTTCGTCGCCGACACGGGGACGGTGCGTCTGCCCTCCTGTCGCAGACCAGGCTCTGGGAAGCAAAGGGCACCACACGTGTCACCGTGGGGCACCCGTCAGGCCTGCTCCCGTCTGTCACGCGGCTGACACGGTGCGCGTGTGTGACGGCCGCCGACGAGCGAGGAGCTGGCCGTGTGGGGTGTGAAGAGGTCACACCACGTAGAGTCGAGGGAACTCGGTCCTCGTGGCTGTCACCCCTGGGCTGGTCCTGTGTCCACACCCTCCTTCTGCCCACTCCCACCCGCAGCCGCGCAGAGCTGGCCACGGCAGGCGCCTGGCAAGCCGCTGAACACGTACAGCAGGGAAGGCGGCCAGCGGGGTGCCCGGCCCTGGGGCATGCTGACGGCTCGTCAGCGGACCAAGGTCGGTGCTGTGTCCACTCGCCCGACCAGAGCCCGGCTGACGGCTCGTGGGAACGAGGGCCCCGGGCAGGAGCGGCCGCAGAGTCAGCGGCGGAGCTGGCTTCCCTGGGAACCTCGCAGGCAACACGCCGCACGGCCGCCCCCGAGGAGCTCAGACCACGTTCTCCCTGCAGGACGGCCGCCTGCGGTGTAGACACGACAGCTCTGGGGGCTGCCGTTCTCCGACAGCCCAGACGTTTCTGTTTCCCACTGACCCTGTGTTCCCGTCACACAACCGGCACCAGCTGGGTCACTCGACAGCCTGCGGGGCTGCGGGACCTGGGAGCCGAGAGCCAGTGACCGCAGCCAGACGCTCACCTGAACCTCACGTCTTTACACAAGTTATTTGCAAAAATGGAAACACTGCTACCAGCCGCCCACAGGTGGGGACCCTTGTGCTGAGAGGTCCAGGGACCACTGCCAGCGAGGTCAGCAAGGATTCCCGAGTACCCGGCACTCCGTGGCAGCCAAAGTACAATGGTGTGGGACTGAGCCATGAGCCTGCTGGGGACCTACGGGCCGTGCCCACGAGATGGGTCACAGACCGGTGGTGAGCAGCAGAGCACGGCGCTGCCCTCGCAACCCGTCCTGGTGGCAGGCCACTGCGGACCAACGTGGCAGGCGGTGCAGGGACAGGAGACCCCTTCACGGTACAGGACGGGGAGCGGGGCCGACAGGGACACGGGAACGGGTGTTCGGAGGCCATGGAAGGAGGCTGGGGCACGCGGCCGGCGGGAACCGGGGGCTCATCCTGGAGCAGGTGCTCAGTCTCTTAGGAGCCGTTTCGGGGCCCCTGCAGGGCGGAGAACTCCCATCGGGCTCCCGCATCCCAATGTTGCCGGTCAAGGGGGGAGCTTCTCAGCGACACTTTGCTCCGGCAAATGGAGTAAGGACAGCGTTCCACCGTCTACGCCCTCTCCGGTTTGTGTGAAAACGTGACGGAACACAGGCCATCGTGTCCAGGCAGGGCTGCCCAGGAACGAGGCTGTGCGCCGGTGGCCGGAAGAAGACGGTTCAGCTCATGTTCTGTACCTGCCGGGGTGCGACCACGCCGGCGTCTGGTCACCGGGGCGGAGGGCTCTCGCGGCAGGCACGGGACGCCGCGGGCAGAGACACACAGGGAGGGGATGCCAGTCAACACCGCCAGTCAGCACAAATAAGACCGAAATTTCCCGAAGTTCCAGAACTTCGTCCTTCCCACGCGAGCCGCGCTCAGAAAACACGCAGTCCTGTCGAGGTGTGGGCAGAACTCAGGGTCAGTGCTCGCTTTCTCCGGGTTTGATGACGCGACGGGAGTACTGGCCCCGGGTCAGAAGCGGGGCTGGCCCCGGGCTCCAGCCCTTCCTGATTTCGGGGCGCCGAGCCCACCCCGGGTGATCCACACACGCCCGTGGTCCGCAGAGGCTCTCAGCACAGGCCGTCTCCTCGGTGAGCCCCGCTCGCGGCACAGCACGACGGTGGCGCGCGGAGTCCACATCTGCGCCGGGCGTCGTTAACGAGCACAGACGCTCTCCAGGAGCTCCTTGGAGGCAGCTGCACACGAGTCATCTGGCCAAGGCTCCGTGCGCCTGCCGCGATCTGTTCTGCTGACTGAGGACAAAACGATTCGGAAAACCTGTTTGCGCTGGAAGGACGCGGATCATCTGAAAAGCATCTAACGATGACGTCATGCAGCTTCTCGACTTGGGGCTCAGAGCCGAGGCTCGAACCACCCGAGGCGGCTCGGTTTTCACCGACACGTTGAGAGCAACGTTTTCCCGCGCCGTTTAGCACGATCGATGTTGGAAAAAGACGAAGAATGATGGGAGTCGGATTCCGGTTCTTTCCATCTCCCAAAGCTCTGAGATAAACGGCCCCACCAGGAATGGTCCCACACCTCGGGGTCACCGCAGACGACCCAGACGTGAGGTGTTTCCTTCCCTCCGCAGGCCCACCAAACCAGCGGGCGAAGTTTCTCCTGGAAAACGTGGCTTCCCGGCAGAACGGCCCTCGACCGGCTGTCAGGAATCCACGGAAGTCACGTGACTTTGCGACACCGTGTGAAGGCAGCCAGACGCTGATGACAGCAGCCGAGGCCGGGGGGGGGGAGGGGACGCCCTGCTCTGCACAAGGAAACCGGACGCCAAAACGGCAGACAGAAGCCGAGTTACTCTCAACAGCTCCCAGCAACGTGAACACAGGTTCCACTGGAGTCTGCAGAACCTTCTAGAATCAAACATGCCAGCCCAAGGCCAATGCCTCGCGGTTGGGGAAGGGAGGATGCTCGTCTCCCTGAACACAAATGCCCTCGGAAAAGCGACTTGAGGATCGAGCATAAACGAGCACTGAACGGCAGAAGAGCCAGAACGCCACCTGGTCAGGGCCTTTGTCACCAGCGCTGTGATGTCGGAGAGTGCCTGGGGGGCAGCCTGGAGGAGGAGGGACAGGAAAGTGGGGGATGTGCAGGGACCCGTGTCTCAGACCCTCTGCTGGTGGCACCAGGGGCAGGGACGGCGTCCGAAGTCCCCCACCTGCTCTGCACCCGTAGGACGCCTGGCACAATGTCCCCCACCACAGGGGCCACGTGCCCCTGGCTGTACCCACAGGACGAGGCTCGGCCGGCCGGAGCACCCGCTGAGTGCCTCCTCTCTCAGCCTCCACCGCGGCAAGTCGGCAGGGGCGAGCCCCGGAACAAAACCTGCAAACCGCAGGACGTCCCGAGCTTGGTCTCCGCAGCAGCTACGTTTTCTTCTAAACACGAAATACATCAAAAACGCATTTGCCGAGTTCACTAAATGCTTCTGGTGAATCGCTTGGCAAATAAATCACAAACATTTGGGTCACCTGGTGTGTGATTCTGCACACGGGAGGCAGGTGTGAAATGTTTTTAAAAAGGCAGTAGACGTGTTTCCAGACCTTCGTCACAGTTCTTCAGAGCAAAAGGCGAACACTCACCTTTGCCGGCTTCACACGGTCCGTTTCCGGGAAGTAGCAAGCGGCGCCCATCCACGGCCCCCCCAGCCCGGCGCCGAGGGGGGGCCGCACCAGCTGTCTCTGGGCGGAGCTGCAGGGCCTGCGTGAACCGTACCTTCCCGGGTCCTGCGCACGGCTCCAGGCCCCTCTAGTGCAGACGACTGGACTGCGGACACTGCCCTGTCCTGCTCCTCCGTGGAAGGGGTCTTGGTGACGCCCGTCATCGTGCCTGTTCAGAGCAGGAGCGAGGAGAGCTCCTCCCCCCACGCACCCATCCCAGACCCACTGCCCGTCCTTCCAGGGGCTGCCATCCCAGCTGAGGCCGGGCACGGCCCGGGTGCTCATCTCCAGCACGGGGGACCGAGGCGAGGTGGGGGCAGGGCACCCCATCCAGAGTCCTAGCAACCTTCCGCCAACACTCTCTGCCGATGCTCTACTTGGACATGTGCCCCCCAAGCTTCAGCTCACGACAACCTGGAAACAGTCGAGCTAAAGCGGAATGGATAATCTCCAACGTCACACGAAGCACGTAGCACGACGTGTGTCTGTGGAGACCTGGCTGAACCCCGCAGAGCGGAAAACAGGTGGCTTCGAGCTCCCCGCGTCCCCGCGAGGAGAGGCCCGCCTGTTGGTGTGCGGCGCGGAGACCGACGGGACACCCCATCAAAGCAGCGGACGACGGAGCACCACCGCCCCCGAAACTCGGCACGCGCACACAAGCAGCCCAAGTGTCTGATTTTGAAGCAATTTGGCAATTTAAGAAACTCATTTAATTTTCCTCGGTACATCAAATGTTCTCGTGATGATTCTGTCCACCGTTATGACTTTCTCTCGGCCTCGCGAAGACGCCCCAAATCCCACCAGTTCCCCTTGGAGCAGCACCCTCTCCTCCCCCGCACCCAGAGCCCAGAGCAGGGACGAGTGTCCCCCGTGGCCCCACAGCACGGTCCCTCGGGGGCCCTCCCGTCACGGGACTCGTCCCTGCCACGCCACAGCACGTGTCCACTGCAGCTACACAGTCCCTCTAACAAGGACACGCCCTCGTCCACAGCACGACGTGCCCGGATGTAGCGGCAGCTGCCGCAGGCTCACCTGAGACCCCCGTGCCCCCGCCCGGACCCAGCCCCTCCTCGGCCATGTGAGAGCGTCCGGGCTGCCTGGAGGACAGAGCCCACGTTAACACCCCTCGTCCTCTCTCCTTGCTTCTCCCGTCTCACATTTGCCCAGGACACGGTGCCCGGAGCAGTCAGGCTTTCTCCAGGAGCTGCCCCCTTCCCCCACTGCTGTCGGCCACTCGGGGCCAGCAGGCGGCCGCCCCGACGACAGGCTTGACGGGAAGAAGAGCGCCAGTCCCCACTTGAAGACGTGGCCGGTTTATTGAACTGACGGCATCAGTACAAGTGCAAACGTTGCTTTGGTAACGAGCTGGTTACAGCGAACACAGAAGGCACCCGGTGTCAGCTACAGTCAGAAAGAAAATAAACATGTACATTCGCTTTGCGAGGCTGTGACCCCCCCGCAGTGGCCGCAGAGGGTCCCCCGGGGCCCTGCCCGCAGCTCGGACGCCGCCTGCGAGATGAAACCAGGGTCCGGACACTCCCGCCGCAGCCACACACCCTCACCGTGACTCGCAGACAGCCCCTCCCCCGAGCGCGCGGGCCGACCCCACGTGCTGACCCGCGTGCGTGCGCGTCTGTGGCGAGGACACACGGCCGCCTGCCCAAGGAAGACCCCCGGGCATGGGCGCTGCTCCGTCCCCTCACGCCTGAGCCACTTTCCTAACCACCACGCTGGGCGCGCGGTTATCCACACTCTCGCCGGCAGAAACGGCTCTAAGGTTTGGTGGTCAAAGGTGACTTGATATCCCCAAAGATGCCCCATGCCCTGCAAGACACAAGCTGGTATTTGCCACGTGACGTCCCGAGGGCAGGGAGTCAGGTCGGCCGTGTTTAAAGCCACTGTGGACACTCACAACAGGACTGCTCGCCCCACCCTGAGGTCGTGGCAGCCGGTCAGAGCCTGGGGTCTCCTGCTTCGGGAGGGACGCCCTTGCCAGCCAGACCGGGCTCTGAACCCGCCCACCACGTGCCCGGCCCCCAGGAGATCCACCTCCGGGACTCTGGGGGTGATGACCAGCCCACAGCGCCCCACCCTGGACTGGCCACCACATACTGGGACCACCTGTGTCTCGGGGGCCACGCGGGGGCCCCGTGTCTGTGCACGCTCCTCAGGACACGCATCACCTCGTGTCTAGAACAAGCGGGAGGCTGCTGGTCGATTACGAAGAGAGAGACATGAGGTACGATGGTTGCTTTTCTCGGAATTCTAGGACAACTTTTGTGTAGTGGGAAGTGATTTTTCTGCCATTCCCGACACCTAGAACATGAGCAAAATCTCATACAACGTCATGCATTTCAAAAATACAAATGAGGTAAGGGGTCGGTGTTGTTTCTTTAAGGCACTCACACGACCTGCACGTAGCAAGTCCCTCCACACGGAGAAGTCCACAGCGCTTGGCTGGGACCAGCGCCCAGAGTGGGCTGCGGGCCGCCGGCACAGGCCTTCGGCAGGAACGGGCTTCACGTCTGGCCCACGCCGGGCAGCGTCACACGCATGCTAGTGAAAACCAACCGACTTCTGCCTTCCTGCACGTGGCTTCATCTCACTCTCACGGGCGAGACGCCGGAGTCGCAGGCGAGCGGGGCCGTCTGTTCAGGGACAACATGCCGGCACCCACTGCCCAGACCGTCACCCCGGTTCTCCCGCAAGTCTGTCCGTCGGCCACGTGCTGGTCTTCCCTTCCCAGCGCGGCGTGCGTCCTTCTGGCAGCTCCGTGACGTGCCCTTGCTGCGGGGTTGGCGGCGGGGGTCGGGGGTTGGGGGGGCTCGTCTGCAAGCTCCAGGCGTAGAACCAAGCGGGACTCACTTTCAGTCGAGAAGAAACGGTGGTATCCAGGGAAGTGAATTTAGGAGCCTAAATGACTTAACTGTGCAATTTAATAGTAGCACCAATATTTCACCAAAAACATTAAATAAAGACCTGAGAATCTAACGTGAAGTCAGGACACTCCGTGGTTTCTCCTCTCTGAATGCTCTGCTCTGAGCACCTGTGCTCCGCCGAGACCGAGGGGGTCCCTCCCGTCCGCACGCCTTGTGCCGGCCGTCGGTCTCAAGGACATGTGGAGGGCCCCAAAGGCCTCACCGAGCCTAAGGCTTCCTCCCCAGGCCGTCTCTCGGGCAGACCGGACAGCAGGCCCCATGGGCTCTCACTGGCGCTGGGCAGTCGGCAGGTTGGCAGGCCTCCACGAAGCAGGTGACCTGCCCGTCCTGGGAGAGAGAGGCACCCGGACCCGTCACTTCCCGGGGCACGTGGCCTGTGCCTCACCCCGTGTCGGCCCCTCCGGCCGTGACCGGTCTGGGCTCCTCAGTGCAGGCTGTACCGTGGCAGATGCCCCCGACGACGGACAGCTGCCCACCCCGGCACGGCCTCCAAGACTCCTGCCGCAGCCCACTGCCCGCCCGCCCTGGAGAGCTCAGGACCCCATACGGGCTCAGCACAGCCGCCAGATTCACAGCGGGGAGGTCCATCAGGGGGCAAAGTAGGGACACCCACAAAGGATACCCGTTCCTGTCCCCACATCACCAAACACACGCGCTTCCGTGATGCTGGGGCCTGGATACCACGGCCAATGCGGCCCCCACGGCGCCTCCGTCCCCTTTCTCTGGGGCCCAAGAACCACCTGGCGGGCCCACCCGCCTCGCTGGTACAAACACCCAGAGGCAGCCTGGCCGGGGGTGTGAGGCCCACGGCGAACAGAGCTCCGGGGCTTCGAGCGCCTCCCAAGCGGGACCCCCTCCTCAGAGCGCAGCCCGTGCCCCCGCTTTCCACAGCAGAGCCCAGACGCACCCGGCACTCGCAGGCGGAGCACGCGTCCCGCTTCCACTTGGTGCCGCTGGCGTGAGGCTCCCCGTCCGCATCTGTGCAGTCCGTGGAGCTGAGCCGCGACTCCAGCCTCTTAATCTGCAGCAAAGCAAACACGTGCCCCGCTCACTGGGGGACGGTCTGAGCTCTGGTGCGCTGCCGCCTCCTGCTCAGGGGGGACGTCAGGTCCCGAGACCTCAGGGAGAGTCCTGGGCAAGCCCCGCCACGTCGGGCAACAAGGAGCAGGGGCTGCGGCCTATGGCAGCTCCGTGGAAGGAAGCGAAGCGCGGAGGAGAGGCTCCCAGGGGACCGAGTGGGAACGTCCTGCACAGAGATTCCCGGACACGGACAGCCCCGACCGGTCACCATCCCGAGCCACGGGCATCCCAGGGTGACCCTCCTCCGCCCCTGCTGTGACTGCCGCCGCGGACAGCAGCTGCGTGGCTGGACGTGCTTCTCGCCGTGCGGTGGCGGGCCCAGCAGCCCGCGAAACTCCCACCTCAGCTACCGGTCCAGGAGCGGGGCTCCCGCGGAAAGCACCAAACCTCGAGACCCGCACAGGGAACGGACACAACCGACGTGACCGCTGCAGGGAGCACCTGCTCTGATCCAGGTCGGGGTGCGGGGATGGGATTCAACACGCAGAAACCCGCCTGCTCCTGGCAGGGAACGGTCTCCATCTACCCCGTGTCACAGCGTGGCCTCTGGGCTGCGCAACCACACGGCCTCCCTGGTCCACCTCGCCCTGCAGCCCGGCGGTCTGAGCGCCGTCCACCCCGAGCCTGGGCGCAGACGGGCCTCCGCTGCGGCCTGAAGGGGGCCGCCTCCTGCACTCGGGCCCTCGTTAGCACAGGTCGTGGCGTCCCCAGACCTCAGAGCGGCCTTCCCAGTCGCGAAGGGAGGAGGAACCCCGCGGCCGCGTGAGCAACAGCCATGGGCCAGGCAGGGCTGCGGGGCCGGGGCTGTCCTCGGTGGCTGGAAGCTGCAGGCGTGGACCTCGTGCGGCCCCCGGAGACAACCAGGGTCGGAGCACCTGCACCCCAGCCCGGGTCAGAGTCGCCCGCGAACGCGGTCCCCGTCCCCGCCGGGGGGACAGTCAGGGCAGAGGTTCCGTCCCGCGGCTGGGAGAGGCCACGGATCGGTCCCAGGGGTGTGTGGTGGGGAGGCTGCGGGGCGCAGGGGTGAGGCCGGCAGATGCGGAGGGAAGGGTCGGAGGGCGGGGCCCGCGGGCGCAGGGGCGGGCCGGCAGATGTGGATGGAGGGGTCGGTGGGCGGGCGGCTGGCGGGCGCAGGGCCACCCGTCTCCCTTCCTGTCTCTGCTCCCGCAGACCCATCTGCAGAGCATGACCCCTCCTTTCCACACGCCACCTCGGGCACACCTCGTGGTCACCGGTCCAGCCCGCCGGCCCGGAGGGACGGTCTCCAGGACCGACAGCACCCACCTGTCCGGGGCTGAGTCCCCAGGAGGCCCTGTGCCTCACAGCCTGGCCGTCGCGCTGGCTGAGGGTCGAGGGGCTTCTCTCCTGGTGCCACAAACCCCGCCCTCTGCCTGGTGCCCACGTCCCCTGCCACCCGGCCGCCCATCTCGCTGCCTTCACACACCTGAAACCAGAGCTCTTCCTTGGAGAAGAGCCCAGTGTGGAGACCCTGGGTGCGGGTGCCCTCCCCGCATCTGCGGGACCAGACCACAGAATGTCTCCTGACCCTCTGTGGGACGGATCAGAGCGACAACTCCTGGAGAAGCAGCTCTGGAACAGGACCCAGGTCTGAATTCTCCGTGGCCCTAACCCTCAGCCCCTCCTGGCCTACGATCTCTACGGCTGCTCCAGGGACCACGCGGCCGTCACAGTGGTGCCTGTGGACAGCCCACAGTGAGCGCTCCCCGGCCACTGGGAAACCGGAGTGCAGCCCCATGTGACCGGGCCAGGGACAGGCCACAAGAGAAGAGCCGCCCAGACAGGGGGCTCCCGGCCGGGCAGCTGGAGTCGACTTCACAGGGGAGGGCCTCGGGAGCAAGAAGGCCGTCATGGTGCGGGACGGGACGAGCAGGGACAGTCACCTGCTCTCGGAGGTCTGTGATGGTCTTCTGCATCTCCTGAACGAAGTCCGTGAAGTCGTTCATCCCTGGCATCTGTGGGTGCTCGCGGGAGGGGACTGTGGCGTTTCCCGGAGGCTTTCTGTGCTTCCCGATGCTGCGCAGGGAGGAGAAGCCGCCAACAGACATCAGCGTGTCACCCGTGGCCGCAGGCGGCCCCGCCCAGAGCCTAGGACCCTGCCTCGGGGACGGCCATACCTTGGTGTCCCCCCGGGGCCTGCTTCCCCAACGGGCTCGTCCTCCTGGTAACTGAACTGCAGCGATCGCCTGCCTCGGAAGTGTTGTGAAAAGGCGTTGAACTGCCCCCTGGTCCTGCAGTCTGGAACGAGTGTGGGAGTGTGGGAGCGGTCGGCTCTGGGTCAGGAGACGCCGGGCACATCCCGAGAAACGTCACTGGCCTTCACGGCACGTCGACGACAAAAGCCGCGGCCTCGTGGCAGGCCTCCTCCCTCCATGGGCGAGTCTGGGCCTCGGCACCACATCTGGTGGTGGGCCCCCCGCCCGCAGACAGGACAGCCTCCTCCTCCACGGATGCGCCACAGCCCCGTGCTGGCTTCCCGCCACGGCTTCACTGCCCTCCGCGGCCCGGGCGCTGTGCTCGGGGGCACCGTACACATGCCCGTGCCCCCTTGTCCCTCGTCCCACCTCCAGGGCCTGTCCTCTTCAGCTCCCTCCCACCGGCCCACGACTACCCCATCCCACAAATACCCGGCTTCATGCCGCACCGCATCTGACACGGCCCTTCCCAGGCGCTGAAGCGGCGGTGCAAGCCCCCGGAGAGGAAGTACATGGAGAATAGGCTGCTGTCCCCCTGCCCCGGCCTAGCAGGCCCGCGACCACCGCTGGGAGGCAAAGGCCCAGAGACGAGTCCACCGAGCACTCTGTGACTGATTCGGTGCCCAAACACGCGGCTTCCTGCTCGGACCCACGGCCCAAACTCCAGCCCTGACGCAGGTTCACGGTGTAACGTGCCCGACCAGGAGGCCCCGGGCAGCGCTGCCGCCTGAACACTCAGCACCTGGCGGGACTCCCGGCTCGTGGGCCACGTGCCCCCCGGGCAGGCAGAAGGAGTCACGTCAGAGAGAACAGCCTTCGCCTCCCAAACCCAGACACGCACCCGTCCTCACAGCCACCGGTTGGGCAGATGTGGAATCCACGTTCCAGCCCCATCCCCCGCGTCCAGGTCACGGTGGTGGGACGAGCGGCACCGAGCACCTCCTGAAGCTGCCCAGGAGGACACAGCCTGCCCCGCCCGCACCCACACAGCAGCCCGGGTCTGAACGGAGAAAAGCTGGGGAGTCCACCGTGGGTCTGGAGGGCGCCGCACCTGCTGCGGAAAGTGGGGCTCCGGGGCTCGGCAGGAGACCCTGCGGGACGTGCTCCGTGCACCCGCACTCCCCGGTCCCACCCCACACCCAAGTTCCTCCGGGAGCGGCCGCCCGCGACAGGAAAAAATGGGGCATGTTCCTTCACACACACACACACACACGCGTGTGCACACAGACATGCAGAGGCACGCGTGCCGGTACACGTGTGCACACTGTGCTCACACACAGACGGCCATATCACGTGGTGAGAGAGAACAGTAACCCTGACGAAGCTTTGACAACCGCGAGTCTGACGAAGTACAAGGATTCTTTGTACTACTTCAAAATTAACGCAATTACTTCAAAACTGCGTGTGTGTGTGTGTGCGTCCGCGTGTGCACGCACGTGCCCCATCAATCCCCCACAAAGGGCAATTTCTAACTTTGGTACAAGAAAGAGAAACTGCCCACCCGGGCACCGCTTCTCTGGGCTCTCCTGCGCGCGAGCCTCACGCCCAGGGCTCCGCACACACTCCGGGTCCCGCGGGAGCTCGAGCTGCTCTCTGGGAGTTTTCGGAAAGTGGAACGGAAAGTAAACAGCAACCGACATCTGGTCCTGTCAGACCTTAGTTCTTTCCTTTCTACTGTGTTTTAGACGTGGCTTTTGACCTATGATGGAAGACAGAGCTTCCAAAGCATCCTTGAACCTGGCCGGCTCAGGACCTGGAGGAAACACGTCCAGCAGCGGGAAGTCAGCACGGCCCCCGCCGCGGCACAGACGAGAGGGTGGCCCCGCCGACGCCGCCGGCTCTGAGTCTCTGTCTCTCCAGGGTCTCTGGCTTTTCCGAGCAAAAACAACAGAAAATCCAGCTCTGCCCCGTCTCAGCAGCCGGGAGGCGTGATGACCCATCGGGACCTGAAGTTTTGTATCTTGAAAAGAACCGGCCTCTCCCAGGGCTTGCAAAGAGCCGGTCTCTGCAGAGTCCGCCCCCTGAACCGCGAGTGGCGCTGCACAAACCAGCAAGGATCGTTCTAAAGAAAGTGAAAAAACACCCCAAAACCTGTTTCCCTAAGATGCAGCAGGGACACTGTAAGTGTTTCGGGATGTGGGGTGTGCAGTGAACTCAGCTCGTCACGCGAACCTTCCTGTAACACACCACGCCGCGCTCCACGCCCGACGCACACGCACCACATTCACACGGAGGACAGCCAGGCGGACAGACGCCCCGGCCGATGGGCACAGCCACCATGCACAGACGTCAGCAGAGGACAGCGCTGACCGACCCACCCAGAGTCCTGCGCTCACGGACATGACGGCCAACGAAGAGCACGGCCAGAGCTGCTTCCTCCGGGAACAGGAGGGGGGCAGAGGCCACTCGAGGCCGAGCGTGGAGGCCGGAGGAGCCATCTCCGCGGCAGGGGGCCGCTGCGGGTCAGTCACTGTGGGTCCGCCGCCTCCGGCCGCCGAGGAGCAGGGTCTCACGGCCGGCTCCGGACGCCTCCCACGTCCTCCTCCCCGGGTCTGACGGTTTGAGTCAAACCCAAATGACATTCAGGTTAGGACACGAGCGTTGAGGGGAGCGACAATGGGATCTGCGAACGCAGGGCGGCCACGGAGCGAGGACGGCCCCAGCGCAGGGACCCCCAGCCCCGCGGCCCCTCCAGACCTGCCGCAACACTCCGGCAGCGCGTGCTGTCTCGGGCGTTTGGAACGCGTAGCGCCCCGAGTCGGGTGTGAGCTACGCTTCCGGACGGTCTGAGTCCGGCACGGTCTGCAGGGGCCCACGACACTCGTCCAACAGGCGAGTCCTCCCCGGAGACGCACGCTCGGGGTTAAGGAAAAAGCAGAAGCCGGACTGACCGCGCTTATGCCTGTCTCCTGCATGTGGCCCCCGTCCTGAGTTCTTACAGAAACGGCACTGTGTCAGGAGCAGCTCACAGCCCGGGCTCTGCTGCGTCCCCGAGTGGCCACCCCGGAGCTGCGGCATGTGGGCAGCAGGGACGCCGTTCCCCGGTGCGTGCAGCAGGCCCCGGGACGCACACCCCACCACGCGGCAGGCCCCAGGGACACGCACCTTCACAGCAGTCCTGCCACACGCGGAGGTCCACCCTGGGGATCTCGTCACAGCTGCCGTACCCGTGGGGGAACTCCGCCACGCGGAACACGTCCCTCTGCACGCGGGTGATGTTGTCCGCGTTGTCACACAGGATCCTGGCCAGGGACGTCTGCTTGATCTGGGTCAGCTGCGCCGGGGAGAACACTCCCGGGTTTTCATACCATAACCTGTGCTTCCCCAGAACGAGAGAAAACACACACGGGCGGTGAATGAAAACGTTCCCCGGCCAGCTCTGTGGACCGGAGAGACCCTGCCGGCGTCCACCGGGTATGGCTCACGGAGGGACTCAGACCGGCTCCGCTTTCCGACTCAGAAACAGAGCAAAAAACCTGGACGAAAACCAGCAGCGGGTCGGCTGCTCAGAAGGCGGCACGGGCCACGGTTAGAATCCACGGCCTGGTGCACAGCGCCGGCGGGCTCCCGGGGCGGGGGGCGGTGACCTACCCCACGTGAAGCTGCACCAACAACACCCATGAAACCCGAAACTTGGCGGTCCTGCCGGAAGTTCAGATTCCTCCAAACTCCCACAGCATTTGACCCTGTGAATTCTCTATTCCCAGGAACAGAAATGTCTTAAGTGGAAGGACACGAAAGCACCCGTGAACAAGGCTGCCCAATTCTCGGGCGCGGTGGGAGGGAAGGCCCCACACCGGGGAGCCGGTCACACAGGGAGGGGTGACGGCGTTCCTTCACTTTTCACCTGCACACGGAGCTCCAGCAACGGCTCCTTGTCTCCCCGAGGCCCCAGAAAGGTGCATTAAGAGCAGAGGCTCTTCCCTTTGACACCTGCCCTCACCTGTCCCCTGC
This sequence comes from Meles meles, assembly GCF_922984935.1. Lineage (NCBI taxonomy): Eukaryota > Metazoa > Chordata > Mammalia > Carnivora > Mustelidae > Meles > Meles meles. Next base: position 626,813 of record NC_060080.1, read on the forward strand.
ACACCTGCCCTCACCTGTCCCCTGCACACCTGCCCTCACCTGTCCCCTGCACACCTGCCTTCACCTGCCCTCACCTGCCCCGCGGCACCTGCCCTCACCTGTCCCGGCGGCACCTGCCCTCACCTGTCCCGGCGGCACCTGTGTTTACCTGTCCCCGTCTCTCAGGCGCTTGAACTGCGTGCTCAGCAGGCACATGAGCGTGGGCCCCAGCCGGCTGCCTGGGACCAAGTCCTCCACCATGAGGGCAGGGAACAAGTCGATGTTGAGTGGGGACCCATACAACCTGCAGAACAAACGAGGGAGACCTTACACGTGCCCGAGCAGCAGCAGCAGAGCAGAGGACAAGGCTGTTCGGCGCCACTCAGCACCTCTCGAACCCTCTGTCAGCCAAGAAGTTCGCTGTGACTTATGCATCTGCGCGCCACACGTCAGAAGTTTCCTGTACCGTTTACACACACACGTATAAAACACACGCGCAATTTATAACTCGAGAAAAACCAACTTCGTAGAGGAAAAACTAAACTCACGCCTTTTCTGTTCAGAATTAACCACGCCTGACAGAGTAAGGCACGTCCTTCCGGTCTCCTTCCGCGAACACGAAGGAACGGGCTTTAGGCAGGTAAGGCCGACCCCGAAGGAGTCGCCGTAATGCTGCGATTTGACGATTTGTGGAAGGTCCTCGTGCCGCAAAGCTATTTACGAAGCAGAACTCGACCGCACGCTTCAGATGGCGAGGGCTCGATGCCCCAGGACAAACGCGCTCGTCCAGCTCCTGCAGCTCCGTAGGAAGGCCCGTGGGAGCCGCAGGCCGCACCCCATCGGGGACACCCCAGCGGCTCCCCAGACGCACGTGTCAGCTTGCCCTCAATGGGGACTCCGAGCCCGGAGCGCACCGCCCGGCTGAGGGGCCCCACGGCCCACAGGGATGGGGGAGGCCGCTGCGGCAGCGCCGGTCCTTCTGGAAGGGAGGCTGAGTGGTCTCCGCACCGCAACGGGAACAGGAGCCACCCGGTGTGGTCCCCGGGGAGCCACCTGGAAGCCTGCCTGGGACCCAGGAGACCCAGCTCCGCCAGCACCCTCCCAAGACCCCACTGCTGACAGGGCACAGCTCCCGCTTCAGGAGGGGACAGGGGGCACAGACCGCAGGGCAGCACCCCGCTCTGACCAGGCCCTGCTCCCTCCCCTCCCCCGGACCCTAAGGAAGGTCCTGAAGGCCTTTCTGCTCCTGAAGTTTCCGGCCCCTTCCCGCACCGCGGCGGACACACAGGACAGTGAATGAGCGACCGGGTGTTTGGTGAACGAGGAGGGTCTGTCTCTCCGGGGTCCCCGGCACCCACGGGCGCGTCCCTCCCCCACGAGCACGCTGCGCCGCAACACTAGAGCCTCTGGGCTGTGGGAAGTGAGTCTGCAAAGGGGGGACGTCCGGGGGGCGTCTGTGTCCATCCAGACAAGAGCAAAGGAGGCCGTTCAAGCACACGAACTACAGACCGTCCCCGTAAACGCTCGTCACGCGACACGGAGACCCAGACCGTCCCGCACCCGTGGAGGGCGGGTCACACGCCAGCAGCCAGTGCTGCGTCTGCGTCAGCGCCGGGACACCCGGCCACAATGACGTCACACACAGAAAGCCGTCTTCTGCCGGAGGCATGCGGGAGGCGACCCAGATTGTGCCCTCCCTCCAGCGCCGACGGCAGAGTCCGGAACTCAAGCGAGGGAGCCCTCAAGGGGCCTTTCCTGGCCTCAGACACGGACTCACGGACACACCCAGGTCACGGGGCCCTTCCCGGCCTCAGACACGGACTCACGGACACACCCAAGTCACGGGGCCCTTTCCAAGGCCTCAGACACGGACTCACGGACACACCCAGGTCACGGGGCCCTTCCCGGCCTCAGACACGGACTCACGGACACACCCAGGTCACGGGGCCCTTTCCAAGGCCTCAGACACGGACTCACGGACACACCCAGGTCACGGGGCCCTTTCCAAGGCCTCAGACACGGACTCACGGACACACCCAGGTCACGGGGCCCTTTCCAAGGCCTCAGACACGGACTCACGGACACACCCAGGTCACGGGGCCCTTCCCGGCCTCAGACACAGACTCACGGACACACCCAGGTCACGGGGCCCTTTCCAAGGCCTCAGACACGGACTCACGGACACACCCAGGTCACGGGGCTCTTTCCAGCCTCAGACACGGACTCACGGACACACCCAGGGACCCAAGGGCCGACTTCACGAGTCTCGGGACGACGAGGGACCCGAGGGCCGACTTCACGAGTCCCGGGACGACGAGGGACCCGAGGGCCGATTTCACGAGTCCCGGGATGACGAGGGACCCGAGGGCCGATTTCACGAGTCCCGGGACGACGAGGGACCCGAGGGCCGACTTCACGAGTCCCGGGACGACGAGGGATTGTGTGAGACTCGAACGAGCGCGGTCTCCATTGAGGAAACTGAGACGACGAACGTGACAAAAGTCACCACCCGAAGGGCAGTGGTGACCACAGAGAAAGGTCAGGGCTGAGCGTGCAGAGAATTGCAAGTCGAAGGGGCTATCCCGCCGCGGAGGTCACGGAGCCCGTGGAGAGGTTCCTGTTAGACGGCAGCCGGATCCTCCTGGATGAAAACCCCAAACCTCTCTGCTCCAGTGGTCTCCAGGGGCCGGCGCACCCTCGCGGTCCCACCACGGCAGCCCCCCGTGGAAGCCCACACGACCACCGGAGGCTGCCGCGGTGGTCTCCGGAATCGAGGCGGTCGGGCCAGCAACTCCGGCCCGTGCTGGGGGAGCTCTGGGTCCCTCCGCCTGACGGGAGCACAGCAGCCCCCAAAGCCCAACATATCCCGGCTGGGCCCTCAGGTTCCCCGTAGCTCCCTCCCCTGCGCCGTCAGGCCCTGTTGGACAGACACATGGAACACCCACACGGCTGTGGCCACGGCCTCCCGCACCAGCACGGCCATCAGCGTCGGCCCCTCGATGGGTGCCCCCGCCCCGGCTCCTCTCTGACACGTGGCTGCACACACACGCTCAAACACAACGCACAACGGCCACGCACGCGGGATCCCCTCTCGTGGCACGCCTGACCTTCACACACGTCAGACGCCGGGTGGCATCCTTCAACCCACCGTTGCAGCTTCTCCCGGATCTCGGGGCTCTTGATCTCGTTCTTCAGGTCCTCGAAGGTGTGCGCAGCCGACAGGTTGCAGTAGACGCGGTACTCGTGGTACGGTGGGATGCCGTGGTCCCGGCCCCGCTGGATGTTGATGGCGGCCAGGTCCAGCGCCACCGCGTGCGCCATGGAGAAGAGCCGCTCGGTGAGCTCCGTGTTGAGCAGCTGGGAGGGCACGCGCATCTTTCCCGCCACGCCGAACAGGCCCCGGAGCAGCGGGTCGATGCCACCCTCGTTCACGATGCGGAAGGGAGAGAAGAAGGCTTTGTGCAGGGGGACGTGTCCCTGCGCGATGGGCTGGAAGTTCTCGTCCAGCCGATAGAGCACGGGGTTGACGAGCGTGTGGCCGAAGCGGAAGGCGGCGGTGGCGAAGGCATTGACGATGCCGGCGTTGACGCCCGGGTCGTAGCCGCGGTACTCGCCCAGCGCCTTCATGCCGACCTCGCCCAGCACCTTGGGCAGCCAGTGCTGGTAGGTGATGTGCTGCATCTGGGCGCCCACGACCTTCCTCGCCTCGTGGTAGATGGTGTCGCCGTCCCAGTGCGGGTTCAGGGCGAGCAGCTCGGTGGCCACGCGGTTGTGCTCGCGGAACCAGAGGGTGTGCAGGCTGGTGAGGCCCAGCTGCTCATTGGCGCGGTGGTCCCCGGCCAGGAAGCAAGGGATGGGGCTCTCGTTCTCGTCCCGCATGCACTCCGTGGGCGGCCCGGCGGCGAAGGGCAGCAGCGGCTTCCCCGAGCGCTGCACGACCCCCTGCCGCAGCAGCCCGCGCTGGCTGGCCAGGTCCCGGATGGCGCGCGCCTCGTGCTCCGAGCTGCCGTACACGTTGGAGGCGTCGATGTAGGACGTGAGCTGGTTGATCTGCTCCCGCGGGTACACGGAGTTCATGAGCAGCGACGTCATGCCGCTGCCGCACACGGGGCTGGAGCGCACGAAGAACATGCAGCGTGCCCCGCTGCGCGCCCGCGGGTCGTTGGGCGGCACGGCCACGGAGAAGCACGGGGGGTCGCTGCTGCAGACCGAGCTGCAGTGCTGGCCGTCCAAGAAGCGGGCCTGGCTCAGGGCCACCACCGTGGAGTCCAGGTCGTGGTCCAGGAACTGGCCCCACTGCATGAGCATGTGTGTGAACTGTGGGTCGGGCGTGACGGTGTCCGTGCCGATGAGGGACGTGGACACCAGCCGGGGCATGGGCAGCGCGTGCCCGTGGTACAGGCGGCCGGGGTCGATGCCCCGGGGGGTGTTGAAGCCGTTCTCGTACACGGCCTTCAGCAGGCGCTCGAAGGCGGTCAGCGAGGCGCCCCACATGGGCCGCTGCAGGTTGTTGCACGTGCCGTCGTGCGTGCGGTACTTCTGGTGGAAACACATGTCCGAGCAGTTGTTGACGCGCCGGTGCGCTGTGCAGCCCGACAGGTTGGCGATGAGGCTCAGGTACTGGGGGGACACGAGGTCGTTGTAGTGGTAACCTGCGGGGGAGGGGGGCAGCTGACTCCCTGGACAGCAGACAGCACCCAGGGATGCGGCCCGGGCCCCGCAGCCCTCCCCAACCCTGCCTGTCGGGCTGCGGAGCCGGGGAGGGGACCTGTGCGTGACGGGTGGGGGACGAAGCAGGTCCTTCAGCAAGAGCCAAGGGTCCCGGCAGGAACAGCTGGAAGGACACGACCTGCGTCAGGGCTGCCTCTTGGGGCTGCCCCAGAGCCCTGGACTCACACAGGGGCACGCACCCCAGGTACCCGCTCACAGCCGACCGAGACGGCCTCGGCCTACGTTGAAGGGAACAGAGGCTGTCCCGGTTTGCGGGGCAGCGTCTGAATGACCCCCCACCGCGCTGGAGGTGGGGAGGTGACGCCATCAGGAATGGGTGCCGGCGGGCTGCACGAGAAGACCCGCCCCCCGGGAGCCGAAAACCCCGTCAGCAGGCGCCTCCCGGACACGAGGGACAGTAGACGGGACGCCTGGCTCCACGCCCAGGGAGCTCGGGAAGTCCCAGAACCCGCAGGGGCCCGGGGCTCGCGCACAAGCCCCGTGGGGAGCTTCCTTCCTGCACTGTCCCTCCCTGCACGCGGCTGCGGGCGAGGAGCACCAGCCCAGGCTGGACACAACAGGTCGCCCTGTACACTTGGACGTGCCTGCCGGGCTCCGAGAGCCAAGCCCCCTGAGGTGTCCCTGATGAGAAGCGGCCACACCGCGCCTCCCTGCAAACCCGCAAATCCACGTCACGGGCCATTCACCAGGAGTCCTGCCAACTGCCCGACCGCTTCCGACCACACTCGTCCACCATGCTCTGCTTTAGAAACGAAAACCGTCCCTGAATGCAGGCAAGTCTGACCCGTGAAAATGCTGAAATGTGAGAGAAAGTGTGCCCCTGAGAATAAGGGAACAGACGAGAAGCCTATTTCGTGACAGAGAAACGGCAGGAGGACCGTGTGCGGGAGGCGATTTTCTTCCAGGGTGAGCAGGACACCGGGGTTTGTGGAGCCAAGACCCAGGTGTCCCTGGAGACCGTCTCCTGCGCATGCCTGCAGCTCCTAGACGTGAGACAGTCGCTCCCCAGCCCCTAGCCCGGTCCTCCACAGCCTCCCCACGTCACTAAGTGTCACCTCTGGCCGTCCGGCCCCTCGGGCAGAACCCAGTCAGCTGACCCCCACACTCAGGCCGCACGTGACCCTGTCACCTGCCTCCAAGGCACCTGGAACTCATTCCACTCACCCGCCATCCCAGTGCCGACACTTTCCTCCCCGCGGGGCCGCTCCACCCACACCTGCGAGCCTGGACCCCCTGGGCCACTCCGGGGTCACCGGCCACCCCCACGCCCCGTCGGTCCCTCCCAGAACACACCTGTCTGCTTTCTTGTACCGTCTCCCCCTTTGTGGCAGGGCCACCCAATGACCTGATCCAGGTCACTTCTGTACAGGAAGCCCCGTGGCTCCCACGTCACACAGACCACGACAGGACCATCCTCTCGCCTCCAGAGCCTGCTGACCCAGCATCCGCGACTGGCCGGCGTCTACACATGCCGCAGCCACGCCTGGGCCTGCTCTCCCGCGAACACCCCACTGCGGCCCAGAGCCGGGCGCCTCTGCTGGGCTCCGAGTCGGTTCCGTTTCTCCTGTCTGGGCCCCCGGGGTCTCTGTGCGCGGCAGGCATGGGTAGGAGCTGAGCGCTCGGTCCTGCATGAGGAGGGGCCGCAGACGGGCTCCGCCTCAGTAAGTGGCCGCGCAAGGTCCACGGGCCGCCTCTGCAGCCACTGCAGCCGCACTGACGGCGTGAACCAGCCGCAGGGAGGGAGGCCACGGCAGGAAAAGGGGCACCACAGAACCCCACGGGCCCTCCACACGCGGCCAAGCATGGTCCCTTACGGCCGACGGCTGGGAGCACAGGGAGGCGCCACAGGGACAAGGCCGCATGTCCCACGTGTCCCCGTCCCCATCCCCGGGCCGGAGGGGTGGAAGGAGCCCAATATAAGAAAGCGGAGAGAAGGGGCGGCTCTCGTGTTTCTCCCCAGGGAGCGCCCTCAAGGCCAGGCTGGCCCGTCTGTGCAGTGGGATCGTCTACGGCAGCCCCCACGGAGGCCGGCGCCCCCAGGAAGAGGAGGACGCACCATGGTCCACGTGTCTCCACGCAAACGCCAGGAAGCCCAGCCCCAAGCCAGGGCAGGACGGGGACGGGCTCGGGCACCTCCCCTCCCTCCAAGAAGCAGACGGGCCCGTTTGCACATCCTCATGCCTCACACGCCAATCTAAGACCGCTCGGTTCTTGACAGACGGTTCCGTCCCGACGGGCAAGATGGGCTCCCGAAGACGAGTCGGGAACACCGTGAGGCGGCGGAGCATGACCCCGGGGGCCAGGGCACACGTGCTCCCGGAGAGCTTTAACTCGCCCCTGAGGGGCCGCCTCCACACAGCAGACCCCGGCCTCTGGCGCCTGTACGAGCACCGCTCCCGGGGGCTCAGCGTGGCACAGGCTGCGGGCGGGGTGTCGGGCTCCTGCTGTCCACGCAAGCCCGGGGAGGCCTCCCCCGCCACCTCTCAGACAGTCGGGCCCCACAAGCCTCCTTCCCAACAGCCCGCCGCACTGCGTCCCGGGCGCACAGCCTCGCGGACTCATGGCCACCCTGCCAGGTTGCGGGGGCCCCACCGGCCCGGCCCCGGTCAGGGCAGTGCACGTGGTCAGCCGGATGTGGCTTTGCAGGGCACGTGAGGCGGCCGCTATGGGGCCCGGCGCGGCCCGAACCCGGGCACCCGTGTGCTGGCTCAGACACGGGGATGCGGGAGGGCGCCCAGGGGGTCCCCAGCGCGGTGAGGCCTTGCTCTCGGGGGAGGGGGCCCGGGACTGACTTGTTCCGTTCAGGTCGACCATCAGGCCGTGCCGCACGTGCTCCTGGATCAGCTGCAGCGTCCGCTCGAATATCTCTCCAGCGCGCGCCTGCCCCACGGTGTAGGGGTCCCTCGGGTACCGGAACAAGGCCAGCAGGTCGTTGGGAGAACGGGGACGGCTGGCAGGGGTGCGGGGCCGACAGGGAAGAACAGAACCAACTTGAGGACAAAACTACTCGCGTTCAAAAATGTAATCACTGCCACCAAATGTGTCTATAGAGACGTAATGTCGCCTACCTGACTCATCCCAAGGGGAAGGCACAAACAGAAACAGAAACAAAGACACTAAAAACAAATAATAAGTCAAGAGCAGGAAGACGACCATCCGTCTCACTCCGCTCCAGATCCCCGACGCGAGCAAATCGCGGCGGCCTGAGACTCTGTTCCTGCCGAGTCGTGCATTAACGAGACGACGGAACGAAACGTCTCACCTACGAATCCTAGTTCCGCTTCTACGCAGAAAGGACGCGTCTTTTTGTTGTCCGGACCCCACAAGACTTAACGCCCACGTTACGATTTTTAAATTAAAAGGCTGTCCCTCAGATGAAACAGGTCACAACTCTGTTCTACCCCAGAGGCTGAGGGAGCGGAGGTCTGCACCCATCTCGTCCCCACCGTACCTGTCAAACAGGTGTGTGCGCGTTGAGTTGATGGCTCTGTCCACGGTTGCAATCGCTTCCACAATCGATGTGGCCACAAATGGGTCCCCATTTCGACTGACATCAGGAACTGAGAAAACACGAGGTCGCTGGTTACCCACAAAATTCCCCGCTGCGTGATGCCCGCAGTAGGTCTGGACGCAGGATCGTGTCGGCACGCTCTCCCCCAAGGGTTCGGTCTCTCACGAGAAGCTGTTTTCAAGCAGTACCTTGGTGTCTGAAATCACGTGATACTCCAAAAGAACACGGGAAAGTGCTCCCAGCGTGAAACATGGAAGTTCTGGCAAAGCACGGCCACCCAGGGAGGGCGGGCGGCGTCTCCGCTCCTGGTGGATTCTGTTCTTCCCACCAACGGCCAGACCCTCGGGGGCCGCCCGCGCAGCCAGCTGCCACACCCCACACCGCTCTGCTCCCTGCATTTCCCGTCTCCTCTGCACGGGCCCGTCACAGCCATGGGTGAACCATTACCCAACACGCACACGCACGCGGCTTAGCCTGCAGCCCTCGAAGCTGTTCCGGACGTTCTTTTTTTCCTTTTTTTACAGATCGTATTTATTATCTGGGAGAGACAGCACAAGCAGGGGGAGGGGCAGAGGGAGAAGCAGGCTCCCCGCAGAGCAGAGAGCCCCACTGGGGCTCGATCCTGGAACCCGGCACCACGACCTGAGCTGAAGGCAGAGGCTGAACCCACGGAGCCACCCGGGGACCCTGTTCCTCACCTACTTCCATCTTCTCACTTCTTCTCACTGAAACCAGAGTTTGCTAAACTAAAGTAGCGCCAACCCAATCAGCCTTCCACCCTGTCCACGGACGCAGCCGGTGCCCAAGTCACCAAAGACACGCGGCTCGTAAAGGATCCTTTCCTCCCTCAACCCGGTCAGCCTTCCCACAGAAGGACAAAGCTGAGAGCAACCTGAGCAGGAAGACACCACCAGACTCATGCCTCGGCCCCGACAGCGCCAGACACCCAGCCCTGCCCACGGAGGGGAGGCGGTCCCGGGACCTGGTGCAGCCGCTCCCGCGCTCCGCAAACCGGCCGGTCACCACTGTCCGCGGGTCGCTCCCCATGTCGGACGCGCGGCCCGACAGCCTTTCCCAGGCACAACGCCCCCCTCAGTGCGCCTCAAACAGAGACAAATGTGCTCATTTTTGAACCTAATATTTTTATGCCAAGTGGGAGACAAATGACTCGTAATTTTACACCATTTTATGACTCTGACATTACGTTATAACAGACGACCTGCATTTGTTGTTCTCCAAACAACGATCACAAAAGTAACTTGAAAATTTTTACCTTTAGAAAAAAATAAAGGAAATTGACCAAAATGTTAACAGCAGTTTACTTCTTGGAAGCGGGATGATGGGTAAGAGGTTATTTTCACTCACATATATCACTAATTTACATCAAAGTAACATTATTTTTAGGGATCAAAGTTGGCCAAAGAACAACAACAACAAAAAAACATCGAATTCACCAACTGAATTTTACATCCATTTCACACACCATATGTAATGGGAAAAGAACATTTTTCCCTAAAACAAACCAACCAACCAAAGCAGGCTCCCGGTTACTCTCTACCGCTCACATCCGGTAAGCACCCACAGGCTTTGGGCACGGGGGTGCTGGGCACACACACCGAGGGACTTTGTTCCCCCCGGGGGCGCTCACAGGCCCGTGGAGGCAGTGGGCGGGTGAGCTGTGCGGGGAAAGGCAGAGACACAGACTCAAGTGCAGGGACGGGCCGGGCGAAGGAGGCGGGCAGGGGCAGACACAGAGGCCGGCCCAGCGTGGCTGTCAGGGGCCGGGGCAGGGAGCTGTCCCCATCCTGGGAAGACGCGCGGCCGGGAAGACGCGGTCACAACGACAGTGAGCAGGGCGACGGGGCACCGGCCGCTCAAACAGCAGCGGCACGCGCGCTCCCGCCAGACGGGGACGTAAATTACACACGTCGGAGCCCGGTGGGTCTGGACGGCTGCCACGCCAGCCGCGACGTCCCGCTCGGGGAGGGCCGGGTCGCGGGCCGTGACCACAGCGGCCTGCAGTCTCGGCGCCGCTGCCAGAAGGGGCGGCGGCCGGTGTACGACGTGGCCGACCCCCCCAGGCCACGCGGCCCTCCGGTAATCAGGCGGCACGCGCCCCTCCCCCTCGTGCCGGGGACTCACCGCTCACGCTGAGCACCATGCTGACGGACGCCTGCCCGATGGTGTTCCGGGCCACGCACTCATAGCGGCCGGCGTCCGCGGTCCCAACGTCGTGGATGGTCAGGAACCCCTCAGGGCTGATATGAAATTTCCCGCTTTCCGTCACCTGTACCCCGTCCTAGAGCAGAACAGAAACGATACAAAGAATGAGGCCGAGAAGCAGAAGCGGTTTTACGTGGGGGGGGAGGCCCACTGCCGGGACCTCGCTGGGGGACAGGGCGCACAGCGTATGCTCAGACCCATCCAAACCTGCGGAGAAAAAGAGATTTAGCCCAATGCTGAGACGAACTTTTCTTAAACTCTTGTGAAAGGTCCAGAAAACACTAGTACAGGGATGGAGTCCCGTGGATTCTACAGGATCAGGGTTTGGGGGCCCAGAAAGAAACCCAGCGCAGAACGCACACGACCCTGGGGAAGGCCCAGCGTGTGGGCACCCAGTGACAGGGAAGGGCCCTGGGCAAGGTCTCCTGGGAGACAGGATGCCCGAGCCACACCCAAAAAGGCACGCGACAGGCCCGGCCGAGAAAGGGTAAGAGCAAGCCCAAGGGGACAGGGAGGCGGCCACGTGTGGTCCCGGCAGAGGGCAGGTGGTGGGCAACAGGGGCATGTGGGAGAGGGCCAGGCTGCCCCCAGAACTCAAACCTCCCTGTGAGGGTCCCTGCCTGTGGCCACCTGTCCTCCAGGGTATGTCCTGCTGAAACCCTCATTCATAACGGCTAACCCTGGGATCCGACTCCATACCGCACTTCTCAAACACAACCCTGAAAAGTGGAGGAACAGCACGAAAACCTTCTCTACTGACGATGGGGCCGTGCACCTGGTGGCAGGGTTTTCTCTGCTGCGTCCCTGGGAAGAACACGCTTCCCCCGGTTTGGTTCCTGAGGGTCCCACGGCAGCCGATAACTCAGGCCAGGGTGGGGAGGTTTTGTCTGCCAAGGACCTCGCGGGAAGCCGCGCGAAGGGGCAGCTGCCACACCCGGGCCTGGCCCACAGCGGGTGGTACCTTGTTCCAGGTGATGGCGGGCTCCGGCTCGCCCTGGGAACTGCAGGGCAGCTGCACGCTGGCGCCCACTTCCACCGTCATGTCGCTCGGAATGCTGGCAAACACCGGCGTGACTGCAAGGCAAGGGACACCCGGCTGACGAAGGTGCAGAGGTTGGGACACTCGCCGGTCACCTGGAAAGCTTCCTAGGAGCACCGGCCCCTTGTCCCCAGCCAGAGTAGGCCCAGGGCACGGTCGGCTGGCGTCAGGCCCTCCCTCAGCCTCCCGGCTCGTCCGTACAAGCGCAGGGGCCGGAGTGAAGGGGACCGGCTGTGCCGGCGGCCGCTCTCCCCCGAGGAGCTGTGCCGGGGAGCAGACGCGAGCCCTCACCAGCTCTGCACAGAGCAGCCCCTCCGCCAGTGGTGTGGGAGGCCGGCGCCGCGTACCTCTGGGCTGCACGGTGAGGTGGGCCACGGCCCTCTGAGAGCCGATGATGTTGACGGCCTGGCACTCGTACTGGCCCTGGTCGTGCAGCGCGACAGCCGAGATCCGGAGCGTCCCCGACGAGAGCACAAGGTGCCGCCGGTCCACTGACAGCGGGCTCCCTGAAAGGCACGGGCACGTGGCGGGAGACCCGGACACCACGTGACAGGGTCAGAGCGGGACTTGGGAAGGTTGGGCCGAGCAGAGCTTCCCTGCAGCACACGGAACGGTGGGACAGACTGGTCTCTCCGCACGGCAAACGAACGGTGGGACAGACTGGTCTCTGCTCTAGCTGACCCGCAGGTGACATTCCACACAAGTGGGTGTGGCTGGGTCAGGGACAGACGGAGCCCCCGGCTCTGAGAAACTCCCCAGAAGTGGGAGGAGCACATGAGAAATGCAGGGGCGAGGACACGGGTGGGAGGCATGGGGGAGGGGCTGCTGGGGAGGGGAGGGGCGGAGTTACTCAGAAGCACAGGACACCCCAGCAAGGAGCCCGCGCAGGGCCCACTCCTGCCCCGGCACGCGGAGATCCCAGTGCCGGGTGCTCACACTGGCCTGCCCTTCGTTCGTTAGGGGACGAAGGCAGGTACTGGCCCCTGGCTTAAGGCAGGGCCCCTCTGCAAGACCTTGAGGTCAATTCCAGGACAGAGTCCCGAGGCCCCTCCCCTTCTCTCCCCTTGCACTTCCCAGCCAGGCCACCAGCACCCTGGGGGACGTCTGTCTTCATCGAGTCATCTGGCCAGGGGTTCACCAGCTGGAGCAGGATGGGGGGCGGGGGGGTCACCCCCAAAGATCAACGTGATCAGCCGTCTGACCTCAGATGGAGAGGGCAAGACAGCGCCAGAGAAGCTCAGAAACACTGAGCTTCAAACATATGCTGGGACGGTTTCCAGAAAGTTCTATGCTACCCGCCAGGAAGTCGCATCAGGATGCTAACTAAGTGTACTAAAGCCAAGACACGGACCACTGGGAGGAGAGGGAACCAGCAGGCAGAAGGCCACCCGCACCCTCGGGAAGGACAGTTTCTCCGCGTCTTGTGCCGCAGCCGCGGGCGAGACCTGTGACCAGCCCCTTCCCAGCTCCCAGGGGCTGGGGCCTGGGCAGTCTCGCCTCCCGCGTGTGGAGCCCGTCCCGGCAGGTGCCCGGCCAGCTCTTACCTCCTTTTGTCCACGCGATGACCGGCTGCGGGTTGCCCTTGGCCTCACAGTGGAAATCGACGGTCTGACCCTCGATTACGGCTCTGTCTGCAGGGGTCACGGTGAACTGGGGGAGGGCTTCCGGGAGGAAAGAACATCGGAAACGACATTTCAAAGACCGTAAAGTGCTGCAAGTCAGCGCTCCCTGTAGGTGCCGCGGCATGACGATGGCCCACGGGCTGCGCCACAGGGAGGGTCTACAGCAGGGGCGCCCGGCGGGAAGGGCCTGACAGCAGGACGTCCAGCGGCAGCTTCCCCGGCACCCTGCAGGGGCCTGTGCTAAGTCCAGGCAGCCGCGGGCCACACCGCACCGAGGGTGTGCGGGACACCCTGCTTCCGCCTGCGGATGCTCGCGGACCCCAAGGTCCCTCAGCTGTGGGACCTCAGTCAGACCTGGACACGGTCCTGTGTCGCATAACACAGCTGTGTGGGGACAGGAGCTGCTCCGTGACGGAGCACGGGGGCGGGGCCCCAAATCCAGACCGAGTCCGTCTGCACGGAAGGAACGACCAGGGGACGGGACCGCATGGTCACGTGTGCGAGCACGAGCCAGCAGCACAGACGCCGTGAGACGGCCTCGCCGCAGAGAGCAGGGGAGCCCCGGCCATCGGCCGCCCGCGCCCACCTGTCTCGGAGCCTGCACGCCAGAGAGGCCCCGCTTTGCGATTTGCTTCTACACTAAGAAACTCACGGTGGAGCTGGCGGGGACGTGTAGACGCACAGCCCGGGTCTTCACGCTAGGGCCCTCTCGGCGCCCTGCGCCCCAAGGCTGGTGCGGGGGCAGCCGCGGGAGGAAGGCCAGGCTCACCGATGGGAGTGCACACGCGTGCGCCCGCACGACCCCATCCCCGCGACCGCCAACAGCGTCCACGCGCCAGCAGCCCCGGTGCCACGGGCAACACAGCCCCGAAACACAAGCCTCCTGAAGCTGCCACGCAGGAAACCGGGCACCGAGCAGCAGTGGGGTGGGGGTTCGCTGGCAGGATGCAGCAGAGGATGGGGACGGGGGCGGGGTCTCTGCGGCGGGGGCGAGGCCAGTGGCCAACACGGGAGCAGGGAGGGGCGTCCCGACCCACCCTGGACGATGATCAGCGCCGCGGCGTGGATGCTGTCTGCGCTGTTGGACGCGAAGCAGGTGTACTCCCCGCTGTCCGCCTGCAGGACGTTCTGGATGTAGAGGCCGCCGGACGGGGTGATGCTCACGCGAGGGTCCTCGGGCAGGGGCGTGCGGTCCCCTTTGGTCCAGGTGATCCGCGGTGGAGGGTGGCCTGTGGCGCTGCACTCCAGGGTGACACTCTGCCCGACCAGCACCTCCGTGTTCTGTGGCTGGATTACAAAAGCGGGTCGAGCTGTCACAACGAAACACAAGTCGTGCATTAATTTCCTCCGGGTCGGCAACGGCCTGGGCTCGCTCTCTTCCTTCCACCTGCGGGCCTCAAAGCGAGCAAAGCAAACACGGCTGAATCAGACACGCCCTCAGCTCTCCCGCGTCCTGGGGTGGGGGCGGTGAGTGAGCGGCGGGGCCAGCGCCTCCCAGCCGGCGCCTGTCACCCTCGGCGCGGCCTGAGCCCCAGGGGCCCCACTTCTGTGGGCGCTGGACACGGGGTCAGTGGTCACACCGGCCAGGTGCTCCTCCTCGCGCACAACACGCGCCGTCCAGACCCGGAACTCCTAACAACAGCCCCTTCCCTCGCAAAAACAAAACTGTACCTTCGACCTACACTTAACAGTACTTTCCAGCTGTGAGTCCAGAAAAATCCACACCCTTACAATGCGTTCGCTGGGGGCGTCCATGCAGAACAGAACTCACTCGCTGGTGTCCACGGCTGCAGTCCGCCCCCCCAGGGCCGGAGCGACCCTGCGCGTCAGGACCACCGGGACACCCCCTCCCCCAGGACCAGAGCGACCCCGCGCCTCAGGACCAGCAAGACCCTTGCACCCAGAAGTTACTCTGCTAGGAGCTCACCAACATGGAAAGTAGCAAAAAGGGAAGTTTCTAGAACGTTCTTGGCCGACACCCTTCTCCCTGATTCTGAAATCCAGAAATGCTCCCAAACAGAATACTTTTCTCATCACTAATTTGTAAAACCTGATCTGCCCCACGGCGTCCTCCACAACCACTGAGGCAGCTCGCGGTGGGGCACACTGACTGCAGGGCGACGCCTGGACCCCACGGCAGGTCGGCCCACCCCACACCACGCGCCCCTGCAGAAACTCCCTGGATCCCTGATTTCCAGAGACGGCCCGAGGAGCTCTGGGTAAGGGACGCGGACCTGTAACAGGCAAGGACTTGGGGGAAGCCCCCGGGATTCCTGCTGCAGAACCAGGTACACAGACTGTGCTTCCGCAGGTAAGAGAGCCCACGCGGGGCGGAGGGCAAGCGTGAGAGAGGCCGGCGGCATGCACACGGTAAGGCAGGGACGAAGGAGGCGCCGGGGGCACCTGGGGGCACGAGGACGGAGGCAGGAACTCCGTGGGGAGGAAGAAGGCAGGGAAGACACGTTCCGGCAGATTTTGTGCCGGTTAACATCGAGGTTCCGGGACCCGTGACTAAGGAGCGGCGGAGGACAGGAAACGCAGACACAATACTCACGTCAGCGTTTCTGGAGCACGGCAGGCGAGGCAGCGTGATGCCGTTTGCAGGGACAAGAACCCCAGCCTCAGAGCCCACCTGGAGGGCATATGCTCCAGCCATCATGTGCAAAGTGGGCAACGCGAGGCCAGCCCCACATGCCGTCACCCGCGGACCCCCAAGCCGCCCCCCAGCGACCGGCAGCCAAAATCAGTGGGAGATGTGATCTCGCTCCAGGCTTTGTCACCCGAGAGCCGGTCCTCGTGTGGGGATGTGGTCCGACTCCTGCTCCTCTGGGCAGAAAGGACATGGCCCCAGTGGGACAGCAGAGACACAGAAAGACAAGACCGGATTCAGAAGTGGGAAGGACGCTGGGGCCAGGCGCAAGGTGTGTTTCGCGCACTGAACAAGCAGCCTGCTCTGGAGACCGCGGAAGGTGAGAACTTGGACTCGGATCACCTACGAACGTGGGTGAGACGCTGTGGGCCAGCCAGCGACAGAGGGCACCGTGGGACTTCCAAACTGGCAGCGGGAAATGGAAAAGGGGTGACGGCGCTCCCAGAGGAAGGCTCAGCACTCGGAAAAGCCCGCATGACCAGTCCCAAGAAAGCAGCTGACGTGCGCCCTACACACGCCGCTCACGCCACACACACAGGCGGCCCCTTTAAGGAAACGTCACGGTGTGGGTTTTTTCAAAAAGCAGAGCAAAGCTTGAGGGTCACCTAGGACCAAGCTTGCAAGGCTGCGGCTGAGGGCAACTGGCTGTGGACTGAGCAACCCGCGTCCCACCCACATCCCACCGCATCCCTACCCGGCCCGGCGCAGCGAGGGAGAGCTGTTCGGGAGCGGTCTGTGCGCCGTCCTCTGCACGTACCTGGAGACCCAAAGTACCTGAGGGTGACCTCCTGTGTCTTCACCTGCCCGGCCACGTTTTTGGCCATGCACTGGTAAACCCCCTGGTCCGTCTCCTGCGTGTTCTGGATCATCAGGGTCCCGTCGTCCAGCAAGTTGAGGCGGGAATCTGTCTTCATGCTTAGCTCGTTACTACAAAGACAGACGTCTGGTCCTCAGGTACGCGTGCTTGGAGCACGGGACAGCTGGACCCATGGCACCGGAAGGGCCCCTGAGCCCCGGGCATCTGGGGCTGGGGGACACCAGGAAACTGTCCTACATCACAGGCTCCTGCTTAATCACTGCGTCGGGGAAAGGGGCTGGCCCACCACATCTCTAGGTCATCGACTGTATCACTCACGTGTTCAGCCTGTGAGATTTTCGAGTTATAGAGCAATCCTCTTTCCAAAGGCGAAAAAGGAACATAGCGGGAAAAAGTCAAGGAAACATTTTCCTTGGTTTTGGCAAATTCATTCAAGATAATGGGGCAGGCCCGGGTGGGGCAGGCCCGGGTGAGGCAGGCCCGGGTGAGGCGCCCACGGAGGCTAGCGGGTGGAGGGAGAGCCCGGCACCGGACTTCGGTGATTCTGGGCTTTCCCTCTGCCACTTTGGCTGTGACATTTTAACTTCTGGTATCAACGTGTTTATTTATGAAACAGAGGTAAAGGGCTCAGCCAAATGAATGTTTTTCTGCCTTTTAAATACACACTTATTCCTCCTATTTAACTTGGATTTTAACTCCCAGCAAGTCCAGAGTCATCCAAAGCCACAGGTAACCTGAAGGCTGGGACAGCATTGGTCACACCCCAACACCGCGCTAGGCCCAGGTCACGGCCACAAGCCCAGGCAGGAAGGTGTCTTCCCCTCCTGCACCGACGGCTCGATGCTCCCTGATCCTCTCCTCTGCGACGGCCTGCTGGACTCAGCTGCCCTGCACCAGGCGGGACGGTGGATCAGGGGTGTCTGGGCTCCCGTCTCCAGAGCATCGTCCTTGCCCGGTCATGACCGGACACACAGAGCCGAGATCTACCGACCAGCGAGGGCCTGTCCGTGTCCCCATGAGGACGGGAAAAGGAGCCTCGACAAGGTGCTTTCGTGTTAAGTCGGTTCTCGCCGTATGCCTGAAAGTGTCCTCATGAACAAGGGGCCCTCGCTGGGCTGACCCCTGGAACGCCCCCGCCTAGCTCTGCCCCCACACCCCCAAAATGCCTGTGCGTGGCAGGAGACCCCTATTTCCTGAGGCCAGTCAGATGCCCAAGGAGCAAAGTATGTCAGTGTCCGCTGATAGGCGTCCCTGAGGGCGCTGCCCCAGCGGGAAGGACCCCTCCTTAGCCAGGAGGACGGGTCCCAGGGTTCCCGCTGCAGAGCCCCAGCGACCGGACACAGCAGTTTCTGGCCACAGAACATGAGTGGGTTAAGAACCAAGGTCACCTCGCACTCCTCACCCCCGGCAGGAGGAGGAACCACATGCCCCCCAGCAGAAATGATGCAGGAAAGTCTCCTCCGCAGCAGAGGACGGAAGGGTCAGGGCCACCTACGGGTGTCGGGGTGGGGCCATGCATGGCGGAGCCCACGGGACGTCTGGGGGTACAGTGCGCCCCCGCGGCAGCCCGGCCAGCCTGACTTACTTGTTTCGAAGCCAGATGATCTCGGGCTTGGGGTTGCCTTCCGCTCTGCACGTGAAGAACACAGTGTTCCCCGAGGTGACGTCTGCGTCCTGGGGCTCTGAGGTGATCCGGGGCCTCTCTGTGCCAAGAAGGAAAGAATCTCTGGGTCTTAAACATCCCGTAAAAGTAAACAAGAGCACAAACCAAATCCCTCATGTTCCAGAGAAAATCCCAAGCGAACCATCTATCCCAGCCACAAGTTCTCCCACAAGGAGGACGGACACTTCTCTGCAGACATGGGCTGACGCCTTAGCCAGCACGTGCCGACCCTCAGATGCGCCGCAAGGGGCCTGTGTGCCCGGCGCACTCCGTGGACAAGTTTTTAGTGAGATAGAAAATGCTTTTAAGCTACAGCAGCCCTGAGAGCAGGGAACTCTCCCATGCAGGGCAGGGCAGTGGGACCTTTGTCCCTCATCCCCCAGGTGTGTCTCCCTCCCACGGCCCAGGCCAGAGGGGCTGCCCCTCCTCCAGTCTGCTAACTGGCGGCTGCTCCGCGTCCTCTGTCTCCGCGACCACGAGGCTGGGGAGGCAGACGGCACACCCGCAGCGGCCGCGCCTGGCCCTGACGCCCTGATGGGTAGAGTCAGGGCCGGCCGGTGAGTGGGAGCCAGGACGGCTTGTGCTCCAGACGAGGCAGCTGACGCCCGACGAGGACACCAGGGCTGGCCCAGGGGACTCTGCTGGGTGGGGCAGGTTTGGACCCCAGGGGAAGCGGAGCACTCAGGCCTGTCCCCGCGGTGCCCACAGCCCAGTACCCCTGCTCATAGGCAGCTGGAGGTCTGTGGGCGCGGGGGCACGGGGGGCGGGAGAGACGGCGCGCTCCGGGAGCCGGAAGACGAGAGCTGAGGAACCCCACAGTCGCTCCGATGGCCACAGAGACCGCAGCTTCGCCCAGGAGCGCCCTGGTCAGGTCCCACCGAGATGCCATCTGGGGACACCGACCCGGAAGACAGGCGGGGCCGAATACCAGCGCTGGGCAGGGGCGCCTCCCTCCGTCGGGCTCACTCACCGCAGTCCAGCTCCTCGGGGGTGACGGTGGCCACGGAGCGGCCCTGCACGCGCCGCGGGTGCTCACAGGTGGCAGCCGCCTGCGCGTGCCCCGACCGGGCGTAGGTTCTCAGCAGCTCCGCCAGCCACAGGATGGCACAGTCGCAGCGCAGCGCGTTGGAGTCCAGCCGCCTGGCGGGAGGAAGACCGCAGGACGTGGGGTCCGGCCCACCGCGCACGGGCCGGGCCCACAAGCCGCCGGGGCGGCCGCGTGCACAGGACACGAGGAAGCGTCTGGCCGGAGGCCACGTCCGTCCACGGAGGCAGAGTGGGAAGGGACCCATGTCGGCCGGCTCCCCACACAGGGGCTCCGCCGGCTGCCCCACAGCGCCGTTTCCAGCGCGGCCGCCGACGGCTTTATCCAGAAGGAGTCGTGAGCAGCGAGCAACGCGGCCTGACTTCCCTGCACCCCGCGCCAGACCTGTGCTGCCTGACGTCGAGCTCCCCACACACCCTCAGGGACTGAGCACCCGCCGCAGAGCAGCCCGAGGCCCTGGGGCAAAGTGCAGGGAGGCGTCCGGGTAATGGCCCTCACATTCCTCTACTCCTGGGAAGTGACCACCGGGCCGAAGAGGCCGTGTCCTCAGGGGCCTTGAGAAACTGGGAGGCCCGCACGCTTCACGTCTGGATGTGGGAACACTTAATGCGGGGAACAGGCTAGTGTCCTTCTCACGGGACCTTCCTCCCACCACTAAAATTGCAACATGGGATTAAAAATTAATCTGAAGGGACGCCTGGGGGGCTCCATCTCAGGGCATGATCCCGGGGTCCTGGGATTGAGCCCGACATCGGTCTCCCTGCTCGGTGGGGACCTGCTTCTCCCTCTCCCACTCCCCTGCTTGTGCTCCCTCTCTCGCTGTCTCTCTCTGTCAAATAAATAAAAAATAAAAAAAATTAATCTGAAGAATTTCAAACTGATTTTAGAAACGTCTCACTTGCCTATGAAAGGGTCGATCTGCTGGTATAGTCCCCGCGTCGCCGGGCCCCCGGCTGCGCCTGCTCCAAGGCCTCCTGCCCTTTCCTGAGAGGAGCCCACACTCCACAGCCCAGCTCGGAGCCGGTCAAAGCCGCAGGGACCCGGGGCTGCGTGGGGACAAGGGCTGCGCTAACACATACTCACAGTCTCTTCATGGATTCCAAGTGATCGAATGTTCCTGGGACCAAATGTGTGATTCGGTTGTTATGTAAAAATCTGTTGAAAGAGACAATACGACAAACCAACATCTAAAATGCTTCGCGCGTGTGCAGAAAACAGTATGAACAGTCCAAAAACTCAGCTTCTAAAAAATAACTCAGTGATTGCATTATTTCATGCAAATGAACCTGAGAATATTATTTAGCCCAGTAAAGAGCCATGTTTTTTTTTTTTCTATTTTTATCACCATTCCTGAAGAAAGAGACCTTGTCAGTCCTGCTTCTGCACTGAGACAAGGAGCAGGGACTCTGCACGGCCAGATCTGAGGTTTGAACAGTGGCCTCCCCTCCTGCAGAACCTGCACAGCACGACGGCCAGGGCCTCGGGCAGACGCGGGGAATGGGAGGAAATGCAACTTACAGCCTTTCCAGCTTCGGCAAATGTTGGAAGGACTCTGGGTCCAGAGTTTCTATCTGATTGAAGTGCAGATATCTAGACAAGTGTAAAAAGAGAGAGAGAGAAGAAAGAAACAGATTTTAAACAGTTTCACTGTTTGCAGATCTAGATTTCCTGCTCGAAATAAAGTTTCCTAAGTCCTTTCAAATTCTTATGTCAGTGACTCTCTAGATCCCTACGTTACGTGGAAAACAAGCGAAATCATCAAATCGTAAGATTAGATACAATGAAAAACTGGGCACAGACTGTGAACGGCTGTCAATGACCCTGACCGAGGCCCCCCACGCACGGGGCCAGACTGTGTGGGCCCTTGCAGGAGAAGTTCCCGTAGCCTCCCTACGGCACATCTGCGCACGTACGTACACCTTCGATCCTCTAACCTCTCTGTGAATTGGGGGGGGCTTACAGACTGAGCACACGGTTAACCACAGAAACAACAAAGCGTAAGGTCACACGTTTCCTCAAATGTGCTCAATTACACCAATATCCAGCATTTACTCATCTTTGGCTGCGTCTCCTGGCTTTCCACAACCTACACATTTCTCGGTACAACTAATTTCTTCTCATTTTCCTAAATACTGCTTTTCTCACTGTGAAATCGGTGTTTTTCCCCTTAAGTGAAGCAGTGGACACGGGCTTGGACGCGGCCGTGCGACAGGGTGCTTCTGCCCCGAGCCCCCCCAGCATGCGGAGAAGAGAGATCTCTGCACCCACAGCTCGCGCACGCAGGGCCCGGCAGAGCGGCAGGGACAGACTGACGCGAGCGGTGACGGGTTTCACCATGAACCCAAGACCAGGCAGAACGCGTCCTCAAAGCCCACCCTGGATGCTCAGAGACCAGCACCGATGTTGAAATTACGGGGACTGCAAGGTCACCCAAGGTCAGCTACACATCCTTGCCTGTCTGTGCCTCCCTGGCCCAGCTCCCGGGAGGGCACCACGGGGACCCCGAGTCTGGGAGCCCGTAGACAGGTCCCTGCGCATCGCCCTCCACTCCGGGGGGAAGCCCTCGAGCGGGGTGCATGGGAGTCCGAAGGCAGGGGGTATGTCCTCAGCGGCTGTCACAGGAGAAGCCTGGAGGAGACCCCCGCCGTCAGCAGGCAGGTGGGGTGCTGGGGAGGCGTCCGGGGAGGGAGGAGGGAGGAGGCAGAACCTCCTTGCCCTGATTCGCTGCAGCTTGTCTCCACGGCCCACAGAGACAGGGCTGGGGCCACAGCTCTGGGCAGCCGGGGCGGCCCCGCCCTCCCACGGCCCCAAGCCAGCCATGGGCGCCAACCCCAGCCTACGCTGCCTGACTCTGATCACACGTGCTCAGCACACAGGACAAGCAGGACGTCCCAGGAGCCCAGGCTCCGCAGACCCCCTAGGGCTGGCCTCTGAAGGGCAAGAGGGGCTCCCGGCCTGGGGGGGGACCCCGGCAGGATCCGGCCCCCCGGACCACGACACACCCTGCACCCACAGGAACGGCCTCATCTGCGGGCGGGGACCCGGTCCTGAGAGTGTCCGTGTCCCGTCACTCGCTGACACCCTCGGAAGGAGGGCCGCGTGTCGGTGGACAGACGCTCACTGCCTGAGCCAGGACCCGCCGTCTCTAGGACAGCTGGATGCCCCGTCCCCGGAGCCAGAGCCTCACGTCTCCCCAGACGCTGCCTCCTTCCTCCTCGCCCCGCAGCAGGGCGCGCGCCACCTGACTCCAACGTGCACGGCTTGTTTGGGTCAGTCGGCTTGCCGGGCGACGGCTGCGAGGACGTTCGGCCCCAGCCCAGGAGAGGCGCGCCAGGCATCTGCACTGCATCCTTCACGGACTCTCCGTCCAGCCGGACAGCTGGAGACACTTATGGGCTTCTGCAGCCTCTAACTTTCGGTTCCCTCCTCCCGTACGTGGAGGCCATACGGACCCGACGCACAGCGGCTTCCCCGTCCGACCGCACGCGGAGCTCACAAGGCCAGCAGAGCGGCTCGTATCGGAGTAAAGACCCCGAGACCCTCGTGCGTTGTCGGTGTTTGGGAAGCACCTGGTTTCGGGGGAGCCCCTGCCCCGGCTCTGCCCCGGCTCTGCCCAGGCTCTGCCCAGGCTCTGCCCCAGCGTCTCCGGAGACAGGCCTGTGCCCGGCGAGCGGAGGAGCCATGCAGACACGTGGACGGCCACCGCGGAAGAATGTCGGGTGGCGTCCAGCCGACGGCCGTGTCCAGCCCTGCGACCGTAACCATGTGGTCATCTGAAATGCCTCAGAACCACCTCAGCCCCTACGAACCGGAAAGAGCCTGCTCTCACCAGGAATCCTACTCAGAACTCAACCTGCTGAATTCATATGCCGCCACAGAAACAGCATCCAACACACACTAGCTAGAAACCCAAGAAAAAAGCTCATTTTCTCCAGAATAATGACATAAATGCGGAAAGTAAGCCGGATGAGTGCAGAGTCACAAAAGGAAACTGTACAACGAGAGCAACCTACTCGTCCCCCATTGCCCGGAGACCCTCCCCGAAGACCTTCCCTGGTTCTCAAGCCCATCCCTGCTGCAAACGGGGAGCACCGTGGAGGCGGGAGCTGCCTGGTCTCATGGACGCTCGGCACGGGCCGCCGTCAGCAGAAACCGGGCCGTCCCCTGGTGGGGCAGGGACTCGGACAGAACCGCTCCTTCTGCCGCATGCACGCACTCCCTATGTCCCCGTTAGTACAGGCATGCATCGTGCAAACAGCAGACTTAGTTCATCTGCCCTACAAGAGGCAAGGGGCGGGTGGCATCCCAGACAGCCACGTGCGGGGGGGGGACACTTACAGTTGCTCTAGAGAGGCAAGTCCCTTAAATGCTTGCCTGTCAATTGACTGGATCTCATTCTTGTACAGATAGCTGAAACAAGAAACGGGAGCATTAGCACACACGACAGGCTGCCGCGTCAGAGGAGGGAAGACGTACATTGACACGTGGGGGGGTTTCAAATCAACGACCGTATTAGACCGACAAAACCCGACACGGCGCTGCGGCTCCCCTCATGGGGGTTCCCGGCCCCGCCTCAAAGGGAAGTCTCCCCACACAGGCTGTCCGCCCACCACCCTGTCTTCCAGAAAGTCCCAATACGAGGCCGACGCGTCTCCGCCCAGCAGGACCCTCTTCTCACGAGACAGAGGCGAGGGGGCGCGGGGGAGGGGTCAGAGACCCAGCCGTGCCTGTTGTCCCGCGGTCTGTAAGCGAAGAATGGTTTCTGCCTTTTTAGTCGGTTGAAAATGTCGAAAGAAGACTAACAGCTCACAACGCGGGGAAGTTATTTGGAACCTGGACTTAGAGTTCACGATAACACGGACACATCGACAGTCCACGGCCCGTCAGGGCCACGTGGCAGACCAAGCCACCATGGCGGAGCCCGAGCAGCCCACGAAGTCTCAGAGACAAGCTGCCACGTCCCGGAAGGTCCCCAACTCCTGCGCAAAGCCACAAGGAGAGGCCCCTCCGAGTACTCCAGGCCTGGGGACGGACTCGTGGCTGGTCCCGTCCCGTATGCACCCGGCTCTGTGGCAGATCGCGGGAAGCCAATGGCATCCTGCCGTCTCAGACGTGACCTCTGCATCGGGGTAGAGACGTGTGTCTGCGCTGCTCCGCCCCACCCATGACCTCAGGCCCACGCTGGTCCCTCCGTGCCGTCCGCAGGTGCTTCTCGGCACCGCGACACCGGCTGGTGGGGCGTCCACCTGCCCACCCACTCCAGCGAACACGCTCTGGTCCCGGACAGTGTGCGCGGCGGCACCATCTGTCCTCGTGTTCGGGGCGGGCTGTGTCACGGGCCCTGCCCCGCTGTCTCTGAGCACCACCAACCCACGCGGCGGCTGTCCCTTCTCCCTCGTGCTCCTCAGCTGAGCTGACCCCACAGAGAGCCACAGCCCCTGTGCGAACGGGCGGCGGCCCCGCCGGTCCAGGACCCGGTGCCCGCAGCAGAGCCGGGCGCAGAGCCAGGCCCGTGGGACGGATTCGTCCGCCGACCGCCCGCTGGTGCGGTCCTGACCCCGTAGTCCACGTTCCGTCCCAGTCTCCGCCGGCGTGCGGCGCAGGGGCAGCCGCTGGGATCACCGGAATCAGCAAGCGTGTGGAAAGCAGGAAGAACATGGCCTGGCCCGCAACTTAGGCTCTAGTGGGAGCCCCTGCTCCCTTACGGCCCGGCAAGGTTCCTGGGCTCATTCCTCTAGAACAGCGGGCGACCGCCTAAGGGCAGCGTCTGTCGCACACACGTTGAAGACAACGGGCGCGTGAGACAGCGGAGCCCCACGCACATGGGCGGTGTGTGTTTCCGAGGGCACGGGACCAGCCTCTGTCTTCCTAAGAATGATGGGCAGGACCGTCCTCCGATAGTGGGTTCTGAAGAGCACCGACGCCAGAGTCCACTCTGGACGGGAGGCTCCTCGCAGGTCGTAACCGCACCCTCCCGCCGTGTCAGTGAAGGGAAGACGGACACCGTCCCAGGAGCTGCTGGGGTCCAGCAGATGACCCGTGCTCGACTTCGCAGGGCACAGACTAATCGTAATGGCAGGAATGACTGGCGAACTCCGGAGCACACGTTGGAGTTGCAGCGTGTCCCACGGTGCTCGTGACAGAGCTTTCCCCGCCGAGGACCGGGGTCCGACGGGACCCTTCTCGGCCACTCCCGGGGTCCTTCTCAAGAGCACCCCACCCCTCGGTCCTGCTGACACGGCCCGCCCCCTGCAGGGACCAGGCGCCTTCCACCGGTGGGCGTCACGGACATGGGGGCGGCGAGGCTGGGGCACAGGACCTCAGAGGGGAGCCGGCAGGAAAGGCTTATGAAGCTTTACTTAAAAAATCAGTCTAAGGGGAAAACGAGGAATCCGAAACTATTTCACACTGAGTGTGTTCGCAGCTTAAATAACACGGTGTTCTTAATTAATTTAAGCCAAAAACAAAATAAAAAGTTAAAGTCACACACACACGCACACACGCACTCACTCGGGGATGCTCTCAGCTCACGGAACCTACTTTCTATGAAACCAAAACCTTTCTTCTGGAGCTTGTACAGCTCTTAGAATTTAAAAATAAAACAAATCAAATCAATAAAAACTCAAGAATAAAAGGCCTTTCACTCATTTTTAAAATGAGCAACAAGGCTTAATAATTCTCGTATGTTATTCTATTTTATTCTAATTCTAATTCTATTCTGTTCTACTGTAAAGATTAACAAACGATGCCAAAAGTGATGGAGAAGTATTTATACCTAAAATTCCAATAGCCTTCACTGAGGGGTACGTACCTCTATAAACACGGTTAAGAACCAACGACATCTGAATCCAAACAGTTTGCAAAATACACCGCAACACTAACAAGGTGACTTTATTTTGAAAATCAACGTGACTTCTAGACATTCACGTTCATTTGGGACGTAAATTTCCCAAAAAAGTCCCTGATCTCAATCCCTCATTAAAACGGTTCTCTCTAAAAGGTCATCGAAGTCTTAAAAGAAAGAATAACTTGCACGAAGCCCACGACATGCACGTTGATCTACAGCAGGAAGGTACTGGACTGTGCGTCCTGACGCTTCCCGTCTCGCAGCGAGTGCCCGGAGAGCTGGGAGGCCGGCACCTGCTTGCACGGTCGTCTTCTAACCTGCCAAACCCAAGTTTCGATGCTCACATGCGGATAAACTAAAATCAGTCTCAAAAGGCAAACTACAATTTTAC
Organism: Meles meles; assembly: GCF_922984935.1. Lineage (NCBI taxonomy): Eukaryota > Metazoa > Chordata > Mammalia > Carnivora > Mustelidae > Meles > Meles meles. Next base: position 653,331 of record NC_060080.1, read on the forward strand.
TACCTAAAACCAGGATGAGGTGACGTCAGTCGGAGGACGACGGGGAGATCGGCAGACCAGGGACACCCTCGCAGCTCGCCCACAGCCAGAGAGGCCGCCTGGAGCCGTGCGGGGCCGCAAGTCCCCCGTCCCCGCACGGCCTTCCGGGCGGCTCTCACGCTCCTCGCATGCACGTGACCGACGGCTGAGCAACACCCCGAGCGCCACACGGCCACGTGCTTCCCACCGACAAAACTCGCATTAAAAACCCGAGCCCAACATGCGGTGCTGGGGTGCTAGTGACCACGAACCCGGGAGTGGCCGCGCCCGCACGCGTTTGCGGCCGCACGAGCGCCGGCTCCCGGTCGGGAACAAGCACAGACGTGGAGGCAAGGCACGACCGTTCACTTACAGATACTTCAAATTCTCCAGGTCCTGGAACGCTCCGCTGGGGATGCTCTTGATCTGGTTGTTGTTGAGAAGCCTGCGAGAAAGTCTGAGTGAGAGCCCGACCCCCGGGCCCGCACGGCCGGCGCACTCCGGCCGCTCGGGAAGAGTCATGAGACGACTCAGGCGCGGAGCCCGGCCCAGACGCCGGCCGAGCACCACACGCACACGGGAGCGAGCCAGCACTCGCCCTGGGATGACAGCAGTTTCTCGGGGGACCAGTGTCCCCGTCACTGCATGCCACGCCCCTCCCTACACACACTGACCAAATGCCCTCTCCGATGCAAAGCATTGTCTCTCTGTCCTGCCGTCTGTCGGACTGCCCACCTTGGCTGAGTGGAAAGCCAATGTGGACGTGCCGGGGGATCTCCCCAGGGTCAGACCGCTCCCCCCACCGGCTCCCAGGACGGCAAGGGAACCGACCCTGCTCCCAGCGCCCTACCGATCCCCCGTGCCAATAGCCACCCTCCGGAGCAAAGAGCCAGAGACACCATCATCCTGGCAGTCTCCGGATATGATGATAGGCCAGGCCAGCCGCAGAGCCTCTGAGTGCCCATCAGGCCTCTCCCCTTCATCCGCCCATCCCTGGGACTAAGCATGGGTGCCCAACTGGACGGTGCCCCAACCCCTCCTGGGCCCTCGTAGCCAGGAGAAATGCTGGCCCCTGCCCCCTAATGGGGCCTATGACCTCGTACCAAGGTGAAGTGTCTGGATCAGCCTGGGCCTGAGGTACTCACAGAAAGACAAGAGGAGCACGTGGCCACTGGGTCTGGGTCACACCTACTTATGAGGGACCCACGTGGGTCCACGATGTCAGACAAGACAGGACAGCGGCCGAGCTCAGGTTCCACAGGCCTGACGTCTCGATGCACACGTTCTGTTCTAGGGACCCACGTCCACACCCCCCCCTCTGTGCCGCTGACCACGGATAACCGGGGCTGACCCCAGGTGAGAGCTGTGAGGGTGTCTACACTTGTTTCCTGCTGGGTCCCAACAGGATGTGGCGTTCGGACTTACAACGTGTTCAGGTTTCTCAGCTTTCTGAACGCCCCAGGCTGGATCTCTCGGATTCTGTTAAAGCGCAGATCCCTGGGGGGAGAAAACAAACAAGAAACGCATTTAAGCAGAGAACGATGCAGTCCTCACTGGTGCTGTGTCATCTCACGGAGTTCCAGCAGGACGCTGAGCCATTTAGGAATGGAACCCCGCGGCTCAGTCCCTGGACCAGTCGTCCCTTCACCGAGGCCAACGGAACGCGTGAGAATTCATCTGGATGACGAGCGGCGAGATCCTGTCACAGAAATGTGCTGGGACGACGACAAATAAAAACCACACACCCATCTTCTGCCGACCCTGAGGTTCACCGAAGCTTCCCCCCGCAAACACGGCGTCGACCCGCGCATACAGCCCCGGCTGTGGGACAGCGAAAATGCTTCGACAGCCTTTCCACACCCTCTCGAGCTGGAATTCGGGGGTCCAGCCTCTTGATGAGGCGTTCAGAGCTCACTGTGCCCCGGGAAGAGCCACGCACCCAGCATGTGGGTCCAAACTCCGTGCTTCCACGCGGGTCTTGTGGATGGTTACACGTGTGCTGGAGCATAGCTACTGGTTTCTCAGGGACAGAGGGACGACCTGGGCAGCCCAGGGGAGACCAGAGCACGAGACCAGGTCCACGCAGACAGGCTGCCCGCGACTGCTGCGGCATGGGGGAAGCAGATGGTGGGGGGCCCCCTCCATGGAACAGGTGACAGGCCAGGCTCTGGGACCACCAGCTCAGGGCCAGAAGGTGCAAACGTGTCCATTTTTACCCCTGAACAAAAATCTATCAATTAAAGTAAGAAACATAAAAGCTGTAAATTTAATTGAAATCTATCATTTTAAGTAAACCTATAAATGCAATATTTATGAAAGTCACAGAAAAGTAAATAAAGACCACTTTCTTTATTAAAGAGTCTTAGAAAACTTAAGATTCCCTGCTCAAAGGAAACAACCAACAAAACAAAGAGGCAACGCACGGAATGGGAGAAGATACTCGCAAATGACAGTACAGACAAAAGGTTGATATCCAGGATCTATAAAGAACTCCTCAAATTCAACACACACAAAACAGATAATCATATCAAAAAATGGGCAGAAGATATGAACAGACACTTCTCCAATGAGGACATACAAATGGCTATCAGACACATGAAAAAATGCTCATCATCACTAGCCATCAGGGAGATTCAAACCAAAACCACACTGAGACACCACCTGACACCAGTCAGAATGGCCAAAATTAGCAAGACAGGAAACAACGTGTGTTGGAGAGGCTGTGGAGAAAGGGGAACCCTCTTACACTGTTGGTGGGGATGCAAGTTAGTGCAGCCACTTTGGAGAACAGTGTGGAGATTCCTCAAGAAATTAAGAATAGAGCTTCCCTATGACCCTGCAATTGCACTGCTGGGTATTTACCCCAAAGATACAGATGTAGTGAAAAGAAGGGCCATCTCTACCCCAATGTTCACAGCAGCAATGACCACGGTCGCCAAACTGTGGAAAGAACCAAGATGCCCTTCAACGGACGAATGGATAAGGAAGATGTGGTCCATATACACGATGGAGTATTATGCCTCCATCAGAAAGGATGAAAACCCAACTTTTGTAGCAACATGGACGGGACTGAAGAGATTATGCTGAATGAAATAAGTCAAGCAGAGAGAGTCAAGTATCATATGGTCTCACTTATTTGTTGGGCATAACAAATAACATGGAGGACATGGGGAGATGGAGAGGGGAAAGGAGTTGAGGGATATTGGAGGGGGAGACGGACCATGAGAGGCTGTGGATTCCGAGAAACAAACAGGGTTTTGGAGGGGAAGGGGGCTGGGTGAGCCTGGTGGTGGGTACTGTGGAGGGCACGTAGTGCATGGAGCACTGGGTATGGTGCACAAACAACAAATTCTGGAACACTGAAAAGAAATTTTTAAAAATTAAAATTAAAAAAAAAAGATTACCTGCTCATAGGCTCAACCCCCATAATACGGAGTCCCGGGCTTACTATGGGAGCAACTGGGGCTCCATTCCCATGAAGTTTGACTCGGTACCACTGAGTGGATCTGGAACGAGTCTCTACAGAGACACCTAGTTAAATAAAACAAGATCACCACAGCGTGAGGATGGCCCTACTCAAGCAGGCCTGGTGTCCTCAAAGAAGGGGGACATCTGGAGACAGGCACATGGGGAGATCCGGCCACAGGCCAGCCAAGGCAGGGAATACAGGAGGTGGAGTGATTCTTTCCCAGCGCCCCGGAAGGACCGGATCCTCGACCCTGGGCCTGCTGCCCAGACCTGCGAGCCTACGGACTTTTGCTGGAGCTCAGTGCATGCAGCTCTACACGGGCAGCCCTGGGAAACCAAGAAAGGGTTCGCGGAGCAACACATGGTCTGTGTCAGGAGCGACGCTTCCCTCCTGACCCTTACTGACCTCTCCTGATGTTCATAAGCTTTTTAGGAATCGATCATTTCGAGCCAACTCGAGCCTCGTAAATGATTTATACAATCGGTTCTAGTTTATGGTGCGAGAAAAGGCTTTTCAGAAAGTATTTAAATGAATTGTGTTGACTTAGGAGAGAACAAACGAAATGTGGAACTTTGGGGCATCCGCTTTCTGGCTCTGGGTCAGGTTCTGGGTAGCGGAGGCCCCAGGCGTCGGTCCCCACCTGCCCTGGGCGGAGGACCGGGCCCTCACCCCGGGTGCTCTTCCCATCCCGAGCCACCAGCACGCTGTCTGGGAGCGCGGCCCCCTGCACCGACCTGTGGCTCTTAAATCCAGGAGAAGCTGATCTGCACCCACAGTGAGGACGCGTCAGTGGTTCGGCCTCCGAGACGCTGACACCACATCCCTAAGAGGAGGGCGGGCGTCTCCGGAGGCCACGTCCCCTGAGGGAAATGGAGGGTTGCGGTTCAGGGGCACAGACAGACCAGCTGAGCTGCGGCGTGAACAGAGGTGACAGGAAGCTCTGTCCTCGCATGGACGAACGCGGGCTCGCCCAGGACTTGGACAGAACCCCCTGGGCCAACGTGGAGACGATGTCCCCTGGAACGTGGAATGCCACCCACGCGCACACACGCACGCGCTCACGCACGCACGCCCAGCAGACTCAGTCGGGACATCACACAACCAAGAAGCCAGGCCCCAAGTCCTCAGGAAGGACGGTGGCTCGGCACAGGCAGCTTCTGACGCCGGTTCCCCGTCAGACCCAACACGGAGGGGAAGCAACATGGAAGCCTCGGGAGCCTGGCAAGCCGGCCGCTGAGGGACAGACGCCTCGGCCACCTCCTGACGCCGCAAGGCCGGCCTGTGGCTGTGAAGCCCGTGCCCAGAGCCCCGGGGCGGCATGGAGGGAGGCCGCACCCGGCAACTGCCGTTCCCCAGCTCCGAGCGCCCGGGCATGGGGGCCTCGCAGAGTCCTGGGGTGCGGGGACACGCACACCAGATTGAACGCCCTGGGGAGCGGCGAGCAGAGTTCAGCATCATTAACGCACTGGCACAGGGATTACACGTTGCAACACGAGCACGGCTGATACATGGCTGATACACGGCTGATACACAGTTACAGAAAGTCGGTATAAGTAACCAGTGTCTTTAAACGGAACTGCTGCAACATCTGAACTCACACGCGTGGACAGCAGCCAGGCCCGCTCCCGGATTCCCCGCAGACCCCCAGAGAAGACCATACGCCCACCCAGCCAGGGAGAGGGCACACAAAGGCCCGCTTTCCAACAGAGCCAAGAAAGCAAACAAAAAAAGGAACCAAATGGAGATTCTGGAACTGAAGCAAAGTCCTTGCATGGACTCAGCCTCTTGAATAGGCCAGAAAAGGGCATGAGCTTGAGGGCAGGATGCCGGGAAGTGCGTGGTCTGAGGACACAGGGGACAGCACCCGTGCGATCCCTATAACCCTGTACACTTGAGGGACACTGCAGAGACGGCGGGCCTCGGAGCAGCCGCGGGAGAGTCGGTCAGAGGCTACGTGGCCGCGGGCCCGGAGAGACAGGCCCCGGGAAGGCAGATGTCATGCATTTCCAAAAGGAACCAACTCCAAGTCCTAACCACAGGTCGCAGAGGCCGTATTCCACCTGAACTGATTCCCAGTCGGCAGAATCACCGGGAGGGGTTTATTAATTCAGTAACGGTGAGGATCCTCTTAAGCACTGTCCTCAGCAGGGTCCCTGCGGCAGCAGCAGCAACAGCATCTCCTGGGAACATGCTAGAACAGCCAATTCCGAGCCCTACCCCAAACCTACAGACTCAGACATTCTGGGGGCAGGCCTGGGAATCAGAGTTTTAATAATCTCTCCAGGAGGAGCAGGTGAAGTTTGAAAGCACTGCCCTTCAGTGATGCTGGGGAGGCACCCGTGTGCATGTGTGTGACGGGGTACGTGCTTACAGTCGTGTGCACGTGTGTGACGGGGCGCGTGCTTACAGCCGTGTGCATCTGTGTGGGGTCACGTGCATGGCCTCTACACGCACATGCCCACGCGTACACACCTGTGCACACACACACGCAGCAGGTGTCTGCTCCTCCCGCACATCAGGTCCTTGGCCCTTTGTCATCACTGACACGAAGCTTTGTTTAATGCGAGCCCGTTAACGAAGTTATACTCTAAGCACCCCCATTCTTTAACTTTGGAAATACAGTCTACGCAGGCCTGGGGAGACAGAATGTCTAACCCTCTAGAACGGGACTCCCGGAGAGCATGTCTGTGCCAAGTGCTCCCTACAGCATCAAGCCTTCTGCAGACATGCACCGTGACCTCCCCTCTGGGTCCTGAAGGATCGGCCAGACTCCTTCCCTGAATGCCTGAAGCACACAATAGGGGTGACCTGCGCACAGCAGGGGAAGTGGCGCCCCGAGGAGACTCTCAGGACAGGCACTCCCGGGCTGCCGGGCTCCTGTGCTCCAGGACGCGGTGACTTCAGGGCAAGATCACAGGGAGCTTCACGGTCCACGTCCGCCAGGTCTGGCTTCTAACACGCGGCGACGACACGGTTAACGTGGTCAGCTTTAGGAAGGAGGACGGAAAAGAATTCGCGTTAGGTTAGAAGAAATCCCTGCATTTGGCAAACAAGGATTCAGAAACTGAGTTGGGCAGGGAGGCCCAGGTCACTCACTGGCGAGCAGCACAACGGGCAGCCAGGGCCCCGCCTGGGAGCCTGTGCAGAGAAGCCGTTTCAGCCCCGCTGGGGGCATTGATGGGACGCCCCTGCCCCACGGTGCGTCCACAAGTCACTGGGGGGCTCCTGGGCGGCTCAGCTAGTTGAGCATCGGACCCTTTATTTCTGCTCAGGCCGTGATCTCAGCTGTGAGATCGAGCCCCAGCTCCGTGCTCAGTGGGGGTCTGCTGGAGATCCCCCCCACCGCCCCACCGGCCCGCTCACGCGTGTGCGCGCGCTTGCTGTCAGATAAGTAAACAGGGACGTTCTCAAGATCGCGGCAGAGAAGCAGCCCTGGTCGAGTTCCGACGCTGGGACAGGCTTAAATGCAACTGGAATTCTGGTTCTCAAACAGGACGTGCTGTGCAGTTTTGAATTTGTGGACAAGTCACTTTCTAATTTTCCTATTTCTATTTTACTTTTTCTACTTAAAGGTAAACTAAAACGTGTGTCACTTTAGTGAATAGGAAAAAGCGTTTTCTTTTAAAAATCGCCAATGATTACAGCAAGGTGAACTTTATGGTAGAAATTTGAGTGATTCCCTTTGATTTTCTCCTATAACTTTTGTGATTTGGCTGAATGTTGCTGAGTGCTTTGGCCATGTTGCTGAGAAACGTCCCAAAGCGTGAACTGGGGGAGGGGATGGAGAGAGCCCGGGCTCGGCAGCGTCTTCGGGCTCTGACCAGCGGCCGTTCTGCAGTCCACTGTGAGTCATGACACAACGCTGACTGGGGACCAGAACTCAGATGCTGCGTCCCAGACCTTCCAGGTGCTCGGTTTCTTGTTTTCGCTTTTTTCTGGTAGGGGTTTGCAATAATGGAAACATTAAAACAAAGCCAGTCACCTCAAACTTCTTGCCTGGTGCGCTGGAGTTCATTAGCCTTTTTAATAAACGTTTACATCGACTTCTGTATTTAACCGTCTACTTCGCAGAATCCTGCTGGTTTTCCACGGTTGTTCCAGGCCCTTCTGCACACTGGGAGGGTTTCTCTGGCCCCGCACTTCCTCGAGGTTGGAAGGGGCAACACTTAGCATTAATTCTGGGGAACTCCTGAGTGTAAGCTCCTGGTCCCACTAGCTCCAGAAACCATCAAAACCAAAATCCGAGACACAGTGTCTGTTGCGTGTGTACAGCTTTCCGCCATCCCAAGGCTGACGCATCCATGCGTCCACACGGCATGCACCTCCTCTAGCTGCCCAGGCGGCACGTCCACTCCGAAGCAGAGACGCGGGGCTTCGGCCCGGCACTGGCTCGACCCCCTGGGAGCGGGCCCAGCTCACGTGGGGACGCTGCTCCCTGCTCGGTCCCAGTGGGGACAGGGAGGGACGGACCAGACTCTGCACATGCTGAGCGACAGCAAGCCCCACAGCCACCGCATGCTGAAATCGAGCATTTCACCTGAGAAATGGAGAGCAGCTCCCATTCTGCTCCGTCAACAGCTGGGTCAGACAGGGGGCCATCTGGCCTCACTGGGCACAGGGAACCCTGGGCCTCCCCCAGCATGCCCCAAGGCCCCTTGAACTTCACCATCTTTGGCCAAAGCCATGCTCTTCCCCCACAAATCCTGTTTTCCTCTTGAGCTCCACCAGGCTCTTCGGCACCTTCAGCCACCAGGACAGGTGCCCCAGAAGCTTACCCTGGGTCTCCTTCGCTTCCTGCCCCCGAGGCACAGCCAGGCCCGCTGTTTTCCGTCAGCGTTGCCCACCGTTCACTCCTCCTTCCCACCCCCACATGGAGAGGCCTGGCCCCATCAGACAATCTCATGTCACTCAGGACCCAACACGGCCCACTCCTGCCCCCCGCTCCCAGCACCCAGACGTCACTCCCACTCATTGGCAAGACCCCTTCCATGGCCGGGCCCACCGGATGCCCTCGTCCCTCCTGCAGAAACCCTTGCACGGGCTGTCCCTGTCCTGCGAGGGCATCACGTCTGCTCAGAGAGCTGGACTTGGCCTCCAAGACCAGGTCGGGCGGCCCTGTGGGGACACACGTCATTGTAGGTGGATTCCTGCAGCTCCGAGATTACCGGGTGCCCCGAGCTCCGGTCGGTAAACCGCACCCCGGCGTGCAGAAAAGGAAGAACTTGCGCCAGGCTCCGTGGCAACGGCAGGGACCCCTTCGGGCAAAGCCACGACCGTCCGTTCAGAGACGTCTACGCCGCGTAACCACAAGGAACTGCAGAAGGCGCCCCCGCTGACGAGATTCTTCACGAGAAACGCGCTGGGACAGATCCAGAATCTCTGCAGAGCAGCAGCAGGCGGGGCCCAGCCCTGCACGCGAGCAGCCTCTCTTCGGGGCCTCCCGAAAGGCATGTGGGCCCGTCAGCAGCTGTCTCTGAGGACAGCCCCCCTGCCTTCCCTGGTGCACAGCACTGTGGGCCCGCGGTTCAGGGCCGTCCCCCAACCTCACTGGGGCACTTCCCCCCCCCCCCAAAGTGGACTTTGCCCTCCCTGCAGCCCCTCTCCCCTCCGTGCCTCTGGGGCTCTGGTTCTCGCAGGAGAGTCTCACGCCCTGCACCCGTGCCCTTCACTCGCTTCCCTCCGCCGGGCGAGCTCTCAGTCCATCCTTCCCTGCTACCCGGGGGCCCCGTCTGTGCTCACTGCTGGGCTCCCCAAGGGGTCACGGACCTCCCTCCGTCTGTGCAGTTATAAATAGCAACGACGACCCTTCTGTTAGTAGCACTTGGATCTCTGCAACAGTATTTCTGGACGGGTTCCTGCGAGCAGCACTGGCGTGAGAGAGGACGGTCACCATCAAAGAGCGGACATGTGCTGTGCACTGGCTGGAGACTGGTCCCCTCCAGAGACAGCGCCGTACATGACCCCGCAGGGACACGGGCCCTGATGTGCTCCCCACACGGGACCGTTATGCCTCTGGCTGGGCTCAAGGAGGCAGGGCTGGGGCTCAGCAGACGGAGGGAGGTCTTGAGTAGAAAGCAGCGTTAGATGGAGGTCTGCCCCTGAGCACAGGGCGGTGGGGGTCAGCACACAGGAGAGGAGGGCAAGCCGCGGGCCGCGTGGGCAATGACAACAAGGAGCCCGCAGTCCAGCGGGGCCGTCCTGCTGCAGTCTCCGGGACCGTCCCAGCTCCTGGGGGCGAGGGTGGCCCACAGGAGACACTCCCTGAGCCAGAGCAGGTTCTGGTCTGCACACTCTCCTTCAGCAGACGGAACCCGCAGAGCACAGACCCGTCACACCTCTAAGGCTGGTGTGCGCGCGCCCGAATGTGGCACAGACCACTTGCCCCGGGCCACCCCTCAGGGCAGTGCGTGCAGCAGGCAGCCTTGAAGGATGAGGCCATGTCCTGTCCAGTCGACAGGCAGCCTGCCCGCCACTAGCCCTGAAGGCCGTTTCCAGGCTCCTCCACGGAGTAGAGTCCCCACACCACCGCTGAGGGACTCGAGGACTCAGGGACCACAGGAGCAGGACACGGCAGTGGCTGCCGAGTGGAAACAGTGAGGGCATCTGTCTCTGACCGGGACCCTTGTGTCCTCCGCTGGGACAGACTGACAGAGCTCGGCATCACCTGGGCGGGAACTTGGCCCTCTCTGAAAACAGAACAGAGCGCCTGTCCGGGGCTTCACTGGGCATTCTCCTTCCCGTCTCCCCCACAACCCGCACGTGCGCAGCTCACGTTGTCTAAAGGGTGACTTACGGGCGACCGTGCGACACGGGCCGTTGAGATTCCAACTGTTGGTTTCTGCTCAGGCTGTGGTCTTGGCGTCCTGAGACGGCACCCATATCGGGCTCCACACTCCACTCAAAGTCCGTTTGGGATTCTCTCTCCCTGTGCCTCTGCCCTCCCCCGTTCGCTCGCTCTCTTTCTCATTCTCAAATAAATGAACAAAATCTTTTAGAAATACAGTTTCATTCAATATTTCCTGAGTAGATCAGAAACACAGGCGCCGTGGCTACAAATCATGGAACGTTTGTACACAAAGATAAATTCACTCTCGTTTGTTTCCATCTCTATCTTCTTCCACAGATAATTAGAGGAAACACACAGAACCTGGGCAAGAAAGAGCTTAAGGACGCGGGGAGACGAGGACAGGACAAGCGCAGAGAGAAGGAGATGAAGGACCAGAGGACGGAGGCAGGAGGGAGGCTGGCTCTGAGCATCCTCGCCAGCAAGCAAAGACACGATGAGACGTGGCCCAGGATGGCTTAGCCCAGAAAATTCCTCAGCCAAGCGGCTGGAGAAATGAGGCTTTTGCCGGCCACACACAGATCCTCTCTGGCTCATAATCGTTCATAAACAACACCCTGAAAGGAGGCTCGGGGGCTGACTCGGCGTGGCCATCCCCATCCGTCCCCGTCCATCCCTGTCCATCCCCTGTCTGTCCCCGTCCATCCCCCATCTGTCCCCGTCCATCCCCCATCCGTCCCTATCCTCCCCCGGGGCCACCGGCGCGATTCTGAAGCATGACTCAAAGCCAGCGCGGACACGAATTTCATCCTGTTTATCTTGGCTCATCCGTCCTGCCTCCAGAGGCCTTTCTGACCCTGATTCACATTCAAGGATTTGCTAAGCCCGGGAGGCCCATGTTGTCTGTAAGAAAAAGGCACAAACTCCCTTCCCTATCCAAGCTACCAAAATTTAAAAAAAAATAAAAAATAAAAAAAAATTGCAGCTCAGCAAAGGGAAACCCAGTGCAGAGTGATGAAACGCGTATGAGCAGGGGTTTCTGGACAAGAGACGACCAGGTAGGCTGCCCTGACAGGCAGGACCAGCTGCCACACGGCGGGCACACGGGGTCCTGGCCGCGACGCCCACACGTGCAAAGAGCCCGTGGACAGGATGGGAGGAGGGCCTAACCCACATCCGTCCTTCCAGAATTCTAGGGTGGTCGGACTCCCAGGTGCTGGAGGCCAGGGCTGCTGGGGTGGCCTCGGTCAAGGACCAGTCCATGGACTTGCATTCTGGGGCGCCGCTGCGGACGATGCTGGTAGAACGCAGTAATGCTCAGACAGCTCCCGTCACCGGGCGGGCCTCTCCAGCCATGCTGGCCCCCGCCCCAGAGGGCACACTGAGCACCCCTTTTCCGGGTGGCACCCACATGAACCGGTGGACTTGGGGGCCGCTTCCCTGACAAGGGCATCCGGAGGCCCAAGACAAAAGCAAGCGCCCACCTCTGCTCGGCGGGCAGCCCCGGAGACGGGGTAGACGCGGCCACTGAGCCTCCCTGCTCCACATGGCCGGCCCTTGGCCCGGAACCCAGAGAAAGCGGGTAACCGGACTGCGTGTCTGTGTCCCAGGGACCGGGGCGCGCACGGCGACCGCTCATCGCCGGATAATGCTGCTCACAGAGGCTCCGGGGCCCAGGCTACAACCCGGCCCGCCACTGTCCCTCACCGGCTCCGCCTCTGAAGCAGCAGGAAGGCCGGTTCTGGCTCACAGGTGTGGACGGGGTGAGGGAGGCTCCATCAGGGAGGTGGACAGAAGGAGGACAGTCAGTCACAGGAGAACCCAGGAGGGTCCTGCCCTGGGGGAGGGGGACTCCAGGCTGAGGAACCTCCTTCCTGCTCCCGTGGCCCCACTTACAGAGAGGCTGGGAAATGGGGTGTGACTAGGCCTCAGCCCCCTGACTCACGGGCACCGACTTGTCACCGTGTCCCTGAGCCCAGGGCTTGCGGAAGTGGGAGGCCAGGCACTACCCCCCCCCCGCAGGGTCCCCCCACCCCCGCAGAAGGCGGGAAGCCCAAACAACCAGCTGGTTGGTAAGAATATGCAGTGATGTACATAATAAAAGAAGGAAAGGAAGGCAGATTTTTTTCTCCAATATACACTTCAAAAGATAAACAAGTGAGAACAGTTTGAAGGCCGGGACAGAAAACCTTAAAAGAAAACTGGTTTTTAGGGCGCCTGGGTGGCTCAGTGGGTTAAGCCTCTGCCTTCGGCTCAGATCATGATCTCAGGGTCCTGGGATCGAGCCCCGCATCGGGCTCTCTGCTCAGCGGGGAGCCTGCTTCCTCCTCTCTCTCTCTGCCTGCCTCTCTGCCTACTTGTGATCTCTGTCTGTCAAATAAATAAATAAAAATCTTAAAAAAAAAAAAAAAGAAAACTGATTTGTAGAACTCAATCAAGGTACTGACCCATTCAAAGGAAAACCATACACAAAAGTTTCTGTTTTGGTTTTAGGTACTGGAAGGTTTTCCTTTATTGGTAAATGTATAAAGGCAGCAACGATACTTAAATTTTAGAATTCTCTGGGATTTAGTGACATTACTCCCTTCGCACAAAAGGCAACACCATCACTTGGATTTGTGATGACGGGGTTCACACTTCCACAGGCTACGACGGAGAAAGCAGGGAGGACACCCGCCGTCCAGGACTGAGTCGGAACGTGAGGAACCTCATCACGTGACACAACCCAGGAGACCCGGAGCAGCAGGGCAGGAGGGAGGAACTCCTCCAAGGCCGGTCCCCTGCCTCCCAACAGGGTCACCACACGTGACCTGAAGCAGAGGGACCCCAGCTACATACAGACCTGGCACCCACAGGACAACAGGCAGACGCAAACCCAACAAGAACATGACTGGAACGAGATGGCCACAGAGGGGACGTGCTGGGGGCCTGAGCAGGCAGAGGCTCGGACAGAGCCCCGTCCTGGAGGACACACAGCCCAGGCTGCTGATTCCAGATGTCCGCCACGTGCGGGGACGTCTCCTGGTCCAAGCGGAGCAGCCTGGCGGCTGTCCTGAGCCCGAGACCCCACACTGTCCTGTGGGTTGAGAAGGAAACGGGGACATCTTGGAGGCGGGAGGGAAGCTCTGCGCTTCGGCCACTGGCCTGGGGGTCCAGCAGGAGAGGAAAGGGGTTCTGGGCGCCCGCGGCAATTCCGGAGCTGGTGGTCTGCAAACAGCCCCCGGGCAGAAAATTCCCCAAGTGTCTGCAGCACAGGTTACAACCCGCCCAGCCACAGGAGTCGGCGTCGAGGACGGCCTTGCCTGGCCCTCCACTGCTCACGGGTTGAGGACCCACCAGTCACCGTGGCCGTCCAGCGAGCCCCCGATCCGGAGCTCGGGTGCAGGGAAGGAGGCCCGGCTGGGGCCCTATGCCGCGTCCCTCCCACCGCGTCCTACGGACAGACTCCCAGGCTTTACGGACAGACTCCCAGGCTTTACGGTTCAGAACGTGCCATTTTCAAGCCACAGGCAAAGGAGCCCATCTGCGCAAAGCCTTCCCTCCCCCGCCAACGCGTGAACAGAATAAACCTACTAGTTGGTGCGTCTGTTTCCTCTGGGGGAAAACAATCCCAAACTTCCTCCATGGGTGTTTAAAAATGAAATCAGTATTTTTCTTACTTTCCACACTCAAAGAGGAAAAAAAAAAACAGCCAGAATTGTGTACCACGGGCTTTTCCCAAGGCTGTTTCGTTGTGTCCCAGAGAGCCCGGCACGCAGGGGTTAACCCGAGGACGGCCGTGTAATTAGAGGGAAAGCGGCCCCACTCTCCTCTTCTGAGCCAGCAAGGAGGCAGGGAAACCTGCATGGGCGAGCATGAAATTCATTCTCTCCAGCTCAGTGTGTCAGGGAAAACAGGGCCGGCGGACATCGTCCTAATTAGAAACAGCCAAGAAAACAGCCAAGAAACGGGGCACGATCCCAGCAGGACGGCTCCAACATGACGCGGAGGCGGGAGCTCCTGCTTTTCCGGGGAACGTGCATGGGCAGTTTTCCTGTTTTGAAAACAGGACGCGGGTGCGGGTAAGCGAGTGTCTCCTCTCGGGGAAGAGCGTCTGGGCTTGGTGACTTCGGTGCATCACAGGCCGGATGGTGGGTCCACCCGCCCTCGGGCCGGGCCGGGCTCCCACTCTGGCCTGTGGGAGCCAAGCAGGCTGTGGTGAGAACGGCGGGAGCCGGAGGACGCACCTGCCAGGCCGGCCGCTGGGGCCCTCCGGGGACAGAGACCTGGACGCCGGCCTCTGACCCGGGGCCCCCACGGCGGGCAGCACAGGCCTCAAAGGGCCCCCCTCCCTGCGAGCAGACTCCACCCTGCATCCCAGGCCTCATCCACGGGAAACAAAAATCATGTGCGCACGTGTGTGTGTGTGTGTGCACGTGCAGACACGCACAGGCCCATATGCACACGCACGCAGCCGCAGCACGATGCCCCGGATGCGGTCTGTTCCCACCCAGAGAAGGGCCACCATGGAGGCCCCGCCTACCTGCCGCGGGAGCAGCTCTAGACCATGGCCCACGGCGGCTGCGGGGAGGCTCTCGTCCACCCAGAAGGCGTCTCAGTTGGAAGGCGGGTGGGGGGCGGCAGCGGTAACAGCCCAGAGTCCGCTGAGGGCACATCTCGGGGACTGAGTCTGGCCGGCATCGCAGGAAACCAAAGATGCGTCGACCCAAAATTCCAGGAGAGGAAGGACCACCACACACCACGTGCGCCTGGGTGTGGCGCGGCACCAAGAAGCCACTTGCCAGAGAAGGAAGGACGGATCCTCGCGCCCCCGCAACCGCCATGGGACTACACGGTTAGACGCCGTCACGCACTGAAGACATCGCCAACATCTGGGGCACAGACACCCCGTGGGACCCCGATCTGTTCGCTCTGTAAGAAATGCCGCAAGACACGCACAGGGGAGCGGACCACAACCTCCAGCGGCAAGCCACAGAGTGCCACGAGCCCACTACGATGACCTGCATGCAGGCACACGCAGGCACACGCGTGCACGTGCACACCCAGACATGCACACCCAGATGCTTGGGAAGGGGAAACACCGAGGGGACGCTGGACAGCATTAGAAACCACTGCTCATTTTTAGACGCATTATTTGGTTATTTCTGAAGGTGTTTTCTTTTAGAAACACAAACTACCGTGTATGTGGATAAAATGAGAAACAAAACTAAGAACCTGGAAAAAAATATTTCGTTAAAGCGACAGGGTTCTCTTTCATTAAAAAAAAAAAAAAAACACCGGAACGACAGCTTGACGCGCGGCTCAGGACTGCAGCGTTTGCTCTCGGCAACACGGAGCCCGGAGGACTCTGCACCTCGCCTGCCCGGAGGCCCGCATCCCGCCCCGGTTCCTCCACCACCACGTCCCGGAGGGTCTCTCTCTCCGAAACCTCTCCCAGGACCCCACCGTCGACGGCCACCGCCACACCCCGCTCCGCTCGCTGCCCCCCAGTCCAGCCGCAGAGCCTCCGGTGCTCAGCCTGCACGCGCGGGGGTCCCACCACTCCTGCTCCCTGCACACGCGGCCGCCCGCCCGTCCCCAGACGGACCCCACACCGTCCCAGCTCTCGGACGGTGCTCACGGCGTCCCCACGGCTGGCAGGAGGCTCTCCCACAGGTGGCCCCTCGACCGACTCGGCATTCGGAGCCGGAGTCTGGATCCGCTCACCCCACGCCCCATCGTAAGCACCCGTCAAAGTGCCTGAAAGGACAGCACTCCTGCGCCCCTGCCCTCACGCAGCGCCTTGCGTCTGGGACGCTGTCTGAGTGTGCGGTCACCGGGACACCCGCCCCGCTCGGAGCCCGCCCGCAGACCGCCGCGACGGCATTGGGGCCAGGGCCGGGCCAACCATTGACGGCCACCCACAGAGCAGGTGCTGAACAAAACCGGGGCGGGAGCACCTGTTCTCCACCCTGAGACGGTCCGTGTCCTTTTCCTTCAAGTAAAACAAAACTCGGTAAAAACCCGAAGTACACGGCCTGTTCAGTTTCTGTTCCGCTGTTCTTGCTGGCGCTGAGCGGGCAGCCGCCCTGGGAGGCAACGCCCTGACTCATCTCCGGGTGGGGGGCGGGGGCCAGGTGGCCGACGCTTCCACGGCTGGGTCCCCAGAAAGGCCGCACCCCCACGCCGGGCCGCCGTCGCCGTCCAGTACAGGTGACCCCGGAGGCCCCTCAAACGCAGCTGATGTTAAGAGCAACAGGACCCTCCTTGATCCGGGAAAGCACCGACGGCAAACCGACCCGGCGGGATCTCGGGTTCCGGATTTCCGCCTGGGTGAGAGCGTCCGCACCGGAGCCTGTCCCCACCGCCGGCGCACAGAGGAACCAGGACCGGCTCAGAGCAGGTCGGAACCGACACCGCTCGGAGAGTGTGTCGGAGAGTGTGGGACCGTGTCCTGTGACTCAGCCCAGGAATATCACGCAAACCCTCGCCGGGAGCACCCCAAGTCGACAGAGCTGCCCCACAAAATGAGGACAGACGGAAGAAAAGACGACGACTCACCGAACACAAGTTAGGCCTCCCGAGCTGCCCCCTCCATAGAGCGACAGAAACCAGCCCCTGCCTCTCGGAGCCTGGGGTGGGGCCAGGGCAAAGGCAGGGGGTGCAAAGGGGCATGGACGGGGGACGGGGCGAGGGTGAGGATCTCCCCGGGGCGGGGACATGTCAGAACCCACGAAGAGAGGCACCGCGACGAGAGCACAGCCTGCCTCGGGATGCAAAGCCCAGATGTGGCCCAGCGGCTGGCCTCTGGGGCGTGTGCTCTGGCCTCCATGCGGGGCACAGAGGCGGACGCCGGACTTGAATCAAGCTTCTGAAACAGCTGATCTGGGTTCCGGGCACCCACGTCGACTCCACGGACACACAGTATGGGTCTGTGCTCCACACACCACAGCCCACACGCATCCAGGGCACTGGCCCGCTGCATCGCCTACGGCACGAACGCACCCGTTATTCTGTGCTCCGATCAGCCCCAGGGTCTACCAGCCACTGGAACCGGCCTGCCCCACCAACCTGCCGCATGAATGTACCCTACTAATCCCCCCACAGGTCGACCCGAACCTGCCCCACTAAGCGACCACCACTCACACTAACAGACCCCCCTAACCTCCCAGGGGCCTGGGCTGCTCCTTCTCTGAGTCACTGTCCCTTTGTCCATCATTCCGAAGAGCCTGCAGGAAGTGAGGGGCGGAGCTGGGAGGGGAGGGCAGCAGGCAGCCACCAGATGGCCCTTAACTAGGGTGGACGCCTGCCAATGCTGGGAACGGTGCCCGCCAGAGTGGAGAGGGCAGAGGGAACTCCGGAGGGGGTGGGTGCCGGGGGGAGCCGGGGGTGCTGGGGGGAACCGGGGGGTGCCAGGGGGAACCGGGGGTGCCAGGGGGAGCCGGGGGGTGCTGGGGGGTGCCGGGGGGAACCACCGGGCAGGAAGGGCCCAGCATTCTGGCCCCCACGGCCCCCATGTGCCAAGAACCCCACAGAAGGGGTCCATTCAGGCAAGTCAGACGACGGTCAGGATTCCCTCCTCCGACCGCACACACTCCGATGAGTCCCTGGCAGCGGTCTCACGCCGAGCCTGCACTGCACAGGGGCCGGCCAGACGAGACCACGCCCCACACCGATGCACACGTCCCGGGCACGCGTCCCGGGGGAGCTCTGTGTGCGGGGTCCTGAGTGTGGGCAGCCCCCCCCAGGGCCCGGGCTCTGCCCCGACCTGCCCCCTACAACCACGCCCAGCCTCCTTCTCCGAAAAGGGGGGCTACTGGCAGGTACTCAGTGATTCGCGGCAATGACCACAGCACAGAAAATGACCTCCTTGGGGGTGAGCACGGGAGAGTCCAATGGGGACCCGCTGGTGACGCCAACGAGACGTCTCCGGTCGCCCTCTGCGCTCAGCACACGGGACAGCAAGGACGACGGTGCGGGCGCAGGGATGGCAGCGTGGATGACCTCCTCGCGGAAAAGACGCAAACCCCATAGCACAGGAACACGGACGTGCAGGAGAGGCAACGTTCCATGCCCAGCGCACAGGCAGCAAAATGACAAGGATTTTCTGTTTTGTCCTTAGTGCGCGTTAGATGTCTTCTTAAAGGTCTCGCTTACGTAATCTGTACCTAAAAATGGGAGCTTCCTTCCTTCTTGAAACAATGTTCTGAAACAAAGTAATCAAGTTTTTTCCACCCTTTTTGGATCAAGGTAAAAAACCCATTTAAGGACTTGCGGGAGTGGAGGCCGCTGCCGACGGGCTCCTCTCCCTTGCAGGGCGCTGGCAAGGCCGGGGCCCTGGGGAGGGGGCACGGGCGCGGGAGCGTGTGTGTGCGCGGCGCCTACGGGCCAGCGGGCCGGGTGCGCTCCGACTGCCTCTGTATCCTCGGGGCTCCGTGCCTGCCAGCAGGGCTTCGGGGCCGCTCTGCACCCTGTCTGCAGCCACGGCCTGCAGGTGTCCACGCCCGCTGCTGCTGCTTATTCCCTTAGTATTTTCCAGCTCTGGTTCCCCAGAGAGCCATCTGCTCTCGGTCAGCTCTAGGCCTGACCCTCAGCAACTGGCCGGCACACGGACTGACTGTCCTTGGTCAGATGCCCACCAGACCCACCCAGCTGTGGCGGGACAACCACGGTCACGGGACACTCCACAAGGACAGGGCATGGGTCAGGCCCGTCTAGAGAAACAGACCCAACGGGGCGTGCGTGTGCACGGATCCGTACACGGGAGGGGGTGTTTATGTTAAGGAGACATTGACTACGGAAGGTTGGCAAGCCCAGAATCTTTAGGACGGGCCAGCAGGCTGGAGACCCGGGAAAGAGCTGCTGAGAGCCAACGCCTTCTGCTGAACAACTCCTTGCTCTCAGGGCATCCCTAAACCTCTCTCCAAGGCCTTCAACTGCTTGGATGAGGCTCACCCCCCTCCCCCACCCCGTGGAGGATGATCTGCTTTCCTCAAAGGCTACTGACTTAGTGAAGTCTAGAGTAACGTTTCACCAAATGTACGGGTACGACGGCCCAGCCCAGCTGACGCACGAAGTTAACCTCGGACACATCCGGGCACGCTGACATGCAGCCTACGTACAGGAACACGTAACTTAAACAGCTGAACGGGTTAGCGGAGATCACTCCTGCAGAGCGGGACACAGAGCTGCTCTCTGAGCTCAGCAGAATCAGCGGATGAAGCATGTTATCCCACTGGGCACGGACCCAGTCCTCACCGCCTGGTAACCGGAGAGCCACATTCTGTCCGCACACACCAAGCCCAGGAAGTCACCGATTTCAGGCCCTACGAAAGCAGATTGCTGCTGGCTGCGTTTCTCACGCCAGGCTGTGTTTTAATGCCCCACACCGGATCGAAAAATGGAATCAATAAATAGGGACGGCAGTTACTGTCCACCCCAGAGGCTGAGAACACCGCTCCAAAGGGGCTTCTTACACACAGAACGAAGTTTTAGGAAGATAAGAGATGCAACTCAGGTAATTACTGGACAAGAAAACATTATGGAGTGCTATGAGACAGTTCCATCGCTCCAAAAATATCCCAGGACGAAGGAAGCATGAGATAATGAATCACAAAAGGCGCCCCCACAAATGGGTTTGGGGTGAACTGTCAGGGAAGGGGACACAGAAACAAGCACCGTGCAGAGACGGGCAATAAACGCTCGCCCCGGAGGCCCCTCCCAGGCATGAGACGGGGGCTGTTCCTTCGAACCAAGGTCATTCCACGTGACCAGCCGGCCTGCCCGACCCGCAGCTCCGCGGTGGCCCCGTCTCCTTTCTCTGTCCTGATTTTCAGAGCCCCTGTGGCCTGGGAGTCCGTCCCGGGAGAACACGTGAAGCCCTAATGCGGCGCCCACTGTGTACCGAGCTAGGTCCTCTCCAGCCTCCAGCTGGTGCGTAGGAGCCCCGGAGGAGGTGACCCACGACAACTCACGTCATTTCCCGCCGGACGCCATTCTCTCAGGTCAGGACGGCTGCTGACGCCGCAGAGCACCGAGAAAGCTCAGAGAATCCGCTTCTCCGTGGCCGAGGAAGAGGATGAAGAACTGGGATTCCAACTTTCTTGTTTTTACTTTTATTCACTTATTCATTTATCAGAAAGGGAGAGAGAGGGAGAAAAAAGGAGGGAGGGAGGGAAAGTAGCAGCCCACCCTGTGCGGACCCCCACACGGGGCTCGATCTCACGACCCTGAGACAACCTGAACCGAAACCAAGAGTCCAATGCTTCACTGACCTCGCCACCCGGGTGCCCCGAGGCGGAAGGGTTTCAAAGCTGGCACATTCAGAGCTTAGGAGAAAAGAGGCTTGGGTCTACAGAAGGTTCTTTCCACAGCCATTTCCTCTCCCGCTTCCCTCTAGCTGGGCTTCCAATCCCACTCCTGACCCATGACAGGGAAAGAGGGGCGCACGGGGCTGTGTCAGGACGTGGTGGGCACTGCTCGGTGTGCCTAAGAGCCTGTCCCCCACACAGGGAGCCCCCCCGCAGCAGGGCGCACACGTCTCGGCACCAACAGCAGGCACGGACAGGGAGGCCAGTAAGGAGGGAGGGAGGAACAGGAGGGCAGAAGTGGGGTGGGTGGATGATAGATGGTGAGTCTGGACGGGGGAGGGAAGGATGGAGGGACGGATGGACAGACGGAAGCAGATGGATGGGTGGGTGGACGGACGGATGGATGGGTGGACGGACGGTAGGCAGACGGATGGGTGGATGGGTGGGTGGATGGACGGACAGACAGGCGGGCAGAGGGATGGAGGGAGGGGCGGGTGGGTGGAGGGTGATCGTGCGAATGTGAGGACAGAAGGACGGGTGACCGGATGGAGGGTGACGGACACGGACGTAACGAAGTCACTCAACATCCACAAGAAAACAAACGCTCAGGATGACTATTTAGCCCCCGTTGCGGCGCCCACACAAACATCCCCCGAGTCCTAGTAAACAACAACAACCACGACTAAGGGCCGCCACTCAGACCGGTACTTTCGGAAGTCAGAGGGCCGCCCGGCCGCCCCGGGGAAGCCTCGGCCCAGTCCAGCCCCTCCCTCCCTAGCGAGAGGGGAGACGGGAGGGGAAGGGGCGCTGCACAGGACCAGCTGCGAGCCACAGCCTGTCCTCCGCGGACACACACTCTCAGGGTCCGCGGGGTCAGGCTTCCTTCCCCCGCACTTTGGAGGGAGGAGCTCTTCCTGCCCCAGGGCCACAGGAGCGTTAGGTTCCCGATCCCAGAGCTCCGGCTGGCACCGCGCACAGACGCCCGCTTCGGCTCCCTCGGAGGCGCCGGGAGCTCTGTGCTTCCTGTCCCCACTGCCCTGGCCCTCTCCGGCAGGCGCTAATAGGCATCCTCAGGCTGGGACAGTGGATGGCAGCCACCACGCGAGGCCTCGCCCAGGCTCTCAAACCCTCCCCTGCTGGGACAGCGTAGAGCAGTGTGGAAGGGGGGCAGAGTGACGGGACGGACTAGGTCCCCGAGTCCCTGTCACGACCAACGCCTTCTTCAGGAGTCGGACTGTAGATAAGTCGCCCGGCGGGGCACGGCTACTCGGCCCTGCCTCTGCAGTCGGAGGCCGCCCCGACAAGCCTCAGCGGAGGGGCGTGGCCCTCTCTGGTCCGGACCGTCTGCCCACGAGGGGCAGCTGTCCCATGGCCCGATGTGCGGGCCCCTGGCTCAGAGCAGAACCCCCAAGGCAGCCGCCCACCCAGGAGCACCCGCACCGCGAGAGGTGTGAGAGGAGGACAAGCTCACGTGTTCCGGATGGCGGCTGCGGTCCCACCGCCCAGACCCACCGATGGGCACTCTGGGGGCAGAAGGGAGACGGCAGGGGAACAGGTTCTAATTCTCTTTAAATCTAGACTTGGGCATGGGAACGCAGTGGGTATTTCCTTCTGATTTCTACTTTTTAAGACACGCTGTTGCAGAAGAATTTAATCTTCGTTGTTTGTCTTTAAATTAGAAATACAAGTCAGTGGGTGCTCACGCTGGAACACGATGGAATAGCATGGGACAGGACAGGATGGGATGGGGCTCTCCTGTCCAAAGCGACCAAAAACTCCCAAAACACAGGAAACAAGTGTTGTGGGGACAGCACGGATCCGTCAACTAGGGCCAGGATCCCCGAGACACCAGCACCCCAGGTCACCACGCAGGAGCAGGGACGATGCCGCGCACGTGGGGAGACTGAGGCAGCTGAGTGGCAGGACCCCGTGCCTGGGGTGAAGCCCCAGAGGAATCCGTGGGGCGCGGAGGGCTGAGCCGGGGGCCACCCAGACACGCGAGCAGACACAGGACAAGGTCCAAAGTGTAAGAGAGGAAGTAACAAAGGTCACAGGAGAGACTAATAAAACGGAAAACCAGGGAATCCCAGTGTGAGGTTTCTGCAAAGTTCCGCGGAACCGACAAAACTCAGGAAGAAGACGCCCCTAGGTCTGCCGATGAGCTGGAGAAGCGCGCCGGGGAGTCTTGGTGGTGGGGGAGGCGAGGAGCACACGCTCCGTGGGAGGCACCGGCCCCCGCAGCTCCTTCAGGAAGGAACGCCGCCCCGAGCGGCCCAGACTCCTGGGAAGGGCCTTGCCGTCCTGCGAAACCCTCCTGCGAGGATAGTCTGAGCCTGGAGGCTTCCCCGGCCAGCTCTGCCAGACACAGAAAGAACCCAAACCAGTTCTGCCCACACTCCCCCCAAATATGGAAAAGGGAGGCCTGTTGCGGAACTCATTCTCTGAGGCAAGACTGACCCTGATGTGCCCAAGCCAGACACACATTCCGGGAAGAGAACAAAGACCAGCATCCCCCCCCCACCCCCCGGCCCCCATGAAAGCCAACCCAGCAACCTCAGTGAGGCCAACGGGGCAGGGAGGGGGCAGACAGGGGGCAGGGAGCTCTGGGGTTGGGGGGATCCAGGAAGTCTCCCTATCCTGACGGTGGTGCAGCTTCCCAGGAAAAGGACCAGGTCAAAACTCAGCACTTTGAATAGGGGCACCTTTTAAAATGTTAATTGTGCCACAACAAGTCTTCTCTTCTTAAGCGAAATTTCACCAGGACAAAGGTCAAAAAAGGGCCTAATCACCAACTAAGCTTCCTCGCATCCTCTGCAGACCCGGACACAGAACAAAAGCCGGGATGAACCCAGGAGCCTCTGAGCTCCCAGGCTCCTCAGACCGGAGCCTGTTCCCGCCAAGGGGTGGAGCCCGCCCCGCCTGGGCTTCCAACTGGGAAGACAGCCTGACCCCACCTTCGGG
Organism: Meles meles; assembly: GCF_922984935.1. Classification (NCBI taxonomy): domain Eukaryota; kingdom Metazoa; phylum Chordata; class Mammalia; order Carnivora; family Mustelidae; genus Meles; species Meles meles. The sequence goes on from NC_060080.1 coordinate 676,852, forward strand.
GCTGAGGATCCCCTGGGCAACCAGAACCAGAACCCCACCGGAAAAAGGGGCCCAAGAAAATCCTACAGAGGGACGGGGTGCCTGGGACGCGGCAGGGGTCTGCTCGCTCTTTCTTCACTGGAGATCTGCCGCGGAACCTCTGTGCCCCCGACTGTGGAGGGACAGAACAGCAGATTCCAGAGTAAAGACATGAGTCAGGAGATGAACGGTGTAGGCCAGCGGGCGACGGGGACCCCCAAGGGCACGCGGGAAGCTCTCCTCCACTTCCTGTCTGTCTGGGTTGATGGCTCACCAGGAACGCATCAGTTTCAACCCAACCCCAGCGACCCCGTCCAGCGCCGTCCCAGGATTTACCCTCGAGGCTGCTGGTGGACAGGACGCATGTGGAGAGAAGCCCGGGGGCTGGGAGGAGAAAGCGCAATTAACTTCAAGACAAAATATAAACCATCGTAATGATCGACTTAGAAGATTTTAAGCTGTCGGTAAGATGATCGTCCACACCGGCAAAGCCCCGCTCACATCTGGGGACGGATGTGGGGTCCGCACATGTGGGGTTCGGCACGTGGAGTCCGGGGGACCAGCCCCCTCGCAGCCCTGCCCTTGGACAGCAGAGCTCGGCTGCCCCGTGGGCATCTACTCGTTTCTTCCTGCAGCGACACCCGAGGGAGGCCCAGCATCTCCCGTGAGAAAGAGAAAACTCCTGGGCCAGGGGGCTCCCACCTGGCGCAAACCAGACTTCTGCCTGGTCTTCCATGTTGACATCCGTTTTGGGGATGGGGATTTTCTCCGCTTCTGCGGACACGTGTCATGCTGAAGCCTCACTTGCTGCAGGTGACGGCCCTTGGGTCTGCCCAACACGCCTGTAGGGATGCCTGTGTCCCCTGCGGACAGTGGGCCCTCACCCCCTCTCGCGGGCGTGGCTGGCACAGCAGACTCATCCGGGCTCAGGAACAACTCCGACCACTTGTACCGGGACACCAAGTCGGCCGTGCGGCACCCAGGCCGTCGGAGGGAAGCCCAGGGCGGCCGGGCATCTCTATGGAGGGAAACTGAGTCCCGCGGCCGGGCAGAGAAGGAAGGCTGGTGAAGCAGGACGGGCGCGGAGCCGAGCGGCCCTCTCGGGTCCGAGCTGCAGGGACGGACCAGCACTCCTTTCCCTCCCCTCCCCTCGATGGGGTGAAAACACGGAGGACAGAGCTGGCTTTCCAAACACCCGAACCACACACAAGCCACACCCTGAGGGCAAACGCCCCACGCGGCTGGAGCGGGAGGTCCCTCAGAGCTTCCCCTGAAGGCAGAACAGTCTCCTCCTCGGGCCACCCAGCAAGTGACAGAGTCAGCCACTCGTGTGCAGGGACCCCAGGAGCCGTCCGTCGTGCAGGGAGTGGGTCCGCCGCCGTTCTGGGAAGACGGACGACCAGGACCTTGTATTTTCACAACAGTCCTAGAGCGCTCGTCAAACACACCCGAGCCGCCAGCAATGACTCGGACTTCATCCTCACAATGAGACACGGAAAATCAGGAATCTCTTTCAAGCGCGCCAAAGGCTCGAACGGCAACACGGCTCCCAAGGGTCCTGCAGAGCAGAGGAGCCCCATGGACTGGCCTCCTAGGGCTCAGGCCAGCCTCCCCAGGCGCTGAGAGTGTCCCCAGAGGGCAGGGTCCCGAGTGAGGCACTTCCTGTGAGCCGAAGGGGCAGCACAGAAGCGCAGAGAAGAGCAGCGGGAGGGACCCCACTGCCCAGACGCATTTCTGCTGAACTCCCACGAGACTCCTTTGCGCAAAGAGAAGTTGGTGGGAAGGGAGATTCCCCCGACAGCCCAGGCTGGGGAAGAGAGGTGGGTGACTGTCACGGGCTGGGGGGGGGGGGGCTCATCTCCAGGGGACAGGGACTGAGGGACAAGAGAGAGGGCTGTCATGCGTCACCATCCCGAGGTGCCTGCAGAACACCGGGGTCCCTCCAACCACGGAGCAGGAGCACTGGGGTCCCCAGGTGCACGGTGCTGGGGACTTTCCTAGCAGCTTCCCGCAGAGCCACCGGGCCCTCTTCCCCCGCCTGCAGGCCTGAGCTCTCCGGGGCTCCAGGGGACCACGTGCGCCCTGGGGGCGGGGGGCTGCTGCACACAGGCACAGATCCCAAACCCGGCCTCTGACCAGCAAGCTGAGGCGGCAGAACGGGGCAGCTGTCTGGTGGGCAGAGCCCCCCCCCCTACTTTGGGGCTGGGCTGCGCCCCAGGGCTTCCTGTCACATGGACGGTGGTCTGGCGTGGCCTGGGCAGTCTGATGGATGTCAGCTTTGGAGTCGATTCCCATGACCTCACAAAGGAGGCTACAGGGGAAGAAAGGGGTTGGGGGAGGGCGAACAGGGCGGAGGGCACGAGGCCAGAACCCCAGGGGAGGGCAAGAAGGGCAGAAATGTCATACTGCTTTAGTACTCGCTTTGTAATGATCTGGGGACGAGCTTCTACGGTGGTGCTCAGCAGACGAGAACATTCCACACCGGAGCAGCATTTCCACAGAAGTGCAGCCGCTGGTGGGGAAGGAGGTCCCGGAGGCGGCAGAGAAGGGGGCCTGCGGACCAGAGGGGCACGCCGCAGCCCCAGGCTCCAGACCACAGCGGGGCCAGTGCGGTTCATTCTAGAACACCAGCCAATGCAGCCAGTGCGCACGAGCTGGGGCCAAACCAGTCTGGAATCCCAGCGCAGCCACAAACCAGGATTTCTGAGGCCCCAACCAGGGAGGAACCTCAACCGCCCAGGATGTGCCCAGCTGGAACACACTCCCGGAGAGCGCGGGAACTCAGAGACCAGTGGCTCCGACTCCATCTTTTCCGGGGCCGGGGGTGCCGACAGGGAGGTCTCGAACACAAAGGGACGATACGGGGTCATATGGTCCAGCTAATTGGGGGGTCAGGTTCTGTCTTTCTCTTCCGATTTTTAAGTTCCAATTTCTACCAAATCATTTCTTTAAAAATAGGGGGGGAAATCATGGTGTATGAAAGCAGAGATCTGGGAGCCAAGCCACCAGGGAAAATTAAATATTTCTGCATGAGCGGTCCGTCACGTGGCAGCACCTGCCGGCCCCCACCCACACCCACGGAGCTGGGCCGCATTCCCCTTCATGTCCTGCGTCCCTGCCAGGTGCTCCCATCTGGACTGTCCCCTCAGTTTCCCAAAGTCTGTGCCCTCACCGTGACGACCCTGGCTCCTGTGACCTCTGTCCAGGGTCCAGCGACCTGCAAAATGTCCCCCCAGGGAATCTATCACAGAGGGACTGGGCCCCAGCCGGCTCCCAGGGTCTCCGCGGGCCCCCTCTTCTGGACCTCTGTCTGCAGAGGGGCAAAGCGGATGTGTGCTCATTTCACCAATCATCTGTGCAAGTCGGCTTCCTTGTGCAAGGGACTTGGTCCGCAGCGCCCGCGTCTGGTCCGCCTCAAGGAATCCATGAGACTAAGCGCAGTCTTTTCAAATCATTTCTGGGGGCGCCTGGGGGGCTCAGTGGGTGAAGCCACTGCCTTCAGCTCAGGTCATGATCTCAGGGTCCTGGGATCGAGCCCCGCATCGGGCTCTCTGCTTGGCAAGGAGCCTGCTTCCCCCTCTCTCTCTGCCTGCCTCTCTGCCTACTTGTGATCTCTGTCAAATAAATAAATAAAATCTTTAAAAAAATTCTGAAACTACAAAATCCCTTAAGACAGAAGGTAAGCTTATGCAAATGAAAGCAGTCTGGAAACCCAGTGAGCTCACCAGGAGGTCACTTTGTCACTTTCCGGGCTTGCCCTGGGCTATTTTAGAAACACGTGGGGTCTCCGTGGCGAATTCCGCCAGGCACGGTAAGCCCAAGACCCCGTTTTGGTTCGGCAACCCTCGTTTTTAGAGTACGGCTCTTTTTAGAAACAATAAGATGCCGCGGCAAAGCCCAGCACCGGCCAGATGTGAAAAGCGGCTTCGGGGTCCAGTTTTCTACCGCGACTCGGGAGGAAATTCTCCGTGTCCGGACAACCCCGGCCGCGTCGCCTGCAGCCCGCGGCCTCAGCGCTGCCCCCGTGGAGGCCGGGCCGCCCAGACCCTCCGGAAGGGAACCCGATCCCCCTGGAAGAACCGCGCTGCCGGCTCCCGCCGGAGACCCCGCGGCCGGCGGCCAGGAGCGCTGTGGCCCCGACTGGCGCTCAGAGTCCTAACGCCCTCCGCCCACCTCCTCCAGTTCGCGCACGATTTTACAACTTCTGCAGGCTCCTGGGCGGTGCCAACAGGAGTCCGGCTCGGCCAAGAAAAGTGGAAACTATTTTTGGCATCCAGAAGGGCAGCTGTAGGACGCGGACACCGCCGGCGCCCGCCTCTGCAGACCTGAGAGCCCCTCGGCAGCGGCGCGTCCGGAACCCTGGAGGCCGCACGAGGCCTGCGCCGGGTCGGGGTCGGCCTCCGGGGAGGGGCGAGGTCCGCACCGGGTCTGCGCCGCGCAGAGGCCAAGTGCGCGACACTCTGCACCCCCCGGAGCGCCAAGTGGCGGCGAGGGCTGCAGCCCCGCGAGAGGCGCGCCCGGGCGGAAACGCGCCGAGCCCTGGGCGCACCCCGAGCCGCCCCGGAACTCGCAGACCCGCTCCGCGGCGGCCGCGCTCGCTGGGGCACCGTCCAAGTCCGCGGGACGCGCGCCCCTCGAGCCGGGGACCCCGGGCAGGAGGCCATCCGCGCCCAGCGGATGTGGGGGAAAGGGCGCCGCTACGGGTCCCTGAGGGTCCGCGAGGGAAGGTCCCCCAAAGCGCGGACGCGGCTACGGCGGTCCTGGAGGACGCGGAGGCGAGGGGGTGCGGCCATCTGGCGCGGGGCCGAGAGAGGCCGCAGAGGGGAGACGGGGGCGCGGAGAAGGGAAACCAACGGCAGGGGGAGGCGGGGAGGGGAGGCGCGGAGGAGGGGGCGGGAGGAGGGGGGCGACCCGTGCACCGCGTTCGGGCAGGGCGGGAGCGGGGAGGGCTGGGCGCCGAGGGGGCGCGGACACCCAGGGAGGGGGCCGGCGGGGCGGCGAGCGGGACTCCGACGGGCGGCCCCCGCAGCCCCCCGTCCCGCCGGGGACTCCGAGCCGCTAACAAAGGAAGCCCCGGAGGCCGCGCGCCGCGCTCAGGTCCGCCCTCCGCGCCCGAGCCCGGGCGGACAAAGGCCCGGGGGCCACTGCTCGGCCCCAAACCACAGCCCTCCCGACCCGCTCTGGCCCCCGCCCGCGGCCCGCCCCCGCACTCACAGGATGGAGGTCTGCGGCGCCACGGCGGGCACGGCCTCCAGCAGGAGGTGCATGCAGCGCACCGTGGTGCGGAAGCACAGGCAGCGGCTCGGACAGCCGGCGCCCGACTTCGGGGCGACCGTGGCCAGCGCCCCCCAGCCGCAGCAGAGCACGAGCGCCAGCAGGCAGCGGCGCGCGGGGCCCGCGGGGCGCACGGCCATGGCCCTGGGCGCGCGACGCTCGGACGCGAGAGGACCGGCAGGGCCCGGCGCGACCCTGTGGGCTCCGGACTGCGCCCGCCCGCACGGCCCACGTCCCAGCTGTGCGCTGGGGGCGGGGGGGGGGGGGCCAGCTGTGCACATGCGCGCGGCTCCTCCCTTCGCACCCTCCCGGAGGGCCGGGCTGGGGCGGGGCGGGACCTCAGGCCCTGCGTGAGGCGGCTGAGACCTGGTCCTGGCTTAGGGGCCGCCCAGCAGCCCTCTCTGGAGGCTCCCGGGTGCAGAGGGTCGCTGGGGCCCCCCGGGACAAGTCCAGGTCTGCACTGGGGAGCTGGGGGCCTCGGCCATCTCGCCCAGCTAGCCGCGCTCTCCACGTGTGTGCAGAGGGTCGGGTTTTGTTATCGGTTTGTTTTTTTGGTTTTTTTTTTTTTTGGTCGTTGTTTTGTAGAAGCGGTTCAAGTGCTCACTTTGTTCCAGGCACGGTTCCAAGGGGCCTCTCGCTCTCCCTCTCTCTCCCTGTTTCGTTCCTGCGCTCTCCCTCTCTCCATCTCTCTTACCCTCTCTGTCTACCAGCCTCCCCTCCTCTCTCTCTGAACACACACAGGAGGCCACAGGACTGAAGTCGGCCAGCCAGGCCCCTGCCTGTGCCCTGAGACCTGCTTCCTGCCCCCGCCGGCCCCGGGGCACTGTTTGGAGCACAGAGGACATTGTGTCGAGTCCTGGGTTGAGGGCTGGGCCAGGTGGCCCTTGCTCAGGGCCCTTTAGCTCCCTCCCTGGAGGACACACCCAGAGGAAAGCCCTGAACCCACCCCGAGTGGGACTTGGGTGGCACTGAGGGCGGTTAGGAGCGAGCTATGGAAAGGAGGGGACACCGGGTCACACATGTACACGTCTGCAATTCTGTTCTAAAGCTCTGCGTGTTATCCACTGAGTCTCACAAGAACCTGATGCCTGCGCTGGACAGATGAGGGCATCACCAAGAACCAGTGTCCGGCTGCAGCCGGGGTCTTCGATGTGTCCGCTGTGCGGCTCTCTGACCCAGGTGCGCTGCAGGGTGTCGGAGTGAGACAGGCGAGCGGCCAGGCTCTTTCCTGGGGAAGGATGAGCACGTGCCTGTGTGAAACACGGTTTTCAGGGTCCCCATCTGGGGGCAGCTGAACTGCCGTCTGGCTCAAGGCCCATCTCGAGGCTTCTGTGCATGTCTTCGAGGCCACTGTCCCCACTGTCCCCACTCTCCACGTGAGCAACTTTCCTGGTCACCTAAGGACCCAGCATAAGCCATCCCAGGGTGCTGTATACCAAGCAGTTGTAAGCGTCCCCCACGGGCACTCCTGGCTCCTCGCACTGCGTACGCCGTCCACGTGCCCCCACCTGAACGCCCCACAAGAATTTCAAGCTAACCACGTCAGCAACGTGAAACATGACTGTCCCTGAAAGTGTGTTTTTCCTCCTGAATCATGAATTTGATCCTCCAAACCACTTTCCCGAGACTCCAGCCTGGAAGGTGTCCCCACCCTCGTCCTCGGCACCCTTTGCGGAGCCGTGAATTCCAGTCCCGCGCAATCCTGATCTCGCCGACCTCGCTTTCCCTACCCGCTGACCATCTCGCCCTCCCCACAGCCCCCCATCACCACGGATCCTCCCTCCTGGGGCCCCTGTCTCCGGGGGCTCCTGGCCAATCCTCCCTGCAGGGGACAGAGACTGTGTCACAGTGCTGACCCCTCCCCTTCCCAGTCCAGACTTTAGATGTAAGTGGGCAAAGGCCACGGTTCACAAAACACCTTCGACACAGGCGTGCGGGGCACCCAGACACCCTGTGCGCCCTGCGCGCGTCTCACTTCCACAGCTCGGGCCCCGCTGTGGGGTTAACTGTCCGGGCGCCCAGCAGGGCTACTGCACGCGGGCGTGGACCAAAGGCGGATCTAGGTGTGGTGCTGTGGGGATTTTGCACGTGAGATTAGCGGGGGTTGACGGCTGCGCTCTGTTGCCTTGACGTCCCCATTACCCGCCACAATGTGGGTGGGCTTCACCCAGTCGGTTTAAGGTCCTAAGAATCAAAAGTGGGGGTTCCCAGAGAAGACATCCTGCCTCCAAACCTCGGCCTCGACCCTGGCCTGGGTGTCTGGTCTGATCGAGCGGGTTCCCTAAAGCCCATCGTCCATCTGTCCCTCCTCCTTCCTTCCTTCCTTCCTTCCATCTTCCTGCTGTGCTGATCCTCTGGAGGCCCTGAACGACAGCCCTTTGCACAGCACTGGCTGGGGAGGTGTGGGGGAGGCTGGTGCCCTCACCCCATGCCTGAAGAAATCATCCTAACCAAGCACCTCTGTTGGGCTAAGCGCACTTCCCGGGCTTGGGGTCCTCTGTTTCCTGCTCCTGCCCTCTAGAGGCCAGGGGAGCCTCACAGCCCAGGCTCCCCACCTGCCCCAGAATGTCTGAGCACTTCAAAGCCACTAAAGGTCTGTGTGGCCCAGGACCCAGGTGAGATAGTCCCGTTTCCCTTTGTTGGCGACTTTGCAAGTCTTATTATCTGGCCCAAACCCCTGCTGTCTCTGTGCTATTGATAACCTGGAGTTGCTTTGGCATCCTGGTGTCGGCACCAAGAAGGCAAGGTGAGGCGTGGAGAAATCCCGAGTCAACCTCAGCCTCTGGTTTCTGCGAACGGCCATCTTTCTGGAGTCTCCCAGCGACCCTGGAGAAAGACAATGCAAGCTCTTGTTGTGCCCAAGTGTTCGCGTCCGAGAGACCACCAAGGAGCCAAGCACCGATGCAATCCCACGAGGGTTTATTGGACAAGCTTGAAGCTTGGGCCCAAGTGTACCCGACACAGCGGAGTAGGGACTTGGACCCTGAAACAGGTTACAGTCCGAGTTTTTAAAGGCAGAGGAGGGGTGGACTCGGCGGGGGTGAGGACAAAGGGGGTTATGGATGATGTAAGTCTCTAAGGAATTTGGGAAGCAAGGTCTCCAGGACCCCGAGGGGCTGGCTATTGTTGGGAGAAAGGTTATTTATTACCAGTAGTAAAAATCTTCTGTGAGACCCTTTAGATGTATATCCGTGGGCCATATGCTTGGGAATGATTCTCGACACTATCTTGGAGGTTTAGAGATAAAGGAATTGTTAAAGTAGACTTACGGGATCCTGGTCAGACCTGTTGGGGTAGGGGGTCGGTCAGGCTAGGATTGTCCTTAGCCAAACCTCAAGGTGAGGGCAGTTGAGTCCCGGGGGATAACCGCTCTGCCTGTTTCGAGGGCTTGTCCGTAGGTGAGGAATTTTCATTGATTTTCTTCTGCCTCTGTGTCCCACGTCAGCTAAACTTGAGGTGGGATGACCTTAACTTTCTCGGCCTCCACGCTCTGTGCCCAGCTACCTGCGAGAATCAGGAGGGCTTGGAGCTCCTGGGGGGAGGGGGGAGGGAAGTGGCTCGGCATTCAGGTGGCCGGGCCCTGCGGGAGCTGCCTCTGCGGCCAGTGGACAGTGCTGGGGACCCTCTGAGTCCTCGGCTGGGCGGCCGCAACCCCCCGACCCCGTGTTCTCTGAAGAGTTGGCTGGGGCCACCGAGAGCCTGAGGCCTGGGAGTTCAGGCGGCTGAGCCATGCTACCTGCTGCAGCCCCCCCAGCCAGGGCTGGCCCTTGCCTTGAGGCTGTGCAGCTGGGGTGGGGGTCAGGGCCAGCGTCTGCCCTGCTCGGCCGGTGCTTGTCCCTTGTCCCGAGAGCCCCCCTTGTCCCTCCGGGCTGGTAGGAAGCCCCAAGGCAGGCTGCTTCTCGCCCTTCATGCCCACGGGGTTCCCCCAAGTTGGCTGCTCAAACTTCCTGCCACCCCTTCCCAGAGTCATGATGTCATCGGTCTGCCTGCCTGTCTCCCTCGCAGACGGGGCTGTCCTCGAGGATGTGCACGGAAAAGGGTGCAGGGGTCGGACCAGGACCAGGCAGCCTCATGCTCCTGGCCGCTCTCTTCTCCTCCTGGGTCTCCGTTTCCCCATCTGTGACAGGAGACCGGGTGGCGGTGGGGATGAGGGATGCGTGGGAGCCGCCCGCACAGAGTCCTTGCCCGGGAGGCTTCCCGGGGTCTGGGTGGGCCCGGAGTCCGGGAGTCTGGAAGGCTGGAAGGCCGCCGTGGGGCCATTCCCAGACGATGAGTCAGTGCCTTGCAGAACCTGGCTGTGCCTGAGGCTGGGCCCTCCCTCGGCAACCTTCACGCCCCTCCTGGGAGTCCCTCCCCGTGTGCGCTAGGTGCGCCCTCCTAGGGCAGGTGCCACCCAGCCCCCAACCGCTCCACCCGCTGCAGCCACCCTCAGACCCATCCCCGGTCCGCGCGAGTCTGGTGGCTTCTTCCTGGAGGCCCAGAGCCTGCAGCAAGGCATCAGCCGCATGGGGTCCTCCTGGCGGCTCCAGGACAGAATCTGCCCCAGGCATCTCTTCGCCCGCCTGGTGCTCCCGGCCCTGTAGACGTCCCACCCGCTCTGCCCCGGGCGGGTCTCAGGGCTCCCTGTGTCCCGTGCCTCAGGCAGCCCTTCCCTCTTCCCTCCGGCCGTCCTCCCCGTCTCTTCCCAGCAGCGCTCCCACAGCTGCCTTCTCCCAGGCAAGGTCGCGTTCTGAGCTCCCAGCAAGGCCGAGGTTCGGGGGTCAGAGGCAATGGGGCAGAGATGGAGTCGAGTTCTGTGGTCATGCTGGAGGGCCCCGTCTCCCTCGTAAGCGGTCGTGAGCCACAGCGGGGAACGTGCCTGGCACAAGGGCTGGTCACAGCGGCTCCCAAATGAAGGCACGTGGCGGGGCTGAGGGGCTCGAAGGCGAGGCCTCCACCGGGAAGGCGCGGGGACCGGAGCGCGATGCTCTGGAGTGTGGCGCCATCTGTCCATCGCCCCGCCCCTCCCCAGCCCTGCTCCCAGACACCCATACCGTGCCAATGGTCAAGAGAAGAGAAATCTTTTTTTCTTTTTTTAAAGATTTTATTTATTTGACAGAGAGATCACAAGCAGGCAGAGAGTCAGGCCGGGGGGCGGCGGGGGAAGGCTCCCTGCTGAGCAGAGAGCCCGACACGGGGCTCCATCCCAGGACCTGGGATCATGACCTGAGCCGAAGGCAGAGGCTGAACCCACTGAGCCCCCCAGGCGCCCGAAAAGAGAAACTTAACAAGCCTTTTTCTTCAGAGGGTCGAGTTCCCGTGCTCCCCGCCCCCAGGAATGTGCGTCAGTTCCGTGCAGCTCAGGTGTCTGTGTGAGTCGAGCCACACACCTGGATTCGGTGGTTTTCTCAGATCACAGCGGCTCTCCCTGTGCCCGCAGGACGGGGTCTGGCAGCAGGGGACAAGTCCAGGAAAGTCCCAACGGAGGAACGCTGCTGCCGACCATGACCCAGGCCCTGGGCACACACAGCAGGCGCCCGCCCAGCCTATCAACGCACGTGCGGGAGCCTTCCCGGGTCCCCATGTCCCTCCTTGCAGGAGGACGCACACACAGCTGCGGGTTGAGCCCCGGGAGGTGAGGTGAGCCAACCTCTCTGAGGCAGGCTAAGGGACCCTGAAAGAACCACGGGGCGTGAGGATCCACGCGGTGAGCATCTCCACCCCCTTCCCAGACCTCGGAAGGCAGGGGTTCGGTAACCGACCTGCCCAGGCCTGCAACCCGCCCTGCCGCAGAAGCAGGCCGTCTGGGTCCCTGTGACTCTCCGTTCGGGGCTTGAGGCCTAGAGAAGGCTGGTGAGCACTGAGCCCGCGCGGCGAGTGATCAAAGCCCCTGGGCGGCCCCCCTCCTCCCGAGAAACCCACCGTCTGGGGCAAACACAGGCTTCTCCGTGAGCACCCGGACAGAAGGGGACCTAAGCCATGCGACATGTGCATGGCACGCAGGGTCCCGAATAATTCAGCACAGTGGTCCGTCGCTTCTCTCGGGAGCGGGCCTGCACCACCTGCCCTGCCCGACCTTCTCCCCTCCGTCCTGCCGCCCACTGCCCGCCTTGGGAAGCCTCACCACCCCCAGGCCTTCTCTGGCACCTGCAGCCCAACTTGCCGGCCTGGTGAAAACAGGCCACGCTGGCTTGCCGGGCAAGTTCCTAACTCTAGATAAGAAGCCCTTTGTCTGCAGCTCACAGAGCCTTACCCAGATGTCCTGACCAGGTCGTGGGGCTGCCCCTAGAGAGGACGCTTGACATCCCCCCGGGAGGAGGGCATCCCCTTTCACCGGCCGAGGGGGCAGCACAGGGAAACTGAGGCCGTGAGAAGCGTGGAAATTCCAAGCCTCTGCAAGAGTGAGTGCATAAACCCCTCTGCGAGCCGCCTGGTGGCGGGGGGGGGGGGGGGGGCTTGCTTCCCTCGCGGGAAGTCCCCTCCTCCCATTTCACTCCCAACCAGAAAAACATAGAGCTACGCTGAGCGTGTGCTGGGCTAACCCAGGTGAAATCATTATTAGTTCTTGCCAAAGATGCCCGTAATCCTTTCTAATAAGTTAAGCACTTTCGGAACAATAGCGTGGGCTGGCTGGCTGGCCCTGGCGGCCGCAGCCGGCTGACTAATGCTTCCTAATCTCTGAGTCTGCACACAGTCCCTGTAAACAAGCCTCCCGTTACCCAGCTGCCCGGGAAGGGGAAGGTCAGCCCAGGCATGGAACGGGAGTTCAGGGAGCTTGGCGTGGGCGTGCACTCCACCCTGCGAAGGAGCCAGGGGGCTCATCTCATGAGAAAACTCCAGGGCCCTCCCTTGAGAGCTCAAGCCTGACTTCCAAGCTCTCTGTGCACGTCGCAGGTGGCCACATGCGGCCGCGCCCCCGCCCGGAGCTGCAGCAGCTGTGGACGGAGCCAGCCGGCATGGAGGCGGGAGGCTGTCCCGGAGGGCTGACAGCCCCGAGGCTCCCAGGCCCAGCCCCGCAGGTCCCGCAGGTGCCCACGTCAGTAGGGGTGCAGCCATGAGGCCCCCTCCGCGGCTGTCCACAGCCTTCTCCCGCGGGACCCCCTCCTGCTGGCTGCACAGGCCTGGTGCCGGGCAACCTGCTTCCAAGCCCACCTCCGACGCACAGCCCCTCACTGTCCCGCTGCGGACAAACGGAGCAGTCAGAGGGATGTGATCCCCGTCCCTGGGACGGAACCACGGGCACAGAGGATGCAGGCTGTGCGTGTCATGGGGTCAGCACCGCACGTGGAGGGACCCAGGGCCCCCGCTCCTCTCCCCCAGCCTGGCCTCTCTCGGGAGTCAAGCTCGCTTCCCCACTAAGGGGAGGCGACACCCACTGGCTTTGGGAAGGGGAGTTCAGGCCTCCTGTGTGCAAAATGAGTTCACATTCTGAGCTCCAGCCGTGAGTGTCCCGCTGGCAGGAAGGGCCGTGAGTGCTCTGGGGGACGCGGCCTTCTAGGGTCAGAGTCGTTGTCATGACAAAGAAATGCCGGGATTTCATACCCAAACCACAAGGCAGCAGAGCCAGGCTAGAACAGTGAGGATGGTCACCGGCCCTTCCTGAAGCCCCCACGTCGGGCCTCCCCTCCCCGGCGGGACCCCCGGCCAGCCTGGCACTGGGCGCCTCACCCCGGGCAAGGCGAGGCCGCGGGCGTGGCAGTCTCTGCACCTGGACTGGACACTCTGCTGCGTCCTGCTTCCTTCTCGATGGTTTTGTCTTGGAGCTACGTGGACTGGACCCGTCACCGTCCGGAACACTGTGTGGGAATCCAGGAAACAAAGCACGAGATCTTGATCAAGATGTGGCTTTCCTCTGTGGCCTCCAAATCTCTTGGCCGAGATGCGGTCCGCCCTCTGGCCCGGAAGTTCAAGCCTTTCTGTCGCTCTCTCGTCCTTCGGGTTTGAGAAACCTGACCTCAGAGTGCCGGTTCATGTCACTTCAGCTTCTCCTGCAGGCTCTCGTGTGTCCCCGCCACGGCTCACTTACCAGGGTTTCTGCGGCCACGGCATTAAGGGAGTCCCGTCGGTGGCCGGGATCCCTGAGTACTTTCCTGACGGACGTTCTGTCTGCCGAAATCCTGTCAGCTCTCGAAGCCGTGGCCAAGGGCCCCTGTGCAAGGCAGGAGGTCCGGAGTGCTCAGGACGGCGTATTTCTGTGACCGTGAGGGCGGGCCACGGCAGCCACAGAACACCGCGTATCCCCCCCAGACCGTGGCTGCGAGTCTGAGGTCAGCACTCGGCCGGTCCCCGTCTGCAGAGGGCCACCTGGCTCCTCCTCCCAGGGACACAGCACTAACACCGTCACGGGGGCGCCATCCCGTGACCTATGACCCCTGGAGCCCTCGTCTCCTGACACCATCCCACTGGTCAGGTTTTCATCAGAAGAATTTTGATTCCGTAGTAAGCTCTGGCGGACACCCACACGCGGCCACGTCCCAGCCCTTGGCGCCTCTCACCGCGCAGATCCTTCTGTCCACGCGTCCTATTCTCAGGGACACGTTTCCGAGCCACCCTAATACAACAATGAACCTGGAGGACGTCGTGTGGAAGGTACGACGGGAAGGCTGGGGAACCTTGGGTCTCCCACGGCCGCGGATGGAAGCAGATAACGCCCCGGGAGACGTGCAGGGTGTCTGTGGCCTCCCCCGAGATGGTCGCTAGAAGCTTCGCTCCAGGACGCCCTGAAGGTGTGGCATTCTAGCCAAGGATCGAACTCCCACAGCCGGTCCCTCCCCCGAGACACGGGGTCCTCCGTGCAGAGCGGAAAAGTGCACGCTGGCCTTCCTTTGACCCTGGCTGGCCGTTCCGTGGTCTTCCCTCCTGTTCCCTAACCTGCAGTCACCCCCGAACAGTGGGTGCGTTTACCAGACATGGACGTTTCCGGAAGAGCTAGCTTGCACGTCAGGACCCCGTCGAGGGCCGAGCGGAGGTCTGCGCTATCATGATTTGGAAATGATAAACGTGGCTTTACACGCGGCCCAGGGGCGCCTCAGCGGGCAGGCATCCGCCTCCCTTCTGGCACGGGTCTCGGTTCCAGGTTTTTCCACAGCTGCTCGTGCTGAAGAGCGCTGGGGACGGGGTGCTGCTGCCTGGGGTCCCAGGTCCGTCGGCCCTTACTTCTGGCCTAGGAGCCCACGGTGGGAGCAGGTGTGAGGTCCGCCTGCGGGGCCGGGGCTGCCGGAGAGCCTGTCGCCTTCCCGGGAGCCGGAGCTGACGTGAGCAGGACGTTTCGCCGCGGCAGCTCCAAGAACGAGACCGCGGCCTGGCGTGGGAGCCACCGGGGCGCCAGGCACATGCAGGGACCCCCTACGGCTCCCCCTCTCCGCTCTAAGACCCGTCCTGCTTCCTAGTCACCACCGCCCTCCCCGCCCTTGTCTTTCAAGTTATTCTTTCTTTATCATGCGGGACAGCCCACCCCCACACACCCCTACACACCCCAACCCCCCCACACCTCACACCCCCCACACACCCCCCTCCACCCCCGCACCTGCTTGGCGTTCAGAACATGCTATGGCAAAACATGGCCCTTGGGCATCGTGAGTATTTAAACCTGGAGAAATCTGGGGACAGTGGTTCCACGAGGGCCTCTGACCTCCCCCTGCAGCAGGTCGCAGCCCCTCAGGGACAGGAGCCCAGGCGGAGCTGTGGAAAGGGTATCCTAGTCTCCCGGGGAGAGGCCCCAGGGGCCGTCTTGGCCAGAGGCCATGCGGGGTGTCCCCCCAGCCCGCATTTCCCGGGGGCCCTGCGCTGGGCAGCAAGGGCAGAGCGAGGGCATTCGGGCCTCCCCACTTCCTGGGTCTTCACTTCCTTAGCGAGGCTCCAGGGTCTCATAAAACTTCCATCAAATCAGCATGTGCTTTCCCCGTTTTCATCCGTGTGTCAGCCGCGCGGCTGAGACCCAGGAGGGCCACGGCTGTGTCTCGTCCCTCATGGGCCTCTCCCCGGGGCTGTCGCCTGTCTTGCTCCCAAGGCGGTGTTGAGGCACCGTGAGGGATGCAGGAACCCAGGGAGATGGGAGGATGGACGGGGTCAGAGAGTGGAGAGGACCCTGATGTGCCGCGACAGGGTCCCGGAGTGCTCCCCAACTCCAGCCGGCGCCCGCCGGGGACTTTCGGGGCTGCCGTGGGAGCCACGTCCGGGGCCACAGCCCTGGCGGAGGGACAGGTGTTATGGGGAGCAGGGACACATCTGTGCTGTCGTTTTGCAGGGTGAATTCTACCCGCATTTATGACGGGCTTCATGTTAACGTTGATGCTGCTGTTCCACTTTGTTCGGAGTCTTGACAACAACCGTAACTTTTTCGGGGTATTGTGGTGATTGAAATATACAGACAAAATATTAAAGTTTGATTTTTTTTTTCCTTAACATGGATTTTAAATATTTCTGCTGAGACCCTGGCCGTCCCGCACGTGCCTCGCTGTGCTGTAGGGACCCGCCTGGGGGTGAGGCGTGGGGGGAGGGGCCCAGACGGCTCTGGAAGCTTCCTGGAGCAGGGACTGTCCAGAAGGCGCGTGTGGACGGAACCGAGGGAAGCCCGGGGTCTGCCGGGCTGCTGGCTGGGGGCTGCTGACACTCTGGAGGGGCGGGTGGAGGGGAGGGAGTGGCTGGGCAATGGGGAGCCTCTGTTTCCTGAAGGGAAAGTGTCCGGGAAGTGACAGGAGTCTGGGCTCTGGATGGACCTCCTGGGGGCGTTCCCAGGGGCCTGGCCTGCAGTGCCTTCCCCCAACATGCTCGCCTGCCCTTCCCCTCTGCCTCCTCCAGCTCTTAAAGCCCATGGGACTGTGTGCACAACGCAGGCACCTTGGAGATCTCCAGAACATTCTAGAATCCTCAGTAGACTCAGGCTTTTTATTTATTTAACAATGTTTTGGTATTTCTATGCCGTGTTCAGCAGGACAGCTGTAGACAAGGAACAGGAGAGCAAAGGGTGGCTTCCCGGCCCCTCCCCTCCCCTCACTGGCTGAGGTCGGCCTCCTGTCCCCAGCCCAGGGGTGCTGCTCCCCAGGGCTAGCGTGGCCGACCCCCGGTGCAGGAGCTGGGTTGAGGCGAGCTGACCCCCCTGGCTGAGCTCTTTATATCCACTCTCCACTTTGGGCACTACCCACTTATAGCATCACAAACCCCTGATTCACCAGCCTTTTAACCAATTTCTTACCACTCTGGGGTACCCTAAAAAGTGCATTTATCATCAGTTGTTTAATCGTTCCTCTAAAATAGGACTTTTGGGGCACCTGGGTGGCTCAGATGGTTGAGCGTCTGGCTTCAGCTCAGGTCATGGTCCCAGGGTCTTGGGGTCGAGTCCTGTTGGGGCTCCCTGCTCCCTGCCTGCCACCCCCCCATTACGCGTGTGCTCTCTCTCTCTCTCAAATAATAAAATCTTTTAAAAAATTAAAATAGGGCTTTGGGTTATTTTTATTTATGTGCATTTACAATTGTTAGCATTTGGTAGTTTAAGGTAGACTTTTGGAATTATTGGGTCAAAATCTGAATTTTATAAGGTCTTTGACATGATGGCTCAACTCCTTTCCGAAATCTTTAAAACAACGCCAGCCGAGCTGCCCCTGATGAGAATGATTTCTCAGTCCCGGGCTGACAGACAAGTCGCCGACAGCGTCTCGCGGACCCACCACCTTCCACTTCAACTCCATTTGGCCCTAAAGGCGGGGCCTGGGCCGGAGCGGGCCCGGGTCTGCGCACGGGCGCCCCCCCCCAGTCCCCGTGGCGAGGCTGGCCCAGCTGTCACCCGCAGGATCTCGGACGGCACCAGCCGCTGGGTGCCAGGTGGCCTTCCGTCTCGGGGAGGTCGAGGACCCGCGGGGATACACGGGGCTTAGCCAGGATTACTGGGCCCCTTCCTCAAATGTTGTGTTTTGGGGGTTGTGTCTATTACTAGGGTGTTTCTGGAATTTTGCAGGGTGACGCCCACCAGCACAGATGAAGGGAAGGTGGGTAATTCGCGGCACATCGTGTTTCAGTGGTGACTCAAGTTTTGAGGGTGGTCCTTGCCCACAGCTTGGAGGAAACAACGGATATGAGGCACCCAGGGCCAGTCATGGGCAAGGGGCCAGGTGGGCCCCCAGAAGCGAACTGCAGGAGGGGACATCGCTCAGGGCACCTGAGCGCCCAGGACATGGCCATCAGACTCCGTCAGCCTAGGTAGGGTCTGCAAACCAACGTGCGTTCCTGCCCCGGCAGACCAAGGAGGGCCCAGGGGTTGCCCAGGAGTAAGGGACAAGGGGCGTGAGCGCCGAGAACAGCTCGTGCTCCTCTGGGATGCCAGACGAGGGGAGCCTGTAAAGGATGTCATGGGTTCAGCTGGAGCATGTGGACACACGGCAGTTTAGGAGGACGTCCTGTCGCGCACGGGAGCTGTCCCGTGGTCATGTCGGAGGATGTCCCTGTTCTGGGGAGACACCTGCCACCAGATGTGACATGTCCTCCCACGAGCAAAGGACGCAGAGCGACTCTCTGCACAAGCGAGGGGCAGGGGGCCTCCCAGAGTCCTGCGGGGGTCGGAGACGTCTCCGGCCCCCTGCCTTCAGGGAGGGCGCGCCCCTGCCCAGATCCGGGGCGAGAGGCCGCTCGGGGGCCCCACACAGCGCTTTGCGACTCAAGTGAAGACGCAGAGCCCAGGTAGAGATTCTCGTGCTACAAATGTGGCAACACCTTTTTTATTTAGAGTAAGATGTGTTAACATCCAGCATGACAAAATTTGTACAAAGTTCACAATTTAAAAATGAAGCGTCACTGCGACTCGTGATTCCACACATTTATAGCAAAATCAAAGTGTCCACAACCCATGCCGTGTCGTACAAAAATAAATGAAACTTCAGTTCCACAGAGAGCACAATAAATATTTATACAAAATTCTGTCTTAATAAATGATTACTTAAATTAACTTAGAAATGGTCATGAACAATAAGTTATAATAAATAGACTCTGAGACTTACAATAATCCCATGTGAAAGGTCAGCATTCTAATATGTGACACTTTGTGACCCTATAAGTCGTCGTCACGGGTAACTTCTGATTGGATACTATGTCGTCGTCACGGGTAACTTCTGATTGGATACTATGTCGTCGTCACGGGTAACTTCTGATTGGATACTATGTCGTCGTCACGGGTAACTTCTGATTGGATACTATGTCGTCACGGGTAACTTCTGATTGGATACTATGTCGTCGTCACGGGAAACCTCTGATTGGATACTATGTCGTCGTCACGGGTAACTTCTGATTGGATACTATGTTGTCATGGGTAATTTCTGATTGGATACTATGTCGTCACGGGTAACTTCTGATTGGATACTATGTATCAACGTTAGATGAGCAGCAGGCTTGTGCTTAGAACCCCTTTCCATTGTACATCGGTGACACCGCGAAGAATCCGGAACGGATACTACCTACCACTCTACTAAAAGCATTACTATATCGGCAAAAAGCTGAGACACGACGCGGCGGGGGAAATGCATACGTGCCCGAGGGACCGGCGGGCCCCTGCGGGAGGCCCCCCTCGGGGTCCCGGGCATCAGGGGACAAGAAGCACCGGCTTCAGCTCTCGAAAAGGCAATTCGGAGCGCGGCAGCTACAACTCGTCGCGGCGCAGGAAGAGGCGCTCTCCAGGGACGCCGCTGCCGAGCCCCGGGGGTGACCTCGTCCGTCCCAGCTCGTGATTCAAGTCCTCGTGGAAAACGGTAAGCGTTTGTACAGTGAGCCGTATAAAGTGCCGCTGGGACGTACATTTACTTATACACATATGTACACCGAGGTCGAGGATTGCATCAGAGAGTTTGCTGTGAGATCCCTGTAATCTCCCGTAGCAACATCGTCGGGTCAGCCGTGCGGGCTCCCCTCCTCCTTCGGGGCCAGCCTCGCGAGGCCGCTGACCCCAGGAATTGCACACCTCCGTACGGATATAGAGGACAAGGTAAGTGCAAATAGTCGACTGGCACGTTGTGGGGACAATGACCCTGTAAGTCCTGTTCTGCTAAAAATATTTTTTTTTTCTTTTTACAAAACCCATCTTTTTTTTTTTTTCATAACAAAATTTTAAAGTACTTCTGTACTTCCTGCATAACATCAAGACACGGAGGGAAGAGATGCGTCACATGTAACTCAAGTCAACACCAGAAAACACAACACGCCGTCCTAGGGACTACTCGGGAGGGGCGGGGGACGTGGCCGTCCGAAGCGGCCTGACGCGTACACATAGTGCAGTCACGGGAAAAAAGCAACGGAGCCTCCAAGTGTGAGCGAGTCTAAGATGACCGAGTAAGCAAGAAAGTGCTCAAGTGTAGAGAATTACTCTGAACTCTGATTGCATTCATTCTTAGAGTCGGTCGTGACAAGGCAAACAGCAAGGCTATGAGCACACCACGCCGTCTGCCAGTCTGGGGGGGGGGGGGGGCAGGAAGGTCATCTGCGGCTCAGCTGGGGACGGGACGGCTGGGCTCTGGGGACGGGCCTGGCCGGCCTCGGCCCCGCGGAAAGCGCGTGCAGTAGCTCACGGAGTAGCGCACCACGGGCCTCGCCCGGATGGGGAGATATTTACAGCCACGACGACGACAGTGATCGGTTTTAAAAGGGGGAATGGGGGGGGCATAAATACTCTTAAATGAGCTTTGAACGCACAGGTTCCGTGAGACACACGCTATGGCCGTGACGGACGGTTCGAGGGGCACCACGCTCTCGGGGAGACGGGGGCGGCTGCTCCAACGTCTAGGGACCCCGCGACAGGACGTCTCTGCGCGGCGCACCTCTCACCGGCCCCTGTCTGCACGGACGTGCCCGGAGTCACACCGCGTAATGCTCAGCAGTGAACTTAAAAGTGCTGTTTAAGCTGCTTGGAATCTTACACTAAATTACTTATCAGCTCTTACAGATAGCCATATGCCACTTCCTCGGAATGCAAAAACCTCACTTAGCGCCCCCACCACACACCATCCTCCTAAAACAAACGAACAAAAAAAATCACATCATATTTCCAAGCATTGTTCAAAAATAAAGCATTTTTTTTGCAACCAATTCTTGCTATGAAACAATATGCACACAAAATGTATCTCTTAATTCCGTAAAATCCTCCAACATGAGGCAAAATGAGGGTGTTTAAACAGTGGCTGCAAGGCCGCCACGTGGTCATTCAAAGCTGTGGGGTTTGTTTTTTTTTGTCCATTTCAGTTCAAAATACTAAAACATTTACTCACTAAAGTGTCAGAAAGAATTCACTCCATTTATTTTGACCAGCTCACCGCTTCAGAAATAGGCAGCCCCCAGGTGTGCAGAGATTAGCAGCTAGAAACGTCACAGGCATCGTCACGCTGTGTCAGCTCATATGAAAACGTACAAAATGGGAATGTATCCAAAAACTATTCTGCAGGGAACTATCTTTAAAGCAAGACGGAAAAGCATCATGAAGTCTCGTAAGCATACACCGTTTCGAACAGAAATGACACTGTGACACTTGCGGGTGTGTCCAGCGGTGCGGAGCCCGGGGCCCCCGTGCAAGCAAGACCCCGCCCCGGCGGCAGACGCTCACACCTGGATTCCTCGGACAGCGTGCTTTATGTTTTCCAGAAGGGCTTTATTTTCTGGGCTCTGATAACGGTCTTGATTTGTATACATGTCCGTCAAAGTAGTCACGTACGCATCAAAATTTTGTTCATTGATTGGATCCTACGAGATATTAAATAGTGGTTCATACACAACTTTCATTTTCTTAATAGGATATTCACATCAGCACAAAAGGCCATCACAGCATGACGCTGCTGTCTTTACGCTACGGACACGGCCCTACGAGGGCCGAGAGAATTCACCCCACGGGGTGCAGGGGCCCTGCCCCACCGACGCCTCCAGCGCTCAGCGGTGCAGTTTGGGGGCAGTGACCGCAGCCACCCACAGTGTGGAGAGCCACGGACACAGAGACGGACATCTACCTCACGCCGTGCAGTGCGGGGGTCCACCAGGCACCCGGCGTCGCGCCCCTAGTCACTTACCATGTGTGGCAGCTGGATATTAGCTAGACTATGAATTAAGGACTGGCTCAGATTGGCCAGCTCGTGGAGAAGAGACTCGTTCTGCTGCTCGATCACTTTGTTCTCCTCCTCGATGGTCTTCAGGCTGCTCTCCATCGTGGTGATCTGGAACGCACAGATTTGGGGGACATGTAACACGAGGCGGGGCACGGTGTCCCCGTGCCAAGAAAAAACCTTTCTGCTTGAACAAAAAGGCTTCCGTGGCCAGAGCCGTTTGAAGGGTTTGGCATTTACGCTTTGATTCATTCCACTGGAAAGGTCGGTAACTGGTCGATGGGGTTCGTCTTTCTGGGGAGCAGCTCCTGGCTGCGTCCACTATTACTCAACGTTCGACAGTTGCCTGGCCTGTCAGAGGCTGACGTCCCTGTCATCCACTCTGACCCCTGGCCAAGGCCAATTCCCTCCAGCCCGGATCTAATTCTGCCGCCACTAAGTCCCAAACTGTAGTTCACTTGGGAGGCGGGTCCCCATCTAGGTCACAGGTGTCTGGAGCCCCGTGTTCACGTCCATGGCCGGCCAGTCCCTGCAGGTCCTGGGTGACGCCCTCCTTATCTGCAGGCAGAGGACCGGCCCCCCTCCTGCCTCCAGGTGGGCCTCCTGGCTTCCGGTGTCAGCCAGAGGGGATCTAGCTGTCCCGCCCCCCTGCAGCCCGGTGACCAGCGCTGACTGACAGCCCGGTGCACAGGCGGCTGGAGGAGAGCTGCCCCGACCTGCCTGGGCCTCAGGGAGCAAACACACAGCCAGGACACGGCTGGCTGGGCGTGGGGACCGAGGACACCATTAGGGCCCGGGAAATAGGGAAGTAAACCCAGTCCCTCCCTGGAAGTTGCCTTTCTCCTGAGTTACCTGAACCCTGTTGGCCCCCAACCCCGATTCTCATGGATGGGATCCCCTGCCTGGTGCTTTCTCAGGGGCCAAGATGTGGGGCTCGGTGGGGTGCTGCAGGCTTCACTTGGGCGAGGTGAGACAGACAGACTCTGGGTTGTTCTCGAAAATGGAAATGACAAGACTTTTCTCAAGAGCATCTCCTGGAGAGACGTACACAGTGTTTGCCGTAAGAAGACACAGGTCATTCCACATTTCTGTTCCAGTCGGGGTCCCGACTAAAGTGACATACCCCGAAACCTCCTGGATTGGCCCCCTGGTCCTGTCTCCCTGCCCCAGGCCCTGTCTCCCTGTCCCAGGCCCTGTCTCCCTGTCCCTGGCCCTGTCTCCCTGTCCCCAACACCTGTCTCCCTGCCCCCGGCCGTGTCTCCCTGCCCCCAACACCTGTCTCCCTGCCCCCGGCCGTGTCTCCCTGCCCCCAACACCTGTCTCCCTGCCCCTGGCCCTGAATCCCTGCCCCGACCCCTGTCTCCCTGCCCCAGGACCTGTCTCCCTGCCCCGGCCCCTGTCTCTCTGCCCCAGAACCTGTCTCCCTGCCCCAGGACCTGTCTCCCTGCCCCTGACCCCTGTCTCCCTGCCCGAACCCTGTCTTCCTGCCCCTGGCCCTGTCTCCCTGACCCGGCCCTGTCTCCCTGCCCCGGCCCTGTCTCCCTGCCCCAGGCCCTGTCTCCCTGTCCCTGTCTCCCTGCCCCCAACACCTGTCTCCCTGCCCCTGGCCGTGTCTCCCTGCCCCTGGCCGTGTCTCCCTGCCCCGGCCCCTGTCTCCCTGCCCCAGGACCTGTCTCCCTGACCTGGCCTTGTCTCCCTGACCCTGGCCCCTGTCTCCCTGACCCTGGCCCTGTCTCCCTGTCCCTGGCCCTGTCTCCCTGCCCCAGGACCTGTCTCCCCGACCCTGGCCCCTGTCTCCCTGACCCTGGCCCCTGTCTCCCTGACCCTGGCCCTGTCTCCCTGCCCCAGGCCCTGTCTCCCTGCTCCAGGCCCTGTCTCCCTGCTCCAGGCCCTGTCTCCCTGTCACCAGCTGCGAGAGGTTCATCCCGCTCCTGCTCGGGGAGGGGCTGTGGAAGCGGAGCGGGAGACACTGTCCTCTCTAGTCTGTCCCAGAGCCGTCACGGGTTTGGCTGCTGCGACAATGCCCAGTTAGAAAGGCCCGAGCTGGCTCTGGTAGAAGGCGTCTGTGAAGGAAGGTCGGCACTGTGGGCTCTGACCCAGGCCTGGAGTGAGGCCGCGGAGGCTGCAGAAAGCCCTGCTTCAAGACCTCAACATTCCAGCACTTTCTGAGACAAGTGGGAGGCCGGAGGTTAGAAGGCAGAGGTGCTCCAGGGTTGACCGGTAAGTGGGCTATGGAGGCCACAGCCTCGTGGTCCCTGGGCGCCTCGTGCCGGCCGGGGGCTGCGGGAACGGGCAGGAGCACTCCCCGGCGGAGCCGACACCGCGTCCCGGGGGCTCACCCCTGCCCGTCCGTCCTGACCTGTCATGCCCTTCTGGCCCTGGGAACCACACAGCTCAGCATCCTCCCGTCCCTTGAAGACAATGGCCTGTCAGAGAAGGGCAGCCCCCAGAGGGGCCTCAGCCAGGACAGCGAGAACACACAGCAACGCTTAAAATTCACTTTTGACATCGAGGTGAGTCGGCATCTGCAGAAGCACGTGTTCACGTCGACGTCAAAAAGCCACGAAAGGCCCGTGGCGACCTACACGGGGACAAAGCGACTGGGGGGTGGTGACCGGAGCAAGCGTGCCCGGGGGGGCCCTGGGGAGCTCGGGTCTGGCCTGTCCCTGCACGGGCTCCGCGGCAGCCCCGCGCCCAGGGAGGGAGAGGCCGGCCAAGCGGACTCGTTTCCCGGGGGCACGAGTGCGCTTTGTCCGAAGCAGGCGCCGGGCAGGCTGCGGCCCAGCTCCTGCACAGAAGAGGCTCTGAGCCTCAGGGTGCTGCGGTCCGAGGGCTGCCGCCCTCGTGAGCAGGACCAGCGTCAGGGCCGGTGTCTCCCAGGATCTGGTGAAAGGAGTCGCTGCTGACGGGGGCTCCCAGGGGTGTGTGGCCTGGACTCCTCTCGGGGCCGGCACCTCCTGAGGGCCCCGGTCGTGGGCTGACCGCAGCCGTGCACATGGATAGATGCTCCGGAAACTCCCCACCTGTTCCGGGTGAGCCTTTGGGCAGGGGACCGTGCCGACCCCGTGACCGCGCGGGACGGGGCTGCTGTGGGCGCGGAGGGGGTGAGAGAGCGACTCCCGGACAGCCGGGCCGGGTGCAGAGCGCCCACCGTCTGAGCCTCCTTCCCACTCACGGGCACCGCGGGCTCCCTTTCCGGTGTTCTGGTGGGGACACGGCCCGAGACGTGCCTCTCTGAGCTGGGGCGCCCGCAGACAGAACCAGCCCGTGGCAGAGCTGGGACCACGACCTGGTGTCTGAGGCTGGGCCAGACCCGGACCCCTGCCAGCCACACTGTCGGAGGCCAGGAAGGGTCTGCAGGGAGGGGCGCGCGGAGCCCCGCTTTCTTCCAGGATAGATGGGCCCCGCCTTACCTATGGTCTGTGACGGCGGTGCCGTGAGGGCCTAATCTCAGGGCCCATGTGGCGCCAGGACCCTGGGCCACCCCGGGAAATGTGCCAGGGAGCCTGGGGCACTGCGTGGGACTCAGGGATGGGGACCGAGCGGCAGCAGCGTGGCCATCCGCCTCAGCTTAGCCAAAGATGTCACCATGTGTATGACACAAGGGAGAGGACACTTATCTGGCTGGCCACGGTGAGCGCACAGTAGGACTATGCACCACGGCCCCACACTCAGGCACCCAGTAGGTGCTCCGTAAAGGCTGCCCCGCCCCACCGGCCCCCGGCCCTGGGCACCTGGGCCAGGCCCCTGCAGGAGCTGCAATCTTCCACCCTGCCCTGGGCCCGGCCTGCCCTCGTCTGGAGAACGTCCGCTCTCTCTCTATGGCAGTGACCACAGGGCATTAGCGCCTGCCGTGTCCCGGGAGGAAGGCAGCTCGTGTGCAGGGACAGGCGACCTGTGTTTGCAGCTCACCGACGGCGTTCGCGAACGCGTGCACGGTGGGAACCCGGCGGCGGTGGCCACGGAGCACCCGGCATAAGGCAGCCAAGCCCCTGGCCTCAGCCAGCGAGCGGGATGCGGGATGTGAGGTGCAGGGGGCAGGGGGACAGGGAGCCAAAGGAGGGGGAGCGCGAGCCCTGAGGCCGACGGCCGGCAGGCCCCGGGCCAGCACATGTCGGGGGCTCCAAACACTGTTACCTGAGTCCTCAGTTTGATCATGTCGGCCTCCATCTGGGAGTTGGACTCGTTCAGCTCCTTGATCTCTTCGTCCAACTGCTTGATCTCTTCGTCGTTCTCTATGCCTGCACGGGGGACAGGACTGCGTTACGGCTCCCGGATGGGAGCACGGAGTTACGTTTCCTTGCTCTTTCTGTATTTGGGAGTGAATTTGCTGGAAAAAAATATATCCTTGGACTTAAAAAAAAAAAACAAAACAGTGACAGTTTGTGTGTCCGTCCATCCCTCCCGCTGCCCTCCTCGTGATCTTGGCCCCTGAACCATGGAGGAGACCAGTCGAGCGCCTGCAGCCCCACCACTGTGCACCAGGGTGAGGCCTCCTGGGACGGCCCACCAAAGTACCGACCCTGAGCAGCTCCGTGCTGCAGGTGGGGACCTGCTCCAGCCCAGCCCCTGCCTCCTGGTTCTGTCCCCTGTCTGTCTGTCTCCCTGCTGCCACCGGGGGGGATGTGTCAGGCCCCCGACACCATGCGTGCTCAGGGCTGCCAACTGCCAGCACTGCAGAGAAGACCGTGGCGGTGGCGGTGGGTTTTAGGCGTCTTCCGAAGGGGTGTCCCCACAGAGGACTTCTCACTGATGCAAACTCCTCCTCCGTGTGAATGTGGAAACGTGCTTCCACGGACACCTCTGGGCTGGTGGCAGGCTCTGTGTGCCCCGGGGGCCTCGTCGGGCGGCCAGGTGCTTGCTGGCAGAGGGACATGCCGGGCGGGAAAGATCCAGACCCAGCGTCATTTTGGCCAGCGGGTCTCACGCGGCAGAAGGTACTCAGGGGAAGAAGAGCGGGACGCCCGCAGATGCCGTCACCCTTGACAAGCCGGGACACAGGTCACAGGCCACAGCGGGGACGCTCATGTGAAACCATGCAACAGGCACGGAGCCTAGGCTTTGGGGTTCCCGGGCAGATGCCCTTTGACTCTGCAGACAGAGGGGGCGTGGCCACTGGAGGGAAGGCCCAAGACCCAGACCCTGCAGGGGCCAGGTGAGTGGGTCCTTCCTGCTGAATGTCCCCCAGAGACCCCCTGGGGACATACGGGCCCTGAGCCTGCCGAGTCCCCCTCATCCTCCCACCCGGAGGGACTGGCTGTGGAACCCCTGACCCCAAGCCCGGGTCTCCCGGCTCCATCACGGAGGCCCTGGGCGCGTGTCCCTGGCACACGAGTCGCCATCAGCTGCCTCCTCAGAAGCGGTTCTCGGCTCCCAGGAAGTCCTCCAGCGATGGGGTGAGCCCTTCCTCAGGGACGCACTGTTTCACTGTCCCCTTCCCGCCTGTGACGGACGGCGGTGGCAGTTCCCGCAGTTCCGAATCGGGCTGAGCGAGTTCCTGCGCGTGGCACGTGGCGGGCAGGACATCGGTGCCGGGGGAGGCCGACGACATCACTGCCACAGCCGAGGCCTGAGGGTCCTGACTCTTGAGCCTTCACCCCCAGTGCGGATCGCCACGTGGTCCTCGAAGCTGCAAACAGCCCAGGCGCGACCGCCGTCTCCCGCATGGCCTCCCACGAGGCCTCCTGCGTGGCCTCTGGTGTGGCCCATGCCCGGGCTGTGCTGTGCCCCATTTCCTAGCGGGTTCTTCACGTCATCGCTCTTCGGGTTTTCGGTCTGAACGACCCTAGACCGTCTGTCTCTGCTGCGTGCGGGAGAGTCTCCGCCAACACCGGACCCACATCTGTGCGCCCTGCCGTCTCCGCCTCTGGAAGCCCCGGCGCACGACCGTTTGTCCTGCGCCCCGAGGTCTGGCCGCCCGTCCAGAGCCAGGCTCCCCTGACAGACGCCGCTCGCCCTTCGCTCCGAAGCTCCCCTTCCAGCCCTTGTGGGGGGGGCTGTTTCTCCGCAGGGTCAGGGGTGGGGGATGCTAACCGCTGGCGCGCACGGAGGCACCGCCCACGGGAAAGCGAGCGGCAAACCGACCCGTTTCCTACAGACCTTAGAGAAGTGCGCGGACTTGCATTCACTGACTGTGGCTACGCGTGTCAAGAGCGGACGCGCTGCGGCTTGCGGAGGCGGAGGGGGATCCTGCGTGGGAGGCTGGGGTGGGTCCTTCAGGGACCGCCCGCTGTGGACCCTCTGCGTCGTCCCGTCTTGGTCGCTCCCCGACGCAAACGGTGATGATGGCTCCGCGCGCCTGCCGGTCCCGGCACCAGGAGAGCGTGTAGGCGTCGGCAGTGGACGCGTGGAATCCCAGACCGCACAACTCGTTTCGGGACGGGCGGTTTGGAGATCACCAGGTCAACCCAAAGCGGGAGACCGGTGGGGGAAGTCGTGGGTCTGAGAACTGCGATGGAGTCATCTCAGCCCGGGCTGCTGGATGTGCTCCAGCCACGGCGATGGGGGGGACGCAAAGCAACCAGAACAGCTGGAACGTCCACACCTTTGTGCTGGGCCAGGACTTGGGCAGAAGCAAGCTTCGAGCGGGCCTGCTGGAGCGCCGGGGGAGCACGTGGTCTCCCGGAGGGTGGCTGGCTTCTCGGAGGGCCATTCTACCATCCGGATCTTTACAAAAGAGGGCCCAACAGTGACTACTTTCTCCTTAACTTTATGCGAAACCAATTCGGAAGCAGGGTCAGAGGTCGCAGGACCTGGGACCACTGGCTCCCGAGGGCGGGGCACATCTCTGAACGGCCCGGGGGGAGGGTCTGAGACGCTGGGGGCTTGTGGCCCGGCATCTGAAACGTGGTGGACGCGGGATATAAATCCGTGCCTTCCCACGTGACAGTTCCGTGAGGAGAATTTTCTTCGTCCTTCTAACCCTCCGGTCCCTCCACTGCAAAGTGTGTCTTGGACACAGCGGCAGTAAGAGGTCACTCACTCTCCATGAGAAGACCCCTGACTCAGCGGGACTGGCCAGCTGGCGGCTGGAGAAGCCCGCCGCACATCCGGGTCGGCTGAGAAGCCAGAGACCCTCGAGCTCCGTGGGCTGCGCTCAGCGGCCTGAAAAGCGGCTTAGGCTGCTTCTGTCCTGCTGACTCCGCGCTGGGAGCTGACAAGTCATTAAAAAGAAAAGAAAGAAGAAAAACACAGCGTGCAGTCTAGCGCTGTGGGCCTCATTTTTTGCTGAATTAAAGAATTAAAAACAGTTCCTTTTTATGTCGTATCCTTTAAACTTCTTATTCTAAATTTAAACAGTTTCACGGGTGCTGCACAGCCTTGAATGTGTGCCCGTCCAAAGCTGGGCCTGGACAATCGGGCGCAGGATTCCCGAGAGGCGTCCGCTGCGTAAGCCAAGTGCCATCACCGAGCCAGTCTGCAGGTCAGATCGGCTGCCCGACAGAGGTCATTTTAAGTCCGATAAAATGACAGCAAGGACCCCGTGACGCCCTCTGGTCTCTGACTTCCCTTCTGGGAGTGCTGGGCGGGTGGACGAGTGAGCGTCAGAGGTTTTGTCTCTGGGAAATGGGAGCAGACACGGCTCCCCCAGACTCACTCTCGCTCTGAGCGCCTGCACTCCTGGGCTGTGCCCACAGAGCCCGGCCGTGTGGGCCGCTCCTGTAGGGTGCCAGGAGGCACTTTTGCCCAACTCTGCAGCCTCCCTCCCGCGAAGGTGGGGCGAGCAGCACACCATGCGAGGCAGGGAGAGAGCTGGCAGGAGACGGACAGACTCTCCGTCCCCTGGGTTCGGGAATCGAGAGGAATCTGAGTGTCTGGAAATGAATTTCCTTAAAGCCATGAATGTGCACCTGCCCCTTGGACACCCTGAGGGCCCCAGGGCTCAGCACAAGGCCCGCTCCTGGAGAGGGGAGCACGCCAGACCTGGGAGCGCAGACGGGTGCGGGGGAGAAAGTGGCTGCGCCCCGGGAACCAGCACCTTGGCCGGCTCCTTGATGCCTGTTCCCAGGGCAACACCCTCCTCTTGGGGCGGCTCCGCGAGAGCTGGACGTTTGTGACTGCCTGCGCGGGTGACAGAAGTCACCCTGGCGTCCGTCTTCTACGACAACAGAGGAAAGCAAAAGGAGGGTTTGTCTCATTTCCTTCTTGGTAAAAGCCAACGAGGCGCCGACGCGGAGCCAGCGGCAGGGACAGCAGGGGCTCCGGAGAGGCGGCTGCTCCAGGAGACGCTCGGTGGGAGAGAGAGACCACAGCGACCTGTGTGGGAGCAGAGGAGACCAGACTCTTCTCGAAGCTTGAAGAGTCAGAAGGAGGAGGAGGAGGAGGAGGAGGAGGAGGGCGGGAAGGACGGACAAGGGACTTCAGAGCCTTAAGGACACTTAGAACTGCTCCTTTCTGAGCAGGTGCCCACTCGAGAGGAGGAGCCGGAAGCCCAGCACAGGGCCTGCTCGGCCGCGTCATCTCCGCCGACCGAGTGGAGGCCTCCTTGAGGTCCTGTCGCTCAGCGCAGGCCAGGATGTGGAGCGAGGGACGCTTCTGGCACCTTCGTTATGGATGTGTAAAAGCAACAGGAAGGTCTTACGCTCAAAATACCAACGAGAGCAAGCGAGAGCTAGGGCAGCACCAAACCCGGTTCTGAGGGAGGACAGAGCTGCGGGGGAAGGTGGGGTGCTCACGCCTCGTTCCCAGGAGAAGCTGCCGCGAGCTGGCCACACGGGGCGCGAGCAATTCCGACGGTCCGCGTCCCACGCCTCAGCCCTGGCACTGAACCAAGTGGGCTCTGGGCTTAGTAAGGACTCTGGTCTCGGCGTGAAGGTCTGCGCAGACGGGAAGCGACAGGCTGCGGCCTGGCTCTGGGCTCTGGGACACGAGTGTCCTCGCCACACACACATGCATCCCGGAGCCTGCCACAGAGAGCCAGCCTCCCGCCCTGAGCCCCGAATCAGGCCTCCTGTGTCGGGGTGCAGACTGGCAGGCGTGTGGTTCCCCACGGGATGTGGCGTCCTGGCGCCTCCCGGGAGGCGGTGCACACCACTGTTCTCATCCACGAGGGCTCGCTGGTTCCGAGAGCCGCCGTGCCTTGCACTGCCAGAGAGGACTCGGGACCCCCCCGCCCCCGGGAAAGACAGCCTCTGACGCGCTGAGACGCGTGTCCCACGACTGCCCGCCCAGGGGACAGCCCCCTCCTCAGACTGTGTGATCTGCCCGTGTCTCCTTCCCGCTCCCGCTCTGCGAGGACGGCCCCGCTCCTGGCTGCCTCCCTCCCAGACGGAGCAGAAGCTGACCAAGCAGACCCACAGGCCCACGGAGTCCGCGTGGACGCAGGGCTGTCTGGGGTGACTCCGAGTGGGCCGAAAAGAGTCTTGGTTTCTCCTTGGCCACGAGCGCCGCCCTGTGATGGCCCAGAGCAGCGAGGGTGGGGCCTGACGTCTCACGGCGGCTCCATGCGGGGCCTCGGGCCTGCGGGCACCCCAGGGGTCCTGGGCCGTCTGGGGGCAGCCCTAATAATCTAATCAGACTCTAATCAGAGCCTCTAATCAGGCTCTGGCCTCGGGCACCAGTGTCCGTCGAGCAGAAGCCGGGAGCCTGGTGTCCACGCCGGTGAGATGCAAATACCGGCCGGTGGCTGTCTTCTGCCCGTGGCCAGCTGCGCAGGAAGGGCTGTTCCGTGCAGGCCACGCCCGGAGGCCCCGAGCTGTTGTCAGGACCTGTCATGACCATCGGGGGCCCCAGACCCCCTGGCCTTCCTGCGAGGGGGGCGGCCTC
This sequence comes from Meles meles, assembly GCF_922984935.1. Lineage (NCBI taxonomy): Eukaryota > Metazoa > Chordata > Mammalia > Carnivora > Mustelidae > Meles > Meles meles. Next base: position 707,952 of record NC_060080.1, read on the forward strand.
AGGTAGAGCCTGAGCCCCGGAGGCCTGGGTCCACGGGGGAGGAGCCCTTAGCGCAGAGCGTTGAACCACGAACTCTGACCTTATGGCCAATGGCACACGACTCAGTGTGGACGGGGCTCGCCCAACACACCCGTGTCCCCTGGGTGCCACACAATCCTGGTGCAAGAAGCACTCACCCACACCACGTGTGGGGCCTTTCACACAGAAATCACCACTAAAATCCACAAAAATTTGGGAACAGTCCCATTTTGGAAACCACGGAAAGGACCCTGTTACAGGATGAGTGTGCTCTGGTCCCCTCGGCCAGCAAATCCACACTTCTCCCGGCCTGCCACGCCCCAGTGACCACGACAACAGAAGTACCCTGGCAGCAAGGGACCCCGCGCTCCGCGCCCTGGGGCGCCCACAGGCACGTGGTAGGAGGTGTGCTTGCAAGTGGCCAGGACTGGGAAGCTGAGCACGGAGGGGACAGGAGTGCGTCCTGGACTCAGGCCCTGCAGGAGGACCTGGGGGCCGAGACACAAGGGGGGCTGCCGGAGTTCTGGGGAGCAAATCCCTGGGACTGTTAAGGGTCCCGGTGAGGGATGAGTTTGGGGACGCCCCCCCCCAAGCCGAGGGGACTGGCTTCTTAGTTGTGGCCGGAATGACCGTGCCCGAACTTTCGAAATAGAGACATCGCAGCCGTGGGTGCAGGGCTCCGGCCGCGGCGCCAGGCGGGGGAGGGCGCTCACCGTTGCTGGCCCGCTGGCGGATGGTCAGCATCTGCTCGCCCGACAGCTTCGCCTTCTTCATGGCCGACGTGGCTCGTGGGCATCCCGACAAGCTGGGGACAAGACAAGGCGGCATGAGTCAGGGGTCTCGGGAGGACCCCAGCGCTGCAGGGGGGAGAGCCGGGGCGAGGATGCCACGTGGGCATTTGTCAGACTGGTGCTGGCAGAGGCCGGCGTGGTGCATGCGGTGTGGCCCACTCCCCGCACACGAGGGCGGCTGTGTCTGCCTGTGGCCTCAGGGACAGTTCTGGGGGGACACAGGCCGACTGGGGCCTCCATGGAAATCGCGGCAGCTGGGCTCTGGGGCCGGCCGGAGAGGACACCCCTTCACCATGTGCTCCTGGGTTTGGAGGGAACGACTCTCTGGCCTTAGAAGTCGTCCTGACTGTGGAAAGCGCCAGACTTGCACGAGGCCTGGAGGAAGATCGGGTTTTAAACATACAGATGTAGGAGGCGCGGGTGATGAGCTGGGCCAGACGCAGCCCTGCAGTCTCAGCGCACACCCAGCTTCTCCCCCTCCTGCCCCGGTACATTGCTGGGGGGCGGGCAGGTGCCAAGACAGACCCCCACCAGCATGATCTCACTTGAATCTTTAAAACCCATTTCCCACCGGCATCAAAGCTGCAGCCTCTTTGCAGACGTCCCCGCCGCCGCACGTTGCTGATGTTGGTCCCTCGGGGGTTCGCTCCGCCCTGGGTGCGGGTCCGAGCACCCGACGACGGTGCTCCCAGGACGGCCCCCCTTCCCTCTCGTGCTGTGTATGTGTGGGGGACGATTCTGCACCCTGGGCACCTCCCGCGGCCCCGAGCCTGGGCTGCATCACACCTGCCCCGGGGGCTCCCCTCACCAGCCACCACCTGAGAGCACCCCAGGGGACCCCCGGCCCTCGTGACGCGGAAATGACACACGGCACACGGCTGTGTGTCCAGTGTGACATGCACGTTTACATGGCACGTTTTGTCCGTAACTAGGTGCCAGGCGGCCCCCGGCCACAGCTCTGCGGAGCCGTCGGGGCTGGTCTACAGCTGTGTCCACCCGACGCCCAGCACAGTGTGGAGCACACGGCTCTCAGCAGCACGAGTACTGCCTACGTCAATGCACGGAGCCTTCCTAAACAGGTTCGCACGGGTTTCCTCTCACGGGTCACAGCAACGCCCACGTTATCTCTGAGAAGCCGTCGGGGAGAGGCCTGTGTCTGGGAGCTGCTCCGGAGAGGCTGAGTCACGTCCACCCCGGGCGCTCTTCCTGGGACGTGCGGCAGGGTCCGCGCCTGGGTCCGCGTCTGCTGGTGCTGGCTCTGGACTAACGGGTGTCCGTCCCCCAGGACTGCCAGGTCCCTCTCTTCTGCCCGCCTCCCCGTCTTCTCAGGACTCTGTGCCCATGTTGGCCGGTGCCGTTGGTCGGTGTCTGTGTCTGCCCCCAGCCCCGCTGGCCTGTCTCCGGCCCCCGACTCTCAAGACAGCACCAGAGGCCCCGCCCAGTTGGCAGCCCGGTGGTCTTCCCTGTGACCATCGGGGCTGCTCCCCAGGGGCCATGTCCTTCCGGCCCTGTCCGGCTGCTCCCTGCGCTCGGCCTCTCCCCGCCTGGTTCTCTGCCCTGAGAAGAGGGTGGTCAGACGTCAGTGATGCCGCGGTGCGTGGACACAGATCCGTGAAGGGGAGGGATCAGTGGAGTGAAGCCAGCGGAAGGGACGCACTCAGGTCCTCCCACGGGCACCCAGAATGCCAGCCCCAGACCTGAGCACGACAGCAGCCACTGACCACCACAGGACCACGGGCTTCCGGAGCTGAACTGCAGAACCCGGTATGGTCTTCCCTCGCTTCTCTGGGTTTTCAGATAACAAAAGGGCGGGCCGGGATGCAGAGGATGGCGTCCTTCCCAGAGACATTCCCGGGAGCTGGGACACGGAATCGGGGCAGAGACAGGCCCCCTGCCTGTTCAAGCACGCCCGCTGGGGCTCCGGGACAGCATAGTCCACATGGGTCCGGCGGGAAAGGGCCCCCTGGCACTGACCTGGGTGCCGGGCAGGTCCGTGGGCTCCCCTTGGGGCTTGTGCCGACTTGGCATCGTGGCGTGCTGGCTCCTGGGGGCCCAGATGGCTGCAGGACTCACACCCTCCCCTTCGAGGACTGGTGTTTTGCTTGGGACCCAGCAGCCGCTCCAGAAACTCCTCTAAGTAAAACTGCATCGCTCTGAGTGGGGATTTGGAAAGATGCAGCTAACTGGTGGCCCCAAGACGTCTAGCTCCAGCCCCGTCACCCAGGCCAGGGTCGGGCTGCAGGCAAGTGCTTCAGAAGGACAGAGGGAGGGAGACCTTCGGTCAGGACCCAGCCCACAGGACCTCCTTCAGGAGAATCTTCCAGCTGGAAAGAGCGAGATAAGAAAATGTTTCCGGGAGGCGTGGTTATAAAGGTGTGGGGGGCAGGCATTCGTCCACGGAGGGCCCCCGGGCTTGCGAGCAAGCTGACCGCTGCAGTCCGGAGGCTGCTGGCCACCCGGGAACCTGGGGGAGACATTTCGAGGTGCAGGCCTCAGACAGACTGGGTACGGTGGTCTTGCGGGTCATGTCTCACTTGCAAGAGAGCAGATCTGGTCGGTGCCACTGGGCCCTTAGCGCAGACACCTGCTGGCCCTGAGTTACAATCCTGCCCGCTTCTGCAAGCCTGCTTATGGGACAAGCGTGGCGTGCGTGGTCAGACGCCAATGCCACAGGCGCCAAGCCCCTGCTTCCTGGCACTCGGGGGTTTCGATTCCCCAGTCCAGAACCAGCGGGAGGGACAGCAGGCAGGAGGGACACCCAGTGGGAGGGACACATGGCAGAAGGGATACCAGGCAGGAGGGATACACAGCAGGAGGGTCATCAGGCAGGAGGGACTACCCGGCGGGCGGGTCAACCCGCGGGATGGCCTGGGGACAGTGTCCTGCGCCCCGGGCTGCTTCTCCTGCTCTCTCCGTGCGTGCGGACCACCATCCTTCCTCTCTTCTCCCACCGCTGGACACGCCTGTTAGCCCGCTAGGCTAGCAAGCCCCAGTAATCCTTCTCTAGGTTTTAAAAACTGTTTTTTCTCATTTTATAGAGAGATTTCCTCAACTTTACCCTCTAACCTTCCAACTGAACTTTTTATCTCATTTGTCTTTGTTTTATAGAGAACTTGTTCCTTTGATTTCTCTTGGGCTACGAGGAGTCCGTCATATTACTCCGCTTGCGCTCCTTTTCCATCTGCCGACAAATTAAAGAATTCTCTTTCCTGAAATGTCTGTTTTCTCCGTCCTTTTCTTTGTTAAAATGCTTTGCTTTCTGCCAGTGTAACTTAGTGCTTCCTTTAAGTGGCGGTGTCCCGGGCTGCCGTTCCCACCTCCCAAGTGTCAACCGCTGAGGCCTGTCCCAGGGCCTGCAGGTTTCTGGGGGGGGGGGCTCCCCTCCTGTCTGGAGGTCAGAGGGGACACACATGGGCTGAGGCTGTGCCCACAGCAGCTTGGGAGCCAGAGGTGGAGGGCCTCGACCTGCACAGGGCATTCCTGCCTCCCACACACCGGGGTCCCCGGCGCAGAGCAGCCCTCCTGCCGGGCACAGGGGCACGAGGCTTCCGAAGCCTCACTCTTCTCACAGAGTTTTCCACGTCCTGTTGTTCCGAAGGCTGCGCTGAATGCCGCTGCAGGGTCCTGGGCCCGTGCGCGGCGTGCTCACGCCTGGCTTCCACTCCCGCCCCCCGCCCCGGCATCCCTCTGGGCACCTGCCTTCGTCTGTCCCCTCAGAGCCGGACCTGAGACCTGCGTCCCCCAGCACCTCAGCTCCCGGGACTCCATGCAGGGGACAGAACTCCCTTTGCTTTCTACATTTTTCATTATTTTTATTTCACGGGTTTATAAAAGGAGAGCAGGCCTTTTCGGTGGAATTTTGAGATCAGTGAGGAGAAATGTGTTTTTGGACTGTGGCCCAGGAGTCCTAGAGAGACGGCTGCCACCATCGGGCACAGGGCCGTATGCCCAGAGTCCGCATCGACGGCGCCTCTCTCCTCTTCTGTGGGTCGGGGTTGCAGGGAGCCCGGCGGCTCTTCCTCCTCAGGGATGACTCCGGCCTGGAGTGACCTGGGCGGCCGACAGCCTGGACTCTTGGTCCAGGGGACAGAGGGAACATCCAAGTGGGCGGCCGAGAGACAGCGGTGCCCAGCCCCTCATCAGTGACAGAAGCCCTGAGAGGCAGCGCCAAGTTCTGGTGGCAGGCAGCGTGACGGGGCTGGGATCCACGGTCGCCGCACAGTCCCACACCATCCCTGTTTACCTGACAAGGAAGTGGAACCTTGTTGAGCCCATTTGGGTTTTGTGCTGAGGAAGCTCGTCCTAACAGAGAGGACTTAGTTTTGCTTTTGTCCTGCTGCTTGTGAGCTAAATCCAGCCTCTGTCCTTGCCGTGGGTCCGTTGTCCCCCCAAGAAGACACGTTGATGTTCTGGCCCCCAGAACCTGCAGCGAGGACCCCATTTGGGAAGGGGGCTCTGCAGATGTGATCGGCTGAGACAGGTGGGTGGACGCAGGGACAGCACTCGCGGCTCCCAGCCTCGAGCGTCGGGGGGCCACGGGTCCGGGCATGTCTGCCCCGAGGGTCCGTGAGGGTCCGTGACGGCCGGCCCACCACTGGCCGTGGCAGGAGGCGGTCGGAGGAGCGCAAGGAGTGTGGGTGACTCTGGAGAGAGAGCAGGACCCTCCTCCCTGGGCTGCAGGGTGCCCGCGTGAGCCCCCAGTGGGGAAGAGCTGGTGACACCTGGAGGCCCACAGGAGCCCAGTGCGCTGCCTGACGCCTTCCCAAGCCACTGTTCGGCGCGTGTCCCAGGCTGCGTCCTCCAGTGGACACAGGGGTCCACGCGTGCCGCCCACCGGACAACTTTCCTCCCTGTGGGCCGTGCGCCCAGGGAAGGGCGTCTTGCCTTCCTGGCATCGGCTGTCTGATCTAACATCCGGACCGTAGAGACCTCAGGGTGCTGTGGTTCCGTGATTATGTATGCGTTTGTTAAAAACCAGGGTTTCTCAGCATCCGACGGAAGCAGGGCAGCGTCCAACTTTCCTCTTCTTGGGCTTAAGTGGCCCAAGACCATCTCCCCATCCCAAAGGTGGACTACATCTCCCAGCATCCCTTGGGAAGACTACGCCTCCCAGCGTTCCTTGCAACAGGGGCTGCTGTGCCCTGGGTCTACCTGACGGGGATGGGAAGGAAATGCAGGTGCTCCCCAGAGCACTGAGATGATCGAGGTGAGTAGCCCCCAGGGGCACTCATGTTAATGCAATTCCCTTGGCAAGTATCAGGCAAAACAGACATTCGGAAAGGCCGTCTCCCCACCTGTGTTCTTCTGTCCCCGGCTGTCCCGGCCCCCACCTGTGCCTGTTCTGCCTTCAGTGCGCCCCACTTGCTGCCCCGACACCTGCCCTCTGCCCTCTGGCCTATCCCAGGCCAGTCTGGGTCACTGGGACTCCTAGCTGAGCGGCCCCAGCTGGGTTTTCTGGAAGAGCCTGAAGCCCCAGGGAGGCATCTGCGGCCAGGGGATGGGCCTCACGGCTGCTGCTTCAAGCGACACTGTTCATTCTGCTCATGACTGGCCTTCGAAGGAGGTGGGGACGGGGGGCAGCCCTGTGGGGAGAATTGGTCACTCCGGAAGACTCAAGAAGTATTCCTTGATCGCGGGGGGCAGGAGTTATAAAAACGTGCCATATAATCCGAAAACGAGGATCTCTACTTTCCTTGTTGCTGGAGTATTAGACACACATTCCAACAGAAATTTGTCTGATTTATATGAGAACGTGTTTGGTTTTGAATGACTTATTTTTCATTTTAAACACTGCTTTTTTAGGAAGACTCAGCCAATCCTTAAGATAAAATAAGACAGTTTCTATGTCCTTCACAGTGGCCCTGCTCAGACTGGAGCCCCCCACCTCCCTTACAGGGTAGAGTGTAGACCCCAGCCTTGAAGGAACAAAATAAACGAAACAGTTTCACAGCCTGTAGGAACGGGGGCACCACAGAGCTCGGTGGTTCCTACTGTCCTTGTGCCCGGCTGTCCCGTGGCCATGACCTCCCTGGGGAGGACACTGGGGACAGTCGCTCGGGGGCCCGGCAGCCCCAGACCCAGTGCTCCGGCTGCCTCTACTGCTTACGTCCTGGCACCGCCGGCCACGATCCCTGACCCCTAAGGAGCTGTCACCTTTTGGCAGAATGAGGAAGAGCAGGAAACTTAGGGATCAGTGGAGTCTTTCCTTCTGATTCGACACCTGCTGTTTTCACAGCACTGGGGGGCGCGGGAGGAGCCCCGTGTCTCAGTGCACCAATGGGGCCTTCCTGGGGGCCCCTCCTAACCGAGGCCTTAGGGTTTGGGAGGATGGCAGCCTGTCGTTCCACACAGCGGGGCCACAGCCTCCAAGGGACGGATCTCTGCACCCTTGGCCCGTTCTCGCTCGGACGACTGTTCCCACACCTCTGGGCAATCGTGGTTTGCCTGCCAACAGCGTACATGAAAACAATGGGGTGTGGTTCAGCCTTCTTAGGAGGGATGCTCTGATGCCTGCTGCCCATGGGGGACACCGTGCCCAGTGAGATGAGCCAGACGCAGAAGGACGAACCGTAGGATCTCATTCATCGGAGGTCCTGGAGGGGACGCCGAGGTGTGGGAGCAGAAAGCTGATGGGCACCAGGCGCTGGGGGAGGGCATGGGGAGCGAGGGTTTCCGGGGACAGAGCGTCAGTTTGGGGAGACGGTAAAGTCCTGGAGTTGCGTGGTGGGATGGCCGCACAACATCGTGAGTGACCTCCATGTCACTGAGCTGTGCGCCCCGAAGTCGCGAAGGGGGGCGGTGTGCTTGCACACAAGGGAAACAGAACGCTGTCCGCTCTGCTCTCAGTGCCGCTCGTCCCCTTCCCCACGTGCCCCTGGCCGGCCTGTTTCCTCCAGGCACAGTTACAGGCTGCACACACGGGCTCCACCCCAGCCGCTGGCGCTCAGAGCCCTGACCCTACGGGCACACCGAGGCAGCCCTTCCCTTAAGTACCAGCATCCCATCTGCGAAGCTCGACCGCCCACGGCAGGGCCCCGCCTCGGACGCACTCTGAATGCCCTGAGACGTCCCCCCGCCCAGGCCGCGTACAGGCAGGAGAGCCACAGCCAGAGCCCGGGCTCATCCACCGCAGCTGGCGATCCTCCCGCGGGGCGGGCGTCGTGGGTCACCTCCGGGGACCTCTGGGCTCCGGCCAGGGCCTGGGCCAAAGGGGGAGCCTTCCTGGCCCTGGGGGCCCGTGGCAAACCCCGGGGGTAGGGTCAGTGTCTGCACACCAGGACCTGGGCCAGTCCTAGCCGTGGGGTCTGCTGGAGCACAGACAGAAAGGGCGCTGAGTGTGCCCTGAGCGTGTGCACCTGTGCGGGGCTGCGTGGGCCTCTGTTCACGGCCGTGTCTCGCGGGAGACAGGAGGGCCGCAGGCTGAGGGACTAGGTCTGGGAAAGACGTTCTTGCTTCCTTTTGGGCTCACTGATCCCATCTGAGTTTTCTACCTGAGCCGGGATTCCTTTAACAATTAAAAACTGACCTTCCTTTCGAGGACCATTTCAAGGCTCGGGGCCGTACTCCCCAACTTCCCACGACTCCTGGTGTGTGAACTGACCTGTTGCCTCTGTGCTGGTTGTGGCTTGAACCGCGGGCCACCACGCCCTACGGATCCATGCGACTTGTCTACACCGCCATGCTAACCCTTCCACGGGGAGCCCTTTGAATCAACGGGGCTTCCGCTAAGACCATCGGACTCTATGGACTCCTTCTCAGAGTACAAATCAGTGGGACGACGATTCTTCTGGAAATTTCCCGATGCATTCTTGGCTCAGGTGTGCAGCGGGAGGCCTTGTGCCAAACGCCAGCCTCCTTCCCCGCGTGGGGCCTCCCGCCTCCTTCCGCCCGAAGGGTTAACCGGCACATACTTGCGTGCCTGCTTCTCTCTGTGGGTCCTGATCCCAGGCTTCCTAAAGCCTCTGTCCTGAGCCAGGGGTGGGAGTGGGATCCGCTTCCCAAACACCTCTGGGGTTTCCCCTTCTCACCGGGGCAGGCCATGCATTGGGGGCAGGATCCGAATTGGGGGTGTGGCGTTAGAGCGGACGGCCACCCGGCGGGGCTTCCCAGGGCCGGCGCCAGGACGGGGGCACTCACCTCCGGTGGGTGAGGAAGCTACCGCTGACGTGCCCTGACCCGTCACAGCCCGGCGTGGGGCACGACATGCCCTCCGTCTTGACCGACTTCCAGGAGAACTGCGAGCCATTGAGGTACCCGTCTTTCTGTCTCTTGGCTGCCAAGGGGCACCCCGACGCGCTGCGATGGGAGGCGTACTTCCCGGTTATGTGGCCCTGGCCGTCACACCCGGGAACGGGACACCTGCGGGCAGAAGAGACACACTCTGTGGTCTTGGCGCCGTCTGTACTGGTGGCCTCTCCAGCAAGGTCAGGATAACCAGGCTCGAAGGAAACCAGCGCTCCCTCCAGCGAAGGGAAGAAAGCGGACCCGCTGAGAGCACCACATAGCCGCAGGGTCAGGGGCCTCCCGCCCGCGGCCGGAGGGGGCTGCGCGGTCCGGCAGCAACTGGCGCGGGAGAAAGAAGCCGTTCCTGGAGCAAGTGCGGTGCAGGGGTCTGTTTAAAAGACACCACTTTTGGACAGAATCACGGCGTTCATGGTGGAAGGACGCAGAGTCAAGGAGGAATTGCAGGACGATTTTTTATGATTTTACAAACCCGTGGTTTTCCCAAGAGCTAGAAAACATTTGTTTGCCTGGCCGCGCTCTCCAGAGGCCCTCCAACAGCCTCCAGCCAGAGCCGTGGCGTGTAATAAGGTCTCGGGTAGTGCTGCTATAGGCCGTACACCATCAGCACGTTTGGTGGAAGAGAGGGGGGGATCTGGGCGGGAGCTGAAGGCCAGTGGTAGGCTGATCCCTGCTCCTGAAACCTCCCCTCCGCGGGCGACCGCCGAGGGCCAAGAGACCACAGCCCCGACGGTGCAGGTTGTCAAAGAAGGTGGGCAGGATCCAGGCTCCTCACAGGCCCCAGGCCGGTGGGTGATGCATTTTCCTTTTAATGGTGAGGTTTACATTCTACAAAATTTCTAGTACCCATTTACTTTGCTAAGGTTTATTTTAATACCTTTGAATTGATTTTTATTTTGTTTGAACCGAAAATTTTCTCCAAAGACACGGAGATTAACATTTCAGGAGGACAACTCCAGGCTTATCTGCGGGATTTGGGGGACCGGGGCTCTGGTCCAGCTTGGCGCACATGGCGGGGTGGGCGGCCTGGCTGAGAGGCCTGCCGTGTGCTGGAAGCCCCAGGCACCCTGCTCTCCGGCCTGCCCCAGAGCAAGGCAGACGGCAGCTACACGACTTCCCAAAGCCGGGATGTCGGCCGATGTTGGTTTCTGTCGTCGTACCGATACCGTCATAGACGTCTGTGAACCTGCCTCTCCGGGTCAGAGAACTGCTTCGCCACCTGGGGCTGGGCGGGGGGAGGGAGGGTCCGGGGTCCACCCGGGGCTACGGGAGAGTGTCCGGGGTCCCATTACTCAAAGCGTCAGACGGGTGGACAGTCCCTGGCCACGGCACCCACAGCTTAGGCGGTGTGCCCAGCCGCCAACAGGGAGCTCTGGGTGCAGCTCCAGATCTGGCCTCGGGTGACCGCCGTCCGCGCCTCCTGCTGCTCCCGCCAGCAGCCCACCCCTGCCCGCCTCGCGCGTACCTGATGGGCTCCTGGTCCTCTTTGTCTTCCTTGCTCTGTGCTATCCTGATGCCACTTTTCTTTGCTCTCGGGCAACCTGAAAGACTGAAGAAGGGACACGGCTTCAGCAAACGCCGGCTCTGCCGGCAATGGCCGGCTTCCGCCCCATAGCAGCCGCATGACCCCGCGTCCCCCAGCAGCCGGAGCTTCTCCCCATGAACACCAAGTCCGGGAGGAAGGTCCTTCCGGGGGCGGCCCCTCTGCGTGGGAAGAGGCCGGGCGGCGGGGCACAGAGAAGGGGCCACGTGGAGGAAGAAAACACGCGTTCCCTTGGTCTCTCTGGGTGAGCCACTGCCCTGAGTCCTGCCGTCTGGGGGGACAGGGCCGTCTGTTCGGATCCGTCTGAAGTACGACTCCAGCGTGTCTGCAGAGGGCGCAGAGGGGGTTGGAACAGAATTACTTCGCTTCATGGTCGAAAGCTTGGAAATAGAAGCTCCGGTTTATCTGCAGGAAAATTTCCGGCTGGGACAGAAACGCAGTCGCATCCATGTGGGCGCGCGCAGGCGGACAGCGGGCTTGTCCGCGCCTTTGCATGAGAACACAGAGAACAGCCGTGACTCCTCGCAAAGAACTGAAGACCAGGAAACTAGGCCTTTTCCCGAGACGCAGGCCACGCAGCCACGGACTCCAGCCAGAGCCGCTGCTGTGGCGCAGGTGGGGCGTCCTTCCCGGGTCCTCGCGGGCTCCCTTCCCGGCGCCTGGGTTCTCAGGAGAGGGGCGCCTCTGTCCGCAGGAGCCTGTTCCCCAGCCCCTCACTCTGTGTGCTCGTGTGTTTCCTTCTGTGAGACAGCCGGGCTCCTCTCCAGCGAGGACGGGCCCCGCAGGCAGAGGGCAGGGCCCTGGGCCCTGGGCTGGGGCTCTGGACCCCCACGCAGGACCCTACAGTCTCCAACGGCACATGTTCCGAGCCCCCGCACGCCCGTCTCCTCTCGCAGGGACATGGGAAAGAGGAGGCCCACCTGCATTCTCTCCCTGTATCCGCCCCCGCACTTGGAGGTAAAACCTAGGAGAGTGGCTGTCCCCTCCCCCACCTGACTGCCCAGCTGCTGGCCACACCGCGTCCGGCTCTTGAGATCTCTGCCGGGACACGTGCTCCTGCCCAGGTCTCTGGGACCTGAAGCCAGTGGGCGTTCCTGGCCCTGGGCAGGTGACCGCCTGGGGCCCCTGGGACGCTCCTCCCAGCCCCGTGCAGCCTTGGCGCCTGCGGGTCCGAGCCCTGCCTGCCCTCGCTCGCCCTGACCCAGGTCACGCTCCCTGTGCCTCTTCCTTTCCCGGCAGCAGCCACAGGCAGAGCGCATCCTCAGCCGTCCCTGGAATCGTCCACTTTCTCCCTCCTGGACATCGTGTTTCAGGCGCTCCGTTTCAGACCTTCCCGGGCTCAGCACCAAAGTCCCCCGTGTGTGCACGAGTCTCCTGGGGCCTGGCCTTGCCGCCAGCATCCGTCCCCACTGCCCTGACCGCACGTGCTGCCCCCCCCGTCTCCGCCCCACTGCCCCTGCGCCCCCACTCCGGCCGTCTGCAGGCACGTCGTTCAAGACGTCTTCCTGGGCACGGTGCCATTCCGATTGCCAGTGCTGGGGGCCCGGGGAGCCCTGTCCCTGGGCTGGGAGCTGTCCACTTACTTAGCACGTGCCACTACGGCTGTGGGTTCTGCGGGCGCCCGAGCCACGTGCTCCTTCCCCCCCATCCGGGCCGTTCGCCGTTGGTGCCGCAGCGACGCTGCGCTCGGCCTTGCTGCCTGCGGTGGGGAGCCCGCCGCCTGCCACCGCGCCCGTCACCGCCGCTTCCATTCCCGACTGTGATCTCCCGGATGAGCCCGTGTCCTCTGAGCGGCGCTTTTGGGTCCCTCACCCGGGCATCCTGGGCAACATTTGTGACTGCCCCACACGGTGACGCACCCCGGACAGATGTCCCACGGTTCGCCGTCACTGACGCAGGGGCTCGCGGTGAGTCTGAGTCTTGATTTGAGATCTCATGCACTTTGGGAACAGCAGCAACACCTTCAGGACCACTGCCCTGTGTGGCTGGAGGCAAGGCCGGGGCTGCGTGCCGGCAGTGTCCAGACGGGTCCAGGCGGGCTGGTCCGCAGGGCCGCGGGAGGGCTCGCTGTGCTGGACAGACAGACGCTGCGTCCCTGACCCTCTGGCTGCAGAGATGTGTGCCTGCGTGGGTACCCACGGCCGTGCTGAGGAGGCCTGAGGAGAGTCCTGGTTGTGCCCCAGACCCCCAGCCCCATGGGCGATCCCTGGTCCTCTCCTTTCGCTGCCTCCTCAGCCCCCGGCAACCTGTCTGCGTCAGACAGGCATGGCCTGGGGCGCCCGGCACACGGACGTGCCCCCGGGAGTCCGGCCCCACAGGTGGTGACGTGGCTGCTGTGGGGCTCCCTCCAGGAGATTGGGGCGAAGAGAGGACTCCCACAGGACAGCGAGCCTACACAGGCAGTGTTCAGCGACACTCCCGGCATGCAGCAGGTGCTCAGCACATGGTTCTTTGTCATGAGGTGACATCCTGGAACCCCCCCGAGCGCGGCTGCTCTCTGAGCCTGGGAGGCGGTCCCGGGGCGTCCACGGCACCTGGGGGGCTCCTGAAAAGCACAGACGCGACTTCACGCTGGGGACAGCTCCTGGCCTTGGGGTCTCTCGGACGTGTGTGTGGTGACGCACCGGAGGGGCAAGGGGCTCCTCGGAAGCCCGGGTGGCGGGACCACGCTGGGCTGCTGGAAGCCTGAGGGGGAAGGGCCGCCCGGGGAAGGGTCCGCGCTGTCGCTGGTTTTGACCGAATCGAATGGAACGGCGTCTACCGCAGCCACGTTGCTCTGCCAGACTGCGCAGGAGCAACACGCAGCGACACCCAGAGACTCTCGGGTTGTCGCCAACGGCGGAGCCCGTGCTGCCGCGTCCCGCGGGTAGAGCCTGGAGGCTGCCGGCCGCCCCGAGTGTCGGCAGCACCATGGGGACGGCCCCAGCGGGGAGGATGAGCACGGACAGTCCTCCATAACCCCATGATCCAGTCCTCCTCGGGGCCATCCGAGTCTGCGTGCCCCAGCTTGGACCTGCTTGGACGGCGAGCGCAGAAGCGCGGCCCGCAGGGGATCTGTGTGAGGGAGGCGCCTGCCGCGGGGCTGTCCGTGTCCCTCGTCCAGACCGCAGGAGCAGCCAGGGAGCGACCCTGCTCTGACTACGGACACGGGGACACACGCTCTGCAACCATCCCTGGATCCACTCGGTGCGGTCGGTGGGCAAACGCCATCTCTCTGGGGGGCGGCCTGTGGCTAACACTGTCTGAGCTGCCTCCCTCTCCCCGCCTCCCTCTGTCTCCCCCTCCTCTTCCTTTCTCTTCTTGGGGGGAAGCATCTGAAGCCCCGGGGCTCCTGGACGGTAGGGCAGCTCACTCCATGACCTCCAGTCTGCTGACAAGGAAGCGGCATCGTGGGCTTCGGCGCCGTATCTGCTGGCGCGGCGCTTTCCGCCGTCGGACGGGTCCTCCTTCGCCAGCGTCCTTGTCCCTGCCCCGGCCCTGGCTCGTGTCGCTAATGGAACAGGACGAGAAGCTGGGGCACCGGCCACAGGTCCTGACCCCCTTTTGTGAAGACCTCGTGTCCGAGGCTTCTTCAGTTCACTTCTGACGCACGGCCTGGCGTGTCTGACGGGATCGTCAGGCTGCGTCTTGGACACCCCTTCTCCTCTGGAGCCCCGGGGCCTGCGAGGAGACCCATCAAGCGCATCTCCGTGTCTTCAGCTCTGCTCCTGGCTTAGAACGGCTGGACAGCCCCAAGGCTCAAACTTCCTATTTGAGAGGCCAACCCCCACCGGTGCCGGACCGCCTGCCTGCCCGTGGCTGTCCCAGGGACCTTGTAACACGCCTGTGCTGGGTCTGTTCCCCGAGCTCTTCTGATCTGGAGAGGCCGTTGCTGGACGACCCGAGCAACGTTCTCATAGGCGGACCCCGGGCCCGTCAGGAGAGCGCGCCTGCTGTCCCAGAAGGGACCCCGGGGCACGGCGCTGCTCTGCCGACCGAGCCCCCAGACCGTATGCAGCCGGGGCCGAACCAAGCGAGCGCAGGAGCAGGGGCGGGAGGGAACGGACGCTCCGCTTACCTCCGGTGGGAGGCGTAGTTCCCGGTGATGTGCCCGGAGCCGTCACAGCCAGGGGTGGGGCACCTGCAGTTAAGAACACAGGACGGGCAGAATTTACCGGAAAGAAAGGAAGTGCCCTGAACAATTAAGTCCCTTCTTTACCCAGAAAAGCAAACTCCTGACGGCTTCACCTCCCCACTCAGGAGACAAACAGAGCCGGAAGCTCCCCGGCTGGGAGCAGGGACCTGGGCCCACTGACCGCGCCACCCGACGCCAACCTTGGCTACCTTCTTCCTTGCAAGCCCAATGGCACTTTCCAGAAGAATCATGGATTTCAGTACCTGCCGTGGCTGTGACCCACCCCCCAGAAATCGGGAGACGGACCCTCGGCCAGCCGGGCTAACGGGTGCCCCGAGCCCCATGAGGGCAGCCGCTGGGAGCTGAGCACTAGAAACTCAAAGTCTTTCCAGCTGGCGTGGTGGAGCCGGGGCTGCTGGCCGGCTGGGGGCGGCACCTGTACACACCCGCTGCAGCCCGGCAAGGCCGCATCCCCCGGTTCTCGACGACCTCGCTGCGGTCATCGCCGCCCTTCGTACCGTCCCCGAGGGCAGCCGCCTCAGGAGCCGTCAGGAGCTGCCGCAGAGACCTTTCCCTTCACGCCGGTTTGGTTTTCTCCCACCAGGAATGTACGAATTAAGGGCAAAAATTAAGAAAAACTTGTTTTTTCCATCAAGTTTGCATATTTAACAAAACAGAACCAAACACACACCCTGCCAGGGAGGAGGGAGCAGCCTTGCACCTGGCAGTGGCAGCTGGGCCGTGCCCCGTGCCCGCACCCCTACTCGGAGCACCAGAGCTGCGGCAAGGACAAAAATCGCGCATTTCCAACAGTTCCTAAGCACCTACTGCTCACGACGGACCTCAGCTTGCTTTCTGCTCGGAGAGTCACGGCGGCAGCGGGACGCCGAGCCGGGCGCGGGAGCACGGGGTCCCCTGTGCCCTGCATGTCCCCTGGCACCGCACGGAGGGGGGCTGGGGGTCCCGTGCCGACACCCACGCGTGTCAGTTTTGGGTATTTGGGCGCTGCCTACGTCCTTTTCGGTCCCAAGGGAGCGAGCACTAGTTCTCAGGGTGCCGACCTCATGCTGGCTGTACCTTGCTACAGGTCAGCGACGGCTTTAGGGCCGAAAGCAGCAGCCTGGGCCACAGGCACCTGTGTGCGTGCTTGGAGCGAGGGTTTCTAAAACAGGCATTCGAGGCAGAACAACTGGGCTTTTAAAGTAGAATCTGTACCAAGAACAGAATCTGTACCAACAACCCAGAATCGGATTTCTGACCTGATGTTTGTTAAAGTAACAGCTGGTTACGAACAATCCAAGCACCGCCGACCGCTAAGTAATTACTTTCTAAATACTAAGTGCAGTGACCCGCCTCACTGGGTGATTTCCTGCCAGCCCCTCGCGCGGAGGGGGCGGTCCGAGAGCAACCACAATCATTCGGCTGCACAGAAGCGCATCTCGTGCGAGCCTCTGTTGGGAAAACTATCAGGAAACAGAAAACTTGGCCTCGCCTTTTGCTTTAAAAAAATCCTCAAACTCTTCCTATTTTAAGCACTCGGTGCAAATTTATTTAAAATTTATTCATTTTAACATGAGTAGAAATTTTTCAAAATGCCTTTTTTGGTGAGGGCTGTAGGAGGTTGACATATTCTGTTCAGATTTAAAGTGAGGCGTTATAACCAGACTAATGCAAATGAAAATCAGATTTGACTGATTATAAAAAAAGAGAGAGAGAAAGATTTTCAGAGTAGGTTTTGTGTGTGTAAGACATTTACAAAGGCATCATCTGGTTAAAAAAAAAAAAAAAAGAGGTGTTCAAAATGTCCTCTATCACCGTGAAAACAACAAACAAGATATCGATTTGGCCCGTTTCAGAGCTTCCACTGTGTTGGGAAAGAAAAACCCTTTCCAGAAAGCGTTCTCGCTTTCTTAAAAGGTTTGCTCTTCTTGTTAAGGGCTCCAGTCACACAGATGGGGTGTGGCCCCAGGCTGGGGGACCCATGTCTGCTCCTCGCCGGCCACACCCCTACACAGCTCACCGGGCCCTGCCCTAAGCTCCTTCCGGGGGAGGCTCCCCAGCCTTCACCCCCTTCGCCTGCTCACGCCCCGCACCCCTGCAGCCCAGGACCTGGGCTTGTCACGGGGGCTCGGGAGGCCTGCTTGGAGGGTCCCACTGCCCTTTGCTGCTGCCTTCCCCTGACACGGCGGCTCCCGGTTTGGTCAGGGCCGGCAATGCAGCTCATTCGTCCGTAGGTGGTGCTTCTGGACCACACAAGGCAGCCCAGAACGGTTCCTTCTCTCAGCTCTACGTAGTCATTTTTCTGTTGCTGTTCAAGACTTTGAAGCTTTTTTAAAATCTTAGATTTACATACAGATTTCCTAGGCTTAAGAAATCTCAACCCTCAAAAATACGATTTTCTGAAATTGGTGAATGAAGGAGTGATCATTCACCCAACAAAAGGGGTCTTTGCCTCTCAGACAGAGCCATCCCCAGGACCTTGACAATGGGGCGGGGTAGAGTCGATTGACTAGAGTCCGAGCCGCACACACCCAGCTAAGAGCACATCTTTCCGTGAAGGGAGGCCATGCGGGCGATCAAAGTCCCCCGTGAGTAAAATCAGGCAGTACCATGTGCCACACAGCTTGGGCAGAGGAGATTGACTGGGTTTCCATGGAAACTCCCCGTGAGGCAGGTGCAGGTTCTCTGCACTGAAGTCCTCGGCAGCCGCAGGGAAGCACACCAGACCCTCACCACCCTCCGCGCTTCCTGCCGGTTACCAGGGACAATAGCACCGAGTCTATTTTAAGTTCCCATGGTTAGAGATGCAAAGTTCTGCACATGAAGCATTTGCCTCAAATATTACTTCTCTTCCCCTCCAAAGGTGCTTTTTTGGTGGAAATGCTCTGAGAACACACATAATGAACAAATAACCTTAGAGCTAGACTTGTAGCCTCACGGGTGGATTTAAGGTTAAAAACATTTGTGCCTTGTCCATGATCTTGCATTTGCCTTGGGGTTTAAGTAACATCAAGAGAAAAGAATTTGGGGGAGTGCATGGTATCACCTGACTGGAAAAATCTGTCTTAAAAAGACATTTAAGAATGGCGCTGGGAGAATCGTGAAACAATGTTTTAAATAGTGTTTAAGTTTTGCAGAATCCAAGCAAAATCTGAAAAAAGATTCACAAACTTCTGGATTTCCGATTTCACGGAACTAGCCCTTCTCAAGTAGGAGTGAGCTGGGTTTGTGTTGCTTTTGCAGATCTAAGACATCAAAGAGACCTGTGGGCCCGAGCCTCCCAGAACGTCCTGTGTGCTCATGGCTCCTCGGAACTGCTCCCAGCCACGGAAACATTCTGCTGGGACGTCCACAGGAAGTGTCACTGAGCACACCCACATGGAGGTCAGGAGACGTATCCCCTCACGTCAGAACATAACTTAGTGTCTGTACACGAAAATACGTAATCACGAAAGCCAAACGATTCTGCACTGGGGCCCGTCTCCGGAGCGTAGCAGCAGACCACCGTGCTTCTTGCGCGTCCCTGGGTTCTTCCTCAGCACGACGTACAGCCCACTGCTGGGCTGCTTTCCCTGCTTACAGAACTCCCACCCCGAGACAGGGTGGCCACATGGAAATCACCCACACCTCTGACTGAAGTTGTGCCGTCGATGAGTTAGTGCTAAGAATATCTTTAAAGGGCTTCCTCCGTGTGCTAATGGCCCCGTTTTGAAAATAAATACGAGGATTTGATAGTTATATTAAGAAAGACCTCTGAAACAGGACACTTTCCCCAGCTGAATGTGTCCACGCTGACGTGCATGCCACCGCATGTCGGGAGCTGAGACCCGTCAACTGCGTTGCATCGTCCCATTAGCGAGTGTCCTGTCCTCACTGCAGAAGTCCAAGGCAGGTTCCACACACACAAGCATTTGTTCTCGGGGACACGAACGCATCTTTGAGGCGTCCTTGCTGGGTACCGGAAGGCTAAGCCCCAGTCTCCTTTGGGCCAGACTCTCTCCGTCCTCCTCCTGGGGAGTCACCTTCCCCGAAGACCGAGAGGTGGTCCTCCCTGAGCGCGGCAGCCTGGGGCTCGTGGCGGTCACGTCTGGCCCAGTCTGAGCTGGCAGGCCCGCTGGGGGAGACCGAGCTCAGCTCCCCCAAAATCAACGCACAGGAAAAAACGTCTGGAGGCCTCTCACGATCTCTGATCTCGATAAGGGTCGGTGACTTATTTTTAAACTCTTCCGGATAGCGGCTGAAAGCACTGCGGTGATTCGAACTGACTCTCGAGGTCGCCGAGCTACCTCGTTAAACTGCCCTGGAAGGCTGAGCTGCAGGTGTGCCCTGATATGAGCAGAGCAGCTAAAAACATACAGAACAGGACTCACTCACGATGCAGAATGACTACACCAAGTGTCCGAGGGACAGACGCCCGTTCTCAGAATTTCACGGGCCCTTACAGCCTTTCTTGCTCATCTCTTCCATGGCAACTCTATCAAGGGGACTTAGTTAGTAAGACACGAAATATATTAAAAAGTAGATGAAAAGTTACCACCCTCAATTTTAAAAGAAATCATGAAAATGTTAAAATTAGGCATTGTCTCTAGTAGTAAAATGTATTTCTAAATTGGAACGTTTCCAGACACATGTATAAGTCTTTGCTTCATTTATATAAAAAGTTCAATTCAAAAAATACTTTTTTTTTGCCTTAAGAGATATGGTTGTGAGAATACGTTTTTTATTTTGATTTTTTGTCATATAAGTGGGAAATAATAACGAAATTCAAAGGAGTGCAAAAGAATGATATTTCTAATGGAAAAATGACACATACTGATTCTTATGCCATTCCTCTGCAATTTTCTCCCCAAATGGAAAGAAACCTGGTCACTTAAAAGCCGTATGCATTACTTCTGCACAATTTCTTAGATATATTACCTGAAACTCAAGGAAAGATAAAATTTTACATTTGCTTCTTAACGTATAAGACATTCAATAATTTTCTCTCTATATTGAAATTCAATATGACTATTTTGAGCTTTCTGCAGCCGGACACAGAGATCCCCACACGGGTACGTGGTATTTTCCGTGTACCCCAGCCCAGCCTCCCCCCAGAAACGGCTGGCGACGCAGCCGAGCCGTGGGCCCTCTGAGCCGGGGCATGAAGCCCAGTTCGGCTTCAGGGTCCGCCCCTGGCGGCACCACCTGCAGGGCCACCGCTCGCCACCACTGGGCTGGCTGGGGCACCACCCGCGGCGGTCCCTGAGCGCCCACCTATCCGGGAAGCAGTTTGGATTTGCTTCTTGCTTTTGTTCCCTGACACCTAGAGCTCCTCCTGTCCTCCCTTTCTCCTCAGGTGTCAGACGATAGGCTTCCTCATGGGACGTGTGGGACACTCCGGGTTTATGAAAACCTACACATTTCTAAGTGGACTGGGGACGCGAGGACATGAGGAGAATTTGGGTGGAAGACGTGCTGTCCGATGGGCGTAACAGCGAAGCAAAAAACACCTTTTCTTTGGGTTCCTGGCACTTTCCTTTTTAAATTACGCTTCAAAAAAACCCATAAATGAAAGTTTTAAAGGTACTCGTAACGTGAATAAAAAACCCTCAGTTTGATGACTCAGAGCACGTTTCTGGACGGATTGGGCCTCGGGGCACTGAGAAAGCCGAGCGTGATCCTGTGGCTAACGCTCAGGGTTCTGGTTCCCGGGACCCCGGGTGGACAGAGCGTCCAGGAGCCGTGTGCTGTATGAGCGGGTGGACGTCAGTGTGGCTCGGGACGGGCATCGGGGCCGAGCGGTCCTGTGACCGCGCCCCCAGAGCTCACGTGGTGTGCTGCGGTGTCCGCGGGGATGGCTCCCTCATCCACCACCCACCGATGGACAGTATCTTTCTAGCAGGCTTGCCGCCTGGCTCAGAGGCTCACACGCCTGCGGTCAGCCTCGGGTCACCTGCCCCCTCACGTGTGCTGTGTGCATCCCCCGTGCCCTTCCCCGACTCCGGCCCCGGGGTCCCCTGGGAGGGTGGCAGGGCCGGGCGCAGGGCCCCATGCAGAGCTGCGGTGTGGTCTGGGCAGCTCCCGGCCCGTGTTCTGGGGGGGGGGGGCGCTCCGCCGTTCATGCCGCATGCAACGTCTGCTCGCTTCCGCACATGCAGCCTGCGGCTCCGCAGCTGCGAGTCGTCGGTCATGCTGCCTCCTGGTCCGCGGAGGGGAGCCGGACGGGGCCCTCGCCGCCCCACGCACGGCTGCGCGCTGACAGGCCCCAGCGACATCCAGGAGTAGGCTCCTGTCCGGCGCGGCCGAACGTACCTAGCGCATCCTGACGTCCCATTCACTTAACGGGATGCGTCCATGGGACCTGCTGCCGGAGCACATGCACGTCCAGCAGCAGAGTGGAGCGGCTAAACAAGAGACTGGGGCAGCCGGAGCCAGAATTGGAATTGGACTCGGAGGACCCATGCAAAAAAAAACACACAAGAGGTGACTGGTGTGGCTGAGCGAAGGCAACAGAAACCAGCATTCTAACGCCCTGTCCTCGCGGATTCACCGCACCGCGCCCTGGGGAGGCGGGGGGGGGGGGGGCGTCCCGCCCCGGCATGCAGAGACCTCGCGCGGGGCCCTCGAGGAGGCACTCACCTTTGCCGATCGCCCCGAGCCCTCCAGCAGCCCGTGCCCTTGGTGTGCAGGGAGCATGGGGCTGCCAGGGCGTGTGCACGCTGGGGCGGGGTGGCCCCAGGGAGGGGCCAGATGCATGAGAATGCGCACCCCGACCGTGCTTGTGGGGTTTTCCTAAGGGTGGGAGGGCCTGGGGGACCCTTCCATGGGTTATGCCCATTGCTGAGGGTCCCCCATCGGGGCGGCACAGGGTGGGGGAGGGGTTTCCTGTAGATGCTGCTGGCTCAGCCCTGCCACTTTTCTCAGCATCACAAACCCGGTGGACTGCACGTGAGACAGATGGGCGACCTAGCGTGACCACGAGGACCTCTCCCTGCTAAGCTACAGCTACCTGCCACGTGCACGCCCCAGCCCGCAGCCCGCTATGAAGGGCACAGCGGCCAGTGAGGGGTGGCGGCGAGCCCGAGCCAGCCCGGACATGCCCCTGCCCATCTGAGTCCCCAAGGCCAGAGCAGCCGCTGGGCCAGACATGGACTTGTGTGGGAGCGTGCCGTGTCGTCCACGCGGCTGATGGCTCAGGCTGCAACTCCGGGGGACATCAGGTCCACTTCTCTGTCCACAGACTGTCTGAAACCCTTAGAAGTTAAGCGATGGAGGTTTACGCGCTTTAAAAGCAGCTCGGTCTCTGGAGGCTCACAGACCTGCGTGAGCCCAGGGAGATGCACGTCTTCGGGACAGAGGGAGGGAGGGGCCCGGGGGCCACACGGCCGCCCTTTCAGCTGAGACCCTGTTGCCGCTGCTAAGCTTCTTCCTGTTTCTGTTTCTCTTGTTTTCCCTCCGTTTGCCATGTTTGTGGGTCTTTCCTATTTTGAATCTCTCTTTTGTCTCAGAGAAAGTCCGGAGAGACAAGACGACGGTCTGCTCCATCACGTCCCGTGTGATGGCGGGCTCTCTGTCGTCTCTTGCTCAGTGTCCCTCCCTTCATGCCCCCCAGGCCCTGCCTCCTGCCCCATCCTCCGTTTACAAGCTATGTTTTAGCCTATTTTCTACTCTCTCATCTCTTGCTTAAAACAAAAAAAAATGGAGTTCTAGCCTTCTGGTGGGCTTTGCCTTTCCTCCTTGTTTTTTTTTTTTTTTTTTGGTCACATTTATAAGTGATCCCAGAGATTGTTAGTTTAATAGAAGTTTTTAGAAATAGATTGATCAAATATCTTTTTTTTACAGGCAAACAGAGCCAAACAGGCGGAGTCCATTGTTTAAATCTGTACCAAGAGCCGCCAAGCCGTGATGAGAACCAGCTTGTCTTGCGTCCCGGGGCGGCCGCACTCGGCTGGACGCGTCAGGTTCCCTTGTCAGCAGCAGCTGCTGCCCTGCCCACTGCCGGGGGCGGCCCTCATGCCGGGCTCCCTGGTGCGTGAAGACGGAGCTCCCTTGTTCATCTGCTCGCGATCTTTAGGGACTGATCTGCGGGGACCCCTTGCGTCTCATCAGAGGGGCACAGCGAAGGGGATGGCAAGGAAGGGGAATGACGTTGCTTTAGGCTTCTGCACCAAGGACGCAGCCAGAGCGGCTTCTAAGAACCACACTGCGCGCTGAGCGTGGGGTTTCCCTCTGATCACGAGGGGCCGACCAGAGAGCCACGGGGCCCAGGGCTCACACCCTGCAGCTGCAAGACGTGACCCCGGGAGCTGGTTCTGGAAGCTGCAGAGCACATAGGCCCCACTGAGGGCAAGATGAGAACCAGCAAGTGCTCAAGACGGGGGACGCCAAGTCTAGAAGGGGAGAGCAAGGCAGGCGGGACGGGAGGACGGCAGGAAGGAGCCAAGGAGCGGCACAGGCGTCCACCAAGGACCCTGTAGCTCCTGGAGGTGCCAGGGGCCCGGAGGGGTGCGGACATGCGGTGCCTGTGAGCCGGCAGCCGGCAGCCGGCCACCTGAGTCTGCGGCGGAGACCCCGCAGTGATGGAGCCTGCCCTTGGCCCAACCCCTAGCCTCTTAGAGAGAAAACCAGAGACTGTTTCCACCACAGATGCCCACTCCTTGTTGGAAGCCTTCACTGAAGATCAGGGACCCGAGAGGGGTGACGTGGGTCTGCGGAGGGACGCGTCGGAGCAGAGGACACCGGCTCCGCCCAAACCCGGCGCCTTCCGGGAAGACCTGGCATCTCCCATCCGCGCCCCCTTGAAAGAACAAGTTAGAGATGGAGCGAAGAGAGAGAGGTGCCATGAAGCAGGATGAGAAGCGAACTGTGATGAGCCACATGGATGTGGAAGACGGGAGGGAGGGACACGTGGCTGCCCCGAGATGCGAGCGCTCGGGGGCCAGACCTCCTCTCACAATCGGATGCTGCGAGCTTCAGCAAAGTGCGGCCCGCCACGCGCCGGTCCTGCTTGTGCCCTGACTCCCGCAGGGACAGGAAGAGTGAATCTCCAGGACATTGCGCAGTGACCAAGGACAAGAGGACTGAAACCATGTCACTCGAGAAAAAAGTTAATAAAACATTGCGAGATTTCAGCTTGGAAAAGAGAAGACGGTAGGAACCAAAGTTGCCACATTCATGATGGGAAAGAGGAGGGACGCGTGCCCCAAATGTCCTGCAGGGCCCAGGACCACTTTCAGGAAGGGCTTTCTTACCATGCACCTTCCTGGAGGGTCCCACCTGACCCCTGCATTCAAGAACAAGCCCGGGACCCCTGGAAGTGCGGGTCACTAGGGCAGGCTGGACTGGCACCTGCGAGTGACCACTGCGAAGACCTCCCAGGACTGAGGGTCTGGGCTCTGTCCACAGCCTGAAGCAGCCCAAGCCGGCAGCCGGTGTCCCTCCGTGGGGAGACCTGCCATCTCTCCCTCTCTGCAGCCCCCACATCTCTGCAGGTGAGGGGACAGGCTCACAGAAGGGATGGAGGCCCGGGGCCACCTGGAAAGCCCTGCCCCAGGGTCCCCACGTTCTCACACCAGCCTTCCTCCCCCACGAGGGGTGTCCTCTCTCAGAAGGCACGGCCAGCCTTCTCGAACCTCACTCGAGCTGAGTACCCTGCCTGCCTGAGTGCACCTGTCTGTCCTCCCAGAACCTTCCTCTCCTGCCTGCCGTGGCCCAGCCTGACCAGGAATCCATTGCTCAGAGTCCCGGGGGCCTTCCCAGGTTACACGTCACTCACTCATCTGAACGCAGGCTCTGGTTGGGGGTGTGCGGGCGGGGCCTGAGCGGTGGCACAGTTCCGTGTCTGGTGCCACATACGGATGTGGGGACGTATGGTCTCATCCTCTCTGCCTGGATGGTGGTTGTGCTCTTCGGTTTTCTGATTCGCAAACGAGGCCTCGAGGACCACGGAGCTGGTGCAGGTGCCTTACAGCTCGCATGTGTGGCACTGAGTGTCTGTTCTAAATGTCCTTCTTGTTCTCAGCAGGACGTCTGCAGCTAGGGTCACACCAGAGCCCTGCCCCAGGGTGCGGGGCTCTGCGGGCCCCAGGGTGCCACCCCCAGCTGCTCTGAGGGAAGGCCGGCCTGAGGACACTGTGGGGCCGTCAGTGGGCGGAGCCGCAGGTTCGGGGGAGTGGGCTGGGTGCCGAGGGGGACTCTGCCCAGAAGGGGAGGCGTGCACAGCCCCGCCCTCACAGGAGGTGGGATGTGGGGGCGGAGGGGCCTGGGCAGCCAGGAGGTGGGCTCGGGCCCGGGGAGCTGGTCTGTGCTTGCCTGGGGCATGTGCCTGAACTCTCCTGGCCTCAAACCCCGTAGCACAGGACAGGCTTGCCCCCCGGCACTCAGCTGCCCATTAGGAATATGAGTGAAAGCCATAGATTCGAGCTTTAAGATGGGCGAGGTCACAGAGATCCCACTGCTGACCTCTGCCTCTCGTGGAGGAATGGGTGATAGTCCTGCACCTGTGTCAAGCCCAGAGGGCAGAGCGTGTGCCCTGCCATCCACAGTGCGGGAGGCTGAGGACAGCCCGTCCTGCCGCATGTGACTCCCCGAGGCCTGGGCCTCAGCAATCATCCAGTAACAGCCAATAATCGCTGTGGGCCCCTGAGGTTGCCATTGACACGCGTCCTTTCCACAGGCATCCCAGGAGCGGAGTTCGGCCCCATCACCCCAGGTCACAGACAAAACAGGCTAGGGGACCCTCGCTGGAGCCCAGAGCAGGAGTGGCCAAGGGGCTGGATTCCCGCCCTCAGAGGACGCCAAGATTGAACTGTGGTTGGCGGTGGGATCTGAGGGGACAGGTGCAGTGGGGAAGGTAGTATTTGTGGGAGGGGCAGTCTGGGGCCCCCGTGGGGGCTAGTGGGAGGCTTTTCTCTAGAAGGGAACCCTTCAAACGGGGAGGAGGAGGGGAAAGCCAGGGCCAGAGGACAGTGCGCAGGCGTCGGGCAGAATGAGGCGGCAAGTCCAAAGGCGAGGGGGAGGGACCGCTCACAGCAGGCTCCCGGCGAGAGGGGAGCAAGGAAGGTCCTCACCCGTCCCAGGCGCAGACACTGGAAGGGGAGGGGGTTCCCGAGCAGACCACGGCTCTGGTAGGAAGGTGCGCCCCGCACTGACCCTGGTGGCCACACACGCGAGCCCTCCCCCAGCCGGCGCACTGCCCCGGCGCACGGAGATGGGGCGCACGGAGATGGGGCTCTGCGACCCACACAGCGGGGTCTCCGTCGCCGGAGGTCGCCAGTGTAGTTGGCCTTGCCCACTCCCAGCCGCCAGGTTGGGATGCGCGGTCGGGGGTCCTGCAGGCGCGCTCACAGGCTGTGCACACAGTCGGCTCCTGTCCGTGCAGCTCTCTGCGTCCGGCGCTCATCAGGGGAGACGCGCCCGCCCCACGTGCTCCTGGGATCGCGCTGCGGGTCTGCGGACACCGCATCCATGTTTCCGAAAGCGATTTCTGGTCTGAGTTTTAAGAAAGTCATTTGAAAATATGGTTGTTCCAGAGTGAATTTTCCTGGAAACTTCACTAGCCTGACACCAGGAAGGTGTTTCTCGGGAAAAGAATCCCGTTGGAAAATGACTTTGTGACAGGAGCTACAAAGAGGAACAGGAAAGACTTTCTGGGAAAGGAAGGAAGGGAAAGAGAAAGAAAGAAAACAGGGAGATTTATAATTGGGGAATCTCTGCGGGGTCAAGGGGCTGGCCGTCATTTCAACGTTCCCGTCTCATTAGCTGCTGTGGGGGAGGGTTTCTGGGGGCCCATCCTCGGGCCCAGAGCACGGGACAGGTGTCACCGGCCTGGGGTGGGGGGTCTTCCAAGGCTCCCGCAGGGCCGGGAGGACGTTCTGCACCTCCCACCGTCCCACCACACACGGAGCCCTGCCTGCGGGAGAGGCTTGGGCTGTGGAGCGAGTTGCCATGGCGACCCCTCGTCTCCGATGCGGCAGGTTCCACAGTGCGCAGGGAGATCAGAGCTGCGGGGCATGGGGGGCAGGGGAGGAGAGGCAAGGCCCCCGATGGTCTCGCCCCCCGGATGACAGCACACGACCAGAGCCAGAGCCATCCGGGGACGCACACCAGCCTCAGCTTGATGGCCCATGGCTCCTGAGGCCTTGCGAGTCTGCCCTGCCGCAGGAAGCCCCCGTGTCTACCCTGAGTCCCGTTGATGCGAAAGCTCAGCTGGCATTTCAGTGTCCTAACGCGTGGATCAGAGTCACACGCTGCCAGCCCTGTGGTACGTGTGACCGGTGACAGAGCAGGAACCTCGTACTGCGTGTGGACGGTCGCGCGGGCCCACGTGGGACGGCCCCACCCGTGTCATCCTGAAGACCGGGTCCAGGGACGACGGCGTGGTATCTTGGCAAAGGTGGCATGTGGACGTCACGAGCAGGGGCGCCCGCACCAGCCCCCTCCCGAGCTCCCAGTGCCACTCCCGCACGTTCTCCGCGTGGGGCCGTGTGCACATGCTTGTGTGCACCCATCGGTGTGCGAGTCACAGGCGGGACCACGTGCCCGGGACCCTCAGGCTCCAAGAGGAGCGCGGCTCTCAGGGACAAGAGGAATGCGTTCAGTCCACAGGCAGGGGCGGCGAGTGACCGCCCGTCCTTGGCACTATCCCTCGGTCTCTGTCTGATCACATCTGTCTGCGTGATGCCCTGGGCACAGCGTCAGGCCCTCACACAGCCGCTCCTCTAACGCCGTCTTCCCCTACGATGGAGGAGACGATGCTATTTTCCCAGTCGTAGAGGTGACAGGATCAGGTGCCATAAACAGCCAAGTTAGTCTGGGGTAACTAGTCCAAGCTAACTAGGTTGAGGCTACGCAGTCCAGGCTAACTACTCCGGCTAACTAGTCCAGGCCAACTAGTTCGGGCTAACTAGTCCAGGCTGCCGAGCTTGTCCGTGGCCAAAGCAGGATGTGGACCAATCTCTGGGAATGTGGAGACTGAGTTCACCTCATCCCACCACAAGGATTTTCACTTATTTTATCAGGAAAGTAGCCGTTGGCCAAAGCTCTTTAAAGAACATTAAAAAATAAATAAACTTCACGTTTTGGTTGTAAAATTGGCTGCTAGAAGGGCTGACGAGCCTTCGCATCACAGTTGCTTGGGCTACGGGGTCCGACCCGAGGGCTCGCGTTCTCACGGGGGATGCCCGTCCTCGCTGGGCTCATGAGGATTGATTCTCCGAGGTCATTCACTGAACTTCTTGCCGGGTCCAGAGCCCATCAGCGACTTTTCCAGAAAGAATCCCGGGGATCATCGGGCTCTTGTCATGTCCCGCCAGTAGCAGGGGGCACTTCAGGCCCCTCGCGCCGGCCTGTGGGGATGATGGTCCTCCCTGCTGTCCGTGGGCTCGGAGAGGTCATAACAGCCCTGCCACAGAGACGTGGCCCAGTGGGGTCTGCGGACCTCCGGGGACCCTCCGGAGCCGGCTGCTGGGCTCCGGGCGGGGGGCGGGCCGAGGGGGCGGAGGCGCTCTGTGCGGGCACTTGTGGGATGGCCCCAAGCCTTGCCTCGCTCTTCAGCTGTCTTTGGACCAAAGCACACCCTTGGAAGAACGCGGACGCATGTTCTTGTCTCCTGGGCTCGGGCATCCGCGGAAACTTCCAGCTCAAGCCGAGGGAGCTCGGGCGCCCCTGTTCTGGGTGGGAGTCGCGAGAGCCTCTGGGCGTTAGCCCCCCGCAGGCGTCGCTGCTCCTCCAGTCAGAAGACAGGGCCGGGGTCTCGCCCGTGTGTGCAGCCTCTCGGAGGCTGGAACCCAAGCGCAGTCCTCATGTTTGGAAGTCACAGACCGTCCTCAGGCTCTCACGCGGGAACAGCTTCTGGCCTGTGGAGACCCGTTCCCTCCAGCGGTCCCCGGGTTCGGGCGGTCCGTGCCGGTCCGCTGGCCTCGCTGCTCCTGGAGCCCCGCCCCTGTGCCTGCAGTTTGCTGCCTGCAGAGGGACGGTGCAAGGGCGGGACGGCGGGACGCGGGTGTCAGAAGAAACCAGCAGGGCAGGGGCCGCCGCGGACCGGACAGCGTCCGCCAGCCGCTGGCCCGGCTCCCGGCAGCGGCCATCGCTCCCCGGGTGAGTGAGTCCGCCTCACCAGAAAGCTGTGATTTCGATGAGCTGAGAATCAGACGACTTTGGTGTCTAGATGGAGTCCTCCTCTGTGCTTACCCTCCGGCCCGAAGGCTACCCGCGGACAGCGACCTGGAAATCTGTGTGTGCGCACATGAGAGCGGCCGGAGGGGCCGAGGCCAGGCCCCGGGTGCGCTGGCTTCTAGCTCAGCCCACAGTGAAGTTGCTCTCTGGGCTCTGGAAAGTCGCTCTGCGCCGGACCCTGATGTCCCGGCCTGTGGCACGAGGGTCCTAAGTGCCCGGCTCCGGCTCTGCGCCCCCCTCCTCCCGCCGGCTCTACCCCCAAAGAAGTCCTGTGAGGCCCAGATCCTACTGGGACTTTTTGCAAATAAGAAAGCTGAAGTTCACACGTTTGGGTGACCTCTAGGAGCCGCGCAGTGAGGAAGGGGGAAAGGGTCTGAAACGATGCCCCCTGACTCACGTCCACGCCCCTTCTCCCGCGGCGCGGCTGCTCAGGCAGAGCACTGCCCGGCCCGAGGGAGCGCCGGTCGTGGCCACCTGGCGCCTGGACCAGGAAATGTCTGCTGGATGCGGGTTTTGTGTCCCGAGACCTGAGTGTGGATGAAGGGCCCACACGGGAGCCTCCTCTTAAGTACCCAGAGGCCTTAGCTTCCGAGACTGTCGTTCCCACGATCGGAGGCTTCCGCCGTGGCCTCCCTGAAGGGGACATGAAGGCATGGCTACACACAACAATCGGGAAGAACCAAAATGGCTTTTGTGTGAGATGTAGCCTTTGTAGAAAGGACAGCACCGCGTGCTCTGACCATAACCAGGGTGACGCGGGCTCAGCCTCGTGCCACTGTAACCCGCAGGTGGCCAGGAAAGTTGAAATTCAATCTGGGGTCACAGGCGCCCGAGACTTCGGGGGTCTGGCCTGGATCTGGGACTGCGGGAAAGAGAGAGGCGCCTTTCACTACGTCCCCTGCCCAGCTCTGACCCACAACGGTGTGCCCTGAATACGAATTGCCTGTTTCCATTATGTTCTCGTCCTAAAGCACGTGTCATCCAAAAAAGGCAAGTGAACTGAAGCAGAAATTCAAGATCGCTTGAAAAGTAAAGCAGCGACAGAGACTAGGACGACCAAAACACGCGGGGACGGAAGGTGGGGACGAGCCGCTGGGAGCCTGACGGCTGACGACACGTTCAGTGGGTGACTGGGAGGCTGATTTGCAAGTCTGATAGAGGTAGTTTAAAACTGAGCCATGTTAGACGAGAGAGAGAAAAAGACGTATTAGGAAGATAGAATCCTTTTATCTTTGAAATATTTTGATCTTGGTTTTTGGAGATTCTAACATGAGAAGTTTTCTCTCCTTCATTCGTTGTTGGATTTGGGTCAGACTTGAGGTGCTGGTCGTGTCTTTCTGCCCGGGCCTCCCTCCCCCCGTCAGCCTCGTTGCTGCTGAGGCCCCTGGGCGGACGCTCCAGGCTGCCATGATGGTTCCCCCCACCGTCTTGCCTCACACCGTGTTCTTCCGTTTACAAATGTGTAGATGCGAGCTCGGTGCAAACGCAGACTCGTTAACCCTCGAACAAACTTCCCGGTGTGGCCGGCGCCACCCGCCGTGTAGAAGGAATCGCAGAGGTGAGTCACTCGGAGGGTCGCCCGGGGGGAGGCAGCTGAGCCGGGCCAGGGTCTGGGCCTGGAGGCGGGTGCTGCGGCGCGCTCTGCTCCCGAGGCTGCGAGGGGGACCCGAGCCCTGACGCTCACGGTCACCTGCCACACGTGTTTCAAAGACCCAGACCTTTAACCCCGGCCAGGTGCTTGGGGGTCTCTGCTAGTGTGACTGAAACCTCCTGACTGAATCTAAGCAGTGACCTTCTAAAGAAAACAAACGGCTCCCAAATGCTTGCAATGAAACAAATTTAAGTTATTTCTACTTAGCCCCCAAACTCACGCCATTTGAGGTCCCCGGATGGGCATTTTCAATGGCAGAAAATGTTGTCATGACAGGAAAAGGGGAACGAGCAGAAAAAGCTCAGGGAGAGGTTACAACTCGGCGCCGCCGCGGATCACCGTGCCGGGAAGGAAGGCGACAGAGAAACGTGTCCCCGTCGGAAAGGCCAGAATGAATCCCGGGGACGGAAACGTTCGACGAAGGGCACTCAGGATGCGCTCGATGCGGGGTGCGTGGCAGGTGCCAGCACGGGACGGGACGGACCTGCCCCCCACCCGGGTTGCCCAGCCCACCGCCCAGCGGGTTCCGGGGGGCCCTGACCACACACACAAAGGTCTTGCTAAGTCAGGTATTTTGAACAAGCGAACACAGAAAATCCAACAAATAGAATTACACACTGCCTTGGGCGTTATGGCGTTTTGGAGAGGAATGTGCACTTGATGCTATTTGGCCCCAAACGCCCTTACTGAAAAGCACGAGGCTGTTTGCCCTCTTCAGTCCTGGTCTGGCTCAGCGTGGGAGTACGACGGCCCGCGATGGGGTCCACCGGATGTTTTCTCGGGACGAGGAGTGGTGACAGGCAGCCAAGTGGAGAGGGAAGGGGGCCGCCACTCAGGAAACCCAGACGCACCCAGAGTCCCGAGGGAGAGAGGCCCGCGCCCCGAAGAACCAGCAGGCGCCGCGTCTCCTTTCCCAAACAGCCCAGGTCTTAAAAGACGTAAAATTCAGTTTTTGCTCCGGAAGAGGTCCCGGTGTGCTCGAGCGGCTCGGCGTGAACGCGAGTGGGAAGACGGCAGGTGTCGCTCCCCACCAGCTCCGGTCCTCGGCTGGAAGGGGGGGCCAAGAAGGCCCGTGTTCCCGCTGGTGTGCGCGGTCATCCCACGGCCCCGGTTGGGGCGGCGGGGTCGGTGCCGGGTCATCAGTCGCTGCCACGGCCCTTCTGCACGTGCCACCACGTCTGCTCCGCCGGGAGGCCTGGCGGGATCAACGTCACGTGCCCGGAGCGGCCGCCCGCCGGGGCCACTTGCTGAGGCTGTGGCTGCCAGCTGCCTGCCCTACACAAGGGGACGTCCGAAAGCTCATGCCCATCCTCACCTCCTTCCCCGCCCAGGGTGGTCAAGTTTCCAAACTCACTCATTGCCGGTGAGCTCACCCGATCCCCTCTCTACGCGGGGGAGAGGAGCTCAGAGAAGGCCACCTGCTGTCCCCGGTGGTCATCGCCAACCCCACTCGACAGCCTCCCTTCCCACTCAGGGGCTCCTTTCACGGTTGTGCTCTACAAGCAAATGGTTCTGACGCGTTCATTAGGTCATTGACTCAATGGCTTGCCTCCCCAGTGACGTGCAAATGTCCCATGGACTGTGACCTGGGTCACCCTCTCAAGGAGCTTCCTCACGCATGACAGGAGACCAAACCTCCACAGCACGAGGAAGGGCAGGGTCGCTGCGGGAAGAAACCAGCGCGTCGCGGGGTTGTGGGTGTGAGGGGCTGTGCCCCGGGGGTCCGGAAGCTCTGTGCTGGCTGGGCTTCCGTGGAAGAAGGTCAAGGAAGGTCATCCCAAAGGAAGGCACCTGCGCCACAAGGATCATGTAATTTTGTACCATCAACTGTGCAGATGTTTTAAAACGGTGTTTTAGGAATTGAGAAATCTGCGGCTAAGATGTCTGAAGCCTCAGTGCGTGTGTCTGGGATTGGGCCTCTCCTTCCCGTGGGAGGTAAGACTAAGGCACTTCTGCCCCCGACGGGCACAGCCCGCAGAGTGCCCCGGCCTCCCTGCGTGTCCGCAGCGCTGGCGGCAATCACGGGGAGCCGGCGCCCCTCTTTGCAGCAGGGGTGGGAAGGACCCGGCCGAAGCCAGAACGTGACTGGAAACTCTTCCCCGAGAGACGCTCATTTTCGCCCTTGACCTCCCACATGTCCCTCCAAGCCGTGCCTGACGGGTCCAGGGATTCCTTCCCGAGAGCCGACGCCGCCCTCGCCGCCCCCCCCGCACCCCACCGCCTCTTCCCATCCCCAGAACCCACCTCCAGCCCTGCCAGCGCATTCTCGCCTCGCGCGGCAGGGACGGCTGTGACTTCTGCAACAGCGTTCGGCACGAGCGCACCTCCCGGTGAGGCCTGCGGGGGCTGCACGCCCGACACCCCGGCACCGCGCCCACCCTCCTGCCGTCCCCGCTGCGTGCACGCCTGAGCCCATGTAGCCTCGCGACTGGAAAGGCCCCGTCCGTGGGAGGCCTCGGCCCCACATCCACAGGGCCTGGGATACGCGACTCTTCGCACCCCATGTGGCCCGCGCGGCCCTCAGACGCTCCTCCTACTCGGTGCCCCAGGCCCCTCGAAATCGCCCCCGCACGGCTGGTTTCAGGAGCCGCAGCTGCTGGGCACGTGGGGCGGGTGTCACGCCCGCGCCCCTGCCCTCGGCCCACGTCCTCGTCCTCCTGTAAAGCCTGCTCTTCAGCAGACAGAGCAGGCAGAACCTGGCTGCTTCACCCCTGCCTGCCCGCGTGAGCCCGCCCGGCCCTCGGGAACTGGTGGGACTGGAAGCAGGCACCAGCAGCTGCCACCAGC